>NC_054380.1:79946980-80617980 GCF_017654675.1 Xenopus laevis
ACGGTAAAGTGTAGTACCCACACCATTGGATGTACGAAAAATTCTAATATCCAAAAAGTCAACTGTATCACGGTCAAAGGTCAGTGTGAACTTGACCGGAGTAGAAAGGGCATTCAATTCAGCAACAAATGTTTGGAGTTCAGCGTGACCCCCCCGCCAAATCAGGAACACATCATCGATATATCTCTTATATAGAAATAGTTGATTAGAATACTTAGAGAAGATGTGTTCCTTTTCGAAGGAATCCATAAATAAATTTGCATAAGAGGGAGCCACGTTGGACCCCATTGCCGTGCCCGTCAGTTGTAAGTAAAAAATGTTATGTGTCTCGGCTTGTAGGACGGCATTGACTAATGGACACACTGGTGATCCACCGGTTGAATTTCTTTGTTCTTTATTGAATATGGTACTTACTCGGAATTATTTTCGTTTTGATAACATTTTTTACTTACAACTGACGGGCACGGCAATGGGGTCCAACGTGGCTCCCTCTTATGCAAATTTATTTATGGATTCCTTCGAAAAGGAACACATCTTCTCTAAGTATTCTAATCAACTATTTCTATATAAGAGATATATCGATGATGTGTTCCTGATTTGGCGGGGGGGTCACGCTGAACTCCAAACATTTGTTGCTGAATTGAATGCCCTTTCTACTCCGGTCAAGTTCACACTGACCTTTGACCGTGATACAGTTGACTTTTTGGATATTAGAATTTTTCGTACATCCAATGGTGTGGGTACTACACTTTACCGTAAAGACACGGACAGAAACACAGTCTTGCACGCGCATAGCTTTCATCCGCCCTCTATTTTGAGATCAATACCTTATACACAATTTCTTAGGGTTTTCCGTAATAATTCTGATTTTGGGCTGGCAAAACAACAGGCGCATGAGATGCGTGAGAGATTTCTGCAGCGTGGTTATCAGAGAGAATTCCTGGACAGTGAATTGGAAAGAGCTTTGACACAAGAGGATTCAGGTATACCCAGAATTAAGTCAGGAGAACCAAATAAGGAAGATACTCTGACTTTTGTTTCTAATTTTTCGCCTGTAAGCAAACATATGTGCACAGCCATCCGAAAGAATTGGCCCATTCTACAAATGGATAATAACTTACCATTCAACAAAGTGAATCCGCCGAGGTGCGCTTACCGTAAAGGTCGGGCCCTGCGTGACATATTGATGGTCACAGATGTGCACACCATGCGGGAAACTACTCTGCCACAGCCATGGCTGAAATTTAATAAGATGGGTTGCTTCAGGTGCAGTGGATGTATCACTTGTGGTTTTCTTTTAACTGGATCTCATTTTTCCCATCCACACAGTGGCAAGAGATTTGAAATACGACACCGATTAACTTGCCTTTCAGAATATGTGGTGTATTGCATTATCTGCCCTTGTGGCTTGTATTATGTTGGGAAATGTACTACAGCCTTTCGGATCCGCATGAATAATCACAGATCCACTATACGGACTGCTCTGACTTCTGGTAAGGCCGACACCCCACTTGCGAGACATTGTGTAAGCTTTGGGCATTCGCTCCCCTCTATCCGATGTGTACTAATTGATCATGTCCCCCCACTTAAACGTGGAGGTGACAGGGGGAGAATATTGCTTCAAAGAGAGGCCAGATGGATTCGGACTCTGGACACAGTGGCTCCCAGGGGCCTCAATGAGATGTATTCATTGGCCTGCTTTACATAAAAGAAACATTTGTCCGTCCTTCCTTTCGTTAGATTCAATCAGTACTGTACTTCCTTGAGAATGCTGACAGTACAAACTTTTTTTAACTTATTTTGGGTTTTAGATAGGGGATTGTTTTACACGATAAGTGGGCAATGGAAGTGGTGACACATTGATATATTGTTCTTGGAATTTTTGATACTTATATACTGTACGCTGCACTTTAAAAACAGGGTCTCAAGGAGCCGTGTAAATAATATAAACAACTCAGGTGTTAATTAAAAGAACGGACCATTAGGTCTGCCGGACAGTAGTAGGTCTGGAATATATTTGGGCAACTTAAATATACTTCAATGGTGCAGTTTGACAGAACAGCTGTGATTTGTAGATGTAATAACAAGGAATGAGTAGCCCAAATACCTTGTCATACGGTAAACACTGAACCATGGATATACATATAGATGAATAGGTCCTTATTTACATGAATTTTATATGGCTTGGGAAGAGATGATATTAACCTAGTTACCTTGCACCATCAAATGCTGCCGCACATGGCCATTTAACCCTTAACAGTCTTTATGCCTTGAGCTCTACTACACGGACATCCTCGACAACCCTGTTTTGTGAGTTATTATTTGCACAATTTTTTATACGTCTCAATTGGTTTGATGGTTCACTATTTTTAAGGTTTTTAATATGGTTAAACTTTTTACAATTTTTACATAGTAGTTTTTTAACACTTACTTGAATTTTTTGATAATGAATATTGTAATTGATGCTAACACTTTAATGTAGAACACTGTCATGAATATTTAATTAACACTGTTCACTGATTGGTTGATGTTTGTATATATGGATCACGTGATGACTTTTGTGTACATCCTGACGACGGTTCAGAGAGAACCGAAACGCGTTGATGTGGGGTAGATTGTAATACTCCAATAAAAGCCTTTATTCACAATACCCGTGAGTGCTCTTAACTACGCTATATATATATATATATATATAGGATACAAAATGATGGCACTCACAGGATTTTCAGAAGCATCACACTTGTTTTTTTTATTTCTCCTGCATGAGCACCCAGGTTGTGACTACACTCAGGGTGTGCGGCTCATATCTACCATTTTATATATATATATATATATATATATATATATATATATATATATATATATATATATATATATATATATATATATATATATATATATATATATATATATATATATATATATATATATATATATATATATATATAGATAAAAAAGACCACCAACACCAGGTTTTTTTGCAAGTAGAAAGTGTTATTGCATATGTAACCGACGTTACGTTTCGGTCCCTTTTGGGGGACCCTTTTTTCAAGGTGAGAAAAGGTCCCAAAAGGGACCGAAACGTAACGTCGGTTACATATGCAATAACACTTTTTCTACTTGCAAAAAAACCTGGTGTTGCTGGTCTTTTTTATCTTTATATACTGGTCTTACCGAGCACCCAGGCAAAGGACTTGGAACGGAGTGCTGTCCACTACTATAAGATATATATATATATATATATATATATATATATATATATATATATATATATATATATATATATATATATATATATATATATATATATATATATATATATATATATATATATAATACAGAGTTGCACAAGGATGAAAAAAAAGTTAACTCTCCAGAGGAAGGAAAGAGGAAGAAAACAATCCAAAACAGTGTCACAAATGGAGAAAAAAATCCCCCAAACCAGTCCCTGATAAGTACTCCCAGGCTCCATTCCAAAAGCACAAAGGATTGCCCCTGTCAGCTTGTGACTCAATCAGATACTTTTGTGGACAGAAACAAGTTCAATTAACACTATTTGGAAGAACCTGTAGTACTCCCCCCAATAGTGTTAGTTTGCAAGAAATGTTCATGTCTGGATTTTATTATGGATATTATAGCACAGGCCCAAGATTACCATAGGATCGTGCAAGCACTTTTTAATTTGTCGATGTATAGAGAAGTGAACCTTTTGCGAAGGGTGTAATCACCAGAGAAAAGCAGTAGGAAATCTTCTTAACTGTGCCACTGAAAATGAAACACAAGCAAAGTGAAAGACAGCTAAAGATAATGCTAATTTAAGGTTACAACAAAAATGTTATGCAGGTCTGTACCAAGCAATAAAAGGAAAACACAGTTTCTGAGCTTTGGCACAATAAAGGGTCGCTTGTAAAGTGCAAGTGCAATCTGCAATTTTTTTTGCACTTTGCACCCCGCCTAACACTTTTAAAAATTGCCTGCGATTTTGTGCTCTAAAACAGAATATAAAATCCTGAGTCCCCTCCATGAATACAATCTTTCCTGTGTTAAGAAGGGGGGAAGATCTGATGTAAAAATTGGGAAGTGTGCAGACCACAACACTGCCCTGAATTAACACCTGCTTATGGCTTTGGGTTTTCAATTTGATGCTCGATGTAAAGGGCAGGCAGACCTCTAGTTCTTTTTCAATGAGCACTAAGGGGAACAATCTTGAGCATAGTTACATTAGGTTGAAAAAAAGACTAAAGTCCATCAAGTTCAACCCCTCCAAATGAAAACCAGCATCACACATACACTTCCAGGAATGATTTATATACAGTTTTAAAAATAGGAAGCATTACGAAATGGAAACTGAGATAGAAATGTACCCTGCATTATTTAAAGGCAAATGATCATATACATAATAGAAATAGTTCCCTTGCATGAAGTATATCTTTTCCTTACAGGACTCTTACAGCCTAGTCTTGATCTCTGTAATACTACAGAAAAAAATTACAACAACTGCATATGTATATCCATGACATCAACTAACATGTCTGAAATCTCAAAAAAAAAAAAATCAGACACAGCAGTGGAGGTCCTTGTAAATAGTTACAAGTCATTTCAAGCAGGAGAAAGGTGGCCATCTCAAGAAAACAAAACCCATTCCACAGCTAAACAGATAATTAAGAAAACCAAAAAGGGCAGTTTTCAGAAATGCAGAAGATAACACAGCAAATCTACCAGAAGCTGGATCTATCTTGCTTGGAGCTTTATATCCCACTAAAGAGGTGCATAAACCAAGGAATTGCTATTGCTATCCTCTTTATAACTTTGTATGGATATAGAAATTTGCATTCCTAAGAAAGATAATAATAGTACTGCTAGTATATGTTTGCCACAAGCACAATATATGCTAGAAATATATGAATTCATTTTCAGATTTGAATGCTCAAAAAAACAACTTATTGAGGTATTCATGTGAATTTGATAAATAGTGTCTTGCTGTATATTTCATTCCAAATATATGTGAGCTGACAACAATTTTTGTATCTATAACTGTTTGTGCACACGCACACAGGAGACTGAGAAATCAGTCAAGTAATAAATAAAAATAGGTTCTATGACAGTGTGTTTGCTGTCCATATCTCTGAACAAATCCAAAGGGAATGGGGCACCCAACCAAAAATGTTTTTTTTCACAGGGGTACCAATGCACTTAAACATTTAGTAGAATTTAGGAAGGATTCATGAGACACATTCCTAAAGAGGTGAAGTCTTCAGATCACTATAGCCTTGGATATTATGCTTTTTCAAGCCAGACAAAGGCATTAACAGAATTAGCAATTGCAAGTATTGTATCCTTTGGGGCCTTCTATTCCATGGGGCCCTTGACTGCAGTACAGGTCTGGACTAGGGTTTAAAATAGGCCCAGGCATTTCAAGAACAGCCCAAAACAGGCCCAAACAGCCACCCACCAGCCCACTAAATAGTGAAGGTCTATTTGTCAGAATCCACAGATTGCCAGGCTGGGCTTTGTGCAGTATCTCACCCCCCAACAATGGTAGCTCTAGATTGCAAAATTCCATTGTATCATAAAACTCTGATATTACTCTGATATCCCACTCTTCCCAACTGCCCAATGAAATTGTGCCATTCTATAGTGTCAGAGAGCTACTTAGCAAGACAAGACATTGTTGCAAAGTACAAAACATGTAGTTATGGTTGTTCAAAGGTTCTGAGCTTCAATCTGTCCTCTATACACCCCAAAATCCAACACCTCCCATTTGACGAATTTGATTGTGCCATTCTACAGAGAGCTACTGTACTTAACATGGCACTGTAGCAAAGGACATAACAAACACCTTGGGGTGTTCCATGGTGCTAAGCTTGAATATGTTATTTTGTAACTCCAGTATTTAACATCTTTTCAAGGCACAGTATGCTGAGCTTGCCAATGTTTTCTACTTGTTTGTGCACCGCGTCAGTTTAGCACTGCTGGGTGGAGGACCACTTACCTATCCTACCATGGCAGCATTATATATCATTGGAGAAGTTCTTAGCAGTGAAAATATCTTGCAAGATAGGGTAACATGAAATTGTAGCACCACCGAGTACATCAGCTAGTAATATCTAAAACTCTTTGCATGTCATGTTGAATTATGGATCGCAGGGCAAACCAGCAAGTCTGCTATGGTGTAACTTAAAATGCACTGCTTGGAACTGAAAACACTTACATACTATAAATATTTATCTGTTCTGATCAAGATATACAATTTTCAGCATGGCAGTTAATATATGTATACCACCTTGTTATGTTATAATGTTATAGTGAGATTACATTAGATTGAGCCAACAGGATAAAGGCCTAGTATCATGCTTGTAGGAAACCCTTTATAATAATTTATGCCTTTTGAAAATCATATTTAAATATAATTTATTAATGGTATTTTTATAATTATTTTTTATAGTTTTGTGGAATAGTAAATGAGAATACATTCATTAGTCATTCTAGAGGAACTGCCCATTAATGCATACAATATATATATCCACTATTTATTGGGCATTGTATAATGGAAGCATGCATTGTTTATGAACGCCAATAAAAGTATGAAAACCTTGTCAGAGAAACATAGTAATCCATGATTATATGTAGAAATGAAGATGTTCAAATGCTATATAATGATATGCAAATGGACAGAAATCACTTGCTTACTTTATTAGTTCTGAAATGTAAGGACATATACTCCAGTTAGTAGGATGGTCTAGGCAGAATTCAATAATGTAAACTATTACATTACAGAGGACTACTATGTAATTTTTGAGATTTCTGTATAACAGGTTACTAGATAATGTATCCTTTATCTGTATTTTGCCTGAAATCCAGCCTGCCTCAGTTCTAGGTTTGTAATGTAGCCTGAGCTTCAATATATGAAATTCTATGTAGCAGTTACCAGTTTTGTATATTCCTACCTGCACCTTCTCAATTTGGTTTGCTGTGTAAATAAAATTATGGGATACCAGTATGGATCTGTTTTCTACATTGATTGACAGCTAGAGATTTCTGGTTAAGGGTTCATTCTATAATTTGGACAACCGTACATTTATGGTACATTTAAATTAGCAGAAAGGATTAAACACAGAAGGGTGTGACCCAAACTCTATTTACTATTTACTATACAAGAATGTAGCACCTACTGTACCGTAACTTTTTTTTTATTGGCAGTCTATTGCCAATAGATAAGCCACAATACCGCAAGCTAGAATGCTATGTTTATTCTGTAGAGTGCTTTACCATACCTGGAAGCTCTCTCCTTTTGTTTAGGATAGCAGCTTCCATATTAGCTTGGTGTGAGCTTCACCCTACTCACTCATAGATCTGGGCTCAGATTACAGCAGGGAGGGGAGAAGAGAGAAAGTCGGGAGAGAGAAGAGCAAACTGAGCATGCTCAATCCCAAACCCTGGAGAATCATGCTGAAAGAAGGAAGTCTGATTCAGAAGCCCATGTGCACACAATAGAAGAAAAGAAATGCTGCGTTTCTTACTGGTGTATTTATATAGAGCTTTTTGATAAAGTTTACTTAGTTTTAACCTTTCCTTCTCCTTTAAAGGAGAAATAATCTAAATTTCTCAGAAGTCTCCCTATATGATGACCATTTTTTGTTCTCATAAGCGGAACATTGTAAGAAACACTATTTACCTTTTTTCAGCATTTTTCCCTAGATTGATCAAATACTAATAAGGAAGTGAAAACAGGAAAGGATGTTCATGCTTTCTTTTATTTTTGTTAATATTATATATTTGTATTTATATTGATTTTTATTTATATTGAGCTACTTAAGCACGCTCTACTGTACAGCAGAACGATAAATTAATGAACAGATGGGTCGTTACAATAATAGATACAAATAAATACAAAGTACAATAACAAATACAAATAAATACAAAGTATATTTGCATTAAAGATTCCCCAGAGCTAAGGGTCAAAGAGACAAGAGGATGGGGCTTCCTGCCCCATAGAATTTAAAGTAGTATTTGTTTTAGTACTTTGGGTGTCAAAAAGTTATTTTTTCTATACAGGCAAATACTGCTATTAAATGTTTTTGTTTGTTGAATGTCTTTTTTTATATGTATTCATACAGTCCAAAAATTTGAAATAGAGAAAAGCTCAATTATTTGTTAAAATTACTCTATGAGGGACTTTCATCTTTCTTAATAAGTATAGTTGGCTTTGGCATAAGTCTTTTTAAGCGAGGGAAAAAATTAAGTAAGGAAAATGAAGTGTTTAAGGCCAATATAAATGCCGCTAATGATGCCAGCAAATGTGGGAAAAACTTAATTATGTTTGATTACTTAGACACATTTCAGTCCTGGTTGATTAGTAAGCCTGTAGATAAAGGCATTTAATGAGTTTTAGTCTATTAAGACTTTGATTATGTTTCCTGCTTTATTTATTTCAGTCTTTATTGTCACTATTTTAAGCCGCCTACTGTACAACAGTAAACTCATGTCAATAAGTGTTTCTTATATACAATACACATAAAAAAGTAAAGTGAAAAGTTAATTGAAGTTATTAGTGGCACTAAATATATTGACATTTACCTGTACATAGCATAGACTTGGAACTAGACAAAACCATAAAACATGCAATTTCTCCTTTTTCCCCTTTGCTTCCATCATGACCCTGTATGCAAGATTAAAAAAGAACATGCGTTTATCATCAAAAAAGAAAAAAAAAGAACATGAGTTATACAAATGGGTCTAAAATCAAGTTGTAATTGTGTGTGCCCCCCCCTAAAATCAATCTTTTAATGATGGCTTGAGATTTATACATACTGTGCACATGTGCTTTCCAACCAGAGGTTCACAAGTCAAATGGATGAATGTAAAGACTTTTTTTTTTTAAGTTTTTAACATAATTATAATATACTATGACCCTCGTACATATAAATATGCAATATAGTAAATTCTGAACAGCACTGCTCTGTAGCAACACATATTAGGCTGATGCCACATGGGCTGATTCTCAGCCTACAGAAAAACACAGGCAGAGAATAAGCCACTACACAGCCATTAACCTTCTTCCTTGCCTGCACCCAGAAATCAAGAGTAGGCATTTTTCTGCAGGCCAAGAATGAGCTCCATGTAAAATTAGCCTTAGGGATCATTTATTATTTATATTGACAAATTGGCCACGATTGCAACAGGTGCATTACCTCTTCGAAGCTGCAATGATTTTGAAATTGTGTTAAAAAATGCTTCAGTGTGATAATAAAATATTGAGGACAACGATAATTCACGAAGATCTGAAGTAGTGCACAGGGAACCGAACGCTTGCGAAGTTGCGCCAGCAAAAATACGATAAACAGTTCGAAGTTATGCTAGCGTTGGCTAATTAGCATACGACGTGCAGTACAATGGCGTATATGCTACAGCAAATACATTACACTACACAAGGCCAGGGAACCTTAATAAAATTATCTAGAGTTGTTATAATGCCTTATATATGTGCCCACAGTATAGTTTAAGTGCCATATGTTATCAAATGTAGAGGGGAATGAAGGAACCCCAAAAATTTTTTTCGATCTTTTTCAGCCTATCACCCTGTAAAAAGGAAAAGACGCCAACTTTTTATGGATCAAGTCCTATCGACTCTATTGCACTTCGTCTGGTCTGAGGTGGCAAAGGCAAGTCTGTCGATAGAGGTAACGTTCAGTAAAAACAAAAACGTAGTAACGCTCTTTCGCCAGAGCAAAAATACACCTGGCGTTAGAGTGCGAAGTTGCGCTAGAGTCTATCTCCTTCGCTAGCGTAATTACGCCAGCGCCCGAAGTGCATGTACACACCCTGTCTGCTGCTGGCAGATATTGACCAAAATGCTTGCAAATTTTGTTGCCTAGGGAACGTTTGATAAATATGTATTCCAGCAACTGTGCACTTACCATGTTACAAGAAGTGTTTTACCATTAATGGAAATCCATGTATCCGCCTTTTACGTTATATGCCTTCCAAAGGGTATAAAAACTTGGACAAATAGGCATGACATTTGAAGCTCTCTGTATCATACTTCATGGCATTGTGACAAACAAAATTGTCTAATAAACTCTTATTATAAAGAACCTTGTCTTGGAGTCTTGCTTAAAAATAAGGGTCTGGTAAGCAAATTACCAACAAGTGAGGGTAAAACAAAGTGATTGCATCCAAAATTGCACTTGACACACAGTGGATATGTAAGAAAATAACCCCTCTCACAGTAAAGGTCTGAGATTAAGGTGACCATTGATCTCTATGTCAACAATACGGAGAAGGGGTTTGAGACACACACACACGCACACACACACACACACACTGAATATGTCAATATCTAAATGTATTTATGTCACAGTTAAAGATAATATATTTTTCTATTTAACATATACTGCAGAATCCTTATGTGGCTTGTAAATATAGGGAATCCTCAACGAATATAATGTAAATACTGGTTTTTCGGTTGTACTAAATGCTTAATATGGAACTTGAAACTGAGATAAGTTCCTGTGATTTCAAACCTTCCTTTGAGCCAGATTTCTTCCCAGAGTTACAGAAGGAGCATATAAATTAAGTGTGAAGTTTTGTACACTTGCTTTCCCCTTGGAGAGGATTCTACTTTTTCCCATCCATCATTGTTTCTTTTCTGTCTAATTAGAAGTGTCTCTGCATCTGTCTACTGACCCCATTTTTTCTTGTAATAAAAGGATTATGAAAGGTCTAGTTATAATAAAGGTTGAACAATTCTGCCATTTTATTTTTCTGAAGTGTGTCTCCTGAACCATTATTATATCTCCTTTAGGTCTCTTAAATTCATTGGCACCACGTGTAATAATTTTCAAAGTGCTGAATGTGTCTTTTATCTATTTTCAGGATTTATAATGTGAGGAATAATGCAACCATTTAGCAAACCCTAACCTGTAATATATCCAGACAACCTTTCAAATTAAATCTAACAATGCACCTCTAGACTGTAAAATAGGTCATGAAAATGAAACACGGTAATGAAAAAATACAATAAATATGCATACAGGCAATAAGGTATGAATGGGTAATTCTTATACAGTCTTCTATCTGCCCTTTACTTTAACCTATGCATTAAGAAATTCTATAATATCAAACACCACTCATTTCAACTAATGTGAGAAAAGGATACATGCTCTCTCGTCTATAGAATGACGTTAAAAAACCTGCTGACATGTCCAGTCTCTATTATTATCCTCTAATTCAGTTGAGGTATGATTTAAAAAAAAGATTTCCTTTAAATTGCAAATAGCTGATCCCTTATAGGTCAGAAGTAACCCCATAAAATAACAGTAATCCCCTGTGCTTTACAGACATGAATGTCACAGAGGCAATTTTGAGGGGTATAACTGCTACAAATTATATTTCTAGCAATATAGAGTAATAATAATTTAACATCAAGTTTTGAATCCTTTCACTTGGGAGAAGATGAATTAAAATTTAAGGCAAAAATATATCCATCCATCCATCATCTGAAATATATTTGAATTGTGTTCAGCAAATTAAAATTCCATAGAATTCAAACACAAAATACTTCCACCTAAAACCTGTTGAGATTCTATAGAAGTCAATGGGAGATGTACCTGAAGCATTTAAGCAAGTTGATAATCAGTTTTTTTTTTTAGATTTTAAAACAGTAGGGATTTAATAGCCTCCTTGAAAATTAATGGAAGAATGGAATTCTGATTTGGGATTTTAATCATGATTAAACACACCATTAACACATTTTAAGTTTTTTTCTTAAATATGCTAATAATTGCTAATAGACGGCTTTATAGAAAAAAAATTGTCTCAAATTTAGTCAAGAGTTTATATACATTGATATAACATATAACAAACTCCTTCTGAAAAAGAATGGTGTGGAAAATAGGCTTATATGCAAGATTCATTTTCACAATATAATAATTCACTTTATCTGCTTTATAACAATTGAATTGACTGTGTTAATATTATAAACATATTCATTTGTTGATATTAGTGCCCAGACAGATATTGTTTAATCAGCCAGCATTACTTATAAATAAAAATTATGTGGACCACCTTCTGTCATAGGGCTAAACTCCACTGTAGATTTTGATCTGATCTGACCATGCAACACCACACAACAGCACAAGATTTTGTAGGATGCTTACAATCTGAAAATCCGGCATCTCAGATATGTTGAGGTTGCATATAAGTCAATGGGAGAAGTCCCAAAGATTTTTTGATCTGCGCTTGGTTTTGTGCAATAACCTGAAGATCTTGGGGTGTTTGGGCAAAAATCAGAAAAAAAGAGTTTTCAGGTAGAAAATCCAAAAAATTCATATGATTCATATTTTTCATGATTTTTCCGGGTTTTTCACATACATTTTTTGGGAAAGTGTATTAATAAATAAGGCGAAATAAACAGTGTTGATTTGGTCAGAGTTCTTTTCAGAAAATATTGAGATAAATTCAGACTTTGATAAATAACCTTCCATAAGTTTTTATCTCGGATGAAGACACAGCACACTGTGTTACCATATATTATATATACTAGGGTTACATAGTAGTTACATAGTTAAATCTGGTTGAAAAAAGACCAGACCATCAAGTTCAACCATCAAATTAAACCCAGCAGTAGGGATAGGCGAATTTGATCCGTTTCGCCAAAAATTAGCCGCCGGCTAAATGTCGCAGATGCCCATTAAAGTCTATGGTCTATTGTTTTGAAGCGCGTCTTTTTACAAGTCTATGGGCGTCATTTTATACACTTATAAACTATATCTATTCTAACTGCAGATTTTAGTATCACAGTAGCCTTGGATATTATGCGTGTCTGATAAAATATCCAAGCATTAACAGAATCAGCCATCACAAGAACATCCGGCAGGGCATTCCAAAATCTCACTGTCCTGACTGTGAAGAACCACCTACGCTGCTTCAAATGAAAGTTCTCTTCCTCTAGTCTGAAGGGGTGGTCTCTGGTGAGTGATCCTCTTTATGAGTAAAAAGGTCCCCTGATTTTTTTCTTTAATGTCCTTTTTGTAGTTGTAAAGTGTAATCTTGTGCCCTTGCGTTTTCTAACCAATTTAGTTGCACGTCTCTGCACTCTCCCCAGCTCATTTATATCCCTCTTAAAGGGATACTGTCATGGGAATTTTTTTTTAAATGAATTAATAGTGCTGCTCCAGCAGAATTCTGCACTGAAATCCATTTCTTGAAAGAGCAAACAGATTTTTTTATATTCAATTTTGAAATCTGACATGGGGCTAGACATTTTGTCAATTTCCCAGCTGCCCCATGTCATGTGACTTGTGCTCTGATAAACTTCAATCACTCTTTACTGCTGTACTGCAAGTTGGAGTGATATCACCCCCTCCCTTCCCCCCCCCCAGCAGCCAAACAAAAGAACAATGGTAAGGTAACCAGATAGCAACTCCCTAACACAAGATAACAGCTGCCTGGTAGATCTAAGAACAACACTCAATAGTAAAAACCCATGTCCCACTGGGACACATTCAGTTACATTGAGAAGGAAAAACAGCAGCCTGCCAGAAAGCATTTCTCTCCTGAAGTGCAGGCACAAGTCACATGACATGGGGCAGCTGGGAAATTGACAAAATGTCTAGCCCCATGTCAGATTTCAAAATTGAATATAAAAAAATCTGTTTGCTCTTTTGAGAAATGGATTTCAGTGCAGAATTCTGCTGGAGCAGCACTATTAACTGATTCATTTTGAAAATTTTCTTTTTTCCCATGACAGTATCCCTTTAAGGACTGGAGCTCAAACTGCACTGCATACTCCAGATGAGGCCTTACCAGGGACCTATAAAAAGGAATACTTGTGTTTTCATCCCTTGAGTTAATGCCCTTTTTCTGCAAGACAGAACTTTATTTGCTTTAGTAGCCGGACTAAACACTTTAAAATACCTTGAATATAATGTATAAAACTGAACTTGTTGTGGTACTGTATTGGTATGGTGTAAGCAGACTCTTCTAACTTCCATAAATCATTCATAGTGAGTGTTACATTAAACAACTGAATTTAGATTCATTTTTGACTAATATACCAATTATGCAGAATTATATGTGCCTTTTGCTGGCTGTAATGAGAATTTATTAATTTAATTTAATTTAACACAGGAGCTTGACTTTGTCATGCTTAAAGATTAGTAATTTTATACTCATTAAAAATACAGAATGAAAAAGAAATAAATGTTTTATGTAAGCACCCAGAACAAAACTGTTCTTCTAAAAAGAGATTTCTCTTTTACAGTTTTTTTAAAATGATCAAAAATATATTTCCGTAAAAACGTTATGATGCAGTGTGGAACTGGGAACCCTAGAAATGTGACTTTTCAAGATGAATCTATGAAATCAGTGAAGTGGATTAACAAATATACAATTTAGAAATTGTTGTCAGGCCAGGGCACATGCAGAACTGCAATTTGTCCATCAAAATGAAGGCAAATGACATATAGTGCTGTATTTTGAGCCAGTCCATTTCATAATCCAGAACATGCAGTATCTGTTACTGTAAAGACTGTAAATCGAAATCTTTCACTGTAACTACTATGAATTGGATCACATTATTTATCAATATAAGCATCCACTCCAATAAAATTAAAGACAGGCATATCACACAGCAGCATGATACTTTAATCATAAACAGTTTTAAAAAATATCTTAAAAAAACAGTATAGAGAACAAGAAATAATGCAAAAGGAAACTTCTGAAATGGACAATTTGCATTTATTTCATCAACAGAAATAATTGTCATCCATATATTTTTTGTGTCCTGCAAATTATACCATTATTTTTATGTTGTCGCTGGCAAAGATTTATACATGTATTATCTTCTCATTATCTTCGCATTTCATCCAATACCCTGGGAATGATACTAACTTTACAACATACTCTGAGAACGTGCTCTGAGAACTATTTATTACCCATGCTCTGAGAACTATTTATTACCTCAAAGTAATAAATAGTTAAATAATAATAATATTCATATATAATTTACAAATTCCATATTTTTTAAGAATTATAAATGGCTCCTCAAAGAGTTGCTTGTTGCACTCTTTATTTAACAGGAGGAAAAGTAGGCTTCAATAAACAGCAAGTAACCAACACCAACAACTACAAAAGCATCTCCCTTACAGTAGAATTCAACTGTTTTCAAAAAAAAAAAGTTTGGAGCTTCCTTCTAATAAAAGGCTCATTGATTGTGTAAGCTGATGCACTGTTGTATTAGATACTAACCTATGCCAAAACATGGTGTTATTCTAGGGTCTAGGATTAGTAAAAATGAATGAATCTCTTACTTGTAGATGGCTAGCTATAACCTTCAACAAGGCAGCTTAATATGGAAACTATAGTCTCATTTATTATTGTGAGGAGCGCCTAATGGCACTCCTCCCCTCTTCGCAGCTTGATGACATAATCATGCCGGCACGCAATGCCGGCCTCAACACACAGTGCTGTGGTGCCAAATTCAAACTTTAAAAAATCTAGAATAACTGCCCATGAATAGGTTCTGTATTGTACATTCCTGGTGTGGTTTTTCTGCTATTATTGGACTGATTCCTGATCTTGACTTTGGCTTTCCCCCTAAATACGAATCTTTGCTGCCTGTACTGACCCTCTGTCTGGATACAACCACAAACTTTGTTTAACACTTCGGATACCTTGCTTGGACTTTGTTTACCCTTTTGGCTTCTTCATTGGTTCCGACTTTTACATCTGAGTCGGTAGGCCCTGACAGTATTCACAGTATTCACGGGCCATGGACCCGTCTGAAGCTCTCAGTATTGTAAGTCAGGTGGAGGCATATGAAGTTCAGCAAGTCTGCAATGGGCAGAAAAAAGAAGGGAGTCTTCTCCCTTGTATTGATTATAGGGGGCTCAATAAAATCACGTCCAACAACCGTTACCCCTCATCTTGGAACTGTTCGATCAACTCAAAGGGACTTAAATCTTCACTAAATTGGATCTTTGAGGGGCATATCATTTTATCTGTATGAGGGCGATGAATGGAAAATGGCAATTAACATGCTTGATGGGCATTGCAAATATCTGGTAATGCTCTTCGGACTTTGTAACGCACCTGCCATTTTTCAAGAACTTGTCAATGACATCTTTCGAGATTTATTAGGATGATATTTTGATCTTTTCCAAGAGTTTGGACATACACCGAATCCAATTACGAGTGCTCTTTTGAAGTTTCCAAGATTCCCTTTCTTGGGAATATCAAATCTCAGATGGGGTTTGAGATGGATCCAATCAAAATAGCCACAATCCAAAACTGGCCTCTTCCCTCCAGTACTAAAGCATTTCTGAGAGTCCTTGGGTTTGTCAACTACTACAGGCAATACGTTAAAGGTTTTTCATACCACATTTCCCCAATTCTTTCTCTCATCAGGAAAGGGGAAAAACCTAATTGAAGAAAAACATTGCTTCCACTCGAGTCCTCAGACATCTGGACCCCCTTTTGTGATAATGTTGATTTGAATGTTACATAGTAACATAGTAAGTAAGGTTGAAAAAAGACACATGTCCATAGAGTTCAACCTTTTTTTTTTTTTTTTTTAACTACCTATCTGCCAGTTGATCCAGAGGAAGGCAAAAAAACCCATCTGAAGCCTCTCCAATTTGCCTTAGAGGGGGAAAAATTCCTTCCTGACTCCAAAATGGCAATCGGACTAGTCTCTGGATCAACTTGGACTATGAGCTATTTCCCATAACCCTGTATTCCCTTACTTGCTAAAAAGCCATCCAACCCCTTCTTAAAGCTATCTAATGTATCAGCCTGTACAACTGATTCAGGGAGAGAATTCCACATCTTCACAGCTCTCACTGTAAAAAAACCTTCCGAATATTTAGGCGGAACCTCTTTTCTTCTAATCGGAATGGGTGACCTTGTGTCAGCTGGAAAGACCTACTGGTAAATAAAGCATAAGAGAGATTATTATATGATCCCCTTATATATTTATACATAGTTATCATATCTCCCCTTAAGCGCCTCTTCTCCAGCGTGAACATCCCCAATTTGGCCAGTCTTTCCTCATAGCTAAGATTTTCAATACCTTTTACCAGCTTAGTTGCCCTTCTCTGTACCCTCTCTAATACAATAATGTCCTGTTTGAGAGATGGAGACCAAAACTGTACGGCATATTCTAGATGGGGCCTTACAAGTGCTCTATACAGTGGAAGAATGACCCCCTCCTCCCTTGACTCTATGCACCTTTTAATACAGCTCAAAACCTTATTTGCCCTTGATGCTGCTGACTGGCATTGCTTGCTACAGCCAAGTTTATCATCTACAAGGACTCCAAGGTCCTTTTCCATAATGGATTTGCCTAGTGCAGTCCCATTAAGGGTATAAGTGGCTTGGATATTTTTACATCCCAGGTGCATGACTTTACATTTATCAACATTGAATCTCATTTGCCACTTAGCTGCCCAGATTGCCAGTTTGTCAAGATCATGTTGCAAGGATGCCACATCCTGGATGGAATTAATTGGGCTGGATAATTTTGTGTCATCTGCAAACACTGATACATTACTTACAACACCCTCCCCTAAGTCCTATCGCAAAGGCAGACTTCGGATAGGAAACTTCACCAATGTGCCTACTTTTCTAGGAAATTTACTCCGCCTGAACAAAACTATGATGCTGGCAATTAGGAACTTGTAGTGGTCAAATTATCGTTAGAAGAATGAAGACATTTGTTGCAAGGCTCTACTCTACCGGTCACCTGAATCCTCGTCAGGCTTTCTTTTTCTCGTGTTTTAACTTTATTATCACTTACCAACCAGGTTCCCGGAACAAGAAGGCTGACGCTCTTTCAAGATGTTTTTCCCCAAAAGATTGTTACCTAGAAGATAACAAGCCTATTATTTTGCCTTCTAGAATCATTGCTTCTCTACTCCCACAATTTGCTTCTCAGATCTTGTCAGCCCAATCAGACGCACCTTCCAACACTCCTGTGGGTATGGCTTACGTTCCTCTGGAACTTCGTCACTCTATTCTTGAACAGATTCACAGCTCCAAGCAGGCTGGCCATCCACGGATGAGAAGAACAATAGAAATGTTAAATCGCCTGGTCTGGTGGCCATCACTACAGAAGGATGTCAAGGAATTTGTGGCCTCCTGTTCCATCTGTGCATCCTTTAAATCTAGCCATTCCCATCAAAGTGGTTTACTCCACTCATTAACTGTTCCTTCTCGTCCGTGGACTCATCTGGTTATGGACTTCATTGTGGAATTGCCACCCTCCTTGGGTAATACAGTCATATGGGTGGTAATAGATTGATTCAGCAAGATGGCACACTTCATTCCCTCTGCCGTAGAACTTTCTTAGTTGTTCATCCAATATATTTTTATTTTTCATGGATTTCCAGCAGAATTAGTTTCGGATAGAGGCACTCAATTTGTTTCAAAATTTTTGGTGGTCTTTATGCAAATCTCTTGGCATCTCACTGTAAGTTTCTTCTGCCTACCATCCCCAGTCTAATGGAGCAGTTGAACATGTAAATCAGGCTCTTGGACAATTTATGAGAGACCATGCCTCGTTATGCCAAGATGACTGGTCCAATCTTCTTCCTTGGGCTGAATTTTCATATAATAATAATTCCCATGCCTCTACAGAAAAATCCCCTTTTCTGTGTATATAAGGACAACATCCTCTGGCCTTTCCCCAAGATCTCCCTTTGTCCAACGTACCCGTAGCCAATGATCAAATAGTCCACATGTCTGTAATTTTGTATGCCACAAAAGCCAATCTGGAAAATAGATCTTTGTCACAAAAGACATTTGCTGACAAGAGTCATCAAAAGTTTCTCCACAAGTCTGTGGGAGACAAGGTATGGCTTTTCAATAAGAATATTCATTTGAATATTCCCTCTCCAAAGTTGGGCCTTAAGTTCAAGTGACTAAGGAAAGCCCTGTAGGTATAAACGCAGGGGCTGCATGAAAAGGCATCTGACTGACCAGCAGCCAAATTACACTGGTTTATGTGTAAAGATTGGCAGAATCAGATGCAGCTGTTGTTGGGTGAGAAGGAATGAGTTAAGGCAGGGAAAGCTGGTGTCACGGTCGGCACCCAATACCAGAACAGGTGCCAAGTACCCTGGTCTCGGCTCGGGTTCACCAGTAGTGTGACCACCGTTGGGCTTCGGGAGGAGCCCTCAGCTTACTTGGGTGCCACCTGGACTTAACGAGGGGTACAAGGCAAGATGTTCTGGCTAGCAGAGGGGTACGGCAGGTAGCAGAGTCTTTTGGGCCGAAGGTCACGGTACAAACGGAACAGGCAACAGAATCGTCAGACAGGCTGGGTCGAGGCAGGCAGATAACAAGAATCGTCAAACAGGCAAAAGGGTCAAAACCGGGTGATTAATCGAAGGGTTAAACAGTAGAGTAGTCGTAAGCAGGCAAGGTCAGGATCCAGAATTCAGAATAGTCAAATAGCCAGGCAGGGGTCAAAAACAGCTCAAAAAGCACCAGGAACTAAATCCTATCACGGGCAAAGTCCCACAGCCCTAATGGGCTTTAAAAAGTGTTTGAATTGTGCGCCCTTGCGCGCTGACGTCACTACGTCAGCGCGCCTGCGCCTTTAAGAAAATCCAGAGCGCGCCGCGCGCGCCCTAAGACGCCGGCGCCTGCGGCCTACAGAGCCGCTCGTCGAGGCGTGCATCCCCGCCGAGGGGGCGACAGGCGTCCCTGTCGTCCCCCCCCAGACCACCAGGTATGTTCGTTACATTACCCCCCTCTCTAGGGGGGGCCACTGGACCCCCAGGCTTACCGGGAAACCTAGCATGGTATTGTCTCCTGAGGCGGTCAGCCTTGATGTCATCAACTGAGACCCAAGAGTTCTCCTCAGGACCGAAGCCCTTCCACCTGGTAAGATATTGTAACTTACCCCTCACGAGGTGGGAGTCGAGGAACTCCTGGATCTCATACTCAGGCTGACCTTCAACCAGCACTGGGGGAGGAACAGACAGATGACGAGAATTATTAGCAGGCTTCAAAAGAGAGACATGGAAGGAATTAGAAATTCTGAAATTAGGAGGTAACTGAAGACGGACAGAGGATGGATTAATTACTGCAATGATGGGGCATGGACCAATGAATCTAGGACCCAGTTTAGGAGAGGGAACCTTCAACTTGATATTCTTTGTCGACAACCATACTAAATCTCCCACCTTGTACTGGGGTGCTTCCCTACGGGATTTGTCAGCAGCCCTTTCCTGAGCTAGGGATGCTGCGGATAAAGAATTATGAACTTGAGACCAAATTTCGGAAAATTTCAGGACAGAAGAATTGGCAGAGGGGACAGGGGAAATAGAGTCAGAAAAAGAAAACGCTTTGGGGTGCAAACCATAGACAACAAAGAAAGGAGACTCTCCAGAGGAAGAATGGGTAGCATTATTGTATGCAAATTCCGCCCAGGGTAGCAGTTTGGACCATGTGGACTGGTTATCGGACACATAGCATCTGAGATACTGCTCAAGGGACTGGTTCACCCTTTCGGTTTGACCGTTAGTTTGAGGGTGATAGGCAGAGGAAAAAGACAATTCAGTACCCACCAAGGAACAGAAAGCACGCCAAAATCTGGAAACAAACTGAACCCCCCTGTCAGAAACAATATTCTCAGGAAAACCATGAAACTTAAAAATATGAGTAATGAATAAGTCAGCCAGGGTTTTAGCAGAAGGGAGATGTGGAAGAGGAATAAAATGAGCCATTTTACTGAACCTATCGACCACCATCCAAATCACTGTCTTACCCTGAGAAGGAGGCAACTCCACAATAAAATCCATGGAAATGTGAGACCATGGTTTCTCTTGAACAGGTAAGGGGTTTAATAGACCCTGGGACAGATGATGAGAAGACTTAGACCTCTGGCAGACTGGACAGGAAATGACAAATGTTTTAGTATCCTGTTTGAAGGAAGACCACCAGACATGACGGGATAAAAGAGAAATGGTTTTTGTAATACCTGGATGACCTGCCACTTTAGAATCATGAACCTCTCTTAACACTTGTTCCCTAAGCTCCTCAGGAACGAACCATCTACCAGATGGGGTTTCAGCAGGAGCAGATGACTGTAAAGGGGACAACAAGGAAGAGAGGTCAGACTCCAAGGTTGCAACAATTATTTCCCTGGGAATGATGGGAGTACACTCACTAGAGTCAGGGGAAATTGCTTCAAAACTCCTAGAGAGTGCATCTGCCTTGGTATTTTTAGTCCCAGGCCTGAAAGTCAAAGAAAAATTAAACCTTGTGAAAAATAGAGCCCACCTAGCCTGCCTTGGATTAAGGCATTTAGCAGACTCTATATACAACAGATTTTTGTGGTCAGTATAGACCGTCACCAGATGTTTTGCACCCTCCAGGAGATGCCGCCATTCCTCAAAGGCCCATTTGACTGCCAGCAACTCCCTGTTACCTATATCATAATTCACCTCTGCAGGTGAAACCTTCCTGGAGAAGAAAGCACAGGGATGTAACTTGTTGGTAGTCGGGTGCCTATGAGAAAGGACTGCCCCAGCACCCACCTCAGAGGCGTCAACCTCCACAATAAAAGGAAGCGCAGTGTCGGGGTGACGAAGGATTTGGGCAGAGCTGAACTCCTTTTTGAGGAATTCAAAAGCTTGAACGGCCTCAGGAGGCCACATACTGGGGTCAGCGCCCTTTTTAGTTAGATTAGTGATGGGGGCCACAATGAGGGAAAATTTTTTGATAAATTGACGGTAATAATTAGCAAAACCAACAAATCTTTGGGTTGCACGTAACGAAAGGGGTTTGGTCCAATCCAGGACTGCTCTAACCTTGCCTGGATCCATTTCTAGACCCTTGCTGGAAATGTTAAACCCCAAAAACTGAACAGAAGAAACCCCAAAAGTACATTTCTCTAGTTTCGCATAAAGATTATTTCCCCTTAGCCTCCGTTAGACTTCACGAACATGATTTTGATGTTCCTTCAGGTTAGAGGAAAAAATCAGAATATCGTCTAGGTAGACCACTACGAAGATCCCCAGCAGGTCCCGGAAGATGTCATTAACAAACTCCTGAAACACTGCGGGGGCGTTACAGAGGCCGAAAGGCATAACGAGATACTCGTAGTGGCCATCCCTGGTGTTAAATGCAGTCTTCCACTCATCACCCTCCCTAATACGGATTTGGTTATAAGCCCCCCTAAGATCAAGCTTGGAAAAGATTTTAGCATCTTTGACCTGATCAAAGAGTTCAGAAATTAAAGGGAGAGGGTAGCGGTTTTTTATGGTGATGTTATTGAGCCCCCTATAATCAATACAGGGGCGAAGACCACCATCTTTTTTCCCAACAAAAAAGAAGCCCGCCCCCGCAGGGGAACTAGAAGGTCTGATGAAACCCCTTTCTAGATTTTTTCCTTTATATACTCTTTCATTGCCTGGGCTTCGGGCAATGAAAGAGGATAGGTTCTACCACGAGGAGGAGTAGATCCAGGAACCAGATCAATTGGGCAGTCATACTGCCGGTGTGGGGGTAAGGTTTCTGCTGCCTTTTTAGAGAAGACATCAGCGAATTCTGCATATGCAGCAGGTAATCCTTCAAGCGATGTAGTTGCGACTACAGGGGGAACACATACTCCATCACACATAGTACCCCACTGAACCACCTCCCTGGAGACCCAGTCAATCAGAGGGTTATGCCTCTGGAGCCACGGTAACCCCAAAATAAGAGGAGAGGAAGCACCCTCTATGAAGTAAAAAGCTATCTCCTCATAATGCAAATTATTAACACACAAGGAAAGAGTTACCGTCTCTTTAGAGATTACACCTGACCCTAAGGGTCTTCTGTCCACAGCCATTATTCTCATGGGGGCACTTAGAGGAACTACAGGGATACAGAATTTAGCTGCAAAAGCAGTATCCAGAAAATTACCCTCCGCCCCTGAGTCCACAAATGCGGACAGTTTAACAGAGCCAGTGTAGTAAGAAGCACTTCGGTGGTAGTTGGAGGAGCAGCAGCGGCAGCAGCTTCGTCGTGACTTTCGTCCTCCATGGCCCGTGATAATGTCACGGCTGGCACCCAATACCAGAACAGGTGCCAAGTACCCTGGTCTCGGCTCGGCTTCACCAGTAGTGTGACCACCGTTGGGCTTCGGGAGGAGCCCTCAGCTTACTTGGGTGCCACCTGGACTTAACGAGGGGTACAAGGCAAGATGTTCTGGCTAGCAGAGGGGTACGGCAGGTAGCAGAGTCTTTTGGGCCGAAGGTCACGGTACAAACGGAACAGGCAACAGAATCGTCAGACAGGCTGGGTCGAGGCAGGCAGATAACAAGAATCGTCAAACAGGCAAAAGGGTCAAAACCGGGTGATCAATCGAAGGGTTAAACAGTAGAGTAGTCATAAGCAGGCAAGGTCAGGATCCAGAATTCAGAATAGTCAAATAGCCAGGCAGGGGTCAAAAACAGGAATCAAACAGGTTCAGAATACAGCAAAAGCTCAAAAAGCACCAGGAACGAAATCCTATCACGGGCAAAGTCCCACAGCCCTAATGGGCTTTAAATACATCAGCGCGCCTGCGCCTTTAAGAAAATCCAGAGCGTGCCGCGCGCGCCCTAAGACGCCGGCGCCTGCGGCCTACAGAGCCGCTCGTCGAGGCGGGCGTCCCCGCCGAGGGGGCGACAGGCGTCCCTGTCCCCCCCTAGACCACCAGGTATGTTCGTTACAGCTGGGCTGGGGATGGAGAAAGAGAGGGATGTGATATCCTCTTCCTTATCTTCTGAGCAGGTAAAAACATCCCACCCATCCGCCCTCTTTTATTTTTTTTGCGAAATGCCAGGAGTTTATCTTATTTATATTATCTATTAATAACCGAATGTGGATGTCTTCCTGCATGCACTGTTATATTGTGGTTTCAGTACTGTTGTGCAGTATAAACATGAGAGTCTGCATTGTATTATTCATGTTAAATGAATGTCAAATGCTTGATAACGGGAATGTTTCCAATTACCATTGGGGTCAGGAAGGATTTGTTTTTCCCTCTTGAGGCATAATTGGCACTGGCTTCAGTTTGGGTTTTTTCTTGCCTTCTTCTGGATCAAAACAGTGGCTATATGATAATGTATTTTAAGTTTTGTTACAGCAATGGTAGGACATTGCCATAGTGAAATCGAAGGCCCCGGCACAGATTTCAGCACAGAAACGGAGACTGACCACCTTATAGAGTTCAAATTGCCGCTTTACTGGCTTTTATTTCCAAATAAACACAATTCTTCAGCCCACTGGCTTCACATGGGGGAAATCACATTAACATAAACAGTCCCACTTCACACCCTCAATGTTGTTCACTTTATTCACATTTGAGTTTAGCCCTCACTGGCCTTCAGCGGACCACAAGTCCTAGAATCCTCTCTGGGCACACTTGAGACACTCTTGTTTCCTGGGAGCAGTTTCTCTGGTCCTCTCCCAGACTTTTGGAGTGCTCTCCAACTCAGGTGAATCACTCTCTGGTCCCCTGGTGCTCACCAGCACTCCTTCCGTGGCCCTTCACCATTCTCCATTCCAGGAGGTCTTTATGGAGAAGCAGCCATGAGGTGTTGCTTCACACCTCCTTTTAAATACCACATACCTGTAGTTATTTTCCTCTAACTGCTTTTAGCTTGGCAGCTGCAAACCCCTTACATGGAGATGGAAGCCCTATATGTATATATATATATATATATATATATATATATATATATATATATATATATATATATATATATATATATATATATATATATATATATATATATGTATATATATGTATGTAGGGCCCTATAGGGATACAGGCCCTATAGAGGTAATCTTTTCACAATTTCCTTGGGTTATTGGGTAGAATCCCTGTTACAGAATAACCTTTACAGTGATAGGCTGAGAGATTTGATGACACTGCTCTGACTCACTCCTATATAGTGTGTGCAGGGAGTGGCCTCTTCCTCTTTTGCCTCTGGATGTGATTCCAGCTGGATGTGCTCAGGGGGACTGAGTGCAATAGGCCCAGAAGAAGTCATGTGTCCAAGTCGGGGACCAGGTAACCCCGTGAATGAGGAACAGATATACTAGGGCAGACTTGTCATAGTCTTTCTAGGAGAGAAAGGCAGATAGGATAGAGAGAAAGAGCAGCTGAAGCTCCAACAAGGATTTGCAGTAAGGGAGTAGCTTCCCAGAGGCTCTATGTGTTGCCTCCAGTCAGGGACCTCAGTGAAGAGGGACTGTAGGGTTGCCTGACAACTTCCAGGAGGGAAAGGTTGTACTGCATTTGCCTGTGTACTCTCTGTGTGAGCCTGCCTTGATCTGTCTGAACTCTCAATATGCTGTTTTCCTCAAGCTCCTGCGTGAGTATTAAACCTGTGGTCATTTGCCCTTTTTGGCATAATAAACCGTTCCTGATTGTTAAGAACCTCCTGGCGCCCAAGTTGTTTTTGTGTGCACAGTAGCCTGGGGGGGGATGTAGTTGCACTACACCATAGAGGGAACACTTCCACTTTGCGAAGGCCCTGCCCTGGGTGAAAGTCGCGTGTAACCCATGCTCTAGTGTTCTAGCTGGTGACTTAACCCCGAGTGGCCCAAATAGGTGTTATATATATATATATATATATATATATATATATATATATATATATATATATATATATAGACAAATACAAGATTCCTCTGCACTCAACCCATTATCAATATATTTAAGACAGAAACATTTTGTGCATACTGCTACTGAAAAATGCCTTACCCTTTAAACAAAACAGGGATTGTTTGTCCATATATTGCAATATATTTAAGCTGGCCAACTACGTCAAAGTCATCCCATATCTGGCCAGTCCTATGCTCAATTTTCATCTGATTCATTAAGAATTCTATGGTTTAATTATACATTTTATAAAAG
Source organism: Xenopus laevis (assembly GCF_017654675.1). Classification (NCBI taxonomy): domain Eukaryota; kingdom Metazoa; phylum Chordata; class Amphibia; order Anura; family Pipidae; genus Xenopus; species Xenopus laevis. Next base: position 79,972,881 of record NC_054380.1, read on the forward strand.
GGACGAATACGTTTTACCTGCAACTTACTAGCTGCTTTCAAAGTAAAACTCCCAAACTTGGCTGCCCTTTTATTAGACACCAGTGGGATCACCTGACTATAGTTGGAGAGGGTGGGAGCTACAACATGGAGCTGGTCACTGCTCTTGTAGAACTATAACAAACAAGGGAAAGATGTGCTCACCACTAGTTTTTAAAATCATTAGGCGGGGGTGCAATGAGGGTGTGACCACAAAATACATATAGACAAATACAAGATTCCTCTGCACTCAACCCATTATCAATATATTTAAGACAGAAACATTTTGTGCATACTGCTACTGAAAAATGCCTTACCCTTTAAACAAAACAGGGATTGTTTGTCCATATATTGCAATATATTTAAGCTGGCCAACTACGTCAAAGTCATCCCATATCTGGCCAGTCCTATGCTCAATTTTCATCTGATTCATTAAGAATTCTATGGTTTAATTATACATTTTATAAAAGGGACGAATACGTTTTACCTGCAACTTACTAGCTGCTTTCAAAGTAAAACTCCCAAACTTGGCTGCCCTTTTATTAGACACCAGTGGGATCACCTGACTATAGTTGGAGGGGGTTTTACTTTGAAAGCAGCTAGTAAGTTGCAGGTAAAACGTATTCGTCCCTTTTATAAAATGTATAATTAAACCATAGAATTCTTAATGAATCAGATGAAAATTGAGCATAGGACTGGCCAGATATGGGATGACTTTGACGTAGTTGGCCAGCTTAAATATATTGCAATATATGGACAAACAATCCCTGTTTTGTTTAAAGGGTAAGGCATTTTTCAGTAGCAGTATGCACAAAATGTTTCTGTCTTAAATATATTGATAATGGGTTGAGTGCAGAGGAATCTTGTATTTGTCTATATGTATTTTGTGGTCACACCCTCATTGCACCCCCGCCTAATGATTTTAAAAACTAGTGGTGAGCACAACTTTCCCTTGTTATATTTATATATATATATATATATATTTCTTTCCTTACTATAAGAACAATGTTGCTAAAAAAAACAGTGCTATGAAGGTGAGCTGTTCTTTGACTCTGTCCATATTTAAATTTTTCTTATATTATGCTATATGAAGGATGTCTGTATAAAGTAGGTATAAGGCAGCCTGTCAGCCTGTGGTGTTTTTACATAAACAACACAATCCCAATTTACCAACAGAGATGAACAATCATATCAGGCACATAGAAAAATTGAAACAGTTGATATATGGATTGCTTTCCAAGCATGTAGCTAAAATGTGACTAAGAAACCGTAAACATCAATCCCCATTCCCCAGGTCTAAAATCAATGAATAAAACAGAATTGGCTTTCAGTGTTGTATGTTTCTACTTCTTTTTTCAATAAGACGTTTACAGGGTTTTGTGGTAATACCCAGAGACAAAATAAACAGGTTTCCGAATGCCTTGAGGTTGTATTTAGAAACGGTATATTAGAAAAAAAATCATCATTTTGCTAGAAGTGTGTTATGCTTATATCTGCAAAGGGGTCACCTGTAGTGGAATTTTTAAAAATGTGTAATTTCACTTTTTTTTTCTCAGGACATGTTGAATTAGAAAAAAAACCACAAAAAAGTCTTTAAAAAGCCCAAAACAGGTTTTGCCTTTCAATATCATTTGTAAGAGTTGCAAATGTCCTTTTATAATGGAGAAATACTGTAGTAGATGCTGTATTGTTGACATATTAATTGATCGCTGTACTAGCCGTCTGTTATTAGCTGCCATGCAGTATTTATTTTGTTGAAGCTTCCTGCCCATTTAAGCAGCAACAGAATATTTTTTATCAGCCTCTCAAGAGATCAATTTCCTGAGTCATATATTGTTATTTATAGGCAGAACTTACAGTTGTGTAACAGAAACCTCCTTTGTAAAAGGCAGCATTAAAAAGCAAAATGAATGAAGTAAGACAGTCAATTACATTTACGTGTTTCCAATTGTTAATGCAAAAACAGTCTGACCAATATTGTGTTCCATTAACTTTAAAAATTGAGTTCTTATTAATCTTTATTACAAAGTCTCAAATACACAAATGAATCATGGGGTGTTTTCATATTTTCTTTTATATCACCAGCATATTACATAGCTCTTTAAATAGAATTCCTGGCAGGCGATCAGCATGTCATTCATTGAGCTGAATTGATTTCCTTTGACAATGCTTACAAGCACCACAGCCCAGTGAAACATGTCACTGTCGTATTTGCAATAAGGCTGCCTGAGCAAGGCTTTGCCCATGTGTAGCCTTGGTCAATATTAAAACCTAAGCAACAGGTTCCCATACCAATTTACTGCAAAATATAATAAAAATGTATTTTTACCTGCCAAACTCAATGTAAGCACTTACAGTGTACAGCCCCACTCCACTGCTCCCATCAGAAGGACCCTCTCCACCTCCTATCCAGTGTCATTTTGTGCTTTTGCTTCCTGTCTAGTGCCCTTGTTTTTGGAGCATGCCAAACAGGTAAAGTACCTCGCAACGTTTTAAAATTAGAAAGAGGGACAAAAATATCAGGCACGTGTAGCATGGAAGAATTTTTTCCCCACACCCACTTTGCGGTCACATCGGTTGCAATCTGTGAAATATTTGATTGCAACCATGGTGACAATGCTAACCTCTTGCTAAGAGTGCTTTCTGGGGTATATTTCTGTCCAGATAGCAAAACAGTACTTCTATCCTATCCTGGCACAGGATCACAAGCATATGGTAATGAGAAAACCAGTTTAAGCACTAAAAATTAATATGGCTAAAAATGCTATATTTTGTATGCTGAAGTTATATACCAGCCTAAAGTTTCAGCTTGTCAATAGCAGCAATGATCCAGGACTTCAAGCTTGTCACAGGGGGTCACCATCTGGGGAAGTGTCTGTGACACTCACATTCTTAGTTGGCTCTGAGCAGCTGTTGAGAAGCTAAGTTTAGGGGTTGTCACAAATTATCAATCAGAAAATTAGATTAGCCTGTAATATAAATTGATGCTACAAGGATTATTAAATTCTGTGCTGTCATGTAGTATGTATCTGTATTAATTACTAATCAGCCTTATATTGTGACATTTATATTTTATGGGGCTAATTTTCTGAATGGCAAAGTGGCCGCCCCTAGAGGAAATTCGCCAGAAATCTCATCGGCAATATACTAACAGGCGTAGAGGACAATTCGCTAGTGAAAGAATACATCTCTAGTGAATTTTCGCTAGATCATTACTCTGCAAAATTGTGAAGTGTGACTTTTATAGAACATTACCTCTTTCGCTAGAGTTTCCTTCGCCAGCTTAGACCTGGCAAACTGGATAAGATGAAGCTACATGCTCCTCGGTCAGTAACATCACATCCTGTATGCCGGAAAGTCATAATTATTATAATTATAATTATTATTTTGTCTTGGACATTTAAAATAACAAGTGCCCACTTTAAGCATTTGCACCAACATCTGTAATAAAGTTATATCATGACCTATATGTACCCAATCTAAGTGTAAGTGTACTAACGATGTTTTGCTAGGAAGAAACGAACGTTAGTTAAAGTTTGATATGAAATTCTCGCACTGACGAATTAAGGCTAGTGAAAGTTCACCAGAGTTTGGCTGCTAAGACACAACTTCACATTTTAGTGAATTAGTGTAGTGGTAGCGACTTTATGGGTGATGAAGTGGCCAAAGTGTGGTGAAGGCTCCACAGGCGAAAATTCTCCCTTTAGTGAATTTTCCCCTACGTGTTCTGTATATTGTGAGTCAGTACAAGTACCTAAGCTCAGTAAGTAACAACAGCACAGAGCATGAGCAGTGAATCAGCAGAAAAGCAGATGGGGAGCTACAGGGGCATCTCTGGAGATCTATACTGCTAAACGGCCTTTGGCTGGTACAGAAGCCTAAAACATAATGTACAACATTAGCCTGCAACAATAACAATAAAATAACTTCTCCAAAAACGAATAAAGTTCCTATGTGAAAAGCTCATAATGTGAAAAAGTCCATTGTGGTGAATTCACTCTGAATCAGTCCATTAGTAGCTTTAAAGTCCTTGTGGAAAAAACTTGGTAACAAACAAACGCAACATAAATCACGTTGGAAACTGTATCAATCTTACCCTATCCACAATGTTATGTTTGGTCTACATCTTTAATAATGTCACCTTGAGTGAATATGTCAACACAGTAAATATGTATTTTGGTGTTCTTTTCTTAGTTGCTAAAGGGTAGAAGTAATTAATATGGAAACCTAGTTACTGTGATTCTGCATGTCTGACAAAGGGGCACGCCCCCAAAATGTTACATCGAGTGATTTAATAAACGTGCAGTCAAATCCCTTGGGGATGGGTTTGAGCCTTCAGGAGGGTCCTTCTGATGTGAACAGTTTGACAGGGCCATACCATGGAAGTGGTAAAAGAGTTGACCAGGAATAGAAAACAGGGCCGGAACTAGGGGTATGCAGAAGGGGCACATGCTTAGGGCACAATGTTGGGGGGGTAGGCATGCATCTCTTCCATCACTTACCCCTAGTCCTGACCCTTGCCCTCTCACTGTAGGCTCTTCTGGTAGCACCCCAGGTCTCGCCGTCAATGTGCATGTGTGTGCTTGTATGTGTGTGCTGGGCAAGGGTGGGGGGCACAGGTAGTCGGCCAGGGTTGCTTAGGCTGCCAGCATGGCCCCTGTCCTGATACAAAATCACGGTACGTATAATAAATTATACTTTATTTAACATTGTGAGTGGTATGCCAGTAGCTTTCCAAATTAAAAACATTTTGCCATAAGCAACAAGCCTGCCCAAGTATACTTTCATACACATACTTTGATCAAAATTAAGGCAGACAATTAAATGCCCTATCATTTTAAGGCACGTGTTTAATAAATGTCCATTGCTACTTAATTTATAAATTAAAAAAGTTATACCACATGGCCATAGAGTATTTAAAGTTATCAGGATCACTGAAGCAAGTAATGTAGCTTTAGCAGGTCCCAAATAATACAGATACAGCAAAGATACAGAGAGTGATTAAATATTATTTTGCCTTATGCTAAAAGCTTAGTTTTTATATATCAAGTGAAGGCAATCTTTGTAGCAATGAGTATTAATCAGGTGACATTGACTGCCTCTAAGCTGCAAAGAAAGTTTAATTTTAGCCAACAGACAGAAGTAGACAGATACATAGCATGTGGTATGACACAAGTAGTTACAGTAGGTTTTCCTAAAGACATTTTCTTTAACAAGGCAACATTTTCTTTGACATATTTACTCTATGTATGCACCACACTCCATTTATAACATAAATTAAACTGTGATAAGTTTTCTATTTTACCTTGAGACCAGGAAATCCACTTGCACCTTCTTCTTCCTACAAATAAACAACATATTAATAAAAGATCATACTTTTCTTAATCATCTTACAACCCCTCGGCCAATACTTTTCAGTTGGGTATAGGGTCCGGGTCAAGGTTCATGGAGCTTTAATAAAGAGCTTTTAAAAGTAAAGGCAAATGGCTGACTGAAAAATATAATACCAAGCACCCATAGCCTGTCTCAATACAACAAATTATATAATTCAGGTGCTAAATTTTATACAGATGTAGGATCAGTTATGTGGAAACCCCTTATCCACAAAGCTCTAAAATATGGGAAGGCCATCTCCCATAGATCGATTTTAATAAAATTATTAAAAAAAAATTTCTGTAACAATAAAACAGTACTTTGTACTTGTTCCTAAAGAAGATATAATTAAACATATTTGGCAGAACAAATTTTATTGGGTTTTATTAATGTTTAAAAGATTTTGTAGTAGACTTAAGGTATGGACATCCAAATTATGGAAAGATCCCTTATCTGAAAAACCACAGGTCCAGAGCATTCTAAATAACAATTCCCACACCTGTATAACCTGTAACCCCTGTATTGTTACTCTTTTTGCATGCTTTCATTTCTATAGGGCAATCATAGTGTAAAGGTGAACCTTCTTATGTAATGTTCCTTTACATAGTATCAGTGGCGTAACTACCGGGGGAGCAAAGGGTGCAATTACACCAGGGCCCTGCTCCCCCCGGGGCACGCCGGAGGCCAAGGGCAAGGCTACATCAATGGGCTAGCCACAGGTAGCAGACTGTTACACTGGCACATCCCACCCCAGTACGTAACCCTCACCTCCCCAATCCCAGCCCCCCCCAGCACTGCACTCGCAGGTGCCTCCCCCGCCCCTGGGATCCCCAGCACTGAGCCTTTTTCACTCAGCTGCGCTAGTCCTGCTACCTGGCCAGGAGAGAGTGAGGTGGCGTTATGTGCCCTGTGTCACTGACTTGCTCGTACTCTTTGTGCTCGCCCGATGGGCCCCGCCTCCCAGCAGGGCTGCCATCAGGGGGTCACAGGGGGCCCCAAAGGATTTTGTGTTTAAGGGGGGCCCGGCAATGCTTCACTTACTTGATTAGCCACCCCCCCTGCTTTCAGCGTGTTGCACAGCAGCTCAGTGCACAGAAGATTTTCTCCTATTAAGATTTCCTATAACCTCATTGGTCCTTTAAGAATAAGTCCCGGTAAATCTGCATTGGGATTGGATCCCCTTATCCAATCCCTGTACATCTTTACCGGGACTTATTCTAAAGGACCACGAGGGTACAAAACATAACCGTGGCAAGCTATTTTTTTTTTAAAAAAAAATTTACTTGCAGGGGGGCCCCTGATCACCAATGGCTTTTTATAACTTGTGGGGGGGGGCAGGCCATAATTTTTTTTTACTTGCAGGGGGGCCCCTGATCACCAATGTTTTTTTTTAAAAAAAACTTTTATGGGGGGCCCTGGTACCAAAGTTTTTTTTTAACTTATAGGGGGGCCCTGATCACCAATTATTTTTTTTAACTTGTAGGGGGGCCCTGACCACCAATTTTTTTTAAAAAAAAAAAATTATGGGGGGCCCTGGCACCATAGTTTTTTTTAACTTATAAGGGGGCCTGACCATCAATAGCTTTTTATAACTTGTGTGTGTGGGGGGGTTACCTTTTTTAGCACTGATGTGGTCTGCAGTGTGGTGTGGGCGGGATTTGGGGTGGGACTTGGGGGACAGGGTGGGTGGGGCCCAGTAGAGAAATTGCTTGTATTCTTTGGGACCAGCAGCAGAGCAGAGCACTTTGGGAATGGGGACGTATGCTGCAGCCAATCAGAATGCAAGCACCGGAACCTCCAGCAACCAGCATTTGACTGCACCAAAAAAACCTGGTGGGTCCTCCTGGCCCTAGTGGGCCTGCCAACCCAGGCCTGCTCCAGGAACTTTGGACTCTCCTGCCCCATCCACTTTCCAGGCTGCAAATAAGAGGATGTAGCACACGCGAGGGACGGGTGGAGGGGAGATGTAGGCAGATGGTGGGGAATTTCACAAGAGTAGGAGTTTGCGACTAGGGTGAGCAATACCGAGCAGATCAGTAGCTTCATCTTGAAGTCTGGTCCTGACACTGTGCAGTAAATGAGTTGCCACTGCTGCTGTGCAGTGACTTATGAGTGTTGGGTCAGAGTTCAGCTTAAAGCTATGCTCAGCTCTGTGAGAGTGTCTGGCTGGGCCAGAGTTCTTCTTGATGATTTGTATAGGGTACCATAAAAGTAGCGTGCTCCAGGTTTGCCCCACATATAGGTCATGTAGAACCAGGGGAGGGGAAGAAGTAGGTATCAATAAGGCTCAGTGCAGGGAATGAGTTAAGCGAGAATGTATGGCATGTAAAAGGAGACAGAAGCAGGAGTTTAGAAAAAATAATATCACAAGAAAATGGATTACGCTGGAAAAAATTTGAGTTAATGAGGGAGACCTGCACATGAAGTGTATGGAAAGACAAAGAGGAAGAAAAATGGAAGGTGGAGAAATAATGTTAAGAATAATGAAAAAGGGTCAGTGAGAATGAAGAACATATTGAAAGTATGAAAGAATAGAAGAAATGAAAAACATAAAATGCAGAGGGGAAATAAAGAAGAAATGGGTATCGGAAAATCATGGAGTTGAAAGATAAAAACACATTCTGCACAAGTAAAAAAAGTTTATACATAACATTTTTGTCCAACAATTAGATCCTCATTAGTACCTTTCTCCTTTTAAGGGACAGAAATGGCATATAATGTTTTTTACGTATCCAGAGTTTGCTGGATGTACTTGAAAAATTAAACATATATACATTATACATAGCAGCAGTAACTACGGTGCCTCCTCAACTCAGCCATGGTGGGATTTCCGCCTCTTTCACTCGCACGTGTGTTTATGTACTCCATAAGTAACCTTTATTAATTGCTTGCTTTCTCATTCAATATCAATCTGATAGCAGCTGCCCGGATCCCCTTTACAACTGAACTTAAAATATCCTTCACACCCCATACCAATCACTGCTTATAGTATAATGCGGGTCACTGACCCAATCTAAACAACAAATGCCTTGTAAGGCTATCGTATTGCTACCTTTTTTTTTATTCAGGCTCTCTGCAATTCATATTCCATTCTCTCATTCAAATCAATGAATGGTTGCTAGGGTAATTTGGAGGCTAGCTACCAGAATGCTGAAATTGCAAACTGGAGAGCTGCTGAATAAAAAGCGAAATAACTCAAACCGGGAATAAAAAAAACAATTGCAAAGTTTCTCAGAATACCTCTCTCTCTGCACCATATTAAAGTTAAAGGAAAACTATACCCCAAAATGAATACTTGAGCAACAGATAGTTTATATCAAATTAAGTGGCATATTAAAGAATCTTATCAAACTGGAATATATACTTAAGTAAATATTGCCCTTTTACATCTCTTGTCTTGAACCACCATTTTGTGATGGTCTGTGTGCTGCCTCAGGGATCACCTGACCATAAATACTGCAGCTCTAACTGTAACAGGAAGAAGTGGGAAAGCAAAAGACACGACTCTGTCTGTTAATTGGCTCATGTGACCTAACAAGTATAGTTTGTTCGATTTGTTTGTGTGCACAGTGAATCATACGCAGTGCTGGGCCTGGCTGGCCCTAGGCAACCTGGCCTGCAGCTGTGCCAAATAGTCGCACGCATGCGCACGAGTGCGAATAGACGTGAGTGTGCACCAGCGCGCATAGGAATGCTCACAGACAGCAAAAGGGCAGAGAGGGGACCGGACTAGGGAGAGGAGGCAGAGAAGGTGCATGTCTGGCGCCCCCCAGCTTTGTGCCCTTGGCACGTGCTTACTCTGCCTACCCCTAGTTCCGGCCCTGATCATAAGATCCCAGGAGGCGGCCCTTAATTTTTGTTTTAAAAATTTAGGATTATCCAATGGCACATAATGCTAAAAAAGTATATTATTATGAAAATGGTTTATTTACCTGAAACAGGGTTTTACACATGAGCTCTTATAAGCAATATATTTTTTATAGAGATCTACATTGTGTGAGGGGTATAGTTGCATAGTAACATAGTAACATAGTAAGTAAGGTTGAAAAAAGACACATGTCCATGGAGTTCAACCTTTTTCTTTTTTTTCTTTCTTTTTATTAACTACCTATCTGCCAGTTGATCCAGAGGAAGGCAAAAAAAACCCCATCTGAAGCCTCTCCAATTTGCCTCAGAGGGGGAAAAATTCCTTCCTGACTCCAAAATAGCAATCGGACTAGTCCCTGGACCAACTTGGACTATGAGCTATCTCCCATAACCCTGTATTCCCTCACTTGCTAAAAAGCCATCCAACCCCTTCTTCAAGCTGTCTAATGTATCAGCCTGTACAACTGATTCAGGGAGAGAATTCCACATCTTCACAGCTCTCACTGTAAAAAACCCCTTCCGAATATTTAGGCGGAACCTCTTTTCTTCTAATCGGAATGGGTGACCTCACATCAGCTGGAAAGACCTACTGGTAAATAAAGCATTAGAGAGATTATTATCTGATCCCCTTATATATTTATACATAGTTATCATATCTCCCCTTAAGCGCCTCTTCTCCAGCGTGAACATCCCCAACTTGGCAAGTCTTTCCTCATAGCTAAGATTTTCAATACCTTTTACCAGCTTAGTTGCCCTTCTCTGTACCCTCTCTAATACAATAATGTCCTGTTTGAGTGATGGAGGCCCTTACTGTACGGCATATTCTAGATGGGGCCTTACAAGTGCTCTCTATACAGTGGAAGAATGACCCCCCTCCTCCCTTGACTCTATGCCCCTTTTAATATAGCTCAAGACCTTATTTGCCCTTGATGCTGCTGACTGGCATTGCTCGCTACAGCCAAGTTTATCATCTACAAGGACTCCAAGGTCTTTTTCCATAATGGATTTGCCTAGTGCAGTCCCATTAAGGGTATAAGTGGCTTGGATATTTTTACATCCCAGGTGCATGACTTTTATCATCATTGAATCTCATTTGCCACTTAGCTGCCCAGATTGCCAGTTTGTCAAGATCATGTTGCAAGGATGCCACATCCTGGATGGAATTTATTGGGCTGGATAATTTTGTGTCATCTGCAAACACTGATACATTACTTACAACACTCTCCCCTAAGTCATTAATGAACAAGTTAAATAAAAGTGGACCCAATACTGAGCCCTGGGGGACCCCACTAAGAACCTTACTCCAAGTAGAGAATGTACCATTAACAACCACCCTCTGTAACCAATCCTGTTTCCTATCCATGTGTAAACAACTTCATTAAGCCCAACAGACCTTAGTTTAGAAAGCAGTCATTTGTGGGGCACGGTATCAAACGCTTTGGCAAAATCCAAATAGATCACATCTACTGCCCCCCTACTGTCCAGAATCTTACGTACCACATCATAAAATGCAATCAAATTCGTCTGACTTGACCTATCCTTCATAAAGCCATGCTGATTGTTTCTCATAATGCCATTCATCCAAAATTTTGAATGTGATCCCTTAACAAGCCTTCAAATAATTTGCACACCACAGATGTCAAGCTTACTGGCCTATAATTGGCAGGCTGAGATCGTAATCCTTTTTTAAATATTGGAATAACAATCAGCTTTTCTCCAATCCATAGGCACCATACCAGATAACAGTGAATCTGAGAAAATCAGAAATAAGGGCTGGTCTAAAACTGAACTAAGCTCTCTTAGAAGCCGGGGGCTGTATGCCATCAGGCCCTGGAGCCTTGTTTACATTCATTTGTATTAAAGCTTTTTGAATCATATCCTGAATCAGCCACTGACTAGATTGAGCTGAACCATTCGTGCAGTTATAAAGTGAGCCTGTGAACCCAGACTCCTCTATTGTATACACTGAAGAAAAGAACTGATTTAACACATTTGCCTTATCTGTATCTGTTACAACCATACTGGTACCATTATTTAATGGAGCAACACTCTCAGCCTGCATCTTTTTACTACTACTACTTTAATATATTTAAAAAACTTTTTAGGGTTAGTTTTCACCTCCACCGCAATTAACTTTTCATTTCTTTTCTTAGCCTTCCGGATTGCTGATTTGCAACATTTATTACAGTGTTTATATTCATTAAATGCAGCTTCTGTCCCTACAGATTTGTAGTTTTTAAATGCCTTTCTCTTCTTTCCTATTAACTTCTTTACCTCTGTATTAAGCCACATAGGATGATTCTTAGAGCTTCTACGTTTAGTACTTAAGGGAATAAATTGAGAACAGTAATGATTTAATATCATTTTAAAGGACAACCATTCAGGGGCGATCCTGGCCCATCCGCCGCCTGAGGCAGCAGCAGTTGCTGCTGCCCCCCCTCCCCCGGAAATTCGCTCTTAAAGTACCAGGAGTAGAATTTTTGCTGCCCCTGGTACCTAGTGGGGTGCTGCCGCCTGAGGCGACAGCCTCAACTCACCTCATTGGCGAAGCACCCCTGCAACCATTTCTGTTCTGTGTTTTTAGCTGAAAACCTAATGCCCCAATCAATGCTCTGTAGGGCAGCCCTTAAGGCACTAAAATTAGCTTTTCCAAAATTCATGGTTTTTGTTGCCCCAGTATATTTTTTTTTTTTTGCACCAGACATTAAAAGATACAACATTATGGTCACTATTACCCATGGGTTCAATGACTTGCACATTTGCTATAAGTTCTGGGTCATTTGAGATAACTAGATCAAGAATAGCATTTTTTCTGGTTGGCTCCTCAACAACCTGTGCTAAAAAATTGTCGTGCAATAAGTTTATAAACTTGTTCCCATTAACTGATCTAGCAGTACCGTTGCTCCAGTCAATATCTGGGTAATTAAAATCCCCCATTATCATTACTTTACCTAAACTAGCAGCTTTTTCTATTTGCATTAGGAGCTTTGTCTCTTCCTCCTCACTTACATTAGGGGGTCTATAGCATACGCCTACAATTAATTTGCTGGATTCTTTATATGAGCTTTTAAATCCTGCCTAACAAACAGACATACCCCTCCTCCTTTTCTATTGCCTCTGTCTCTTCGAAACAAAGTATAGCCAGTGATATTAACTGCCCAGTCATTAAAGTTTTCATTTAATGTAAAAGTGAACAACCCCTTTAATGTTGCAATGATTAACCCTTGTCATTAGCACAGTAACACAGACTCCTGTGCTTATTTCCTTTGAGTACAGGTATGGGACCTGTTATCCAGAATGCTCAAGACCTGGCTTTTTTAGGATACTGGATCTTTCAATAATTAGGATATTCATATGGAAAATCATGTAAGCATTAATGCATTCTGGATAACAGGTTTCTGGATCCCATACCTGTACTAAAAGACATGTGTGTGTGTGTGTGTCCATAACAGCAACATTAGTTATACATACAGTATTGTAGGCAGAAATAACAGACCTGCTACTCAACTCTTCTCTCATTTCCTCCTCACATGCTCGCATTCAAGACTTTGCAAGGTCTGTACCCCTCCTCTGGAACTCTCTCCCACGGTCTGTCTGACTTTCTCCCAACCTTTCTGCTTTCAAGAAATCTCTTAAAACGCACTTCTTTCGAGAAGCTTACCCTCACTCTGCTTAACTACCAAATACAACACCACATACAGTACCACATTTCTCACACACTTAATTCGATCTTGCCCACTCCCACACCTTATGTATTACTCCCTTCCCTTTAGAGTGTAAGCTATTTCTGCATAGGGCCTTCCTCACCTTTTGTACCGGTATTGATTGTGATGTATGTAACTCCATATGTTCTATGTATATAATTCATGTGATTTAGTTACAGTATATAATCACATTTACTTTACAGTGCTATGCAATATGTTGGTGCTATATAAATACATGTTAATATTAATAATAATAATTATCACTGTGTCATCCATATGTGCCACTGTTTATTGTCCAAGAGTAATATTGTTGTGGACTTGTATGATTGAGAACATATATATATATATATATATATATATATATATATATATATATATATATATATATATATATATATATATATATATATATATATATATATATATATATATATAAATAGGTATACATATGTATGTGATGAGCAACCATATTGATCATATTAGTGTTAGCTTTACTGGAACAGTTAAACTGCAGCACGTAACTACTGAATTAACCTACCAGCTCCTATGACATTAGGTCCGTAATGCTGTATTCCAGGCCAATGCACTGGGGGTTGTGTGTGTGTGGGGGGGTAGGGGGGCCCAGTTGTACATTTCCATACCAGGGCCCTTAGGGGGTCTAGTTACGCCACTGCATAGTATTATACAGTACTGTATACATCTGCAAATTAAAAGACAAAAGTGAAAATGAATAATTGTTTAGAGGTCTAGTAAAACTTCTCTTTTATTAACTTCTTAATAATATAGCTCAAGGCAATTTATTCACACAACGCTGTCAGAAATATCTGCCACATTTTACTTCTATCAAATATGTCATTTTATTGCTACAGGCGCATGAGAAGTCTGGTACAAAGATATTAATTTATAGCACGCGAAAAGTTAGAATTAAGCTAGTGTAAGTTAGATTCTTGGTGAGAACCAAATCTGATTAATTTGGATAAACATAACACAGGAACTTGGAACTCTGTCTCCCTAGGCCCAGGCCTTTGTGGCCTGCCTACAAATTCGGTCCTTTTTGTGTTTCTCTATTGTAAAATGTCAAGTGTGAAAGCATCATTATAGCCATGTTACTTTGCTGCTTATGCAGTTTTCATTGGCTACTGACTAGTGATAAGTGAACCTTTCATTACATCAAAGGGCGTTTTTTCGTGCCCTCTGGCGACATTTCTTCCGTGCAAAGGGCAATGGTGTCTATGTGTGTTTTTAGCAACAATTTTTTCTGCAGCAACCATATTTTTTTTCCATGACTTTTTCCATATAGAATACATTGAAGTCTATGTTTTCACTGCAACCTTTTTGTACAAAAACAGAAGGGTTTATAAGCATTTTATGCCATTTTTTTCAAGGTGACATTTTGCACAGTGCAATGAAAATATTCGCCAATGTCGAAATTCAGGATTTTGTCGTGAATTCACACATGGCAAAAAAAAATTCACTCATATCACCATTCCTGATTTAACTGGCCAATTTATTTATATTTAATCCCCTTAAGACATTAAGGGGGTTATTTGCTAAAATCCAAAAATTTCTCGCTATTAAAACCACTTCAACCAAACACACATCCACATTTTTACCGTATTTATCAATAAACTAACTCAAAATAATCTGGTATGGGAAAAGACTTGATAAATTTGTGAAAAAATCCCTTAGGGTTTTTTAAAGAGACCTATTTAGGGTTATTTAAAGAGACCTACTTTTGTTCCATGAACAATGCTGCTTACATATGACAACACTGTATTTATGAGTGGTTTGCAGGGCGAGGCATTTAGGTGCTCTAGCACCTCCTCCCTATCTTCTAATTTGAATGTGGTACCGTGTTAGCCAGTAGCAAAAATAACAAATAAAAAAAACAAACAAATACAAAAAGTATTGTAGAAGTGATACCTATATTGGCTAACAATATAAATACATTGCAAGCTTTCCGAGCACCAAGGCCCCTTCCTCAGGCAAAATACAAAAGAAAGCTGGAAAGAGACAGCATATATTCTGTTAGATCAGGGAAAGGTATTCATGGGCAATAAATTAGGACTTTACAGATCAATAGAGATCAAATGTAGAGATAATACAGTGAATTAGTGTGGGTTGTAAATAGTCCAGGAGTCTGGATTCAGTCAGGTCACATAGTGAGAAACCTGACCCTAAATTAAGGCCCTGTCTTAATGTGTTAAATAACTCCATACTTTTGAATCCATAAATCTTCCTTTCCCGTTCAGATTTAAAGTTCCCTTTTAGAATTAAGACCTGCATGTCCTGAAGACTGTGATTTTGACTGCAGAAATGTTGCCCACTGGTGTATCACATGATTTGGTGTTGATTTTATGTCTGTGATGGTTCATCCTTGTGCACAATTTTTATCCTGTTTCACCAATGTATATGCCTCCTGTAGAGCACCTAGTACATGTAATCATGTATACCACATTGGATGAAGCACACAAATAGTGGTCCAGAATGGTGTAGACTTTTTGTGTATTCGGAATAGCAACTTGATCTTTGCACAGGATGTATTTGCAGGTTTCACATCTGTTGCTGTTGCAGGGAAATGTACCTGCTTTAGTTGTTTTAGGAAGAGCACTTCTGACAATCATTTTCCTCAAATTAGGTGGTTCTCTATAAGACAAGAGAGGTAGTTCCAGGAATATTTGTTTTAGTCCAGTATCTGTAGCATGGGTTGCAGGTCTCTGGCTATTTTCATCTGTAACTTCCTAATTTATTGCCCATCAATACCTTTCACTGATCTAACAGAATAGATGCTG
This sequence comes from Xenopus laevis, assembly GCF_017654675.1. Classification (NCBI taxonomy): domain Eukaryota; kingdom Metazoa; phylum Chordata; class Amphibia; order Anura; family Pipidae; genus Xenopus; species Xenopus laevis. The sequence continues at coordinate 79,988,634 of NC_054380.1, forward strand.
TGCCTTTCTAGCTTTCATTTGTATTTTGCCTAAGGAAGGGGCCTTGGTGCTCTGAAAGCTTGCAATGTATTTTTTATTGTTAGCCAATATAGGTATCACTTCTACAATACTTTTTGTATTTGTTTGTTTTTTTATTTGTTATTCATAAACTCTAATTCTCTTACAGTTAGCCAGTTTGTTCATGGGCTATATATTGTTTCATCCTATATAAAGTGAATCAGTTTATAGGATGGTGTGCTGCAAATCTATTATTCTGTTTTGCCTCAACAGTGCTTGCACCTTCAGGATTGTTGGAGACCCCCCTGCCAGTTGGTTTGAAATGCTTAGTGGTGAGTCGGAATGGTATTTTTTCAATTTCTGAAGACAAGAAGTGCCACCCAAGCCATGCAGATCTTTTACAATACTCCTCCCATCGACTTCTATAAAGGTTGATTAGAATAAAGGAATAAAAATAATTATATACGTCAGATTGGGGTACTATGCAAATTCTAGTACCACCAGATGGGGAGTTCAGCCACCTGTAATAACTGAATTAGAATTTGAAGTTTTTCAAATTCTAAATTTGACCGTTGATAAATATGCCCCTTAGTGTTTATACCAACACGACGGTTTCCTGAGCCAAGAACGTGCTGGTCTTTTTTTTTACATTTGGTTATAAATGCATAATGCATCCATTTTATATAATAAAGTCATACCAAAAAAAAGGGAGACTATACCCCCACCAACTTGAGAATACAGGGTTGACACAAAATGTTTATTTTGACAGTAGTGTTCTTTAAACAAGATTAGAAGGAGATTATAACGTGTGGTCGCTGCCTTTCAGTACTACAAGTACTTTGGTAAACCACAGTTTGCTATTCTGCAGACAGTGTTTATGTATGGTTTATAGAGACATAAGGAGATGTTTAGACATAACTCAGTTGACAATGAGCAATGTTACAAAGACAATTCTTTTGTTCCTTGATTCTACAAGTACTTAACAGAACATACATCTGTTAGCCAATACACTGAACAGGTCTACAGCTATAAAACAAGGTCCCAATTCTTCGTTAGATATACAGCCTACAGAAAGCATGCAGCAAGAGTGCATACCAAATGATTTTAGCAAAATGCCTAAGCAGTAAATCTTTCTCTTGTATAGAACTACTGAAGTTTTAAGCAAGGGCATGTTGATATGGCAGTGAACAAATCATCTTTTACATTAGTGAATGTAAATACAGGCATTTATACAATAAAAACGACATTATATATCATCTATAAGGGTAAGTGAATAAATTACAGCAATTCATCTTTTAGCTATTCTTTAAAAGGCAAACACACTGGAGTTAATAGAAGCATACAGACACCCCAGTAATTAAAAGTAAAATAAGTTGCTGTCAGTATGGATGGGTTGCATTGCAGGCTGAGCTTTTTAGTGGTTTCCATTACTGAAGGTGTTTTCAAGCCCTTGTTTATTTACAGCATCCCAGAAAAAATGTATGTCTGTTGTGAAGCCAGGACAGGGGCAATATTTCTGATTTCTTTCTTTTGCCGTGCCATTTTAGGGCTTGACTGTCAAAAAGTTCAGATGATTAGATGGAATCCATGATTAGCAAAAGAAGACTTAAAGGGCCAGAAACATTAAAAAATGAAAGTGCTACATATTTTTTTTTCAATTGGAGAGCAGAAGGAATAACTGCTTTAACAGAAAACGGAACCTTACTTGTAAGCACTGTAAGCACTTATAATTAGCTATAGTACTATATGATTACTAAATGTGTGGCTGCACTTAAATAAGTTCACACAGTTTGAAGAAAGTTCTGGCAAACGTTTGTTTATATATAAAAATTAGAAAAGATGCAGTTGCACATTCATATTCTTTCCAACCTTCCTGATTTTGGCAGTAAACTTATTTCTAGTTGACTGCCAGGCTCCTGATGAATTTCCCCAATTTCCCAACCCACAACAAGAACTTCACTACTGAGCGGCAGCATGTTCCAAATTCTAATAGAGTGCACCATACTGTAATGTCATATATACTATCTCCTTGGAAGAATAGCCAGAAATCAAGAGAACAATCAGTTGTCGGTCACATTGTGTATTATAATTTTCCCAGTGAAGCAAAGTGTCCTGCTACTTTTCATGAAGTGGCTCGTAGGTCTGTTTCCAACCCTATATTTATGGATACTGTTCGTACATAGAAAAGAAGCACTGCTGGTGGCTCAGTGAGCAGTTCACAACAGTCAATTTATAAATGTCAAAAACACCAGGGGATAACATTCAGTTACATGATAACAGACTGTACCAAGCAAATTACCTACACCTTTTTATCTTTACATAACTTCTGATCATTATTGGTGCTTCCCTGTTAACACAATATTTTATTATTAGCTTGATTTAAACACCTGCAAAACTATGGCGCCCCTTTATTAAGTCTATTTTAACTATTTTAACATTTGGTTGTATTTGGTAAATAATATCTCACTAGAGAATGTTTTTGTGCTACAACCATAACCTTGTGTTTTGCAGGGAGTTTGGGTGGAAGTCCTATTATCCTTCCTATTATCCTATTATTTTACCTATAATAGGATACTGCATTAGTCACATAGCAATTTTCCCTATCTGTCATATATAAGTCCCACCCGAAAGGTCTGTACATATAAGCTATAAAATCAGTAAAGTATTTTCTATAAAGTACATAATGGGATCCTAATTTTATGTGTCAGTATCACTTTCATATTTCTAATTTCTACAAGGGAATATGCTATATATTAAATGTTCTCTTCATCTATATTCATACAGATCTGACAACTAATCACAGCCATATGCATACCATGAATACAAAATGTTTTGTTTTTCTCTTCCAGCTTTTAACTTTTGGAAGCACACAGAAAAGAAATGTGGCAGATTCCTTCATATAATCAATTGACCTCAGATATCTCCTGCTAACTTGTGACTGGCAGCACTTAAAAGTCTGGAACAGTTATTTGAATACCACTGAATTCCCTCTGTAATTCTTAAGTTTACCAAGCCATTGTACAGCTGCAAACACAGATACTACTGGCAAAACAATGAACTGTACTTTTTATTAACCCGATTTCATGCAGGCTTCATCTGTTTTGCTATTGAAAGAAAATTGCATTGAAACACTTGCTTAAGATCTTTCAGAAAATGTTTTTATCTCTAAATTTACTAGTTTTAGAGAAAATTGAATCAAGGGAGCCTTGAATATTGAGGAGAAAAAATTGCTTCATAATTCATGTATGTTTAATTTCATTTTTCTGAAAAAACAACAGAAACTTCTGTTAGAGTCCTTTGATATTTTAACAATCAAATAAGCCTTTAGTAAATACACAGAGGGCTTGTGATTTAAAATTATCGTGATTTTGCATACTGGTTTGTAAAATATTGTTTTATTCTAAATATTACAGGCAGATTGTTTATATGCCCATTGGAACAGCATCACACAATTTGCTGTTTTGATGGAAGACAGTGATACAGTATAAATACATCTCTAGAGCTTCATTGTCGGCCAGGGTACTGATTCATGTTTGCTACAGGAACCTGTGCCATGCTTTGGCAAAGGCAGGGAGAAATCGGAGCCAAGAACATTACGTGGGGAATCCCCACTACTGCAACATGAATAGGAAATAAAGTAAATCAAAAGGTGGAAAATATTTTTTACAAGGTTTAAAGTAAATGAAGAAATGGCTGCATTGATCATACAAATCATATTCTGGTCTCCTGGATTTAACTATAGATATTTTCAGGGCACAAGTAAAATAATATATCATCTGGGAGAAAAGAATAAAGATTTATATTTTGCTTTTACATTTGGCCCTATATGACACTCCTGTTTCCTTATTCGCACATAGATACTTAGAAATAATTTGCATCTCAATATATTACTGTGCATTCCAGGGCAGATAGCAAAATTATACAGTTCCAACCTAAACAGGCAGGACATCTTGGCAGAATTGGCAGCTCTGTGATAACTGCTTTCTGAATAAGTCATTTGCATTTACATTTATATTAGCAGGTAATAGTTCTTTGTAACTGTCACACCCATTCCAATATTTATATCTTGCTATAATCTTAGAATAATTGTGCCCAGATAATTGTAAACCTGGGACTTTGCTGTTCTGAAGCCCATAACTATGTTTCTGTACTCAGTATGCTATGTGAGTAACTACATTTATAATTGTTCTACATTAGAATATTAGAACATTTTCACTTAAAGATGGGACACTTGTGCTGGACTGCCACTCACTCCTTAACATAATCAGTGAGTCCAGGAGAGGGATACTTTTTCAGTACAACCATAGAATAAGCATGTATATATACATACAGTATATATACTATATGACAGTGTGTTGGGGGTTTCCTTGATTGAGAAGGATCTCAGGTTTTTGTAGATAACAAGCTAATTCCAGGCAGTGTCTTTCTGTGGATATTAAATCAAGTAAGGTACTGTCTTACATAAAAAAGGGAATTGATTGTCTCTCTTTATAGGTCCCTAGAAAGGCCTCACCTAAAGTATGATTGCCACCTGTCTGGATTTGACCCAGATAGCTCGGTTTTCAGGAAGGTTAAAACTGCCTGCCCGGGTTTTCCTAATTTGAATTCGATTCAAGTTTGCAGGTCGATCCTATTCACCCCAATATAAAAAAAATTTTTTTTAATTTTTTTTTTCGATTGCTCGTTTTTTTCTTTGAATTTTGAGTTGATGGGAGCTGAAGGGAGTTTTTAGAAACTCCCATAAACTCAAAATTCGACTCTTGATAAATATGCCCCATAATGTTTTTAAGAGTGGCTTGGATGATTTCTTGGACAAGCATAATATCCAAGGCTATGGTGATACTAAAATCTACAATTAACATAGATATTGGTATGTATAGTTTATGTGAGTGCATGAATTCATTTGGACGGGTTGAACTTAACTATGTGCACAAATGAAAATATGTAGTGAGGTAGGGAAAAGCAAAACTTTTGATTATTATATAATTTCGTAATTACAGTAAATGGGATGGAAAATGCCATGATAAAGATTTAAACAGCAAAGGAGCTAGGTCTCTTTTTTTCAAGAACAAAGGTGGTCATACATGGTAATATTTGCAAATATTTCCCCCAAAATGCCATCCTGGCTGGTCGATATAATGCTAATGCGATCGGTTGGAAGGGGGTTACAAAAATCGGAATCAATGAGCCAATGCAGTCCTCAATTCAACAGAAATGTCTAGCCTGCTTGATCAAAAGCTACATGATTTTTGGCCAGATATTGATTGGGGAGGGCCCCATACATGGGCAGATAAGACAGCTTAAATCTGCCCATTTATGAACACCTTAAAGGAACAGTAACACTAAACAATGAAGTGGTTTAAATGAAGGACAATCTAATGTAGTGTTGTCCTGCACTGGTCAAACTGGTGTGTAGCCATTGGGGACAGGCATTTAAGCACAGGATACACAGTAGATGACAGATGCCAAAAGTTAGGCACCCCCAAGTGACTACTTTTACTTACCTGACACCCCAGGCCGGTGCTCCTATCAGCAGAAAACTGCACCGGTCCAGGGTTCTAGAGAGCGCCACAGAGAGATTATCTTCCTGCTTCTTTGGGTCTTCTGGTGGTTGTGCATGCGTAATATTAACAAAAAAGCCGGGCTATTTCGCTCTACAACACATGCTTCTGCCCCAGAGATCTAAAACCCATAGAAGCAGGAAGAGCATCGCTCGGTGGTGCTCGCTAGAAGAACCCCAGGCTGGTGCGGTTTTCTGCTAATAGGAGCACCAGCCAGGGGTGTCAGGTAAGTAAAAGTAGTCACTTGGCAGACCACCCAAAATTTAGGAAATAGAAAGAGGGACAAAAAGATTTGGCTCTCGTAGAGCGGTGAATTTTTTGGCAATGCCCATTTGTGGCCACACCCCCTAATTACCATGTTAATTTTACATAATTTGGCAGGTTATGAAAATTTTAACACATTTCTGTGGTTTTTATATGTTATTACAGTTTTGAAAATCAAGGTGAATTGCCCTTCGTTCTTATCTTATCAAACTGTTACAAAAGTATGTTAAGTTTCTATTCTGGGCAGTCTGCCAAGACCCAATTACGTTAGAAACTTTGTATCTGTTTCTGGCTGTTCAGTGCAGCAGATCAAAGAGAAACTCGGGACTTGTCAGTACAAATTCGGTGACAGCGGTTTGAGCTGTCAAAAGTGGGACTGTCCCGCTCAAAACGGGACAGTTGGGAGGTATGACTTGGGGGTGCCTAACTTTTGGCACCCCCTAGTAGAAAATGGTATTATTTCTCCTTTACTGTGGAAATCTTGATGGAAGAGAATGAGTGAAGTCTTTGGATTTAGCAACCTTAAAATAATTTGTTAACTTTGCCTAAATCCACCCCAGTAGAGAGTGCATTTCAAAAAACACCAACCAACAGATTATAGGTGTCTAGTCTAGATAATTAGGAATCCCAGAAATGACAATACACACCAGGAAGTGTTTTTAATTAATTGCATCTGACTGGTCCATACTGATAGGGAGGAGATTAATTACTAAATCATCTACTGATTTTAGTAAAATACCTTCCATAATCTAAAAATCTTGCAGCATATAAATTTACCAATTTAGTTATTTTATCACCAGTTCAATTGCTTATAAACTCGGGGAGAAACTACTATTGTGAAGAATATTAATTAATCTTGAATAAAAGGTTACATCATATCTTTAGCCTCCATCCAGATAAAGGAAAAGGAAAACAACACAATTAATGGTGCTAGATTTGCCTCTTTGTCCACAGAATCTCTTGTCATCATAAATAGAATTTGCAGTAGTAGAAAAAGAACAAAGTATGAAAACTAAAGAAAATCCATATTTTTTAATACATTGTTTTTTTTTATTCATTATGGCATTTGTAAAACTGACATGGACAAATAATATTATAAAATATTAAATATATGTTATAATTACTTTGTCTCCAGTCTATCCAGGAACACCAATTTCCCCCCCCTTACTTCTTTTCACTCCCTACAAGGCACAATATACAGAATGCTGCATAAAAAAGTCACATATCGTAACACAAAGTTGCAAGCAGCAACACAAATTACCAGAATGTTAGCAAGGCAATATGAGTCCTGTTTTATCATATAGGATTGGACTGAAGGTCCAAAAAAACCTTTAAAAATACATAACATAGGGACTTTGTTAACATCTACTGTACATAGTATAGGGACATCAAAGAGAGAGCTTTAAATCTGCTCGCCTGCTTGGCATTGCTGCAATTCCTGGACTGCATTATTCTTCAGTTTATTTGGCTAAGGGAGGTACAATATATTTATAATTACTATAAACTGATACAATATGTACTGTATTCCACCATATACTGTGTGCTTGTGAGTCTGAAGCATGTGCTGCCATTTCTTTTATGACTCTACATTTATGTCGTTGCTTTGTGAAGGAACCAAAAGACATATCCAATTTACTTATTCTAATTACATAAACCCGTGATTATCTGGGATCCTCTTTTTCCAACATGAGTAATGTGTCTATAAGCCCTGACTGACTAAATTCATAATTTTGATAATTCCAATTAGCTTTCCTGTTCAAAATGTTTTTGTTGTACTAACCTGCTCCTCAGTGAGAATAATGTCCTATAAATTTAGGATGGTGTTTCTTGCTAAATCAACTAAACCATTCATAGAACAATTGATTCTTTCTATGTTTTAAAACATGGTCTGCATGATTGAAGTTCAGGAAGGCTACAGATGTATTTTTGGAGCAACACAGGATTTTTGAAATGCTGCTTAATAAATGATATGGAAGATATCTCACAATTTACATAGAGAATATAATATACAACACAGAGAAACCATGCAACTCTTTTTAAAGGTCTCTCTGAACACGCAAACTAGTAATCCTACTAACATGCTGGCAATAAATCAATAGCATTCATTTATTCTGCTGCAGGAAAATATCCTATATATTTCTCCAGAATAAGGACTGACATGATTGTGGTAATAAAGTAATAAGTGTCTGACATTCAAATCCTCCCATGCATGTCATTCTAGCTAGTTTTGGCAGATGAAAGGATTAGACTGTGATAGGACGCTTCATTGTCTCTATATTATAGTACTGAGCTGTTGAAACTCCAGACAGAAATGGCATGCCATGTATTTCATAGAGCAAGTGGCATCAGCATATACAGTATACGTTCATTATTTTTCATTTAAAAAGTGATTTGTGTAAATATCTGTTTGTTTTTTGGATTTGCTCTGTAGAACATCATCCAAGCTTTGGTGATTATTTTTGTTTGGCAGAATTGCATATGAATCCAAGCAGAGCAAACTAACCTCAGTGTTTTTCTTTATCTTAACTGTACATTACACTTAGGAAAACATTTACTTGACCATGGGTGTCCGCAGGAAAATTTTCCATGGGGGGAAGAAAACATATTACACAAATTACTTAGCATTGCCATTCTGTTAGTGACACAACCTCCTTGGTTGCCAGGACAGCACTTGGTCTTTTCTAATTTTTGAGCACAATTAGCGGTTTGTAGAATGCTATTCCCTCTAGAGTTCTAGTTACAGCTGGATACATGCAAGGAAGCCTCCATGTTACATACCCTAATTTTAAGTTTTTCCATATGTTATACCATTTTTGTGGTCCCACCAATATATATAATGCATAATACCTTTCCCTACCTTACACCATTTTTTCTGGTCCCCTGAAAATTTTTAAATGGGGCTTCAATTGTACATAAAGTAGAGTAACAACAGCAGGAAGAGGTTGTGCACAACAAAATGTCAATAGCATAGAATCTATGTTTAAGCATTCTATTTCAATCTAGGGGAAAACTGCATTGTTCCCAAAGTGGCAGAAGTTTTAAAAGAGAAAGAGTCATCCACAAAAAACAAACAATGAGGTGGATACAGGACAGGAGCAGGAGAGGGGGTTGAGGTGCAAAAATATATATTTTAATATTACATATGTATCTATCTATTCAAATATATAGAGTGAGGCAGATTGGACTACTGCTCTGAGCAGTAGAATAGGCATTGGAAAGGTCCATTATTGAATGTTCTTAATGATAATTTTAATAAAAGAACAAAACAATATATCTATACATATGGAAAAAAAATATTCTTTATTATGAAATATAAGTCCACGGAGGGGCAAGTGCCCCCCCTATTGTCCCTATCTGTGGATGCCCGTGCACTTGACAGCCTTTTATGATTTCTGTTCAGGCTATATTTGCTAATTTTAACATATGACTGTGGCTGACAAGGTAGATTTAAAAAAGGATAAAGAGGCTTATGGGATAAAGAAATAAAGCAAGGTAAAAACCACAATCAGCAAGACATTTACAAAACAAGGGAAATCTCTGCAACAGGAATATCACTATTATTACTATATATTTACAACATATATTATAGCCTTAGTGAAGATCAGGTTACTCTTGTAATTAAAGGATCAGTATCATTTGAAAACACCCATAAGGAACTTATACATACTTATTTTACTAAAACCTAATATTTTCTGGTCTGGGTTTTAAAGGGGAAAACATATATATTTTTGTGAAAAATAAACAATGTGAATTTTTCAAGATTTATGATACCACGAGGCTGCTAAAAGTCCAAATCTGAAAATACTCCCTCTCAAACCTGCTGAGGTTATGTAGAAGTCAATAGTAGTCAATAGAAGATGTAGAAGTCAATAGAAGATTACCCTCAAGTTCAAAGTAAGCATTGCATTTTGAGAAATATTTTGTTGTTATTAATTATTTATTACTATTCACCTTTTCAGTACATTGTGTAGCTCTACAGAAAATATTCTAAAAAAGGAAGCATCTAAAGATCTACTGTACATGCATAATTTTCAATTGCTGAAATGGTAAGCAGATTTTTATCACATGTATGTACAAAGGGGTAAAACTACAAATTCTATGTTAATAAGCTGCATAGAAATATAATGCATGCTTTAACAATGCATTGTACAAGGATACGTATTATGGCAAAAATATCAAAATGGTTATTATTCTTTATTTTCCTTTATTTAAAATATGTACAGTGCTTGACATTAAGTTTTATAATAGTATAGAAAACATTCTAATGAAATATCATCTGTAAGAAAATAGAAGTGCATGTCACAGGAAAAAAAGCCAGTCAACCAGTTATCAGAACTCTATTATCGTTATTATATTGTTTTTTGACTATTTATATATGGGGGGAAGCTGATGGCACCTTAACTGTTCTATTTATCTACTCCTTGAGCTGACCTTTTTTACCCTAGCTTTCTATGTAACTGTGTTAGTAAAATTTTTCAATGTAACGTGTACATTTCTGACATTTTAAGTTTAGGAATACATGTTCTTTTCAGACAACTGCAAAAACATTATTATATTACAGATGTAACTGTATTTCTATGCCAACTGTCAGTTATTCTGTTTACATAGATTTGCAAAGACTAACTGCATCTAAAGTAGATATTTTACAGATATTTTACAGAACCCTGTTGTGCATTTGATATTGAGTTTGTTTTTTTAATATTATTATAATACACTGGGTCTAATTTCAATAATTTATGGAATTCTTGTCTTTTACCAATAATGCTAATTATATTTCCATGAAGAAAATGTTTTTTTTTTCTTTTTTACAGGTGTATTTCACAGGTGTGACTTTGCCTGTTGCTTATTCTCAGCAGGAATATGGAACAAACACACAGTGTGATCTTTCTACAGGTGCCAAATGTATGGTACGACTGGTATGTTTTTCAGGTTTATAAACCCTTGCTAGTTTTAATTGTTCTGTAATAAAATAGTATTTAACTTTTTTAATGAATACATACAGTATTTATGAAAAATAAGACATTTTCAAGTAAAACTTTTAGATATCCCTATTTTCTTAACCCTCCTAACCCTCTGAGTTGGGGAATGTTGAATGGGAATGCCTTGTTTCTTGAGTAATAATGAATAATTAATGGGCTTTCTATAGACCTAAAATCATAAAGGAGTTCTTGGCAACCATCCCATAAACCAGGTAGTCCAATCAATGGAGGAAACTTTGACACAGATGCCACTATATTAACGATGCAGTAATAAGCTCCAGACAAAACAGGAATGCATGGCTCACATATGACCAAATAATTGTGATCCACTTAAAGAATATATGGCATAGAATCCAAAATAAAAAGTTTCACATGCTAAAAATGAATAGAAAGGCCTGGCAGAAATTAAATACATGCAGCTACTTTCAGAGTCAGTAATTGGTAGCGTGTTAGAGCTTAGTGTTGTCGCTGAACTCTTACACTTATAGAAAATAACTTAATTTTACTGCTTAAAGCAGCCAAATAAATTTTTAAAAGCCAAGACTAGTTCCATTTTGATCTGTGGAGTGCTTAATTTTATATGTGCGTATATTTGGAGATATTTTTAATACAAACACCCTTTAATCTGTCATCTATAATTCTTTTTATCCTTACCTTAGCATGTCCTAACCTGGTATAAACTGATTTTGACAGACAGGGGTAACTATAGGTACTACGCAAAGTAAAAATTTAACTGCCAAGATAAGCAGTGGCACTTATCTTTGGCAATTATTTCTGTTGACTGAATTTATCTGGTTTGAAGGCTTTCCTGACACGGACACTAAAATAAAATAAGACATACTACGATTATCTGAAACTTGACACCAATACATTCCCTACAATAGCCTAATTCTGAGCACATCAGTATGAATATTAAAAGTACAAGAATGAAACATAAAAACAACATTAGAACATGTCCCCATTGATGCTTTCAGATATCTGTGCAATGTACAACTTATTTCAAAACTTAAACGTAACTTAAATAAAATGACAGCTCAGGCATTATCAAGTTATAGTCAAATTGTTAAGCTATATATAGTATAAGTAATGTAGTTTTCCACTTTATGTGCAGTATTTTAATGGAATGTCTTTCTGCAGTCTGACAGTTGGTACTTAGATGCCCTTCTGCAGGTAAGCAGAGGTCTTCTCCTCAGCACCTCCCTGCCCTCAACTGATTGAGGATCTAGATACACTAGATAAAAAAAACTCACTACATAATGAGTCTTGCAGCTAAGATTTTCGTATTTGTCAGTAATCATCAGCTATTCCATGCTGATTTCTGAGCAGGTACATGTGTGATCTCTACTACCATTCTTCTCTGACCTTTTCCCTGTTGTTATTGCTTAAACAATTCCACTTAAGATAACTGACTTTTTAGTAACTGTCAGAACAAAATGTTAACCTTTCCATGCATAGCCTCAGCCTTTATGGGTTCTAACAGTATTTTAAAATTTACATTATGGTTATAAATAAATGTGAATATATATATATATATATATATATATATATATATATATATATATATATATATATATATATATATATATATATATATATATATATGTGTGTGTGTATATACAGTTTGAGATATAGTACATATCTAGTATTTATTTATTTTCATAGTGTATTGTATATGAAGGTCTTAGCTCACTGGAAGATATATGTATTATTATAAATGTATCATTATATATTATTAGTATTAACAATAATAATAATAATAATAATACTCCCCTTAAGCATGTATTGCACATGACCTGTGAGTGTCACCCAAAAGTTTGAAGAGGAACTTTTGTGGGTGATTTGCTAAAAATAAAAAACAAATTAACACTTAACTTTGATTTCAGTCCATGATAAAAAAGAACTGCTGTAGAATTATTTTGGATTTGACATTTGCAGCCCTTAATCAAAACTGAACTTTGTTCTGCATGTAGGTAGTCAGTAGTTTCTCAAGAAGTCATAAAAATACTTCTCAGTGAGTCACTGAAAGTAAACGTTTTTGTAAGATTTTATGTTCAGCAATCTTTCAGCTTTCAAAAATAAAATGAAATTGATCATTATCTAAAAATTGAAATCATTCTTATTCTCAATTTATATGTATATCCTTTATAACTGGTATACTGCATGTGTGTTTGATCCTGTAGATTTCCCTTGCATAAACTAAATTTAGCAAAGAAGATTTCCTTCTGAGCTTTTACTAAAGATTGGATCAGCTACAGGTACACAATGTGACATGCAGTTTATACTAAAATGACAACATACATTTACAGAAAGTAATCTTACCATTCCATCAGATACCTCACAGCAGTTTTCCTGAGCTGCACGCTTTGGGTTGCAATGAAATTGTTATTCGCTGGAGTTCAATCTAAGTTAGAAAATAATATACAAAAATCAAAATTCCTGATGGTAAAAAAAAAAGCTGAATGAATTGAATGAAACAAAGAAACATCTTTTTATTTTAAAGTTATGCACGTCTTGTTATCATCAACTTACACCAGACACAAAGAGAGATTTGAAAGTCAAACCAAAATGTAATGATGCGGTAAAACATTATAAGGCATATATCTAGGCAGTATTTCCAGTCAGAGAGTTGGAAAAGCTCATCTCATAATTCACTTGCTGCTGCTGACTATTGTTTATGTCTGGGTTAGAAATATGGTATGGAAAGTAACAAATAAAATAGGTAGGTCCACTTTATGTATCTGAAAGAAGACTACAGGGCTATATTTTGACTGTGACAGTAATAGTGGACAAGGAGCGAGATGAATATTCAACGCTTGGATAGTTGACTTAAGAACCACATTCACAGATCAATGGATAGGAGAAAGTTTATGCCTCAGCATAAATGATTTGACATCGTTCATGAGGATACGAAACTAAAACAGAAAATGTGTAAGACAAATATAGTGGCTATTAGAAATCACGCACCAAATTCTTGCATGTACATTTTTCACAATTTGATTTAATAGAAATTAAGCTTGTACCGAATACACATTTTTTGTTGAAATCTTTTGTTTAATGAGTAAATCAAGGTGAATTTTTATTGTTTACCTGCAATTAAATCATTTTCTTTTCCAGAGATACATAAAAACAAGATTAGACATCGACATGTGAACATCTATTAATAATGAACTGAATATTTAATGGGGTTTTTTCACTTGACTGCACATACAATAGACTCCCTCTTTGGCTTCTTCAGCATTCATAAAACACAGGTATAGAATCTGTTATCTAGGAAACCGCTATCCAGAAAGATCCAAATTATGGGAAGGCCATCTCCAAGAAAAAGGATTTCCTATTCAGGCCAGGATTTGTGGAAAGGCTAGGGTGGCAGAATTTTAGGGAGGGTGGCATTCCGCCCAACAACACCTGCATGGTTTGGACACACTGGAGATTCTAAGGAGATACAATAGTTTTAAAAATGTCTTGTGCAACAATCCCCAGTACTCTGAACCTGATGCTGAAAATTTGCACATGTGCACAAAGAAAAGGGAAGTAACAGGGGTGATGAATGGCAGCGGGCCTAGGGGCATCTACTATGTAAAGCCGACCATGCTCCTATTTCTTTGTAATAACAAAACAGTTCCCAACTAAGAGAGAATTAATCCTTACTGGAGCCAAAACAATCCTATTGGGTTTAATTAATATTTAAATTATTTTGTACAGAAAGATCCCTTAACCAGAAAACCCCAGGCCCTGAACATTCTGGATAACAGGTCTCATACTTGTATACACGAGTTTCAACCTCACTCTACTAGACAGCAACAAAAGCATTGAGGGGGTTATTTACTAAAGTCAGACTTTTTCTGCTTTTAATCCCTTTCAGGGATTACTGAAATAGGAACCCTAAATTTGGGTAACTTTCAAAACTAATTAATATTAAACTAATACTGTTATATCTCTAATGTCATGCATTTTCCATTTCAAACCATAATTCTTCTAATTCATTGTTAAAGGACACAAAGGGGCATATTTATCAAGGGTCGTATTTCGAATTGAAAAAACATCGAAATTCTAATTCAAAAAGACCAACCAAAATTAAGTAGAAGTTTTTTTGGGTCGAATCGGTCAGTTTTCAATCAAATAGGTCCGTATTCGGCCGAATTTGAATCGTTCGAATCAAAGGAATAGCGTATTTGATCAAATTAAATTTCTAGTTTTTCCCTAAAAGTCCACCAATTGACTCCAAATAAGTTTTAGGAGGTGCCCCATAGGCTAAAACAGCAATTCGGTAGGTTTTAAATGGAGAATAGGGATGGGCGAATTTTACCCGTTTCATTTCACCAAAAATTCGCAGCCGGCGAAATTAGAATTTTTTCTATTCCAAAATTCACCTTGACCTTTAATAAATCTGCCCCAAATTATAAACCAAAAAAAAAACCCTTCTTATTGCAGAAGCATGTGGCAAATGCAACGTGTTGAACATGTGAATAGCAATAAAATACTTACATATAAGAAAAATATAATTATATAGCACAAAGTGAGATTTATCTCCACATGATATAATATGATGTTGCCTCAACCTATTTTACTCAGTATATGAAAAAGGCTTATAATTACATTCAGGACAGGATCATGTGATAATGTGTGCTATTTCCCACTGAGCCCAGTAGAGCGAACTCTCTTTCTAAAGGAACATAAAGTAAAAAGGACTCCGTTTCTAATCATCACAGGATCTTGATTTCCTCTTCACATGTTTGCTACTGAACTGCTTTCGAGTTTGCGGATGTCTACATTTCTAAAGTAGCCTGTTTTTTTTAAGTGGAGAGCAAGAGAAATAACCAGGCTTCCTGTTTACCAGTATGCCATAATAAAGAGTCCATCTGATTTATCTTCTAATCTCATACTAGTGCCACATCAACTCTTCTTGTTGTTATTGATGATTCCAGTAGTTTCAGTTTTATAATGAAGCAGCTAATGATACTTGAACACTATATTGGTTAAAAAACAGTCATAATCTAAAAGTTCCTGTAGCTGCATAGTATAAACTGTAGTAAGTATTAATGTTACACAACCAACGATCATATCATATTAAAGGCATTTTAAAATGCATAAAAAATGCTGGAAAGGATCAACCTGAAGCTGCATGAGCAAGTAAGTTGGGGATGCATTTAAAAAGTGGCCCTTGTGGCTCCTATAACTTCAGATCTTTAAAATGCCAGCCTTCTTTTATAATATATCATATATTCATCTGTTAAAGTACCCTTAGGTTTGGCAGAAAAAAATGTTCCAAACTCTTTTCCATGTAATACCAACAACTCAATTACTATAATTGTTTTATATAGTAAAATAAGAGAATTAATGCCATTTTTACAACACCTACATTCATTTCCATTTAATAAATTAACCTACCATTCTGCATGAATTTAGCCATGTATTTTACTACTCACTTGACTAAGCAGCATGTCATATTTAGCATGGCTAATTAAGTAATTGCTGGCCTATGCAAAGAGGAAAAAGGGTTCGTTTTCACATTTAGGGGCCTATTTACTAAAACTCAAATTTTTCTTGAATTTTTATAAAAACAAATTTGACCTAATTCCTAACCACAAATTGCCTTAATAAAAAAAATCTGATAGAAAAAAAGTCTGTGCTAGGAAAGTCTCAACAAAATCATGAGACAAGTCAAATTGTTGCCCGAAAAATTTTAATTATTTAGAAAATTTTAGATCATCGAATGAAAACCACAAATTTTTCATATTATTGAGCAAAAACCAGCGTCAAACAGGCCGAAGCCTTTGAACATCATGAAGGCAAAAAACATCTTCCAATTGCAAATACTGGGTCATCTGCCATTGACTTTTACATGATTTTGACAGGTTTTAGCTGGATATTTTTGGATTTAGATTTTTAGCTGCTTCAGAATATAATGAATCTCAAAAAATTTAGTTATTTTTTTAATCTAAAAATTCAGTTTTTTTCTGCTTTTAAACTCGACCAGAAAAATTAAAGGTTTAATAAATAGGCCCCTATGTTTCTGTTCCTAAAGAGCTAAAATGAGAAAAAGTTATATGATTAAAGGAAATATCTTTTATTAATTGCAGTCATGGTCAAATTTGTCCCATTTCGCTTTGCCAAAAAATTCACAAAACTGCTGACAAATTCAGGAAACAGCAAAATTTTTGTTGCACATAATTTTTGTAGCAAACTACCTTAGAGTCTATGGGTGTTTTCCTTGTGGCACCTTGGTTCTGCTTTGGGAGGGCAAAATCATATGCATTTTTTGCTGGGTATACTGGCACACGCATGCCTCAAATTGTTAAAGGACCTCCTTTCACTATGCTGATAAGCTGTAAAAAAAGGCTCCCATATTGCATGTCAGTGATTAACTCTGGTCAACTTGTAATAGTAGCTATTATTACACTTAGGGGCAGATTTATCAAGGGTCGAATATGGAGTTTGAAAAACCTTGAAATTCGAATAAAAAAAAGACCAACCAAAATATTTTTTTTAAAAAAAATTTTACGTTTTTTGTGCCGGTGAATAGTTAGTATTTGTGAATCAAAGTAATAGCGCATTAGATACATATGAATTGAAGTTTTTCCAAAAAAAAAAACACTTAGATTTTCAACTAATTGACTCCAAATAGGTTCTAGGAGGTCCCCCATAGGCTAAAACAGCAATTTGGCAGGTTTTAGATGGCGAATGGTTGAAGTTGAATTTTTAAAGAAATAGTACATGATAGATTTCAATATTCATATTTTCAAATTTTATTCAAATTCTAATCGAATTTGGACTATTCCCTAGTCGAAGTACACAAAAATTAAATTCAAATTTTTTTAATTCGAATTTTCACTTTGCCCTTTGATATATCTGCCCCTACGTAATTCAGTTTGACCAAAAATACCATCTATTACACAGGCACAACTAATAATAAATATGACCACCAACAGATAATATCTGCATGCTTTGTATTCCACATTAAAATGAATAAACCATGCATGAATTGTTGCCGTCGTTTCGCAAAACCTGGTTCTCAGTGAATCTTTAAATGGCAACATTTTTGCTTGTCACTGATTAATTGGCTACTCCTACTGACAGTAAGAACAAATAAAACTGTCTCTTTTCACCTGATAAAATATAAATGGGATGAGATAACCTATATCAAATTTCTATTTGCTTTAATTAAAAAATGTAGAGACTATTTTTTCTCTGCAAATATCTTGGTACACATGCATCCAACAATTTCTTCTAGTCATGTGATTTGAACATATTAATCTCACTAGAGTCCAAGAGGCAGTGGTCTGAAATCATTTACAAAATGGCATCCGAACATTCTCTAGTTCTGTGACTGTTTCTCTACATCCTGCCCCTATTCTACCAGTCTCTCACTATAGGGAGGATGTAGAATGCAATGGGAATTCTCAATTTTTTCAATTTGAGTTTTTGCAAATATTTTTGAGAGTTTGTATGCCCATTGAATGTGAATTTATCATCATTTATCATCATTTATTTATATAGCGCTGTCAAGATACGCAGTGCTTTACTGCAGTTATAGCAAATAGGGAATAAATGGTGGATAACAAACAAGGATTACAGAGTACAATAGGGTTAGAAGGACCTAGAGATTAGAGTATACAAACTAAAGGTTAGGGTACACTTTGTTATTTTTGATACAGCAATGATTAATTAAGGTACATCGAATAAGCCTCTTTAAACAGATGGGTCTTTAAGGAGCGCTTGAAAGTTTGGAAAGAAGGAGAAAGTCTGACAGCTTGTGGCAGAGAGTTCCAGAGAAAAGCAGAAGCCCGAGAGAAGTCTTGTAGACGAGAATGGGCAGAGGTGATGAGAGGAGAAGCTAGGCAAAGATCAGAAGCAGAGCGAAGGTTTCGTGAAGGAGTGTATTTGGAGATTAGAGATGAAATATAGGGAGGGGTTTCATTATTAAGGGCCTTGAATGTGAGTGTAAGTAATTTGAATTTGATTCTATAAGAGATTGGGAGCCAGTGAAGGGACATGCATATGGGAGCAGCTGATGTTGAGCGGCGAGCTAGATGAATGAGTCTAGCGGCCGCGTTTAGAACAGATTGGAGTTGTGAAAGGTGACTTGTTGGAATACCTGTGAGGAGTAAGTTGCAGTAATCAAGGCGGGAGATGATGAGAGACTGAATCAGTGTTTTAGTTGATTCTGAACTGAGATAGGGTCGTATTCGAGCAATGTTGCGCAGTTGAATACGGCAAGATTTTGCAAGTGTTTGAATGTGTGGTGAAAAAGTCAGATGTGAGTCTAAGATAACTCCTAGGCAGCGTGCCTGTGTGGTGGAATGAAAGGTGTTGTTGTTTACGGTGAGTGATATCTGAGGGACAGGGGAAGATCTTGGAGGAAATATAATGAGTTCTGTTTTTGAAAGGTTCAGTTTCAGGTGGCGCTGTGACATCCAGGAGGAGACAGCAGAGAGACAGTCTGTGACTTGGGAAAGGACAGAATTAGAAAGATCAGGAGTAGACAAGTAGAGTTGGATGTCATCAGCATAAAGGTGATACTGAAGTCCTAGTGAAGTTGTATAGAGCGAGAACAGCAGGGGGCCAAGAACAGAGCCTTGAGGAACTCCAACAGAGAGTGGGAAAGTCGTAGAAGTAGAGTTAGAGAAGGAAACTTTAAAGGAACAGTCAGACAGATAATATGTAAACCATGAAAGAGCAGTGTCCCGAATGCCAGATGAGTGTAGAATGTCAAGTAGGAGTGTGTGGTCAACTGTGTCAAAGGCTGCAGAGAGCTCTAGAAGGATTACAATGGAGTAGTGACCTTTAGACTTTCCAATAGAAGATCATTGGTTACTTTGGTGAGTGCAGTTTCAGTCGAGTGTGATGGGCGGAAGCCAGATTGCAAGGGGTCGAGGAGGGAGTTGTGAGTGAGATGCTGGATCAGGCGTTTGTAAACAAGCCTTTCTAGTAATTTGGATGCGAATGGAAGAATTCACTGCATACAAGTTTTTTTCTCGATTTTAATCAAGATCAAGTTCTTTAGATTTCAGTTTTTGATAAATATGAGTTTAGAAAGCAAGTTTTTTTTGAAGTCACAAATTGTTTTTCATAAATATGACTGCCCATATGTGTATTTTATCCCATTTAGATATTTTCAAGTGCTGTTTACATAGGGCCTATTTGTACAAACAAATATGTTTGGTGGGAACATCAAATAGAAAATGTGACACCAAAATGTGAATGTTCAGTATTGACCTCTTACAGGGATCTTAGAAAAGCAGCTGTTATCCCAAGTTCCTCTTTGTTCAGCCACAAATTACAGTAAGATTACAAATTGCACTCAAACGATCCCTAGTGGTCCGAAACATGCTGTGCTGAAACATACCTAAATAATTATGATAAGCACATTGAGGTCTCCAATGGATTTTGTGAAAATATAGAGAAGGGAGGCGGTGACCCCTACCACTGAAAGCTGGCGTCTAATAAACTGGATCTTATAACCAGTCACACGAAATTTGTTGGAAATAAAATAAAAAGCATGGGTCATCTGATGTTATTAACAGAGATATACACTTGCTTTTATATACAGTATATCTGGATGTTTGATACAAACCAGTCTCGTAACACTTAAATCAGCAGGTTTTCCATCAGAGGCACTTGTTGTAATAACCGAACTGCCTTGCATGTCTATACCATCCTTCATATCAGTCTGTCTTCTTTCAATTAGCTTGCAGTCAATATAAAGAGATTCTATGCTGAGTCCAAGTTTGTGCCATTGACAATCAAAGAGATGATGAAGCTCCCGGCTTATAAATGTGTACTGTAAAGTGACTACTCCATTGTGTTTAGTTGTAAACTAAACTACTTTCTTGTTACCATCCATTAGAACGGAATCCTGCAAAACAAGGCAAATACCATTCAACAACTTCATCAAATAACTTCACTAAACTTCTGCAGTAGAAAAAAAACAGTTTCTGGTTGTATAAAAACTTAATTTAAATAACTACCTATTGTGAAATTTTATTTTTTTGTTATTCATTTATGCACATTTTAAAAAATTAATTTATTTCTGTTTCTTTCCTACCTGGAGATTGCCAAAGCGGGACCTTTTTCACCACAAAAAACATCTCTCTTTTTTAGTAGTGCTCCTTACACGAAATGTGGCTACAAATGAATATTCATCTGGAAGTCCATTTGGAAAAAGTTGCCTGAAAAAAAAAAGGGCAGATGCTTTAAAACATTTGTTTTCTAAGTTTAATATTAAAAATGCATTATAAATGATGGATATAAATGTTTCAGTCTGCTCTAATGAATGGATACAAACAATTCCACAACTGGAAACCCTACTGTTAAGTTAAGTTAAGGCATTCAAAAATTAAAATCAGATAAACATACCATGGAGGCTGGAGATGTTTTCATAGGCAATTTCGGTAAACTACCAAACTGCTTTTCAAATATTTATTAAATGGAAATCAATAACATAGTTGTTAATCATATTTAAGCAGACATGTGGAACATAAAATATACCTAATAGTGTTTCTGATAAATACTCAAACTTTGGACTATGCAATCTGTAGCAGAAATACATTTCCAGTTTCTTTGTTGTCTTGAGTTTTAGCTCTATAACAAATGATGGTGCCAGTAATTTGGTCAACCATACTCCGTATGGCTATAGTTATCCTGATTATACAGTAGAGGTATTCTTGTGCTTCAGTGTTTCAGTGTTTCCATTCAAGGGCTAGATCAATAACCAAATTATAGATACATAAAATAGCTGAATATAGAAAGTAGCTCTACTTGAGTTTATCTCAAGGACCTAACTGCAATTGTGCAGGCGTTACAACTGCAACAGCCCAGTACTTACGCTTCTACATTTATAGATTATATGAGTCAGTCATTGACTGGCAAAAAGCCTCTAGTATGTATGCAGCAAAATCAAAAATTGTGAATGTGTGCATATGTATTGGAGAAACTTGAAGTTTAAAAATGTGTAAAAACATAAAAGGAAACTAGAATGCAGTGAAATCACATTCCACCCATCATTTTCAATAAGTCTGCCAAATTTTGAATTCACTGTATATATAAATAGTCCCAAAATGAAAGCACTCACAGCACTTTGAGTGCTTATAAGATGAAAAAGTTTATTCCCCGCTCACATCTACGCGTTTCAACCCTCAAGGTATCGTCATCAGGATAGTGTACCCAAGTGAAACACGCACATTTTAAATTAAAACGTAATCACCCAATCAGTGTTGTGCATATGTGCTTACATCATTATCCAATTCTGTTAACCCTATATATATATATATATATATATATATATATATATATATATATATATATATATATATATATATATATATATACACACACACACACAAATATAAAACAAATACCGGAATTAAAAAAAACTTGAATTGCTGTAAAAAGATTGAGGGGCAGATTTACTAAGCTCAAGTGAATAGTTCGAAAGAAAAAATATTCGAATTTGGAAGTAATTTTTTGGGTATTCCGACCATCGAATTGGTCAAATTCAATTGAATGATTCAAACAATTCTAAGTAAAAATCATTAGACCATTCGATAATCGAAGTACTGTCTCTTTAAAAAAAACTTTGACTTCATACACCTACCAAAGTCCAATGTTAGCCTATGGGGACCTTCCCCAGCACTTTTCTACATTTTTTTGGGTCACATAAAAATCCTTCGATCGATCGCTTAAAATCATTCGAATCGTTAGATTCAAAGGATTTTATCGTTCGATCGAACAATTTTTATTTGATCGTTCGATAGAACATTTTGCGCTAAAATCCTTCTAATTCGATTTTGAAGGATTTTACTTCTGCCCCCAAGTGTTTATAAAGGTCCCCCTTAGTGTTGCCGCATTGGTCCTATATAAACTGATACAAATATACAGGCCATTAGGGTAGCTATTTAGTGATGCAGGCAGGCTAACATTATGCATGGCCTAAATAGCAAAAAGCTACTATAGTATCCATTTCCTCTTCTTAAAATAACTTAATTTCTAATTATAGATAAAAAGCAATCTAACAATGGTGTGGAAGACCCAATATCTATTATACAGTAATCACTAGGAAAAAAAATACGCTATCACGCGAGAATTCGCCGCAAATTTGCACCTGGCGAATGAATTTGCCCATCACTAATCATAACAATAGCTGTCTAGTATTACCATAGTCTGGGACTATGGGAATGCTAGACCTGTCTGAAGTTGCAAGTATTGTTTTTTCCCCCAGAAACTAACAATATGTATAGATAAAAATACTCCAGGCTGGGATGTCTGGTTTAAGAATAAAAATCATCAGAGCATCACTAATTCTACTTACAGTAGATGACAGCTGTCATCCTCTTGTAGCCCTTAATACTTGGAATGTTTAACACAATTGTATATGTTCCTGCATTGTTGCTTCCACTATCTGTACTATTCATTTAAAGTAAGATAGGTGCACCTTTATGCATACCAGAAGTGTTATGTAGATACATCAAAATTTCAATTCATGCATATTTTTTTTCTGAACAAATAAAGTTGGAGGTGCAAAGATGAAAACTGACATTGATAATATGTGTAAAGGTTCAAGAAAGGCTTTTCCGTTTTATTTCTGCAAACCCATACCTCGCAAGTCACTCGATTCAGTGCCCAAGCCTATTACACCACTCATTACAGATGTGTTAATAAATGGTCCATTACGCTCAATACTAACCTGGCTAATGTCTGTCTGTTATAAAGGAGCTGAATCTCTTCCTTTGACAGTTATAGAGCAATTACTATCTTTCATGATCCATCTGTCATTGTGATGAACCCTGTGTGTAGGAGAAACGAATTCTGGTAACAGCACCAAAATCTTTCATGGAGTTTCACTTTTCTCTAAGTTCCTTCAAAAGCGGCAGTACTCCAAGGAAATTTTAACAAAAGTTTATGTCAAACAAAAAACAAGTTTATTTACTCCAACGTTTCAGTTCCATGCAGGAACTTTCGTCAGGTAAAAAAACACAAATACACATTGGGGCAGATGTATCAAAGGTCGAATTTCGAGGGTTAATTAACCCTCGATATTTGACTGCCGAATTAAAATCCTTCGAATATCGAAGTCAAAGGTTTTTTCCGCAATTCGTTCGATCGTACGATCGAAGGAATAATCGTTTGATCGAAAAATTCGAAGGAATTTAATCCATCGATCGAAGGATTATCCTTCCATCAAAAAATTGTTAGCAAGCCTATGGGGACCTTCCCCATAGGCTAACATTTGCCTCGCTAGGGTTTTAGGTGGCGAACTAGGGGGTCGAAGAAATTTTTAAAGAGACAGTACTTCGATTATCGAATAGTCGAATAGTCGAACGATTTTTAGTTCGAATCGAAGTCGAAGGTCATAGTCGAAGGTCGAAGTTGCCAATTCGATGGTCGAAGTAGCCAAAAAAACCATTGGAAATTCGAACTATTTTTCCTCTATTCATTCACTCGAACTTAGTGAATGGGCCCCATAATGTATATGTGATATCTACTGTATATATATGTAACACTAATTTGGTTACTGTCTCTTTAAATCACGACTTACCCTTGGCAATCCAGGAGCCCTGAGTCCCTTTTGCATATGAAAAGTACTGGGAACTGGGAATTACAGCGCAGTGCCTCCACCTAGTGAACACTGAGGAAGACACTTCAGGGGGTTACACTAGGAATAATAAAACACACAGTTTGCAATTTGAACCAATATAAACTTTATATAAACAGAAGCAACTAATACACTCTGCACTCCTACACTGGGGACATGTGGGACACTCCCTAAACCACTATTAGGTGCTTAACTGTTGCTTCACACAGTCCTTAGTAAATATCACAGTCCTTGGTAGATATCACAGTCCCAATCCTCCTGAAGGGGTTAATAATCACACAATTCAAATGATTGTCCCTTCCCCAGAGCTCTTATTCCCCAGGTAGCGCTACCTTATTCCCCAAAAGTACCTCTCCCTTTTGAAAGTTGGCAGCAGCTCTCTCGTAGCAGGTAAAGGGTTAAAAGCTGTCTCACTCACTAGTGGCACCTTTCTCCTTCTGAGTTTGCAGCAACTTGGCAGGGGACAGGCTGGGCTTAATCTCCCCAGATTCAGGCTCTCTCTGCTCTCTCCCTGGGAGACCCCTTGCTTTTGGCTCCAAAGTCAGGCAAACCCTTTCTCCCCAGGATGCACTGGGGTTCCCAGCCAATCGGGTCACTATCCGGCATGCAACTGGGCTGGATGATGTCACTGGAAGACAAACAGGGGAAGGATTCTTCCTGTCCCCTATATATATATAGGGGAATATGTATGAGACGGCCTTTGCGTAATTTGGAGCTTTCTGGATAATGGATTTCCAGATAACAGATCCTATACCTGTAATAGGTTTTATCATTTGCATTTAATTAGCCTCACTAAATTCTATACCACACTGCTTATTAAGGAACTTCCCAGAAAGTAGTTTTGTATGCTACTCATTACTGCATTTTACTAAAAACATCTTTTGTCAGAACTGAGCCGCACAAAGCACAGGTCATTGCGAATCTGCACACAGGAATGTTCCATACTCCATTACAGGCCACTTACATTAATGCAATGCTTTTATTATCTGCCATTATTGATATGCCTCATATGGTCTCCTAGAGAAAGTTAATTACTGTGTGATGAATCTCAGTTAATGTATTTTAGCATAGTATAACTTCTTCATTTTATTCACTTGGTGATGGTGCTTAAAATACCCTACAGTATAAATCAGATTTAATTGCAATCTAATTTTAAGATTATGCCTTACGTGTTTTCAAAATTGTATGGAATATTAAATGTTTTATGAAAGACATCCTCTCAACTTCCCACCATCATAATCACCTTAGATTTTGCTTACCATACTATGAAACTGATGAATAGCACAGGAACTGCTGAAAATATTCACTCTTTAAAATAGTAGCCTGGCAACATAGGTGCTCTGCTAACAGATTCTTTTATTTCCCACTGTCCTGTAAAACAGGGAAAATTTCCTTGCTCATGACATGTTTTTTTGGTCCATGCTATACCCAATAGTTAAACAATATAAAGTAGTCGAAGTTAAAACAGAAGTCAACCTTCCTATTTACTGAATCATGTTTCTTTAACAGAACAAATATTTTGACATCTAACCGCTTTAAAGATTTACAGTATATACTGGAAAAACTTTCCCCAAACGGCTGTAAATCCACAATTACTATAGTATAGGCCAGAGACAATTCCTTAAGAATACTTTTCTCCTAAGTCAGTTCCAATTTTCCCCATAGACCTTAATGGAGTTTTCATGTGATAAAGAGTGTGATAAGTTTTCCTCATTGAATTGCATCTGGCTCTATGGTAAACATTTGGAATTAGGAGATGCATCTTTGAAATCTAATTGAGTCTGGCCCTATATATTTCAATGAACTTTAAATATGGCAACCAATGTTTAACATAATATAGCTACCCTCCCCACATAAAGAATGTCCATTGCCATGAAATAATATTTTTTTTATTATTTTATTTAGTTTTAATTTTGAAACAGAGACACATACAATATGGATACAACTCAAAAAGAAAAGAAAAAGATAACAAAAGAAAAAAGAGAAGTGAAACAAAAAGAAAGACAAAGAAATCCAATGGGTCTAAGTTTATCAGGATACACTTATAATTACCTAAACTAGACAACAAGTATCTGCGTACTCTACCAACAATGTTAATAAACATAGCTTGAATACATTATTTAGATGGCAAAGTCACTGACTATGCTGACTTTATCATAGGGGGTAGGCAGGGCCGCCATTAGAAATCACGGGGGCCCCGTACAACAAAATGTTCAGGGCCCCCTGGGCCCCCACACACTGGCTCCCAAGCCCCACCCCAAATCCCGCCCACTCCACTCAAGCCCCACTCTATCCCACCCAAAGACCACACAGACATCAGCTCTTAAAAAGTAACTCCCCCCCTACACAAGTTATAAAAAGCTATTGATGGTCAGGGCCCCCTGTTAAAAGTAAAAAAAAAAACATTGGTGCCAGGGCCCCCCTTACAAGTTAAAAAAAATTGGGGCCCCAAAAAATATTTTTTAAAAAAACATTGGTGCCAGGGCCCCCCTTACAAGTTAAAAAAAATTGGGGCCACAAATTTTTTTTTTAAAAAAAACATTGGTGGCAGGGGACTATAGAATATTAAAATAATACATTGGTGGCCAGGGGATTAAAAAAAACAAAAATCACCAATTGGTGTTCAGTAGAATTGAATGTGTGGCGTCAGGACTTCAACTTCGTCTCCTTTCCTGACTTTGGGTCTTTTTGCCGCTTCAGGACTTAAATTTCGGCTGTTTTCGTGACTTCGAGTCTTTTCGCCGCTTCTGGAGTTCGGCTTTGGCTGTTTTTGTGGCTTCGGGTCCTTTTGCTGTTTGGCTTTGCGGTACTTCTGCATTTCGGCTGTTCGGGACAAAAATGGCTACACGGCTTCAAAGCTCGCAATGGGAGCCCGGCTCTTTCAAAACTGCAGTACTGCCAGGCCCCCCTTCACGTCCGGACCCGGGACACTTGTCCCCCCCCCTGATGGCGGCCCTGGCGTGAGGGAATAAGGGGTGGCAGCCTCAAGTATTAATTATGTTCTCTATCTTTTTCAGGTCATCAAGCCTGTTACATTATATTTTTTATACCAGGGTGACTAGAGCATAAAACCCCAGTGATTTTGTCAAAGGAGTTTTGTGACAGAACTGATGAAGACTTTGCTATATTTAACAAGTAGTAAGCTTGGGTTAAGTTGGGTAAGCTTGGGTTGTCATGGAGTGTTAAAAAAACATCACCAACGGGTAACTGTGGAGAAAAGTGCAGTTGTCAAGAGAATGATGGTTGCAGTTACCTATAGTAACCAATATGATTTTTCTTCTAATAAAAAACTCATGAAAATAAGCTTTTATAGCTACTTCTAAGTGATATTAATACATTATTTGTTATCAACATCAAGTAAGGAGACACTGGAATGATGCTGGAACCTATATGTTGTCCTAAAGATCTCAAGAGAACTTGAATGCCAGAGTGGAAAATATATATGAGAGGACTTCAGCATAAAAATAAAGAAAAGAGACAATTTAAAAAATGTATAAAAAGAGCTTCCACAATGCAATAACGATCAGTTTGTTAATAGTGACTTGCCATTCTACAGAATGAAAATTAGACTCAGTCATCTCTAATTAAAAACCTTTTTGTTTGTCTGTTTAGCTTCAGGTTTTTGTGGTTGCTACAGATGACTTTAAAATAAAATTCCAACATGACTGCTTCCTTATTTTAAAAATCATTTCTACTTTATTTTAACCTGTTTCAATGAATCAGTGGTTGCTATAGCAACTTCATTTATCTAAGTGAGTTAGGATTGCCATGGTTATTTTAACAGGTGTTCTTTTTATTGAATTCTCTAATGGGGGGGGATACAGAAAACGGAAGGGAAGCAGACAAAAAGAAAAACAAAGTCACAGCAGCAATTATGGCATCACATTCTGTACATATCCAAAGACCAGAAATATTTGTATCATATATTTATGGCAAGGTTAACATATGCGTCTCCCACCAAACACCCCATATCCTTTCAAATTTTTCTGGGTTGCCCTCTGGCCTCATATGTCAACTTTATTAGCGGCAGCATCTTATTAACATAGGCAAACCAGATCCCTTTTTTGGGGGGAGTAGGGGCCATCCATTGCATTATCAATATTTTTTTTTGCATAGAACAACAGCGTCCTCACTAGTACCCTAGTGTTGTTGGCCGGTATCACATCATCTATTAGACCCAGAAGACAAATTTCTGGCATTTTCAGAGGGAGTCTATTAGGGGTCATGTAAATCCTCATCAAATAATAAATAAGTCTATTCCTTGTACTTATGAGAAACTGGTAGAGCCTGTCTGTTACCAATTGTTCCTCCCTCAGACTGGGGATATCCACCTGCCATTGACTATAAAGCGACTTGAACGGGGTGGATTGTAGTCATGTATGGAGCAGGGAGACCATTTTTATAGGGTCCTCTTTTCTCAGTTGGACCAGAAGGGTTGGTTCCCCCATCTCCAACTCACCAGACCCAAAATGTGTCTCAGCTGTAAATAGCGGTACATAGGAAGGTCCGGAATTCGCATCTTGTCTCTCAGTGTGACCATTTCTATAAACCTCCCATTGTTTCTTATATCCCCTAGGTACTTAACATTCTTCTGGGCCCAGAACCACATAGCCTTGGATGGAAAAAAGTGTTGGAGGTGTGAGTTCCTCCACAGAGGTAATCGTGGGGAAATAATAAGGGATGACTTTTTGGATATTCTCAGAGCAACTATCCAGGCCGCATGAGGGGCTATAATGCACAGGGGCAATGAGGGTGAGTCCCAGTGCCGGACCAAGCTGACTGGGCGCCCTAGGCAACCCAGTCAGCCACTGCGCTCCCCTCTGTGCTCGTGTGCGTGCGCGCACGCTCCTCTCTTTGTGCGCGCTCCTCTCTGTGCGCGCACCCCCCATCCAGCGTGAACACACATGCGCAAAGCGACGAAGGGGAGGGGAAAAACCGAAGAGGTGAGCTTGGCAAGGGAGAGGGAGGGCAGGGGAGAGAGAGGGCAAAAAGCTGGAGGGGAGGGGGAGAGAGCTTGTAGGGAATGGAGAGGGAGCGCGAACATGAACTAGGGGTAGGCAGAAAACTGGTACCTGCCCAGCGCCCCCCTTTCGTTGCGCCCTAGGCAGGTGCCTCTTCTGCCTACCCCTAGTTCCAGCCCTGGCGAGTCCCTTGATTTCCTGAGAATGTAGTTACCCAGGGCTTCCAGGGATCCCACTAGGCGGGCTTGTAGAGGTACATTAGGATTACTCAAATCCTGTGTCAAGCACCAATTGATGTAGCTAATTTTACTGGCTATATAGTAATCGTAGAAATTGGGTAAACTCAAACCTCCATTAGCATATGTAGCCATTAACCTTGACTGTCGAAATTCTTGGAGCTTTATTATGCCATAAAAAGGGAGTTAACAAAGCCTGTATGGCTTTACAGGTTTGTTTAGATATTACTGTCGGGGAATTATGAAATAGGTACAGATATTTATGTGAGTAGACAATCTTTACAATGTTTATTCTGCCCTAGAGTGTTAAAGGAAGGTTGCCCCAAGCCTGCAGCACAGTGGTTAATTGTTGGTTAATGGGAACTATATTCAGGGGTACAAACTAGATGGATATTGATTCCCAAATATTTAAAGTTGGTAACCCACTTGAGACGCGAGTCAGCTGCCAGCTGGGGGTCTAAATCTGGGTCTAAAGGGAATATCACGGATTTAGTCCAATTAATGCGGAGACCAGCGTATATTGTAAATTGGGCAAAAATAATTAACACTTTGGCCAAGTAGGGGCCGGGGTCCGCAAAGTAAATTAGGACATCGTCCGCATAAAGTGAAATCCTCTCCTCTATCCGGCCATATTCCAGACCAGTCAGGTTGGAGGATAGACGAAATGGAGTAGCCAATGGCTCTATTGCTAGGGCAAACAGGAGAGGCGACTTCCCCCTACCCAGAGGAAAGGATGGGGTAATGAAGTCATTCACTAATACTTGAGCTGTGGGATTACTATATAGCAGCCTAATCCACTTAATAAATTGCCTGCCAAAGCCAAAGGATTCCATTACTGCCCATAAGTATGGCCATTCGACTAAATCAAATGCTTTTTCG
Organism: Xenopus laevis; assembly: GCF_017654675.1. Lineage (NCBI taxonomy): Eukaryota > Metazoa > Chordata > Amphibia > Anura > Pipidae > Xenopus > Xenopus laevis. The sequence goes on from NC_054380.1 coordinate 80,019,102, forward strand.
GAATCCAAGGAGACCACCACTCTGGATCCCAAATTGTCTTGTGGGACCTGCATATTGTAATAGAGCCTTCTTAGATTAACATCTGTGGACCTTTTGGGCATAAAACCTGTTTGATCAGGCTGGATTAGCGATGTGATAACCAGTTGCAACCTGAACGCTGAATTTTGACGTCCACATTTATCAGGAAGATGGGAACGGTATGAACCGCATTGTGCTGGGTCTTTCCCCTCTTTATGGATCAGGACAATGAGTGCATTAGCAAAGGAGCCATAGTTAAATAAGAAGGTTTTACACTGCCATCTACCACTCTAAGCTTAGCTGGGAAAATTGTAGAATAAAGAATGCCTTTTTCTCTGAGCTTTCTCCGGACTTCAGTATATTTGGCTCTTTGTCGCTGAACCTCCATGGTGTAGTCAGGGTAGATCATGATCTTGGCATCTCTGACCTGCAGGTCCTCTTTTGGTGCGCATTAGCCTCAAAATTGCGTCAAATCCCTGTAGTTGAGGATTTTGGCAATCATGGTGCGCGGGGGAGCCCCAGGGGGAGGGTGGCGTGACGGGATACAATGAGCTTGTTCGACCAGGAACATCTGTGATAGTTGGTCAGTACCCAGATGGTTTCTAAGAAGGTTTTCCAGGTATAGTTCAGGAGCAGCACCTTCCTGTTATTCGGGTATACCGACAATGCGTATGTTATTGCGTCTCTGCCTCCCCTCTGGGTCGTCTTCCAGCGTCTTGCAGAGTTTCAACTGGTTCTGGAGTTCAGCGGTCGCATGTGGACCTCTCTCGTAGCATCCTCTAGGTCAGAGATTTGGTGTTCTGACTCAGCTGTTCGCTCTCTCATATTTTGGAGATCTTGGCGAAGCAGCGCCAGATCAATCTTCACCTCCTCCTCCCTAGTATCAATCTTTACCTCCACTGCGGTCCGTGTATCCCGAATCACCTGCAGGACCTCTGGGAGTGTCGGTTCTGGTGGCTGTGGAGGTTCAGGCCCAGACGGATCTGGAGGGGGTGGAGGTGGTGGGTCGATTCTGCTCAAGCGGGCGCCATCTTGCTTCGAATGTCGCACATATTTGTCCAGCTTGTTGGCCGCTGTGTCGGCTGTTTTTTTAATGCCTCCCATCTAGTACCATCTGCGGGTACTACCAGAACCCTCTAAGATAAATTGGTGCCCGTGGGGTCCACTGGATCGGCTGTATCGGATCAATTGCACCGGAGCTCTGGCAAGACGCTTCTCACTACATCAGCGGTTAGGTCACGCCCCTGCCATGGTTATTTTAACCTCGCATGGCAGCAAATTTGTCAGCAAGTGATTGTTCCAAAAATCAAGTATTAGGGAAAAGTGTTTTCTCCAGTGGAGTTCTGTCAATGTGTCATATGCTGTGGTGAAAGTTTCAAGGTTTTGCTTGGAAAATTAACTATTTCACAAAAGCCCTATACTTTCTGCAGATTGTTTACCTAAATATTGGCACTACTTTGAAATGACAGACACATGAGCATTTAATTGTGCAGCCTTTAATTTGAATATCACTGACACAAGAATTAGTTTCCAGTGTAGAAAGCTATTATCTCCTTAGGCAGGATTCCTTATGTGCAAATGTTCTTCTGCTCTTTTAGTATAATGCTGGTTTTCCTGTTTCTCTGATATTTTTACAGTGGGCGTCCTTTAAATTAGGTATTTTGCAGAATAAGTTGTGCTCCATTTCATTAATTTTTATTATGAGTGGCAGAATTCGGCCTAGACATATCTGCTATTTTTAAAAATTCCAACATTTTAAAATATATGGTTGCTTAAAATGTATTATTAATTTAGAAAACTGAAAGATTTTTCTCCATATTTACTTTATAATGCTTACTATATTATTCTAGGTTGCAGGTAAACATATAACATATTAATTTATCCCTTGCATTGATGTTTTTCATTTCCCTTCCTGCAGCCAGTGGATGACGTGAAGCCAAAAGTACTTGGCATGCATGTCTGTCTGCAACACAAGGCACATAGCTAATCTTAATGTACGGGAGGAAAACAAACATTGGAATACATCTAATAGTGGTTAGGGAAATCAGTTAGCCTTTTATCCATTTCCACAGGGCTGATTAACATGAGACTACTGTACATTTAGAAGCTGTGTACACCAGGGGTGCCCAAAAGGTATATCGGGATCTACCAGTAGACCTTTAGCTGGTGATCAGTAGATCTCAAGACACTGTCAATGAAAAGTTTGTCTAAATAAATCTGATATTTCATGATTTCCTTTCAGATATTTATTCTGTTGCGGTTACATAAGAATAGTTGTTTCTGAAATATAGCAATTTACAATAAATTCTCTCTTAAATCAATATAATATTTAAGTAATATTTTCCATGGAACAGAATGCTAATAATGCTATTATGGATGTAGATCATAATGGGACGACATCACTAAAAGTCTATCCCACATTAGTAAAGCATGGGCACTCCTGGTGTACACTATTCTTTTTAAAATAACATGGCAAGAAGACTTTATTTCAACTACTATGAACTGGCAACCTGTTTGTGTATATGAAGAAACAGAACTATTATTGTGAGACTTGTAAGAAATGCATATATATCACAGTCAAGGAGTATATTTTTTCATCCATAGTTTCTTTTTGATCTTTCTGAATTTGATAGACCAAGCATATTTTAACTAAATATACTTTGAATCCCTCATGTCACCAATGGAATTTTGGTTGATATATTGGTTGATCCAGTAATCCGGTGTTTGGGGCAGGATCAAACGTAGTATATAAATCTGTTCAAAGATCCACACTCCAGTTTTTTGTAATCAATCAAATTGTGTTTATTTTGTGCATGTCATGAATCTGACGTTTTGGCCCACATTAGGGCCTTTTTTAAGGCCTTGAACAGATATATTCCATAGAGATGCCAGCACTCACAAAAAATGTAGTTACAGAACCGCAGCAGAGTAATTCAGTCAGATATGTATTAGGGCTCACTCTATTAAAATGAGCAGAAATCCTGCCTCTCTACATGTAGAATTTGTGCAAAAGGCAGTTATTTTGTTAGATTTTGTTTGCACTGGATTCAGTTATTTGAGTGAGATCTAATACATCTGCTAGGAAAAGGAGCCCCCCTATAAGATATATTGGTTCATTCATCTGACACCCAACTGCTGCATGAAGTCAGAATGAAGAGAAACAGATTCTGAGAGAGGAATAGTGAATATAAACATTATTATTTTAGAAACAATGCACAAATTTTAATTGATTGTATTTAGAAAGGTTCTTACTTCAGTATGAGGAAGCTTATATTAAGGGGCAAATGTATCAAGGGTCAAATATCGAGGGTTAATTAACCCTCGATATTCGACTGGGGAATTAAAATCCTTCAACTTCGAATATCGAAGTCAAAGGATTTTGCGCAAATAGTTCGATCAAATGATCGAAGGAATAATCGTTCGATCGATTTTAATCCATCGATCGAAGAATTATCCTTCGACCAAAAAAAGTTAGCCAAGCCTATGGGGACCTTCCCCATAGGCTAACATCGACTTCTGTAGCTTTTAGGTGGCGAACTAGGGGGTCGAAGTTTTTTCTTAAAGAGACGAATGGTCGAATTTTCATTTTTGTGATAGTTCCCCTTTAATGATATTACATTTCATGATTTGCTTGTTGATCACCTAAAACCTGACAAGCTTTTTATTTTTTTCATTAGGTAAAAAACATGTTTGACAGAAAGCTGAGATATTTAAAAGAAGAAACCACCAGAGTTTATCAAATTTCGCATGGTTTTGGGACCCAAATGCTGAAGGCTTGAGCATTCTAAAATCAGGCCGCATTTGTACAACACAGTGTAGTATGTCAGCTCTATATAAACAGAGCACAATAGTAAGTTGTTTTAATTGCTATGTGTGTAACTGTGACTTCCCATGGTTCATATTCAAGTTGCCTTTAGATTATGTACTGTAGCAGATGCTGTCTCAGGAGATACAAGTCACTGCCTGTTGCTTGAAATCACATTTATTTCCATATATGTATAACCTCACCCAGTAAGAACAAGCATCAAAATAAAATGAGGAGTCAAAAATTCCATTTCATAAGGGCCCTCTCAGGGGAAAGGTGGTCCATGACAGAAGTATCTTAAAATAATGCAAACACTGCAGTAGCAAAGACAAACTGTAATAGCAATTTTCACTTAGTAGCGACAGGTGCAGAATACAAACAAAATAGAATGATTTTAGCTGTTGGATATTGTAAACTACAGATTAAAGTATGTAATTCAGATTTGAGTTTTGGACTGCCACCAAGGGAAAGTATAAGTTTGTTTTGCTGCTCAGACTTCAGTAGGGTGCAGTTCATGCAGTTATTTTAATATGTCTCTGTCACAGCATTTATCTTCTGATAATATAAGTGTCGTAACAAATAGACTATGACCAAGATGAAGTTGTTGTGCGTTTTAACAGTAAATAAATAGATATGCACAAGTGGTGCACATAACAGGGATTATTAACATCTTAACTGACTAAATGAATGTCCACCTCTCAAAAACAGAGGCTGCTAATGCCTTTAAGTATGATTGTATGTAAACAACTCTTGTTTTAAGGCTTTCAGTTGCATTATTCAGCAAAATAAACCTAATCATTCTAAAATAGTTTCTGGACATGGAAAGACTAGTTAAGAGCTGGAAACGGACTTCCGTATTTACAAGCATCAATGGGACTGCTGAACGTATTCCACAAAGAAAAAGATGATCCACATTATATTTCCTGAGGGTAAAGTGAGAGATTCTTGGAGTTTATGGCAAGGGATTTTTTTTCTCCCAGCTGACACACACCATCACCTGTCATGTTACAAATAATTTGATGAGCGGAGCTCACAGAATAAGCTTTAAAATCCATTCTCCGGCAGGGTGATGATGTATTTAGCATGGCAGCAACAGTAGCTCTGAAACCTAATCCAATTCAATTGGTGACCAGCTGAAAACAAAGCCATATTCCCTAATATTATCATTTGATTGTATTGCCAGTCGCTGCAAAGTGACTATAGACCAGTTGTAAAGCATTAAATATCCAATAATAAATTCTCCTTACAGTCCAATAACAAAGGAACCCCCCGAATTTTACCAATGAATATGTTATTTGGAAAAAAGACACCTAAAGTACTTAATACCCCTGCTTACTAGCAGGGTTATTATAAACGGCAAATATGAAAAAGAAATGCTACATTTAGGTTTGTGATCTTTCTTTTGCTGTTTTTGTTTATATATATATATATACACAGAAAGACATAGCTTAGATATGGCTTCTGCAAACATAACATAGAGGGGTTATGTAGTAAAAGGTACATCATTTGCTACAGGTCTATATCTATAACAAGCAGTCATCAGGTAACATGTACTGGTGTACATCAAATATCTTGGAGCAAATTTACTAAAGGGCGAAGTGGCCGTCGATAGGGAAAATTTGCCAGAAATACAATCTGCAGGGACATCAGCAATTTACTGAGAGGACAATTCGCTAGCGAAAGAGCTCAATGCTAAAGAACTTTCGTGCCAGGCGAATTTTTACTCCGCAAATTCACTAAAGTGCGAATTTTCCATTACGTTACTTTACTTTAGTAACATTACGTTACTGCCAGCGTCTGCTTCACCAGGTTATACCTGAAGAACTGATAAGCTGAATCTACATCCTCCTCAATCTTATGTCAGTGATATCATATTCTGTATGCCGAAAAATTATATATATAAAAAAAACGCTGCCTTTTTTTATATTTTAAAGTGGGATTGTGTTTAAAAGTTGTAACTGTTAAATATTTTTTAACCATTTGAGGGGCATGCCACATTTGTTTTAGAGTGGGCTCATGTCTAGGATAATAGAGGATCTATTTTTCCTTTATTTTGCTTCCTTGGGCATTTTTAATAATAAGTGGCCACTTCAAGCAATTTCACCAACATCACTAATAAAGACATATATATATGACCTATATGTACCCATCATATTCAAATTGACCTAAGCGTAACAAAGTTTCGCTAGGCACAAATGTTTGCACTTTTTTTTTTTTTTCGTACATATGAGTAGATAGGAAGCATTTCAGCCTTTTTCTAGAATGTTCCCCAAGACCAGGCCTTGCTAATAATGATTTATCGCGTATTCTTCTAGTGAATAATAACACACACCACAAAACCGCCACAGCTTTGTGGATTTTTCTGCATGGATTCAAATCTGATATTTATAGATCAAATCTATAAAACAAGAAAAATGCAATTTATACTATAAAGCTTGCAGTATTTGTTTTGCATGACAGTTTAACTTGTTATGGCTATCATGTTTTGTAGGACTACATCTTCTTTGTTCCTTAGCAACTCCATTTATATTTTCAGTGTGTACATATATATGATAAAGTTACCGTAGCAACTTACTCACATCTGGCCTACATATCATAAACCCAACTAACTTAATGGAGTCAATTATTAATTAATAAATTATTAATTAACAAATATATTATATTTTCTAAAATCCAATAATGTACACCCTTAGGTGCTCAATTAGAAACCACAGCAATGGCAGCACTAATTCAGCAATATATCTAGTCAAATACAGAAAATTGTTTATTTTAGTCCTGAAGTAATACAAACAACAATGGCAACAGTTAACCAGTCGAGCCAGTCGAGCTGTATACAGTATGAATTACTTAGCAGAACAAATACAAAGTTTAAATTATTCATCTGCTTAGATGAGAGCCCTAAATACAGGTTTTGCTGTACTTTTGCATACTAATGTTTTAAGTGATAACATTTAGGGCTTTTAGCATTTCTCCAGTTCATTTTAGGTGCAATAATTAGGTTTGCACTAAATATTAGTTGTAGGAGTGAAGTTGTAGGGGTACTTTCATATGTCATCAAAGCCTCATAGGGTTGAACTGACCCACTGGGAAAACTCGTGGCGGATCCCAGTCTTGTTAAGCTCATGCACCCCAAACTCATTCTGTTAAAAGCCACTAGTTCTGAAGTTGGCAGGGGACGGGAGGGGGTGAGATGGCAATGGTTGGTAGCAATCATTGTGTTGGTGGGCAGAGAGCTCCAGAGGTCCAGTTCCCTGGTAGGCTGCAGGTAGCTTAGTCTGACTTTGTGTACACAACAAAAAAGCAAAGGCTTGTATAATTCTACAGCCTGTCATTTACTGTTCCCTGTTAGTGATTTAAGATTGTTGTTAACGTTTTAAAGGGAAGGTTCAACTTTAAGTTAATTTTTAGTATGTTATAGAGTGTCTAATACTGAGCAACCTTTCAATTCATGTTTTTATAGTTAATGAATTATTTACCCTCTTCTTCTGACTCTTTTCAGTTTTCAAATGGGGGTTATTGACTCTATCTAAAAAACCAAATGGCCTGTAACGCTACATATTGCTATTGCTACTTTTTATTGCTCATCTTTCTATCCAGGCCCTCTCCTTTTCATATTCCAGTGCTTATTCAAATCAATGCATAGTTGCTATGGTAATATGGACCCTAGCAACCAGATTGCTGAAATTGCAAACTGGAGAGTTGCTGAATAAAAAGCTAAAATCCACAAATAATCCAATGAAAACCAATTGAAAATTGTCTCAGAATATCACAAAAAATAAATTTAAAGGTGATCCACCCCTTTAAAAAAATAGTTTAATATTGAACCCTATTGCTAGGGTTAAGTTCTACATTTCAGAATGTACTGATTTATAAATAATTATTTAAAAACAGTACAAAACCTTTTAGAAACACTAATAGTAGGAGAACAATTCAGAGCGAGAGTGTTTCAATCATACACACGTGTGTAAAGTTGTCAAGCGCACCATGCAATAAATAAGGATCAACCCATTCTGAAGCATTCAAGGTATTGTTTGTTTCAACTTTTTGTGGATCAATTAACTGGTGTGTGGCTTGGCAAGTGTCAATACCTGCTTTCCCCATACAAACCAATTATATCAATCATATCAGAAGCCAGTGTAAGAACTGACAATATTTTCTAAGAACAAAAATGCAGTTCTACATTTTTATATCCAGTGCTTTGAACCGAAGGGGCAAGGGGTGCAGATTAATTCACTTCTGGACTTTTTCTGAGATATGTCCCGACACTCTCAACCGAAATTAATCTTCTACCCTAGAGCCATTGCTAAGTAGATATGTTTGAATAGCAAACAAGTTGGTTTGTAGAATATTCTTGTGAAGGCAAACAACATTTTTCAAATCTCAAATGGTGTGCCTGGCATTAATCATCATTGATTCTGAATGCAGCTAAAAAGACATAAAGGTTCACTGACTTACTGACTTACATACATTTACAGTAGGTAACAAATGAGAGCAATCGTGTAGCAGAAGATAATGGCTTGTCTGGCACAAAAACCTTCAAATAACTATGGACTGCACTCAATTTGGAACAGAAGGAACATAGCAGCGATGAGCACAACTGTGTAGAAGTGCAAGGAGCGCATGTTAACATGGTAAAGTACCTTTAATGAATGGGATCTTTCACACAACTGACTGTGGCAAAGCGCAGTTGCAGTATGATAGTTTTATTTAGGAATATATTTTGCAAAACATTATGGATTTTACACTGTTTAATCAATAGAACATTTTGAATGGGTACATGTAGACTGTAGTCTGTTTCTACAACACATCACTTCTCTGTTTAGCAAGCAAGCGATTTGCTTGTGAATATACAAACATAAATATAATCATTCACAATCACAGCTCATCTATCAATGAAAGAGGTAGTACATTTGACTGTAGAAGCTATGAAAAATGTGACTAGCCTTAAAGCAGATCTTTAATTTGCTTAATTAAATATATATTTAATTTCCAATTTATATTTATTAAAATTTTTCACTATTAAAACAATGGTGCATGAGACACCTATGATCCTATGAGTAAGTGTCCCATGAAGTCTAAAACAGCTACTAATAGGCTATTTACCATGTCCTAATAAAAAAAAGATTTAACTTGTTACAGCTACTGTTCTATCTAGAATAACTGGAGATGTTGTCAAGAATTTTTTTTTAATTATTCTAAATCAGCTTAATTAGATATCCTGTGTTTCCTGTAGTGGAGTTACCTGTGGTTTGCACCTCGGACTAAAAGATTTATTTACGGCTAATCTAGAATTAAGATATGACACCAGTTCATGTTAGGACACTTGAAACATTAGATTGTGTACTTTAGATTATGTGGATATTGACATATAAAGCTTGCTAGATTTTTTTTTAAAAAAATAGGTAAACGTTTACTGGCTCATAATGCAGTAGTGACATTATACGGTAGATACATTTTTAGATAAAGTTTAGATAAAATGTTTTGTAGCAAAATTGAAATTGGTATAAATTTAAAAAGAAGAATCTGTAATTTTTTTAGGGAATGGCGGGTGGCATCTAAGTTCTAACAAGCAAGCAATCATCTGCTGTTTTTAATTGTCCGTGTTTAGAGGCTGCAGGAAACAAAATTGATTCCTGATGGCCATGTGTGTCACAAAATGAGAAAGCTGAAAGCAAAACACAGTTGTTAATTAAAAGTTCAGTGGTTTCGGAACACTCTTCCTTTATTTACAGATTCTAGCAAACAATTGGCTGTAATTTGGGATATATTTATTTTGTAATGGTGGCACACATCCATATACAATTCAGAGTGACAGTGAGTCGTTTTCAACGAAAAGTGTATTAGAATATCTAAAGTATTCTATTCTTAAAGAGATACTAACATGGCCATGCTAATATTTGCCTAAAGTTTAAATTGGAAAATATGCATTTTCATTGGGTTTTATCACTGTGCTTTCTATCATAAAGCAGTGGTCCTGTCATGCTTTGTGGCTGAGATTCAGGCTCTGTTTATAAAGCTGGACGATATTTTCCCCAATTTATATTGGTACCTGGATAATGGTGTTTTGTGAAAGAAGACAAGTTAAAGCGGACAGGTAGAAGACAATAGGGGGTATGGCCATGTGCAGGTTGACGCAGATCAATTTGAGAGACAACGCAGTTCAATAAGTATCAACAGAGGACAGAGACCTGAAGCAATTAATTTAGGCAAGAAGGCAGAGTGCAAAGTGTTACAGAATGGCAGATTGTACTATTTTTTCTTTCACTTTGCACCCTTGTCTTTCAAGTTCTAATTGACTAGTGATGAGCAAAAATCACAAGCAAAAATCACCGGCAAAATCACGAAACCACATCAAAAATTCGATGCATGGCTTGTTTCGCCACGAGTCAAAACAAACTGGCTACAAAAATAATTATAAAAAGCTATAGAACGGTCATTGATTCTTGTCTTTGCATCTCACATATGTGTAGCCCCTGTTCTTACTGCCATAGTTATGAGAAGACTACATGACAAGAAGAGTTAACATAGGCACAGCATAGCACAGGGAACAGCACAGAATGTGGTTCTTTAGGATATAAAGATTATACCACAACTTCTACTCTGAGTTACAAAAGTAAAAATACAACTCACCCAGGATAACCGCTATTTCTGTATCTAGGTGCCAATATTTCAAATGAAGCCCAGATTAGTACCCTCCAAGGCAATTATGGGGTTTGAGTGTATGTGCCAAACGTGTAACATGTGGAAGTAGATACAAATACATGGAAAAGACAAACTTTCAGACAAAAGTAGAAATGGTTTGACAGTAAACAGTATATAAAGGTATGGGATACCTTATCCAGAAAGTCATTATCCAGAAAGCAAATAACAGGAAGGCCATCTCCCACAGACTCCATTATAAGCTAATAATTCAGGTTTTTTTTTTAATGATTTATTTTTTTCTCTGTAGTAATAAAACTACTAGTTACTGATGGTAACTAAGCTACATGGATCCATATTGGCGGGAAAACAATCCAATTGGGTTTATATACTGTTTAGATGTTTTATAGAAGACTTAAAGGAACAATAACGTCAAAAATAAAAGTGTTTTAAAGTAATCAAAATATAATGCAGTGTTGCCCTGCACTGGTAAAACTGCTGTGTTTGCTTAAGAAACACTACTATTGTTTATATAAATAAGCTGCTGCTGAGCAATAGGGGCAGCCATTCAAAGGAGAAAGGGCTCAGGTTACACGGCAGATAGAAAATAAGCTCTGTCTGTCTAATGGTGTTATCTTTTATCCATTAGTTAACCTGTGCCGTATAGCCATTTTTCAATTTCCGCCATTGCTCCACAGCAGCTTGTTTATATGAACTATAGTAGTGTTTCTGAAGCAAAAACATCAGTTTTACCAGTGCAGGACATGATATTTTCATTACTTTAAAACACTTACATTTTTTGGTGTTACTGTTCCTTTAAGGTAAAAAAAAATGTATGGTAAGATCCCTTATCTGGAAAACTCCAGGTCCCATACATTCTGGATAATAGATCCTCTACCTGTATAAAGTAATAAGAACGTAAATATGTTTCTTATCAAAGAATAATCCATTACTTACATTGTGTCTTTAATAAGTGGTGTACTTCCAAGCTTAAAACATGAATGCTCACTGCTGCATGATAACTGTCTAAGAGAAAAACATTCAGCAAGGTCATAGCCTGTAGAAAGAACAATTATGGCATTCAGGTTCTAAAGCATTGAAATTAACAGCATTCAATAGTATTGTCAAAGTATTTGTTGCCCAATCTGTGCAATGTGCATTTCTATGCAAACACATTTTCTGTAACATGCAACTGTGGGATACTGTATATATATATTTACGGTGCATGTGCACATACGGAGGGGGGAACACCCGGTTGGCGCTCAAGGGGTCACTCACTCAATGTTCTTGGGGGAGCAGCTGTCACACCACACTTTTAAGAGCTAACCATCCATCCCCAATTGAAATAACTGGTTTTATTGAACCATGTGGCTTTGCACCAATACCGAGGGGGAGGGGAGCTATGCCCCCAAAAAAGTATTACCATTGTTTATTATAAATAAATCCAACAAACTAAATGGTTGATTAGCAATTCATTTGGAAGCATATTGAATGCGTGCACATATATTTTTACAGTCTGCATTTTGTGTCTACATATATTTCTAATTAGCCACGCAGTATGTGGATTTATGCAATTACAAAGATGTGACAGATCTACCATGGGAAGAGGATCATTCAGCTCTGTCAGATTTACTTGGTTGGGTTTATAACTCAAAACTTTGATTATTATTTCACTTTTGAGTTATTTTATGGAGCATGATACAAATCAGTGACACTGTACAAGTGCCTACAAGTTAAATGCTTATTTCATACTGCCCATAGGAATACAACTGTGAATTCAGCACCACACCATGAATAGCACATTACTCAACTAGGCTCCCCCTCTATGAGACTTTTTTATTAGGAAATAAACAGCATTTTTTAAATGTATGTTTTAAATTGGCCTTTCCTAGATGATTAGTTTCATTCTGCTTAATTACACCAAGTTCAATGGGAGCACGCTATGGGCATGGCAATGAAATATTCTATGTGTAATTTTATACCAGATGTTCTGAAAACTCCCTTTAGAATTTAACTTTTTCCTCTGCTATATTCCTGTACATAATAACAAATGGAGTTGCTAAAAATATTGCTTGATTCATAATCCTTGCAGAAGAATAAGGGTAAAACCTGCATTACTTTAACCACCAGCATTAAGTCATGCAACAAAGTTAACATTAATTTCAAGGTATTTTTTTTATTATTACAGATAAAAAGAAAATAATTTAGAAAAATAAGAATTAATTGCTTGCAAGGATTGTATTTAACATATAAACATACACATGTTTTCAGAAAGAAATTGCGTCTATATACTTGCCATCAGTTCTAGTTATCATAAAATAATTTTAGATTCTAGATTGAACAAAGTGCAGTGAGTAAAGCAATTATGCATGCTTAGTTGCAAATTGGACACAATTGCACAGAATATTTTTGGCATCTGTCTGGCTACCGCCTGGTCAAGAAGTGGCAGTAGTTCCAAGGGTTCCCCTGCACCAGTAAGTGCAGCTGTGCCCAATTAGGAAAGGAAGGCCAGAGCGACACACAAGCATGAGTATACGTGACTATATAAGTGCAAAAAGTGCATTTTGAAGCAAGTATTTTTCATGAAAGAGGTTTTAGGAGCAAGAAGAGCTAGCTGCACACTGTGCTTGCTGGACAATATTTAATAGAGAACTAAACCCCCAATAAGAAAAGCTCCTACCTACTAAGCTAGGTAGTCCCCCCTCCCAGCTTCCCCCGGCATCGTTTGTTATCCCTGAAAGTGCCCTAAAAGTTTGCTCACGTATCGGTGCAAAGTAAGAGCAGTGGCGCTCATGGGCATAACTTTCCAGATCTCCAGTCTTCTTCTTGAAGTGAGCGCCGTATTGTTCATAGCAAAATTTGCATGCGCCTAAAGTTGCTGAAGGGAAGGAAGAGGACCTGAAGAAGACCGGTTATCCGCAAAATGGTGCCCATGAGCTCCACTGCGCTTACTCTGCACCGATATGTGAGCAAACTCTTAGGGGAAATTTCAGGAGTAACTAACTATGCGGGGGAAGCAGGAAAGGGGGACAATCTAGGGTAGTTGGTAGGGGATTTTCTTATTATGGGGGTTTTGTTTTCCTTTAATATGAGTGAAATATTAGCAGATTAGGAGCAGAGTATACAATGCATTTTCAAAAAGTATGCTAAATTTTGGCATTGGTCTTCTTTTAGATATGTATTCAGATTATGTACCATAGCAAATATCCATACTCCTGTACTGCATACACGTATGTGCTTGATTGTAAGAGAGGCTATTTTGAAATGTAAATGAGTTGGAATTTTATTAGTCTTTTTAAGCTACGATTGGTGTGAAACAGAGCTACAGTAGTTGCTTTTTGATAAATTGTAGATGCAATTATTTTACGCTTAAATAAAATTCAGATCTTAATGAGATAACATTTGAGTGAGAAAGTTGCTACCCGGAGCCCAAAAACATGCACAGCACTCATCAATTATTTTTAGATTTTGATAAAATATTTTGAAATTTGAATCAAATCCATTTGTTCAAAAGGAAATCAGTCTGTTAGAAATAAAAAAATACACTGCACCATGTTGCTCAGTTGAATGAAATATCTTTATTCTAAAAATAGATGGTAGCAAAAAGAGTTATTAATTCATATTAACTTGAATTTTTGATCCTGAGACTGCAGAATAGTGTAAGATATCACATTAATAGCTTCAGAGATTTAGGTCATTATGAATCCATAGGATAAGTAAAGTGGATAGCTCATTAACAGGGACCAGGAATGTAAATGACTCGCTTGTTAACTTTAACAGAAAAAAATGTTACAAAATGATATAAGGGAGTACTATTTTTTAAAATTTTTATTTATATATATATTTCTTAGCACTGTCAGAATAGGTGAAAAAGAAAATGTAGAGAAACTGAGCCCACAAAAGAAATTATTTCTCCAGAGTATAAAAAACTGTCCCAAATAGAACTTGTTTTTTACTTAATTACATTATACTTTTGCCATAGAAAAATGCATGGTGCTTTTGAGCAATCTCCTTGTAAAATATGAACAAATGTACATTGATTCTAAGCATTATGCTCACAGTATAAGTTAACTAGTTTTCCTCTAATTAAATGTGCATGCTGTTAAGACTCATTTACAGCATTCTGTTCAGTTCACATATAAAAAACCTAAAACCTTACAAGAAACTCCTAAACTTTAATTCTGTCACAGTATGTTAACACAAGTCATCTTGTTAGCTTTTTCAAGAAACAACACATGTAACACATGGAGATAAGAAAATAAATTGTTCAATCTCTGTATATTATTCTGCAGAGATACAATATAATTCTTTAAAGGGGACCCGTCACCCAAAAAATAATTCCAGATCCTATTTTATCATGTTAGTCCAGCAACATGAACTTTAATTAAACTGTGTAAAAAATATTTGAATCGTGTTTCCTCCTGTCTGGGAATTCATAATTATAGCAAGCAGGCAGGAGCCATTTTGTGGACACTGTTATTAAGACAAGCCTTGCATCGTCTCAAAATCTTGTTCATGCACCAGAACGGGGGACTTGATGTCCATCCCTATTCCCTGGCTACACAATTAAATGGTAAATGAATTTACAACAGCTATTTATGCTTAAAATAAAAAAAATAACTTGGGTTTCATAATTAATTTTTAAAAGGACATTTATCATACAGCTTTTTATGTCTGGGTGACAGATCCACTTTAAGGGTGGCGTTGCCATTCTGTGTTCTTTACTGTGATAAACATTACACAGTTACCTATATTATTTGGATAGAGATAACAAAAAACTGTCCATCAAGTGCAACTGCTCTGTGTTCTTGCGTTTTATTATAGTAGCCAGGTTGTTTTGGTGATGCACTTGGTGGTGGCTGGTGCTGTTGTGTAGGGTTTCCTGGTGAGAGTATCTTTTACGGCAAGAGATATAAATAGTGTAAGAATTGTGGGGTGTGCTTCATTGGCACTGTTGGCAGAAACAAGAGTTGCCTGCTGCACAGAGGGAAGGGAAGCGTAAGCAAAGAAATTCTTTTACCACTGCCACTAAGCTGGTTGCTGAGATACTCACAAACTTTATCACCATAGGGACTGGGGTATGTGTCCTGTGGGGCTTTAAGAGCGGTATGATTAGTGCATTGTTTCCATACGTTACAGGGTTACAATCACATACAAATCACCATAGGTTTATGGTTTGGTAATTAGACTGTTATACACCCAAACTAAATGATGGTGCTAATTTCTAGCCATCTACAGTTAGCAGCTACAAATCTCCTTGTGTGACAAAAGCCTTACAGCATTTCATTCTCATCTCATCAAACAGTGTTCTACAGTCCCTGTTTTGTTGAAACAGTGAGATCCACGTATGAAGAACAGAATTGTTAACAATGGTACTTTAAAAAAAAAAAACAGGGCAGTGTGCCATTTTTTTCAACATAAAAGAGTCTAATTTAGTTGGATCCTTTTCTACTGTCAATATTTTGACCAAATAGTGTGTATACTGTATGTTATTCCTACCCAATCACAAGCTATGCGACTTGTATTCTTGGATAGGACCTTGTGGCCAAAGAGGATGAATGTAAAACAGATATATAGCTGTTTAAACATTGCAATCACATCCATGCTGGAACCACACCCCACATTTTATTTTACTGGTATTGGAAAACACTTCAGTTTATTAAAATAACATAAAAACATCATCCACAAATTCAAGTGCTAAATCTGCACCTTGATTGCCCTATTTAAAACTAGGTATGGCTTCACAGACAGAAGACAGAAAGAAAGATCTTACTATACTTATTGGAATTCAATTCACAGATGAGACTAATTTGGGGATTTGTCCTTTCATCACAGTACATGCGCAATAAGAGGATAAATGGAAAGTTTTCCACTGCTTAAACCTATCCTAATATGCTTTATGTTGTATAACATAGCAACACTTGGGAAATATACCTTAAAGCAGTTATTCTTGTTTTGCTTCACTGGAAAATATGAAAAATCACAGAAAGTTTTGTGAAATGGCAACGGTTTGCCAAAAAGTCATCAAAACCCTAAGAGGGAAGGCAAAATGACATTGTCTTTAAGGTATTTTTAGATCTACATTAATATATACATCTTGTTAGAGAAGCACAGTTCCACTATAGTACATAAAAAAAGGTTACCATACCATGTTGATAATTTCTTCCAAACACTATGCCGTGACAGTTTCTTAGCTAGACAAGAGGTGGGCTGATGATGGTTCTAATCTGATTATTTGATGTGGAATGCAAGGGGTACAAAACAATGAAATGGTGTTTTTTTCTTTGTATTTTTTCCAGTGTAAAACTCCTCATTTTTTACGTCAAAACAAATTCTTCGGCACAAAGTCCAATGTCCTGCCTGGAGTTGAACCAATGATTTGGTGTTTATGTGTTGTCTGCATTACCGTTGCTCTATGTGAGCAGACAGCTAAGGCCTTGATTTACTCCTATTGCTTTCCATGTAATTGTAAGTAGATTTGGCTTGTTTCACCTGTTGCCAATCTGGCCACGGGTGATCTGTGTAAGCCATTAGGCTGGCTATAAAACCCCCTACACTGCACTGACTCATTGCCCAATATAGGTCTATTTCCTTATAGTTCCTGGGTGTGATTCTTCTCTGATTTGCTGTTCCTGACCTTTGTCTGTTTTTGACCTTGCTGTATCGCTGCCGGAACCAACCCATGCCTATTTGACCACTCTTCTGGATTCTGACTTTGTACCGTGTAACCGATTGGTTTTGACCCTGGCCTGCTTATCCTGACTATGTTCCTGGCTCCTGATATATAAGTCTTTAAGTGCCTGCACTCACAATCAAGCAATTGCAGAGTACACAGTGAAATATTAAATATCCAGTTCAAATTTGGAATAAACAATCCCAGGACCAGCACTCCCTTTGTGATGCAGTGTTTATTTTATACACACACGTTACAGAAATCCCACATTTCAGTCCTCATTAGGACCTTTTCAAGGTCATTGAACTTTATCAAGCAAATATATATAGAGTTTTGTTGCTTGGAAATGTCTTTGTAATTATGATCTATTGTGCAAATGCAGCTGTAAAATATATTATTTATTATTAATAATAATAAATAATAGAGCAATACTCAAAAAGGTTAGAACATATAATATAAACTCTCTGACTCTTTTTATTATGCAGAATATATTTTTAGGCATCGTGAGCAGGAATACTTTCTAATTTAGTTGCTATATTCAGCAGCATCCAGTTATTAGCCTTTACACCTAATGCAACATTCATTTTACCATTTCAAACTGAGTGCTTTTTTACCAATCAAGATTCTGCAACGTTTTACAAAGGAAAAAATAAGCACATGGAAGTAGTATAATTAGTCACAGGAGACTATGAACTTACTTATTGTGCCATTTTAAATCTCTTATTGGATATGGGCAATATACAGTAGATATGTGAATATATGTGTTTTTTTATACGAAACAACACCCAACCCTAAGCAAAGAAATTATCAGGACCAGATTTTGTGAATGTGCACAGTTGAAGCAGTAGAAATCTGTGTTAAGTTGCAGCCGGGCCCCGCCCCCACCATCGTCTGTGCAGCCGAATCCTACCGAGGCCAATGTTAGCCTATGGGGAAGGTCCCTATAGGCTTCCTAACAATTTCCTGATCAAAGGAATATCCTTCGATCGATGGATTAAAATCCTTCGAATCGTTAGATTCGAAGGATTTAATCATTCAATCGAACGATTATTCCTTCGATCGTAGGAATATCGGTAAATCCTTCGACTTCGATATTCAAAGTCGAAGGATTTTACTTCGACGGTCGAATATTGAGGGTTAATTAACCCTCAATATTCGACCCTAGATAAATGTGCCCCTTTATGTTTATTTTCCTGCACAGGGGGCTAGATGTTTATGAGGGAGCTGGGTGTATCAAACAAGTTCGGTCTGAAAATAGACACCCATGTTTGAGTTTGTATTGGGTGCAGTCATAATTGTGTTCTTTAGCTGGGGCTGCTGCCCATCTCTGTCATCTCTGATGTCTTGATGACTGGGTGGGTTCGGGTTATTGAACCACTTTTCAAGTTTGGCCTGGAAATTTTTAAGCTAACACATAACTGTCAGATTTAAACAAGAATAACTTAATTTCTCAGTAGAAAAGCTTTAATCAAATACTGCCTTCTTGTGCCATTGTTTGAAGGGTGGCTATAGTGAATGTTACATCATGTTACAGATGTTACTAGGATAAAGTCAATTTACAGATCATGAAGATATCTGAAGATTTAATTAAAGGGGAGACACATACAAATTTTTTTTTGGGGGGGGGGAAGAATAGTTCAAGAATATCGGGTCCTAATTTAGTCTTTTGGGGCATGTGATAAAAGAAGTGCTCCTGTGACTCCAGTCATAGCAAGAAAATTATTTACTTAGTAAATAACATAGGTATATGTATTATCTGGAATGATTGGTAATTGAGGTTTTCTGTCATTTGGATCTCCATACCATAAGTCTAGTAAAACAGTTAAACATTATACAAACCTAACATTATTGTTTTGCACACAATGCAGTTTAAACAGCTTATTTGCCATCACATACAAGGTATTATTACAGAGAAAAAATACTGTAGTATTTGCTTATAACAGACTCTGTGCAAAACTGCCTTCTTGTAATTTGAAATGTTTTGGAAAATGGGTTTCTAGATAAGAGATAAATAAATATATCAATATCTAATTGTTTAAAGGCTTAGGGAAAATAAGTTGTGTGTAGTGGTCAAAGCCAGGAAACAGAGAAAATACAACATACGTTACTATAGGCTACTACCTAGAAGCAAATTTTCCCAGTGTTGACAAACCTGTCTTATGTCTTCTTATGATTAAACTTACAAGGCCTATTACGCCCTGACAAAGCCAGTATAGAGAAACAAGCGTCAGCGTTTGAATCCAGTTGATCTCAATATTTTTAAAAGCTTTTTAAAAAATTCGGGTTAAATGGAAATGGAAGGGATGGTGGTGATTTAATTAAGTACTCGGTTAACTTTTTCTCTTCTCTCGCAATACTGAACTTACAGGAGGCCGTGGATTTGTGGTTTTTTAGGCCTTTATAGCTCTTTACAGTTTAGGGCTTAGATTAACTATCGACCACAGTCCCGGTTGCCTTCTTTGCCTTTGTGGTGTCCCAGGGATCAGAAACAAATTAGGAAGTAGATTTGGGACAACTCCACCTCTCTCCTTTTCCATTTTCCGATTTCATTTCATGAACCTGAGTATTGTTTTTTAATATTTATCCTAGTTAATGCGGTTACTCCAATTAATTTATAATCAATTACCTGAGTTATAATGAATTATCGATTTAGTTAGCACTGGAAAGCACTTTACCTATTAATTGTTGTCCATTTTGGACGTAGATACCATAATCACTCATCATACAATATCGACACAATTTTTAATTGATTTTATTGTGGGAGGATTTATCCATTGGTTTTTAATTTTAATTTAATTGAATTAATTCCATTGCACTGCACTTTATCTACAATTAATTAATATCTTCTAATTCTTATTTATTATTTAATGAATTTGTAGCACGGCACTTTAGTAAATAACAATTCATGGGATTGGTCGAACGACAATAACAGGGTTTGCACTGGAATATATGTAGTTCTCAAACTAACAGGTATTGACACATTTTATATAAGTAACTGCGAAAGTAAGTACTATTTTTTCTCTGTTTTTTTTTTGCCTTAATAAGTACTGACTGAGTTCAGACCTCTGCTACAATCTTGGGATAAAATATTGTGACATAAGTAAAGGGATCGTCCGAGTGTTTTTAAACTTACATTTCTCCACTATACAGTATGACAACTATTCTAATGGGTCATACTGTATGTGAGGTTGCAATGTGTAAATGTATTAATTATACACAGTAGCAGGTCTTATTTACAACATGCAAGTGCAAAAAAACAGGGTGCATTCAGCTATTTTTGGAGCACAGAGACCTGCAGCTATCCTCATGAATACAACAATGCCTGAATTTAGTAACACTGGGTGAGAGAGGGATGCACCTGGGCTTCACCAGTTCTGTCCTTTAACTTGCATGTTATTGAGAAGCACAAGTTAAGAAAAAGAGGTGGACACGGGTAGTGATAGGTGAATCTGGCCTGTTTCGCTTCGTCGAAAACGTCACAAAACATTTTTTTCCAAATGCATTAAAGTCAATGGGCATCAAAATTATTTTGACATGCAACTATTTTGACAAGTCACATGACTTGGGGCAGCAGGGAAATTTTTTTTTAAATTTTTATTTTTATTTCCTCCGGGAGTCAACAATATCACATGTCAAAAAGTATCCACCAAGAAGGTCACACATAGTGGTGGTAATTACAGAAGTGATATAACAGTTTTGAACATTAAGCATGTACCCTTTAGAGAGAACGAGTGTCCCATAGGGCACCGAGGTAAAGGATAAAGATGTTCAACATTTCTAAACAAACACCGTGCGCTGTCATAGTCCGAATTAGGTCGAGGTGGGGGTCAGTACTGGAAATGGAGGATGTGCAATATGGGGTAAACAAAAGAACAAATCCCAGATAAAAGGAAAGAAAAGAAAAAAAAAAAAAAAAAAAAAAAAAAGGAAGGGGAGGGAAGGAGGGGGGGGAGGTAGACAGGAGCTATACCCATTGTTATAGTCCGCTCCGTAGAGACGATATAGGAAGGAGACAAGAAAAGAAAAAGGAAACACATGGCATAGATAAACATCTAACCCTTAATGACACAGCTCAGTAACTTGAGATTGCAAACGTTTTCATAGAATGTCTCAGATTGCACAATCGTGGTCTACGATGAATATGATGGTTAGCCCATTCATAATCCCATGTTCTCCCTTTATCCTACTGCTTTTAACTTTTACACTTGGCAGATACCGGTCAGTCGTGTCTCATGTAGTGAGATCAAGGTATTGTAACCAGGGGCGCCAGGTTGCCCAATGGTTTAACATTGACTTATGGGAGTCGGAATGGATTTCCTCAAATTTGCGGATCTCCTCCATTTCTCTTATCCACTCGGACACTGTGGGTGGAATGTTGCTTTTCCATTTGCGAGGGATCAGGATTTTTGCAGCATTAAGAGCAGTTTGTGTCAGGGATTTTTTGTATGAGGAGGGAGAATCTGGAGTATGGTGTAAAAGAGTAGCAGACGGCTCGGCGGGGATATCCAAATGCAGTTCGTTCTTACACAAGTCTAGTATCTGAGTCCAGAATGTCTGAATGATTGGGCATTCCCAGAATATATGGAGCATTGTGCCTATATGGCTTTTGCATCTCCAGCATTTGTCTGAAGTCCCAGGGAACATAACATGTAGTTTCGAGGGAGTGTTGTACCAGAGAGAAAGTATTTTGTAGTTATTCTCCAAAATTCTGCAACTTCTAGGACCTTTAAGCGATTTTTCCAGAATATTTTCCCAGTCTTGTTCGGTTAAAGCGACATCCAGCATGCTCTCCCATTTCTTAAATCGTAACAGGGGGGAGTGTTTGGCATTGGTTGGACGCTGAAGTGTTTGATAGATAGCGGAGATGCTCCTGAGAGGTGGTGTGGAGTGGCGGCACAGATTCTCAAAGTCTGTATATAGCAAGGCACTAGCGGGACGGTTATGTACTTTTTTTGTGTAGCTTGCAATTTGTTGGTACTTGAACCTTTCAGTGTCAGGGAGTGAAAAGGTGCTCTGTATTCGTTCCCAGGATGGCATGGTGCCTTTAGGACAGAGATGAAACAGTTGTGTCACCGTTCCATCTCGCCATTTATTAAAATAACCAGTTTGAGTGCCAGGTGGAAACTCCTTGTTGTCTATTAGAGGAAGCAGAAGCGAGTGGTTAGTGGTTAGATTCAATTTCATATGCACTGAGTCCCATAAGTGCAGGCAATAGGATATTAAAGGCTGAGGATCCTTTGGCTGTCTGGGCGTTTTAGGTGGGAGCCATGGAACCACTTTAAGTAAAGGTGTCACAAAAGTCTGCTCGATTTGTATCCATGCTTTGGAATTTAAATGGTAAGTCCAGTCTATTATCCGAAGTAGGACACAGGCTAAGTGGTACAGTTTAAAATCCGGTAGGCCGATCCCCCCATCGGACCGTGAATAAGTCAAAGTTTTCAGTTTTATGCGTGGTTGCTTCCCATTCCAGACAAATTTACTAACCAGTCCATTGAGAGTGATGAAGAAGTTTTTAGGGGGTTGGAGCGGGAGCATCTGGAAGATATACAGAAGTTTCGGTAGCGTGTTCATTTTGAGGGAGTTGGGGCAGCAGGGAAATTGACAATATGTCTAGCCCCATGTCAGGTTTCAAAATTGAATATAAAAAAATCTGTTTGCTCTTTTGAGAAATGGATTTCAGTGCAGAATTCTGCTGGAGCAGCACTATTAACGGATTCATTTTGAAAATTTTTTTTTTTCCCATGACAGTATCCCTTTAAGCGCCTCTTCTCCAGTGGGAACAACTCCAATTTGGCCAGTATTTCCTCATAGCTAAGATTTTCAATACCTTTTACCAGCTTAGTTGCCGTTCTTTGTATCCTCTCTAATACAATAATTCCTGTTTTCCTGTCCTGTTTGAGCACTGGAGACCAAAACTGTACAGCATATTCCAGATGGGGCCTTACCAGTGCTCTGTACAGTGGAAGAATTACCCCTTTCTTTCTTGAATCAATGCCCCTTTTAATACAGTTCAAGACCTTATTTGCCCTTGATGCTGCTGACTGGCATTGCTTGCTACAGCCAAGTTTATACTCTACAAGGACTCCAAGGTCCTTTTCCATAATGGATTTGCCTAGTGCAGTCCCATTAAGGGTATAAGTGGTTTGGATATTCTTACATCCCAGGTGCATGATTTTACATTTATCAACATTGAATCTCATTTGCCACTTAGCTGCCCAGATTGCCAGTTTGTCAAGATCCTGTTGCAAGGATGATGCATTCTGGGTGGAATTAATTGGGCTGGATAGTTTTGTGTCATCTGCAAACACTGATACATTACTTAAAATAGCCTCCCCAAAGTCATTAATGAACAAGTTAAATAAAAGTGGACCCAATATCGAGCCCCGGGGGACCCCACTAAGAACCTTACTCCAAGCAGAGATTGTCATTGATGAGAGGATGCAAAACAAGTGGATATTTGCCCAGTTTTTCCACCAACACCGGTACACAAGCTCATATATTTTTTTTAAATGATATCATTAAATATATCATTGTATTTCTAGCACTGCAAACCAATGTAGTTAATTGAACCAATTGCAGAAACTAGTAAGTCACTGCTTAAATACACAGTACATAGGCTATTTAGGTTAGTACTCATCACTCTCTTCTTGTTAAAGTCAATGGTATTTAGAAGGTAGATTGCTCAATTAACCATGTTTTGCTGTCATCAGGTTCTCTGTCAGAAAGGAAAGCAGCTATATAGTATTTATAAGAAGACAGCAACTGTCCATCCTATTAATACACATTGGTACCCTTGATAAACAGATTGTGAAAATGCTTAAGCCTAACCAGGTTAATACTTGGAAAGCAATATTCTGTTGTGGGCCTTATGCAGAAAGCTCAGAGTATCATCATACAGTACATCTAAATGCAGTTGTTTCAAGAGCACTGGGAAAGCATAGCTCAGTAAGCTTCTAATTCTGTGCAGAGTGAACTTACATAAAATAAACAGCAATACGATTACAGCTTTGACAGCATAGCATTATATCTGTAAAACAACTCTAGATTATGATACAAAACAGACTATGTCCTTCATGGTTTAATTACATTTCATCTGTTAAGGAAAACCTTACCAAAAATTAATATTTAAGCGACAGATGAATTAACTTGATTATTTTGATTTCCCTCCTCCATCCAAAAAAAACAAACAAACTTGATTTCTGGTCATCCAGAAACAACAAGAACAAAATGCAATTGACTTATGAAGATTCATGAAAAGTTCAATACACCCCTGTATAACAGTTACATTAACAATTGATGTGCCTCTGACTGAAAAGGCCAGAAAAGAGTGGACTATTAAATGAAACAAATATGAAAACATAAGCTTATGTATGACTTGAAAATTGAATAGCACGGTTTGTGGAGAGGTGAAAACATATTTCCCTTTGCCAATAGGCAAATTATCCCTTTTTCAGGAACATACTGTATCTTCACAAGAGACCATTTTAGCATTTTGATTAGTGAAATGAAAGCCTTTTCAACAATGTAGAGAGAGAGAGGACAATGACTGTGTAATATTTCCATTACTGAAGCCATTCTTTCCGCTGCTGTTATGGGATTGAAAGGGGTCACTCACCTCAAGGCTGCCATACATTCATACTGTACATTCTGTTGTACTGACACAAATGTTAATGACAATCTCTACATAAACTAACAACATAATTGACAAATAGCAGTCTATTATGGCTTCCATAGGGCACGTATAACATCAAAACAACAGCAACATTAATGAGTACTCAGAACTACTGTGTACAAAATAAAATGTACACACATGGCTATTTTGGCACTGATGAGACACCACAGGGGTTCCCTCACCCCCAACAACTACATATATATATATATATATATATATATATATATATATATATATATATATATATATATATATATCCAACAGAAGAGATCCGCACTCACAGGTCTTAGATAAAAAATAAAAAAGTTTTATTGCATAGATGTAAGCCTTAGATGAGGCTTACATCTATGCAATAAAACTTTTTTATTTTTTATCTAAGACCTGTGAGTGCGGATCTCTTCTGTCTTTTTCGTGGACTATATATATATATATATATATATATATATATATATATATATATATATATATATATATATATATATATATATATATATATATATATATATATATATATATATATATATATATATATATATAAATAATCACTAATGATCATAACATGTCTCCATTCTGTGTTTTGTTTTATGACACGACTCCATCCTGTGGTTAATGGAATCAGCCACAACTTAGGGGCCAATTTATTGATATTTTTTTTTGTTCACAATTCAGTTTTTAGAGTTAAAATCTTGTATATGAAGAATGGGTTTTAAAACAAAATTTTCAATGTTTATTAAGTGTAAAAACTCTAAAGTAAAAGTACACCATCTAAAAGCTAGTGCAGAATTCATTGGGAGCTGTCCTATATTCGTTATGTGTTTTTATTTGTTCATGCTTTTTATATTTGGATCTTTATAAGCAGACATTTTTGCTCTTTAAAAAATTTAAGTTTAGTTGAAGTGGAAAAATCTCTAAAACTACACAAATTTGAATTTTAATAAATAGGCCTAGGATATCCTACCCCTTGTGTTCCTAGGGTGCTACCAAGTGACCCAGTAGGACCACATTCAATAAAAATATAGTATGCTTCACAATCTTTGAAGTAATACAGTAGGGGACTGCTGCACAAGAAAGATGAATCAGAACGTTGAATGGGTTGCTCTTCACTACATCCATAAATAAGACTCCAGGTTATTTAACTCAACAGGTCAAACCTCAAAAAGGTGTTTTAAATAAGCCTCTACAATCTGATCCATAATATTTGCAGATTTACTACTGTGTGCAAATCTCACGTACTCATGTAAGAGCTAATATAAGCTATATATAAGTTATAAGCTGAAGTTATTATTCAGCACAGAGGTACATTGGCTACCATTCTGCAAAAAATGCCTGGGTCAAGTGATCATCACAGTTTTTCCTGTGTTTGTGTGCAGATTCAGGACTAACAGCAGGGCTGCTGAACTCATGGTGGGAGATGCAGCTCCTGCTGGAAGCAGGTTTGGGGGCCATCCTCTCTATAGTTAGAGGCAGCCTAATACTTAGTGGTGGATAGATATAATGACATAGTGCTAATCTCAAGTCTTCACTGAGGAACAACAGAGCATAGTAGCAACCTCTTGTGGAATTCAGGCTTTGAATATTGCCTTGGGGCAAGGCTGGCAAGGTCACATTTATTTGATATAATGTGAATAACACTGTGGCCATTGTAGCCATTTCTGGCTCCTGGTGTTTTCATTAAGATATGTAACAATGGGGTTCAGTGGAATGGCTGAAAGTGAAGGGTCAATTGAGAAGTCCCCTTGTCATGACTTAGGAAAAGCAAGAGAAACATAATTACACTAAATGCACCAAACCCAGGGAAGTTGGCTGACACCTTCAGTCTAGCATGTTAGGGTAACACTATGCATAAGTCATCCTTTACACATAATAGATGGGCTCCTGATATGTGTAATAGGGATGTAGCGAACCGCCGATAATGTGTTCGCGAACGCCGTTCGCGAACACCGGCAAAATTTGCGAACAGTTCGCGAACAGTTCGCGAACTTCGAACATCCGAAAATCGTTCGATTCGAACGATCGAAGGATTTTAATCGTTCGATCGAACGATTTTCGTTCGAATCGAACGAAAATCGTTCGATTTTAGCGATCGAATGGTCGAATGGTCGAACGATTTTGACGCGAACGCCTATTGGCGAACGTCGCGCGACGTTCGCGAACTTGCGGCGGACGCGAACAGCCGATGTTCGCGCGAACAAGTTCGCCGGCGAACAGTCCGCGACATCCCTAATGTGTAATATGGGTAGCAGACTTTATAAAGAAAATATGGAAGCTCAATCATTTTGTAATAGGTATATTATTGGTTCTTGTGTATGAATAATGGTATTTTATATACTTAAGTACTAATATAATAAGTTAAGTATTCAACCATAAATAAATATTAATGTAATTGTGTATATATATAATTAATCATTATATATCAAACCCTAAATAGTTTAATTACTGCCTTTAAGAATTCAGAAAATATTACCTTAAACATGTGTCCACAAAAAAAGATATTTTCAAAGTGGACCAACAGAAATGATAGGTGCATTTATCAATTTAAGTTAAGCAAGGGGCTGTTCCTCTGTGATGTACTCTTCAATGGTGTTGCATCTGAAGTGTTTTTTCCCACTGATAATTTTCAGAATGCAAATAAAGTAGCTCTTCACACCTATGTTCTGCAGTACACATACAATTATTCAACATTTTTTTTTCTTTGAGCCTATGATTGAGTGCCCAGTGCACAAAATGCATAAGGCTAAGCTATGTCATTTG
This sequence comes from Xenopus laevis, assembly GCF_017654675.1. Lineage (NCBI taxonomy): Eukaryota > Metazoa > Chordata > Amphibia > Anura > Pipidae > Xenopus > Xenopus laevis. The sequence goes on from NC_054380.1 coordinate 80,046,660, forward strand.
TTTGCCTAAAATAGAGTCTGCCGTTCCTTTACTATGCCTGCTCTTCCTCTGTGGTAGGATTCTTTCTCCTTGAGAAGTAGGTCTGAGGCCAATGTGTCGACTGGTACAGTAAGGTGTTTTAGCTTGTGAAGTCATACACCAAAGAGCCCTCTTTTGTATTCAATACACCATTTTGTCTTTCCAATTTTGTTTTTAGAAAGTATACTGATGTGTCATAAAAGGCACACTATTTGCTCAGGTGCAGTGACAAATTACAAATAATATGATTGTTTTTATGTTTCAATGTTTTTTATTGGGGTTTTTCAAGAAAATTATTACAGCCATTGGAAAGAGAAATAAAAAATAGGCATGTTGTAAATAAGTAATATGTTTACATTAAAGGTTGTACATATATGCAGCGGACCAACATCAGCATCGCAGCACAATAAACAAATTACCAATATTCCACTAAATGTAAAACAGTGTTATCAAAGTGGAACAGTCTCCCTGGCAACCTCCGGAAGACGCATCCACATCTTTATATTAATATGTATCATAAGATGTGACACTTAACAATAAACTTGTGGAATACTATATTTTTATTACTTAATGATACATTTTTATTAAATAAACTATTTTACCCCATGGTCATCAGGTAACTGTTTTTAAATTATCTAAACCTAAATCTAATGGGGAACTAAAGAAAAAGGAAATTATCCAACCGGACAAATTGCTTAAGACTTAGTTATTCATTTTTCTCTGCCTGATGGAAATATTACACAGAGTCAACTAGAAAATATAGGACTGTGGGAGGTCAAGAATTCAGTGCTTCAAGAAGCTATATCTCAGATAATTTTGTCTGAGGATATAATGAGGACCATAAGCTAGTTCTATTGAGGAATGGTTGTAAGTTGTCTGATTTCATTGCCCAGGACTTTTCTGCTCGTAGGTTGAACTCCACCATCTTAAGGATGTCTTCAAATCTTGGTATATGTTCAGATTTCCAGTTATCTACTATCTGCATTCTCGTTGCTATAAATATATGATTAAATAAGATTCTCTCTTTGGGGGGTAATTCAATTGTTTTTATATGCAGTAATGACATATATGGGGGAATATGGACAAGGTTTACTGGTAATTTTTTGAGACAGACTTCCACTTTTTTCCATAAAGGTTGAATCCTTGGACAATGCCAAAAAATGTGTTCCAAGGAACCCACTTGATTGCATTTCCTCCAGCAAAGTGGTGAAACCTGGGAATCAAACTTGGAGATTTTTTCAGGTGTGAGGTACCACCGCCAGATCATTTTAAGTAAATTTTCCTGATGAGAAACACAGTGGGAAGATTTCTTTACAGATTTAATAGCTAATTCCCAGTCACCCTGTTCTATATCTGTTTGAAAGTGTTCCTGCCAGCTTCTTAGCTGCCATTTAGGGATGCCCTCTTTGTTAGTTAATAATGTTCTATAAAACAAGGCAGTACCTTTCATATAAGTTTTATCAGGTGACAATAGTTTATTAATTTGTGAGGGTAAAGAAATTGTAAGAGGAGTATGTCTCGAGAAATATTTTTGTATTTTAGAGTATTTATGAGCCTCCGATCTAGGTATGTTATACAGATCAGACAACTCCTCAAAGGATTTTTGGCCTGACTCTCCAAAGAGTTTATCAATTGTATCCAAACCCAATTCTACCCAGTTATCAAATGAAACCTTCTTTACTACATTTGAGATATTGATGAAGGGGATGGGTAAATTAGTAGCTAACGGGTTATTATTACAGAGTTTAGTCAGTTCCTTCCAGATTTTCAATGTATGCTTAGTGACTGGATTAGATGTTGGTTTTGGAATTTCCCAGATTAGATTGGATTCTAAGAAGTTTTTGTAAGATGAGTAAGAGGATTGGTTTTGCTCTAGAACTATCCATTGTTTTGATGTGTCATTTGTCCAGATAGATCTGGATTGTTCTAGGATGGTTGCTTTGTAGTAAAGTTCTATATCTGGAACTCCAAGACCAAGTTCTGTTTGATGTTGCGTTAATATTTTATTGGAAAATCTGGAGGTTTTGTTAATCAGAACAAATTTGTTAATCAATTTTTGTAAGCTAGTGAAAAATGATTTAGGGACTTTTATGGGAAGGTTACGAAATAGGTATAATAGTTGGGGTAGTATCATCATTTTAAAGGCGGCACTCCTGCCAAGCCAGGAGAATTCAAATTTAGAGAGGGCTTCTAATTGATTTTTAAGTTTAGAGATCCAAGGCTCATAATTCTCTTTGTATAGTAAGGATAAGGAAGGTGTAATGTATACTCCTAAATATTTTATGGACTTAATAGTCCAGAAATATGGGGATGAGTTTTTAAGAGACTGTGTTGTATCTGGATCAAGGTTGCATGGTAGGATGACTGTTTTGTTTCATTTAGTTTATAATAAGATATTTTGGAGAAAGAACTTAATTCAGATCTTAGATTTGGCAGTGATACCTGGGGATCTTGTAGATATAATAATATGTCATCTGCATATAATCCCAATTTATACTCAGATCCACCAAGCTTGATACCCTTTATCAGATTATTATTTCTTATTTTTTGTGCTAGGGGTTCAAGTGTTAATATAAAAATAATTGGTGAGAGTGGGCATCCCTGACGAGTTCCGTTAGTTATATTAAAAGGAGATGATAAGGTACCTGATGACATAACCAAAGCAGAAGGCTGTGAATATAGCGCCATTATTGCCTTATGTAAGTAACCCACACAGCCAAATTTTTCCAACACACATGACAAATAGTTCCAGTTTACTCTATCAAACGCCTTCTCTGCGTCCAAAGAGACAAACAGAGAAGGCGTTCGACAAACACCAACTTCATGTAAGAGAGCTAACACCTTTCTAGTTGCGTCATAAGTCATTCTTCCCTTTACAAATCCCACCTGATCAAAATGTATTAATTGGGGAATTAAAGGGGCTAATCTATTTGCAATTACCTTCGCGTAAATTTTTAAATCGGTGTTAAGTAGGGAAATAGGCCTATAATTACCTGGGTCACTGGGGTCTTTGCCTTCTTTAGGAATTGTTGTGATGACAGCGCATAAGGATTCTTTGGGAAATTTGCCTAGGGTAGCTACCTCATTAAACATTTGTGTAAGGGGCTTAGATAAGATATTAACAAATTTTTTGTAGTAATCGTTAATGAAGCCATCTATCCCAGGGGCCTTGTCACTTTTAAGGGTTTTAATGGCTATTTCTATCTCCTGTTGTCGGAAGGGAGTATTTGTCTGTTTTTGTTCGAATTCAGATAGGGATGAGAGGTTTATACTTTCTAAATATTGATCAATTTCTTGTTTGGTGGGTATGTGAGTATCGGGGTGTTTATCTAAGTTATATAAATTTTCATAAAATGTTGCCAAAGTGTCGACAATCTCTTTTGGGTGATGAACCGTTATACCAGTTTGTGGGCGTTTTAATTTCAATATTCTTCTGGCAATTCTCTGTCCTATTATTTTTTGGGCCATAACCTTCCCTGCCTTGTTTCTATCTGCATACCAATTTTCTTTCAATATAGTATGCCATCTATCATATTGTTGATATAATGTCTCTTTCAATTCTTGTCTGAATTCTTCTAATTTGGGTATTAATTCAGTTTTTTTATTATTATAAATTGTGTATTCTAATAGTTTAATTTCTTTCAGAAGGAAATCTGTTTTTTCTTTCCTTTTCTTCTTAAGGATGGAGCTATGTTTTATAAAGATTCCTCTTATAAAAGCCTTATGGGCATTCCATAGTGTAGATTTACCTACCTCATTATTATCATTAATTAGGAAATAATCTTTCAGATTTTTTTGGATCAAGGGGGCTGACGATTCAGAATATAATACAATTTTATTCATTCTCCAAGGATGTTTTACGGAGGGTGGGCCTGATAGTTGTATTTTAATTGTTACGGGGCTATGGTCTGACAATATGATTGTTTTTAAACAGGTGGCCTGCAGAATAGTTGCTATTAGTGATTAGACAACTTTGCACCTTCTATTACAGCACCCCTTAATTGATTTTATTTGTTAACTCCAACTGCCAACTTAATTGGATTTCATTTACTATATTTCCCTACGTCTAGGTCAGTAGGTCCATCATAAAACATATGACATTTAACATCATCCATTCCTATAAATACTGTACAGAGACACTGGACCACAGAATGAATTGGAAGTTGGAGTCTGTTCAATTAGCAAAGGTGTACACATGTTTTCATTAAATCTAGATAAAACAAGCACAGTCAATTAGTTGCCTATCTTTATTGAATTGATACATAGTGATGGGCGAATTTATTCGCCAGGCGTGAATTCGCGGCGAATTTGCGCGATTCACGGCAGGCGAATAAATTCGTGAAACGGCCGCGAAAATTCGCCGGAAAAAAAAACGGGCGCCGGCGTCAAAAACGAGACGCCAGCGCCCTTTCGCGAATTTTTCGCCGTTTCTCGAAATTCGCGAATTTTTCGGCGAAGCGAAACGGCGCAAATTCGCCCATCACTATTGATACAGTCTGAGATTTAAAGCAACACGCCTTTTACTAGTGCATTTAACATTCTGAGTAGCTGAGCTCAATCTGTGTGAAATGTTTTTCGTTGACCTGGCTTAAAGGAGAACTAAACCTCCCCTACAGTTAAAGAAATCCCACATTTGTCTTGTGTACTTGCCCCCCTCCCTGCTTTGTCCCTGCATAGTGTTCAACAAGCATATGTGCTCCATCTAGCAACACTGACCTAAATTTGCAGAATAGCACAGCGGAATGGCGACTTTAAGCTGTAGGGGGGTTAGTTCTCCTTTAAAATCATGATTTGCCAATAGAGATTTCAAAAGTGAAGGGTAGTTGCAAATATGGTACTTCTTAATACACTGTTTCCATATGGATACAGTGAAGCATATATATTTGGGAACTTGATGTGCTAGTTGTACTCTAGGGGGCAGATTTATCAAGGGTCGAATTTCGAAGTTGAAAATACTTCTAAATTCGACCATCGAATTTAAATATTAAAAAATTTAAATTTTTTTGCTGAATTTTTCAGCAAATTTGGCAATCCTGCGATTGAATAAAAATCGTTCTGCGATTCAAAGGATTTCAGCGATCAATCAAAGGATTTTTATTCGATGTGTAAAGACTTGGAAAAAATTTGTAAAAGGTCCCCATAGGCTAACATAGCAATTCGGCAGGTTTAATTTGGCGAACTATTGAAGTTGAAGTTTTTTAAAGAGACAGTACTTCGATTATCGATTATTCTAACTATTTTTACTTTGAATCTAAGTCAAAGTAAATTCGAAGTCGTAGTATCCTGTTCGATGGTGTAAGTATCCAAAAACTTACTTCGAATTTGGAATTGTTTTACTTGACGCTCGTCAAAATATCTTTGACGCCCGTTGACTTTAATTCATTTAGACAAAAAAGTCGTTCCTGTAAAAATTGTCATGCGTCAAAATACTTTTGAAATTTTTAGAGTTTCGCAAATTTTTCAGCAAAGTCAAATGGGACAGATCGCCCATCACTATTCGTGATCACTCCACAAAACTTTTGCTTTCCAACTATACATGATCGTGACAGTAACATTGTAGCAAATGAGCATGAGTATACTGTAAATAAAATTCCAAAGGAAATGATTACCTTGTTAAGACATACAGTAGAGGGGGTTACTTACTAGACTCTATAAAACCATGAAAAAAATCTGAATCGTATGATTTTTTCAGAGTTGTCACCCGGAAACCCATTTTTTTTTTTTGGACAATCGCCTGAAAACCACAAATTATTCAGATTAATGAACTAAAACCACCACAGATCATGATATCTTCCAATTGTTTCTTCCAATTGCTTCCAGGTTTGAGATGGAGTATTTTTTTATTCTGACTTTTAGCAGCCTCGCGGTATAAAAAATCTCGATAAATTCAAGGTTTTTTTCCCCTTTAAAACTCCGACCAGTAAATAACCCCCTTTAATGTACATTTAAAATGTACAATTTGTCTGGCTGGCTAGTATTATTAGAAAATAAATAAACAATGAATTAATACTAATTTAAAAAGAGACTGAATATAATATGCATGTTTATTTTTTAAAAACATTCATGAATTAAAAATCCTCAGGTCATAGTGTTCTTTTATGAAAACACCATGATAGATAAAAACACATAAACCCGACACTCAGCCTTATAGAATATGATGAACTGTGAAGACTTTGTGGGGGCAAACACAGTTGTTATTACCTTTTCATCAAGTAATCTACTATTTATTATATTTTTGGTATTTTTAGATTTTGTATAATCACATAGTTATCCATTTTGACATTCTAGACATTATAAAACATTGTTCAAAATATTTTTATAAAGCTTTTTTATGGGTAAAAAAAATAAACAGATTTTGCAAAATAGAAACATATTTAACATTAGAAACATATTTTTAAGGGAGGAAATCCAAGAGAAGAGAAACACAAAGTTCTTTGAAAAATGTCATCTTATACTGGAAAGGAATGCACCGTGATTCACAAATGAAGTAATTTTAACAAGTCATCTGAAAACCATTACTGGTAACCAAACATTTGGGGCTTGTTGCACCTGTTTCACAATTCACTGTCAAAGTAATTAATTGTTTGGGTTTTGATTTGACTTTCTCTTTGCAGAAATAACAAAACATATTCATTTACAAAATCCTTTGCAGTCAAAGTGATTTGAAATTTTGTGAGGGGTTTAATTAATAATGACTTAAACCATTACTGTTCAAAGAATTAAAAAAAAAAGTTAGACATTTTAGATCTACAGCTGTAGATACAATCACAGAGTCAATAACACAGTGCACGGTATCAGAAAACTACTCAACACATTGTAGCCTGCTCAAAGGACAGAATATATTCCTAGGGTTTTTAAAAAGTGCTTAGCTTCAATTTGGTATCATTAATCCCCCAAATCTCAGGCCTCTCCATCTGATCAATAACATTGCTCCATTCCACAGTATTGGTCAAACTACTCAGCAAAGCATCATAACAAACGAGAAAACATATACCTAAGGGGTTTGAAGGCTGCTGAGCTGAGTCCAATATGGGGCTCTTACAGACGAGCGTTTTTACCTGCGCTCCCCGCTTTCCGTTTTTCTGTGTTCAGCCGCAGGGGAGCGCAGGAATAGACGCATTACATTTTTTCCAATGGGGCTGTACTCACACAGGCGCGTGTAGGCGCCGAACGCAGGTTGAGACGCAACATGCTGCATTTTTCCTGCGTTCAGCGCCTACACGCTCCTGTGTGAGTACAGCCCCATTGGAAAAAATGTAATGCATCTATTCATGCGCCCCCCTGCGGCTGAACGCAGAAAAACGGAACGTAAAGAATTATAAAACACCATCAGTATAAAACACATTCATACACATTCACACATTCACACATTCATGCACACACATTCACTAGTAACATCTAGCCTCATGTTATTGAAGCAATACTCTTGCCAGATTGACATCTTGCCTTCATGATATCCATGCTGATATTAACCTAAAGAATCCTTGCTTTTCCCCCATTCAAAATAAGGGCATTGACCTTGACATAATTGGTATATATTTGCATCTGATTAAAGAATTAAAGCTGTTGTTTGTGAATTAGATCAATATCTATACATACACATGCATGTGTAAACACATACATACGCACTAACCATCTAGATACAAGGTGAGTTTATTATAATGTAATAGGATCATACAGACCCTGAAGTCTCCTATTTATATAATACTAAAATAATAATTAATGCTTACTTAATGATCTACAATAATAATGTATATCTTTTGTTAACTGACTATGGAAAAGTATGAAATATATTGTACATTCGGCAGAGTGATTTTTATCCATACAAACACTAACTTTACAATAAAACAAGGGTATTCATTGGATATAGAAGCATCTTAAGGAAGAATTTCCATAAATCAGGTTCTGCTTACCTTAAATGCATTCTCATAAAAGTGTATATTAGACCTTAAAGGAATAATTCAGTGTAAAAATAAAAACTGGGTAAATAGATAGGCTGTGCAAAATAAAAAATGATTCTAAAATAGTTAGTTAACCAAAAATGTAATGTATAAAGGCTGGAGTGACTGGATGTCTAATATAATAGCCAGAACACTACTTCCAGCTTTGCAGCACTCTTGGTTTCCAACGATAGGTTACCAGTCAGTAACCAATCAGCGACTTGAGTGGGGGCCACATGGGTCATAACTGTTTGCTTTTGAATCTGAGCTGCATACTAAGGATCAACTGCAAACTCACTGAACAGTTATGTCCCATGTGGCCACCCTTCAAGTCTGACTAAGAGTTTGAAGAGCTAAAAAGCAGGAATTTGGATTCTGGCTATTATGTTAGACATCCAGTCACTCCAGCCTTTATACATTACATTTTTGGCTAACTAACTATATTAGAAACATTTTTTATTTTGCACAGCCTATCTATTTAACTAATTTTTATTTCCACACTGAACTGTTCCTTTAAAAATAAATTCTGTAGGACCTATGTGCTGTTTTCTGCTTCTCTGACTGACATCTTACCAAGCAGACAGAAGTGATAAACTCTGCATGTTTATGCACATAACAATTATATGGCTTTGATAAACAAGCCAAGGCCACACATGCCTCTAAATGACTTGGAAAAGCAGATACAAAAATAAATATTACTACATTAAAGGAAAACTATACCCCCAAAATGAATACTTAAGCAACAGATAGTTTATATCAAATTGAATGACATATTAAAGAATCTTACCAAACTGGAATATATATTTACATAAATATTGCCCTTTTGCATCTCTTGCCTTGAACCACCATTTTGTGACTCTATCTGTGCTGCCTCAGAGATCACCTGACCAGAAATACTACAACACTAACTGTAACAGGAAGAACTGAGGAAGCAAAAGGTAGAACTCTGTATGTTAATTGGCTCATGTGACCTTACATGTGGTTTGTATGTGTACACAGTGAATCCTACGATCTCAGGGGGCGGCCCTTATTTTTTAAAATGGCAATTTTCTATTTATGATTACCCAATGGCACATACTACTAAAAAAGTATATTATTATGATAATGGTTCATTTACATGAAGCAGGGTTTTACACATGAGCTGTTTTACTCAGTATCTTTTAATAGAGACCTACATTGTTTTGGGGGTATAGTTTTCCTTTAACATATGGATTTTTGCAGTTGTTTTTTTTATAAACATATGGATTTAACAAGTTCCACATGAACAAATCCTTGATACAGAGGAAAAAAATAAAATAAAATGTAACACTCAACATCAATAAAAAGTTGTTAAAGTATTGTAATAAAAGCCAGCCATTAGATGAAGTATGCTTCTAATATTGTTTAAAAGAAATGTATAAAACAAAGTTAGTTTTTGGCGTGTAAACTACATTTAGAAATACTGGATTATAAGAAAATATATCCTTTCATAAAACATTTTGCCTATTTTTTTCCTCAGCCATATTCCAGCCATCAGAATAATGCCCAAATATGCACAGTTGTCTCCCATTAATATTAATGAATGTGCCCATACTGGAGGTTCACTGGCCAAAAAGTTGCAAAAAATCTCAAAAGGTTCAGACAACAAATTTTTGGCTCAGTTTATTTTTTTCACTTTAAATTAGTAAAGTATTCTTCCTACAAAGTTTTTTTTTACAAAATTCATCTGTAGTGATGGGCGAATTTATTTGTCAGGCACGTTTTTTTTGGCCGAAAATTTGCCAGCGTAAAAAAAAAATGGATGCCGGCATCAAAAAAGAGACGCCGGCGGCGTTACGCGAATTTCGCAGGAAATTCATGAATTATTCGGTGAAGCGAAGCGCCACAGATTCGCCCATCACTATTCATATGTATAGATCCATGAATTTCTTGACAAGGAACTTAAAGAATGCCATAGTGAATCATAAATTGTGATTTGAAAATGTACTTATAACATTGTGAATGTTAAAGTTAAATCCCAAACTATTAATATGTTCACAGATTACAATACTAACAGTTACAATTATAAATATGGCACAATTGCCATTTAATGCACATGGGTCTCACATAGTAACATTATTTATTATTTAATTGTACAGTGCAACTGAAAGACAGAGAATGAAGAACGATGTAAAATAGGATTATCAGTAGGAAAGTAGATGCAGTATATTTTGTTTAGGATCTCACATATAATTTAAGATAGTGAGAAGCAACACAAGCAGAAGATCAACAGAGAAGGAAGTTAATAATGTATGCATGATTTGAGAGTCTCTCTGGGCCCATAGCATGAGATGAGAAATAAAAATGCAGTAAAACAGCAAAACCGCAATAATTACAACATAGAAATCAAGGTGACCCAATTGAAGTTTGTGTTCTGAGGATTAGAGCACCTAGAAGATATAAAAGAAAAATTGTCTATGATTTATATAAATATTTAGTTTCCCCTTCATGTAAAACCCATAACACCATATGAGGCTCATAACAATGCTCATTCCTTACGAACAAAGAATAGAGCAGGTGGCACTGTGATAGGGTAAAATGTGGGTTACTGCATTATTTGTGTTACTGGAAGTCTGGTAAACTCATCTATGCAAGCAAATACTAATCATATTCAGTATTTTGTATACACTGGGATTTAAAAATCCCCATGAGAAAAACAATTTTTTTCCTCTTAATAATAATTTCAATAAAGAGAAAACATTTAAAAAGTGTTTCTTTTTTTAAACAAATATTTCTTTTTCTAACAAAAGATCATCTGCTAAGCTTTGGGAAATGGGTTTAGCGTACAGTCAGTGTACTTTATGTGATGTTTATCTACAGAAAAGAAGCACCAGATAAATTTACTAACTATTTTGAGTTTCATTTTTTTATACATTTCTTTTTTAGATACTGATGAAGAGTTGAAAGCCTTTTAAGCAAGTGAGAAAATACAAGGTGTTTGAAATAAAGAATAGATTCAGATTTTGAGGTCTAGTAGAATTTCTTTGGATAAGGCATTTTTACCTTCCTTAAACAAATTTTACATAAAAGATTAAACTTGATGAATGTGTGTGTTGTTTCAACTTCATGTACTATATAAATATTATATTGTTATTATAATGTTATTTATTATAAAAAAAAATACATTATTTTGCTAGCAATGCCCTGAGGTGACCCAATTCTGATGACAATCCATATTTGTATTAATCTGAAACATTTGGTAGTTATGCATAAACAATGAAGAGCAGCAGTTCTTAGGGAAGTCTGTAACTCCATCTAGTAGTTTTTAAGGAAGTCTTTACTAATCTATTGGAAGATGTTCTCTGTATACATATGGAACAATCAGTCTGGAACTAAATAACCCCAGTGCTGCTTTTATACCCAATCACCTTGCATGATCTTCTGACATATTGACCTGAAACTCCCAATTATCTGTACTGATAATTGGGAGTTTAGTTATACAGCAGGAACTTTTGGGTAAGCTTTCAATCCTGGCCTTATATCAGTGTACCTGGAATTATTTCTCTCCAAATCTGCATATTTATAAATTGGCTAATAGTTATAGCATTTTTGTTAATTAAAAAGTAGATTGTTACATAGTAAAATGACAAGTCAAGATAAATGGCAGTGACACTTCCTCTTCACATATAACATATATGCAATAAAAACTGGCATAAATGTAGTGAACAAAATTATAAAAGCCCCATGAGACAATGTTAGGTTTTGGGGAATTCTTTACCTACTCAGTCATCCAATACTGCACTCTCTCTTTGTTAAGGATTAGGGAAACAGTTGTTTGAGGAGTTTCAAAAAGTTAAAGGTTAGCTACTTCCAGTAAGCCTATAGATGACTATAGTGCTTCCTTTTCTATTAAAGATGACATGGAAATATATTCACCCACAGAAGGTTGATCATAACGATCACGAAGAAGAAAATTATTGAATTTAAATTAATTTCTTCCCCCTGCACATTACATTACATTATCTAAGATTTATCCTTTTTTTAGAGGATGTTGTGAAAAATTGTGATACATTTCCAGCTGTTGCTGCCCCAATGGTGGCATTTCTAAGAAGACTGAATTACCAATCAGGGCCAACAGAATTAAGAAGACTGTAGAGAAGTAAAAAGTATTTAAGAAGTAGCCTTTCGTAGCAGTGGCCTTCACTCTTTGAAAGCAGTGACATATTCTACAAAACATGTTGCTTTTATCACAACATTATTTATCTCAACCAGAAGGGTCCTCTTACTTAAAAGTTGGCATATGGACACAGCCAACAAGAACACTTTCCCTAAATAGGTGTATGAAATCATTACTGAATCCTCAGGGACAAAATGTTGCTTTCTTTCACAAAATTTCAGAGAAACTTATAGAAGATTACACTCCAAAACACTTTTCAGTAGGTGGAAAGAAGACAGTAAACTCTATAGATGAAGGTGAGACTATGGGGTCAGAGTTCAGGACATTCCAGACTTTCTTAAAAACATTCCCAAAAGCCACAGCACGAAACAAAGAAACAACATGAAATGAAGTCTGTTTAGACTTCCAAGGACACCTGCAATTTATATTATATCTGTACTGATAATTGGGAGTTTAGTTATACAGCAGGAACTTTTGGGTAAGCTTTCAATCCTGCCCTTATATCAGTGTAGCTGGAATTATTTCTCTCCAAATCTGCATATTTATAAATTGGCTAATAGTTATAGCATTTTTGTTAATTAAAATGTGGATTGTTACATAGTAAAATGACAAGTCAAGATAAATGGCAGTGACACTTCCTCTTCACATATAAGATATATGCAATAAAAACTGGCATAAATGTAGTGAAAAAAAGAAAGTTGAAGTCTGAAACAGAAGTTTCTGTGTATGTGCATGTATATATATATATATATATATATATATATATATATATATATATATATATATATATATATATATATATATATATATATATATATATATATATATATATATATATATCTAAATACACACACACCCACACTTACATGAAACAGGTGCCCAGAACAATGAATTAAGAATTACGGCAGCGCCAGTAAAATTTCTGATACAAAAGAGCAAAGAAAAGAAGAAGAAAGAGCCAAAAAGATGTATCCCTTATATCAATTTCAGATTTCTCCCTAAACTTCAGTGGTGTTTTCATGTGATAATTCCCCCAGTATATGTGTGGAAAGTACACCCTATGCTGTATAATAATTTAGGCAATTAATACAGTTGAACACACAAGATTTAGCTTTGAAACGGACTTTTAAAACATAAAGTTTACAAAATAATCTGCACAAATGTTCATATAAAATCCTGCACTAGAATGGAGCATTTGTGATTTGTTGGGGAAAAAAAGATTGTTAAAAGCAATTATTGAATCTAATATATATATAATATATATCGACAATGAAGACTTTTTAGATCAGTAAAACATCCCTTTTATCAAGCATCAAATGAAATAGTGCCATTTATTAGGATCTGTTTTTTGTATAATAACTTATTTTAAGATTATTTTTGCAAAAACTAAACTAGAAAAGCACTAAGCAAATTAGGTAAAAACGATTCTTTCAGCTGTTGGTAACCTTTTCCCTTCCTTCACATATAATAGAAGCTGTGTTTTGTTGTTTCATAATGATTGTATGTTATCTGAAATATCATTTACATGACATAAATCCATCAAAGCTATTTTAATATGCACCTCAATAGACAGTACATTAAACAATTCTGCCATTAGCTAGTGCAGGGTGGAGGTGGATCAATGAGAGGGTCAGTCATTTTAAAACATCTGAAGCAGCACGGATACTTGAGTTGTGGCATGGACATCATTTTTGTATTAAAAAACACTGGGGGTCATTTTTATTCGCAGAGTTTTTACCTGAATGCTAAAATATTGCACTACTGTGCCCATATTTCTGTTTTTTGTGGATTCACATTGCGTAAAAATATTCGCAAATGAGATGGGTATTTGCGTGAGCGCAGATACTGTGCGAGAAAATAGTAATTAAATTCGATACTTGTGAAAACTGTTTTGCAAAAGTCGTGGTGTAACTCAAATGCAGAGTGTTAAATATTTGCAATTTGCGATTATGTTACTGTATATTTAAAAAGCCCTTATTGACATTCTCAGCGCAATTCTGTTTGCACATTAAATACACCACCTCTTATGAAGCTTTATAAATATAACCATGTGAAGGGCAAATATATTCATTGTGCAAATTATTCTGCAGTGCGCAGACTTTATAACTGAGCCCCAGTGTGTTTTATTTCGATTTTTAAATTACACTATTATAATAATAAATTAAATGTGCCCTTTGTACTAGGAGTAATTTCCATATAAGCAAACTTATTTCATTGGCTTTTGCTCCATTTGGAATATAACACATACTATATCAAGATATCACAATACTGGCACACTAATTCTTGACAAACAGTTAACAGGATAACTTTTCTTACCTTTTCGGTTTGACAATGCCATCGATGAAGAAGCAGGGAATAGGATTTTCATTCCAAAGTAAACCATCCAAAGAATTATATAATCATATATATTATATATATAATTTGGATCTTCATACCTTCAGTCTACTAAAAAATAGTTTACACATTAAATAAACCCAATAGGCTGCTTTTGCTTCCAATTGGGATTAATTATATTTTAGTTTGGATCAAGTTCAAGGTACTATTATATTATTACACCCGAAAAAGGAAATTATTTTAAAAAATTTGGATTATTTGGATAAAATGGAGTCCATGGGAGACTGGCATCCTGTAATTCTGACCTTTCTGGATAACAGGTTTCCAGATAACAGATCCCATACCTGTAGTACTGCATTGTTCAAATGTTACTAACAAGAAAATTAGGTTTTATTTATCATTAATAGTGAGGGGAGAATAAATTCGCCAGGCATGGATTTGCGGCACGACAAAAAAATTGACGCGCGCATAAAAATTGTGCGTGTCAAAATTATTTGGAAGCCCATTTACTTTATTGCAGTTGGACAAAATAGTCGCGTCAAAAATTGTCGTCTGTCAAATTATTTTTACGCCTATTGACTTCAATGCGTTTTGTGAATTTTCACTGCTTCACAAATTTTTTTGACATTTCGCAAATTAGTGTATAGCACTACTTTCTCCCCACTACCAGCTGCTATGGAATGCTGCCAAATTGTGATATGGGCTGTAGATGGTCATGTTTTAAAGAAGAAGTAAAGCTTAACTAAAGAAGTAAGCTAAAAGTGTTGTATATTTTGTTTTGGGCTCCTGTACCAGCCCAAGGCAACCACAGCCCTTTAGCAGTGAAGATATGTGCCTCTGAAGATGCCCCAGTAGCTCCCCATCTTCTTTTCTGCTGATTCACTGCACATGCTCTGTGCTGCTGTCACTTAGGGACCCACTCAAAATATACAGTAAACAGAATATAAATGTCACAATATAAGGCTGATAATAGTAATTAATACAGCTAATTACTACATGGCAGCACAGTGCAACTAGCATCAGCCTGGTAGCATCATCTTATATTAAAGGCCAACCTAATTTTATGCTTGATAATTTGTGATGACCCCTAAGCTTAGCTTCTCAACAGCAGCTGCAGTACTCCGAATCGTGTGACAATGGTTTATTGTGCCAACAAACTAGGCAACGTTTCGGGCCAACGCCTTTTCTCAAGCCTGTGTAACTGTGTAACACCACTCTCTAAGGGGGTTATTTATCAAAGTCTGAATTTATATCAATATTTTCTGCTACAAACTCAGAGCAAATCTGCTCTGGTTTTATACGCTTATTTATTATTACATTTTCCCGAAAATTTGCTTTGCATGAAACAAATCAGATTTTCCAAAAATGTTTGGACTTTTTCATCCGATTTTTATGTTTTTTTCGTAATTTTCACCCGAAAAACTTTGGGTATTGCCCGAAACCCAGTGCACATCAAAAAATCATTGGGACTTCTCCCATTGACTTATATGCAACCTTGACAGGTCTGAGATGCCGGATTTTCAGATTCTGACTTTTACATCCTCAGGGTTTATAATTTATAAAAAAAAATCACAAAGTTTCTTTGCAATAATGTTTTTTAAATGTTTGAATAAACTAGGGATGCACCGAATCCACTATTTTGGATTAGGCCGAACCCCCAAATCCTTCACTAAAGATTCGGCCGAATACCGAACCGAAGCCTAATTTGCATATGCAAATTAAGGGTGGGAAGGGGAAGACATTTTTTACTTCCTTGTTTTGTGACAAAAAGAAACGCAATTTCAATCCCTGCCCCTAATTTGCATATGCAAATTAGGATTTGGATTCGGTTCGGCCAGGCAGAAGGATTCGGCTGAATCCGAATCCTGCTGAAAAAGGCCAAATCCTGGTCGAATCCTGAACCGAATCCTGGATTCGGTGCATCCCTAGAATAAATCTAGTACTTTTTTAGAATGCCTAAATTTAGGCTGCCGTAACGTTGATAGAAGATCCAAGCCATCAACAGTGCTATGCAATATGTTGGCACTATATAAAAACATGTTAATAATAAAATAATAATAACCGCTGTGTGGAATTGAAGGTTAGCCTATGATTAAGGGATTCACTCCTGAAACGCGTTAGGCATTGTACAGCAACCTGCCAATCAAGCCTTGTCCAGAAGTGCCGTCCATGTTTAGTTTGTGTTAGTAAATAACCTCCTAAATGTATGTGTTAGGAGGAAGTGGTAAACAAGCCCCACCTTTCACAATGAGGTACAACTCCCATGATGCTTAGTAATACTCAATTCAATACATCCAATGAAAATGATCCATATAGTGTATAATACACTCTTTGTGTCCATAAGTCCAATTCACAAGTTTTTGTTAGTGAATCACACACTCTCCGTGGCCATAAATACAGTGGCCATAAATTATGATGTGTCATTTTCTTTAAATAAGGAAATCCATATTGTATCCTAAATAAAAATGTCTATATTCATGTGGAATGTCTAATAAAATCTAACGGCTATATTTGCCCATACTGAAAATACATTGGTACATTCAAATGCATGTTACTTAAAAATTGATACTAATTGCTCAAATCTTGGGTTTCATAACAAGACCAAGAGCTGTCAAAATAAACAAAAGAGAATGCATAGTTATTACACAAAAAGGCACAATAGGCGTCTGAACAATTTTGATGCACGGCGGATTTCTTGCTTTTTTTTCGCCACAGTTTCTATTATTTCTTTTGCGGGTGGCGAAGCGCTGAAATTCGCTGCAAATCCATTGCTGGCGAATTTATTCGTCCATCACTAGAAGAGATAGAAGAAGAAGTACAACAGGCAAGTGCAGTTTTCCTCTAACAGGAGCACTGGCCTAGGATATTAGGTAAGTGATTGTAATAATTGCAATTTCTCCCTTGTTTCTCCTTTAACAGTCTTGTTATCCAAATTAGTACCCCCTTATCTGGAAAATCCCAGGTCCCATGCATACCGGATTACAGATCTCATACCTGAGCAGTATAAACTAAAGTAAAATTGTTTTGTATGAAGTCTTATTTGCTAACATAGGCGCTAAATTGCCCCAGTGCAGTTCGTCTACACAACCAGTTTTTCATTTTGAATTAGTATTAGATACTGTAGATCAAGAATAAATTGCTGATTGGTTGCTACTGTTGCAATGTAGCATCTTTATTAGTAAATCAGTCCCTTTGTCTGTAACCTCCGTTTGTGGAGAGACAGGTATGAATTATTTACTATAACAATAGTTTTGCTTAGTATTTACATACATACTATATGTAAACCTTCAATAATAGTGGAGATTTTACAGCAGCTTTTTATTTTATATTGTAGGGGTATGAAATATTTATGATCCTATAATTATAAAAACCATGACTTGTGCAGATTTTAACAAGAACTAATTTCAGCAGAGACCACTAAATGTACCAATTTGCCTATTAATTACAAAGACACGTGTTTAGTAAACACACAGTATATTCTGCTAACCTTACATTTACCCTTGTATATTACAGTGTCACACTATTTAAATCAGAATTAATGGAATGCCTATTGTTTCAATTAATGACAAAAAGGCACTTTAAGGAGGGTACCACAAGCTTTCCCCACTCTCATTAACAACCAGTAAGTTGCTTGTTATTTCTACAACAAAAGGCACATTATGGGGGACATATAAAGCTGATGCAGTGGAAAATAGGCATTTAAGTAGTATTCTGGGATGCAATTAAAGTTGTCAACACTGCCTAAGGGATGCCCGTATTAGCAAAGGGAATAGGTGAAGTAGGCACCATTACAATTAACACACATGCATATGAGAAACAAGATGATAAAGCCAAAACTACCTGTCCCATAATGGCAATTAATAGGTGCTGCTTCCAGGTCCCTGTGGCATGCACTGTAAATTGTGTCTATTTCACTTTATACTGTACATATTGATCAATTCTCCAAACCTTTATAGATAGCTATATAATATTTCGTACAAAATAAATATTTTAAAGGTATTCTGCCAATTTTTCACCTACTTCTTTTGTCCCCTGTCTGGATTGCTTTCCCAAGCTGGAACTAGCCACTACATCAAGTGCACAGAATATGTCAGTATCAGAAAAAACTAGTACAGGTATGGGACCTGGGGTTTTTCAAAATAAGGTGTTAGTTGGTATCAAGTTCAAAGTACTGTTTTATTATTACAGAGAAAAAGGAAATCATTTTTTAAAAAAAAAAGTAAATTATTTGATTAAAATTGAGTCTATGGGAGATAAGTCTCCCCGTAATTCTGAGCTATCTGGATAACAGGTTTCTGGATAACAGATCCCATACCTGTATTTTTCTCTTGTTTTATGAATGCGGTCAAAGTTTCACCCACAAATCACAGCTATAATTTTCAACTTTATTAAAATCACAAGATATCACTCCAGATGGACTTAAAATGCACCAGAATGTCACCCATTAATTATTAAAAAATATATGAGAGTATGTTACAACTTGATTGAAATCCAAAAAATATGGACATTTTCTTGACATCACAGTGAAAGCTGTGAGTCAGTCATAGCCCATAAAAAACATTATTCAATTTTACTTTTATAAATGCTAATTATACTGTATTATCAGGCTCCAAAAATAACAAGTGACGTAATATAAATGTCATTATAGAATTGGACCGAAGATTAGATAAAGACAGTTAAAAAAAAGAAAATATTTCTGTAATTTAAAGCATGCTTTATGTGCAACAGATTAGATCACATTATTACAAAGGATTCATTTTTAAAGAATGACGAAAGAACAACTAAGCCCACAAAACTTCAAAATGTGCAGTGTCAGACTGGGACACCAGGGGCCCACCTAAAAACCTTAAACCAGGGGCCCACTCTCAGTACTACAGTATTATTCTTCCTCTCCTCTCAACCACTATTCTCAAGTCTCTTTCTTTACATACTATAATCCATCAGTAATTCTGGTAATAAACAGCACCAAAAGGGGAGGTTAATGAAGCCATTGATACAAGACTTTACTCATAGTCCTGCGGAAGTGTTTATAAAAGACAATGTCAGTGAGATGAATTGAAAATCAGTTTTAATAAATTAATATCTTAATTTCTGAATTCTAGGTTGAAGGGTGTACTCAGGGCATAGTCTTATATTTAATGCTGTTTTTATTTGTATTAGCCTTACAACATATTGCCCTTTAAGAACCAATGTTTTATAATATCAGGTTGAACAGAAAGTATAATAAAGGATATACTAAAGTAATACAAGCAAAAAGTCCCTGACAGGACACCGAAAATGCAGAGCGATAATTCACTTAATTTGTTATAAGCAGAGAACTGCAGAGTCATTTTGATAGCACAAATGTTCTTCCATCTCTCCGAACAATGATGTCAAAAACTTGTAGTGAAGCTCAGACAGAAAGATGCAGATTCAAAATGCAAGGTGACAAATTGTATAAAAGCTTTCTTCTTAAAGTATAGAATTGCAGAGTCATTTTGTAAGTGCAAATGGCATTCCAGAATTGTCCAAAAACAGGAATAAAGAACAGGTTGTATGGCTTGTTTTGTATTGACTCAACAGGCATTAAAAGGACTTAGCAAAGTAAATACCCAAACTCTAGATAGCACAGTTGTTAAACACCACCTGGCTTTAATTTAAACCTTATTTAGAAGAGCTTTTAAGACTGAACTGAAATTACACTTCTGTCCATAAAGATGCCAGTGCTGTATTCAGACTGAGACTAGACTGGACAATGTGATGGATCTGTTGCTTTCTTGTACAATAGACTGCTGATCTTCATGCAAATAAAAAATTGTCTATAGAAATAAGTCAAATTAACTGGACTGTGTTTTTTTCCTTGAAGACGTTTTACCAGTCATCCCATTGGCTTTCTCAATTCAGAATAATTTGTAAATCTTCCTTCGAGAATATATATCCTCTGGAATGTTGCTCCAATCAGCATAATCTGTTTATCATAATCCACAATGATGTCATTAAATTAGGTGTTGATTGTATTAGCAAAATTGGAGCTTTGATGTGTTATTAAACCTTCCAGGGAGAGGTGCCAAAACAGCATTGTATGTTGCAGACAATAGATGTCATACCACCCCCCCCCCCGCCTCTATTCAGACTTGGTTTTTCAGTTTTTACATATATGGCTTCATTAATACCACTTTTGAACAAGTCGCTCTCCCGGTCTAGAATCTGGACTTGGCAGTCTTCAAACGTGTTTCCTTTTTCTTTTAGATGTAGTAACATGGCTGAGTTCTCAGAACTCAGTAAAAGAACAATTTTAAGAACTCAACCGTGTACCTACATCAGTAGGTTTTAGGTGGCGAATTTTCGAATTAGAACTGTTTCCATGGTGAAGGTGTGAGGCACTCTGGTAAAAAAGAAGGTGGTTTATTGCAACAGGTCAACCTGATGGTTTTGGGAGCCACTCCCTTAATCATAGGCTTACAGGTACAATTGTGTCACTCCCTTAAATAGGCCATACAACAGTGGCCTCTACAGGAATGTCATGGGTTTAGTCAACTTAACATAAGACACACTGGAAGGATAACATGCTTTTTAAATTGTAAATTGTATTCCCATGAAATTCCTGTAATTTCATGGGAATACAATCTCCTTCAGCTTATTAGTAGCATATTAAAATAAAATCCTTCAGGATTCTCCTATTAGCAGAAGTACCTCATTGTTTAACATGGCCCTTCATGCCTCTTTTCTCATTATGTCTTAGGGCAAAGTAACAAGGACTACACTTTTCTCCAGCTTCCTGTGTAATATGAACAGTTCATTTTAGCCGACCATAGATGTGGCACAAGGGAATTGTCTGACCTATGGGCAAGCTATTTGGGCGCAACATGTATGTATGTGTATAAGCATACACTCACCAACACAGCAGACGTCAACAGTAGTCATGCAGCAGAGGATAAAAGATACATTTATCTGGCTAGAACAGACACAGTGCATTTTGATCATTGCAATCCTATAAGGAAAAACACACCCTGGTGGTAAGTCTGGAGCCCCTTTTTCCCAAGAGAAGTGTCATTAAAGGGATGGTTCACCATTAAGCTAAATTTTAAGTTTGTTATAAAATGGCCAATTCTAAGCAACTTTTCATTTGGTCTTCATTATTCATTTTTTATAGTTTTTGAATAATTTACCTTTTTCTTCTGACACTTTCCAGCATTCAAATGGGGTCACTGACCCCATATAAAACAAATGCTCTGTAAGGCTACAGATGTATTGTTATTGCTACTTTTTATTACTCCTCTTTTCTTCAGGCCTCTTCTATTCATATTCCTGTCTCTTATTCAAATCAGTGCATGGTTGCTAGGGTAATTAGGACCAGAGCAACCAGATGAAATTGCAAACACTAGAGCTGCTGAATAGAAAGTTAAATAACTCAGAAACCATACATAATAAAAAATTAAAACTAATTGTAAATTGTCTCAGAATATCACCCTCTACAACATACTAAATATTAACTAAAAGGTGAACGCCCCCCCTTTAAGCTTCCTGTGTGAAGTGTTATTAGGTTCTTCTGGCAGTTAGAACACAACTGTGTGACACTGAAGTCTCTCTCACTGCTTGTCAAGATGTCTTCTCCACTACTTTCACTTCTAAGGGCACACTGTACAGTATATTACAAAGCAACATTGCCTATTAAAATGGCTAGGGAGGCTACAGAAGCAGGTATATAGAGACAGTCATACAGTAGCCTTAACGGACTTGAGTCTCACAGCTTCCAAAATGAATTTGTGACTCTAACTTGGAACATTTGATTTTGTTACAGAATTAAAAAGATGTTCACCAGGCAGAATAAAAACATATATACAGTGTATAAAACTGTTAAATGATGTCACTGATCAATATAAATGAAAATTTATTGTTTTCCACACACATTCTTGCAATGGTAGATGTGGTGCAAAAGCCCCTAGATGACTGGCAGTGCATCAACCATGCTTTAGTGTAGACAAAATAGGAGCTGCACACAACACACATATGTAAAGATTTGTTTACATTTGCCCTGCCCCCAAGCTCCATGTCAGTTTTTGAGAGCAGGGTAACACTAGTGAGTGGCTCAGATTATTATGGGTGGGAGGGGGAGAAGGCAGGTAGACACAATAGAAATGTGAGAGCAACAACAGGTAGCGTAAACCAAGTTACAAGTTACTGATAAAGTAGAAAGTGTCATTATCCATATATGTAAGGCTACACATATTAATGTGATCATTCTAAGCTAGTTGGCAGCCCACTAGCCCATCTATGGGTCCAAAACAATCACATTCCCCATTATCTTCTTTAGATATTGATCCTCTGACCTCTGTCTCATGTTTGAGTTGGACTCACCATGCGTGTGGGCAAAGCAGAAGACCTACCCCAAACTGTCGATATTTAAGTTTAAGATTCGATAATGATCTTTTCAAATCTATTAAAACGCTCGGTTGCATAACAGTGCAAAATAAAACACACCCTAAATTAGTTCAGTGATTAATGCCTGTGATTCCTACAGTTTAGGAAATTATGACCTTTTTTGCCGAGATGGCATTTGGAATGCATGCAATCCCTAAGATACAGCAAGATGACACTCTTTATATGTTATTAATAAATGGTTTAATGTATGCCTTAACCCCAAATGTTTTATTGTCATGGCCTGTTTATCCTCCAGTTCAGTACAGTTCCAGCTCTCACAACAGAATAACTTGCCCTGACATCTTTATGATATTATCACTTTGGTGTGACTTTTATGCTTTCTTGCTTAAAACTGTAGCTACTGGTAGCAGTAAAATTGCATCTGTCTTTCTTAGTAAAAATTCACAGTTACTTTTAATGAGTGCCATAAAATTATCACTAATGTGCCCAAAGGACTTCATAAAGCAAACCCTAGTAAACTGCCAACTGTGTCACATTTTACTGTAGCTAGCCACAGGCACAAAATCTCACTAATTTGGTCATTGAAAAATCCTTTTTTGGCATGTGTTTGGTCCAAAGTAACTGTAGGGTTTATTTACTACTTTTACCAGAGCAAGTGATGAAGAACTAAATGGTACACTGTAAGGATTTACATCTGCACTCTGGGAAATGCAATTTTATTTTAACTTTACCCATTTGTTGTAAGTTAAACAATGACCGTTTGAATGATTTTCCATTCTGATCATTTGCTAGGCTAGGCATACACAGAGCAATAAGCTCAATATGCACAAGCCTGGATTTGTGCAAAGAACGCAAAGGCCTGGGCCTAAGGTGGCAGGGATTTTAGGGGTGGGAGCCAGAGCATTGGGTAATGGGCATAACAGTTTAAATCTATCACAGGTCAATTTATGAGACTGAAAAGGAACAATTGCGCATGTTCAAGCAAGGTGGACTTCTAATGACAATCATACATGTGTAGGAGATGATAGAAGGTGTATAGAAGGTGTATCAAGGCTGGCCTAGGAGTGCAGTTATTGTAAATCTGGCGCTAAATATACAAAATGGTTTGAGGATAGTCATTTTTTAAACCAGACCCTCTCGCAAAGGTTATTAGGTCTTTGCCAGGACACATCTTCATTAGTAGATACAACAAGCTAAAGGGAGTGAGGGGGAAAAGAGAAGTTGTAAACACAAAGATAAAGTCATACAGTTTATATACAGCATTTATATGTGGGTCTTCACATTAAAGGGATCCTGTCATCGGAAAACATGTTTTTTTCAAAACACATCAGTTAATAGTGCTACTCCAGCAGAATTCTGCACTGAAATCCATTTCTCAAAAGATCAAACAGATTTTTTTATATTCAATTTTGAAATCTGACTTGGGGCTACCTTCCCACTGTTCTTTTGTTTGGCTGCTGGGGGGGGAGGTAGGGGGTGATACAGTAGTAAAGAGTGATTGAAGTTTATCAGAGCACACGTCACATGACTTGGGGCAGCTGGGAAATTGACAAAATGTCTAGCCCCATGTCAGATTTCAAAATTGAATATAAAAAAATCTGTTTGCTCTTTTGAGAAATGGATTTCAGTGCAGAATTCTGCTGGATCAGCACTATTAACTGAAATTAACTAAACTATTAACTAAATTATTTGGAAAAAAAAATTTCCTTTGACAGTATCCCTTTAAGTATAAATGGTTTCTTCTGCATTACAAATTATTGAGGTTATGTCTTGGTAAAGAATTAAACAATTAACACTTTTACTTTATTAAGGGTGCTGTAAATGTTCAGAACCAGCTCATTATTTTGTCTATCTTGACTAATTATACAAAACTAGTCTGATACATTCAGAAGGGTTTCTAAAGTAGCAGCAGCTGTTTTCCTACAGCAGGTCACTAAAGTGCTGATCTGTCTGTGCCTAAGTTTCCTTTCCTTTCCACGCAGATGAATTGCATGACATTCCTTACAGCTCATAAGCAAATTTTAACAAGTTCATATTCAGTTTATATTTTGTAGGCTTTAAACATGTACCTTACTGTGAAATTAGGCCTCTTTTTGCGTGATTGAAATAAAATAACACAGATCTTTTGTACATTTATTCATTATGGTCCATAGGTGTTTGTCTGAAACTGGAACTGGTGTTTATTCATTGTCCAGTAACTGGTTTAGTTTGGAGCTTATATACTGTACTTCTTTATTTGCAGACACACCCTACTAGAATACACCAACCATTGGTGCTCTAATGCAGCAGGGCATGGATAAAAGCATGCCTACTAAAAAGCAGAATTAAAATTGTCATGTAAAGAGTGACGTTGTTCACCTTTATGGTTTACACAGGCTTTACACCAATTTCTTAGCATTTGTTCTGTGTAGTGAATTTACCCCACTTTAACAGGTTACGCTCATAGTCTAAGGTGCTGTAAAATAATATGTCATATATGGCATAAATGCCAGCATTAGTCCAATTAAAAAAAAAATACACACCTTTATTAAACCCCAATTAGCTCTTTAGAATGTGAGATTTCCATTATCATGATGCATGGGTTTAATTCACATGGAAACAGCTTTATATACTAAATAAAACAAATGTTTACACCAGTTTTCAAACCTGGAATATATCATTTTACACAAATAAGTACCAGAGTGTCCACTGTCTGCATCGCTGAAGGTAAAAAAAATCTGTTAATGTCACTAGGATTAGAAATATACATACTGTACATACGAATAAAAAGTATTTTCATCCGAGGTTTGGAAGCTGCCATAATACTCCTGTTCAGAGCAACCAGCTGCTTTACAATTGTTTTCCATGCTTTGTTTTTTAACGTTTTTCCAAAAATTAAGTTTAAAGTTTTATTTTCCTGTCTCTGGTGTTTCAGTCTGGCAGCTCAGCAAACAGCTGACAGCTGCCTTTAATGAAACTCAAGGATTCGGCTCAGCACGGACAAAGTTAAGATATGCACCAACTAATGTATCAATTTGGAACAGTTTGCAGAGTTGGTGACCCACCCTCTCCCAGAGTGCTTCGGAAAGGTGAAAAATTAACATTACTTAATTATACTTACATATTACAAAAACGGTGACAAACAGAAAAAAGAAATAACTGAAAAAAAATACTTATTTCTGGTGAACTATCCAAAAACAACTGAACTATAAAGTTCTCGAAGTTGAACAACCCCTTTAAGTTGACCATAATTGAATGAATTTAGTTTGTCCAATTTCAATATTACTGCCTTACTCTAGAACAGGTTCTGCCTACTGTGTAAACAGTAACCTTTGTTTGAAGAACAGCACCAGATTGTCAATCTTTTTGTTTAAAAGCCTTTATTTCAGCTTTTTTTTTAAACAAAAAGATTGACAGTCTATTGCTGTTCTGCAAACAAAGGTTTTCGTGATATCAGTGGAAAGTGGCCACTGAGGAACGTGCACCAATTCTCTACAGGAGAGATAATCGATGTGCTGACTGCTTTTCCAAGATTTAGTGTAAACAGTAGCCTGAGCAAAATGGCACAATAGCCCTCCAATTTGAAAACAGTGTTCAAAATAGTTGTTCTCTTATCTAATCCATTATCGAATCCGTCTACAATACATTAGCTATGCCTAATGGGCAATATGAAAACCTTTTTGTGCACTCAACCTTAAAGCAAAAGTAACGCTAACAAACGAAAATGTTTTAAAGGAATGGCAATATAATGTAGTGTTGCCCTACACTGGTAAAAATGATGTGTTTGCTTCAGAAACACTACTATAGTTTATATCAACACGCTGCTGTGTAGCCAAAGGGGCAGCCATTAAAGCACAAGACACACAATAGATAACAGATAGATAACAGATACATCCCATTGTAAACTAAAGAGCTTATCTGTTATCAACTGTGTATCTTGTGCCTTTTTTCCTTTTTTGGCTTTGAATGGCTGCCCCCATGGCTACACAGCTGCTTATTTATATAAACTATAGTAGTGTTTCTAAAGCAAACACACCAGTTTTACCAGTGCAGAACAACGATACAATAGATTTTCATTTCTTTTTCAATTTTTTGGTGTAACTGGTTCTTTGAAGGAACAGTAACACCAAAAAATGTAAGTGGTTTAAAGTAATGTAAATATCAGGTACTGACAATTGATAAATCTTTCTCTTACAGAACTAAATGCAATATGTGTGGCTCAAGGTTTTGCATAACATTCATAAAAGTAAATAATATTTTCAATGAAACAGGTAATGTTGCAGTATGGTTGCAGAGAAAAATGCAATAGCTTGAACAGGTAAATCATATAACTATCCTAATATGTGCAAAGTTATATGTCTCAAAGCAATTAAGACATGCTGAATTATGGTTAATTATGAATGCAAAAAAAGTGCAAAATAATGTATATCAAAGGGGAATCAGAAATCTCCTGCCTCCTTAAATAAATATTAGTACAAATTCCTGGTATTATCATATGCAAACTCGCCAGAATTCAGAGTTGCTTTTAAAAAGGAGTATGTATGAGGAGTAGAATACAAGAACAGGGGTAGGGCAGGGCCGGACTGGGGGTAAAAAGCAGCCCGGGCAAAATATAATCAAAGCAGCCCACATGTAAAGACGCAGTGGTCTGACTTGTACACATCCACTCATATATTGGGGTAAAACTGAAAAAATGTATGCGCATCAAGAGCTGCCTTAGGGGTTGTTCACCTTCAATCTAATTTTTATGTCTGATGTATGATGTAGAGAGGGACATTCTGAGACAATTTGCAATTGGTTTTCATTTTTTATTAATTGTGGTTTTTGACTTATATTTAGCTTTTTATTCAGCAGCTCTCCAGTTTGTAATTAAAGCCGTCTGGTTCCTAGGGACAGAGTGACTGAGAGTGCAGAGAGAAACAGAGAGAGGGACAGAGGGACAGAATGACAGAGAGTGCAGAGAGAGGGGAAGAGAGAGGTACAGAGTGACAGAGAGAGACAGAGTGACAGAGAGAGGGACAGAGTGACAGAGAGAGACAGAGAGAGGGGAAGAGAGAGGGACAGATCGACAGAGAGAGGGGAAGAGAAAGGGACAGAGTGACAGAGAGAGACAGAGTGACAGAGAGAGGGGAAGAGAGTGGGACAGAGAGAGACAGAGTGACAGAGAGAGGGACAGAGTGACAGAGAGAGACAGAGTGACAGGGAAAGGGGAAGAGAGAGGGACAGAGTGACAGAGAGAGAGGGACAGAGTGACAGAGAGAGACAGAGTGACAGAGAGAGGAGAAGAGAGAGGGACAGAGTGACAGAGAGAGAGACAGAGTGACAGGGAGAGGGGAAGAGAGAGGGACAGAGTGACAGAGAGATACAGAGTGACAGAGCGAGGGGAAGAGAGAGGGACAGAGTGACAGAGAGAGACAGAGTGACAGAGAGAGAGGGACAGAGTGACAGAGAGAGACAGAGTGACAGGGAGAGGGGAAGAGAGAGGGACAGAGTGACAGAGAGAGAGACAGAGTGACAGAGAGAGGGGAAGAGAGAGGGACAGAGTGACAGAGTGACAGAGAGAGGGACAGAGTGACAGATAGAGACAGAGTGACAGAGAGAGGGGAAGAGAGAGGGACAGAGTGACAGAGAGAGACAGAGTGACAGAGAGAGGGACAGAGTGACAGAGAGAGACAGAGTGACAGGGAAAGGGAAAGGGGAAGAGAGAGAGACAGAGAGAGGGGAAGAGAGAGGGACAGAGTGTCAGAGTGACAGAGAGAGGGGAAGAGAGAGGGACAGAGTGACAGAGAGAGACAGAGAGAGGGGAAGAGAGAGGGACAGAGTGACAGAGAGAGACAGAGTGACAGATAGAGGGGAAGAGAGAGGGACAGAGTGACAGAGAGAGACAGAGAGAGAGGGGAAGAGAGAGGGACAGAGTGACAGAGAGAGACAGAGTGACAGAGAGAGGCAGAGTGACAGAGAGAGGGGAAGAGAGAGGGACAGAGTGACAGAGAGAGACAGAGTGACAGAGAGAGGGGAAGAGAGAGGGACAGAGTGACAGAGAGAGACAGAGAGAGGGGAAGAGAGAGGGACAGAGTGACAGAGAGAGAGGGACAGAGTGACAGAGAGAGACAAAGTGACAGAGAGAGGGGAAGAGAGAGGGACAGAGTGACAGAGTGACAGAGAGAGGGACAGAGTGACAGAGAGAGACAGAGTGACAGAGAGAGGGGAAGAGAGAGGGACAGAGTGACAGAGAGAGACAGAGTGACAGAGAGAGGGGAAGAGAGAGGGACAGAGTGACAGAGAGAGACAGAGTGACAGAGAGAGGGGAAGAGAGAGGGACAGAGTGACAGAGAGAGACAGAGTGACAGGGAGAGGGGAAGAGAGAGGGACAGAGTGACAGAGAGAGACAGAGAGAGGGACAGAGAGAGACAGAGTGACAGGGAGATACAGTGACAGGGAGAGGGGAAGAGAGAGGGACAGAGTGACAGAGAGAGAGAGAGTGACAGACAGTGCAGAAGGAGACAGAGAGAGAGACAGAGAGGGACAGGGACAGAGAGTGACAAACACTTACAGAAACGAAGTGCAGAGAGAGATCACAATCTTAAGGGGGGCCAGCTAATCCTGAAAGAGCAGCACAGCCGGCCCCCCTTTAAATCTAAATCTTGCTGGGCCTGGGACTGTAGCCTCCTGATAGCGCGCGGGCCTGCATAGAACACGGCAGTACCAGAACAGAGGAGTGGGAGGGGAAGAGCAACAGTGGGAGAGAGGATGCAGGAGCGGTCCTAGAGCCCGCCTGATGCATTGAAAGGCAGTGGCACTTTCTAATAAGGTGCAGAGATCAGGATCGGCCCACTTAAAGAAAAAATAGAGCAGCCTTTCGGGCAAATGCCCGAACAGACAGATTGTCAGTCCGGGCCTGGGGTAGGGCATACAAGTTCACAGGGGACTCAAAACTCACCAGAACTATGAGCTCTAGCTCAGCAACTTTAAAGGAATAGTTCAGTGTGAAAATAAAAACTGGGTAAATAGATAGGCTGTGCAAAATAAAAAAATGTTTCTAATATAGTTAGTTAGCCAAAAATGTAATCTATAAAGGCTGGAGTGAACAGATGTCTAATAAAACAGCCAGAATCCAACTTCCTGCTTTACAGCTCTATAACTCTGAGCTAGTCAGCGACTTGAAGGGGGGCCACATGGTACATTTCTGTTCAGTGAGTTTGTAATTGATCCTCAGCATTCAGCTCAGATTCAAAAGCAACAGATATGACCCATGTGGCCCCCCCTCAAGTCTCTGATTGGTTACTGCCTGGTAACCAGGGCAGCCAGTCAGTGTAAACCAAGAGAGCTGAAAAGTAGTGTTGTGACTGACTTGTTATACATCAAATCACTCCAGCCTTTATACATTACATTTTTGGCTAACTAACTATATTAGAAACATTTTTTATTTTGCACAGCCTATCTATTTTCCCACTTTTTATTTTTACACTGAACAATTCCTTTAAGGCACGGATGCAGGCATTACCACACAGAGTCACACTCTCCTCCCTGAACAACTTTTCTTACACTAATACGTCATGAGAGCTGTTTTTTTTTTTTTTTGAGAGAGAGAGAGCTGATACGGAATGATAAACAATGACAAAGCCAATGATAGGTTCATGACAATGTTGTAAACCCCCTTCTTGTCCCGTGGTACTAGAATTCCAGTGATTTAGGTTTATTTAGTGCTGCCAGTGACCCGATGATATATCACTATTCACTCGTAACAGCACCCACTTCGTCCTGGCTAAACTTGAGAGACACGTCAAGATAAATAGGTGATAGTGGAAACAGATAAAGGGGTTATTTATCAAGTTCTGAATTTATCTTACTATTTCTAAGTTAGAAATCCTAGCAACTCCGATTGGAACTTATTTTTGAAGAAAAAAGCCTGCAAAAATAGGGTTGGGCAAACCTTGGAGCTTTCCCCAAAAACTCATAATTTTTTTAGAGTTTTTTGTGCAGAAACCACAAACTCAACGGATATCGGTACGGACATCAGAGCAGACACTGGGACCTTCCCCATTGACTTATACAGGACCTCGAGAGCTTTCAGATGCCGGGGTTTCGGATTCTGAGTTTTAAGACCTTTATAGTTTTTTTTTTCTCCGAAAAATACGAATCATTCAAGGTTCCGATATTCGGAGCTTGATAAATAACCCCCAAAGTGTTGGTTCCGTGACTCATCACATTTATCACTCAGCAGCCAGAGAATGCCCTCAGGGAGCAATATAAAGTAAACTCCAGTATTTGGCAGTTCTGTCGCTCCACCAATTACGTTTCTAACACCACATGAAACTTTCTGTCAGATGTGTAACACGCGCCATGCCATTAAAGCTGTCATTGTTTGCGTCTGTTTTTTTACCACAGGTCCTTTATCATTCAGGGAACAAAAAGTTTAGAGTAAGAATATTTATTCTCAGTTAAACTACAACTCTTCTCTCTCCATCCAAGAGGTTGCAGGGAGTTGCAGCAGGTAACAATCCTGGTTTAAAAACCTAATAGAACACACAGAGAAGTAGTGAGTGCAGGAGGCAATAAGAGCAGTGGAAATGAAAACCCGTTCCTTACCTTGAGTTTGAGTCAGTAATTCCCATGGTAAAAGATAGGATACCTGAAATTGACTGAATTTTAGCCTCCCAAAAAGTATGATCCTCCTCCCACTGTGTTATCCCAGCAGCAGCATAGAAATCCCCACACACACAGCATCGCTGCTGCACCCAATCTGCCCTGTCCCAAAGTGAGCACTCCTGCTACTATGGCTAATGTTACTGTCTGGCAGGAATCAGGGAGCTCTAGGTGGAACAAGCAGGCCCCTTCTCCCACTAAACATATTCACCCTATCAGCACCACGGGCTGTTATTATTGGAGCATTGGCTTCCTTCCAAGCACTCACACTCTCTAAAACACAAGGTAACCTGAACCTAGGTTCGTGTTCGTGCACATACCAGGTTAGGGTGTATATATGCTGTATATGTGTATAGCTGTGTGTGGTATTAACTAGAGCTCCTCGTGGGACTAATGGCATTTATTGGTTTGCCCATTAAAGACATTGGCTCGACACAGAAGCCAGGCTTCCCTTGTACTGAAATATCATCTCATCCTTTAGAATCTGACATGGAGCCTAGCAACTGTCTCACTAGGATTTGTCACACTGCTCTTTTCTCTGCTTTCCCTCACGGGCTTTTCACTTGATGGGACTGGAGTGTTTGGGTTATGAGCAGAATGTGACTGTACAGAGGTGTATCTATATGGATGAGGTACATTTATATACATGACGCTTCTTCTGCTCCCTGGAATTTTAAATACTGTACATAGTGTGCCCTTCAGCAGTTATATCTCTGACTTTGCTTTGCTCTGCCCTTTGATTTCTTTCATTTAGAACTGGTAACTGGACTTCTGTCATTGAGTGGGTTAAACAGGTATCGAGAGGTTAAACAGCAATTAGAAATGGTACCTGGACTTCTGGTCCCTCTTAGGTAATGAGAGGGTTCATAAGTATTAAACTGCTTAGGGGATTATTTATTGAAGTCCGAAAATTTTAGTTATTTTACAAAAATCCAAAGATTTCATGGTTTTCGGGTGGAAAAATCTAAAAAATTTGTACAATTCGAATTTTTGTATGATTTTCACAATCTTTTGGGTTTTTTTTCGCCGCACTGGAATTTTTCAGGAAAATGTATTGATGAGTAAAGGGAAATAACCCGTGGGGATTTGGTCGGAGTATATTTAAAAAAATAATGAGATAAATTCGGATTTTGATAAATAACCCCCTTACAGTGATTATTTCACACATCGTGGTCATATCTGTATAAGCAGTAGTCAGTGTGAATTTAAGACATGGCAGATTGGGGCCCACAATTAAATTTATGGCCCCCCTAAACTTTGGGAATGAAACATTTTTCATGAAATAACTTCAGACAGTGCCCCACTGGGCCCCGCTGCAGTCTGTCGTTTGCTTATCTTTAGTTATACCCCTGATTGTCAGAAGCATAATAAGAGCGTGCTGGGCCCCTGACCCAGCGCACAATCCACCTTGTCCCCACCCACTAATTTAACTAACATTTTGAATGCTCAAGTACTTGGAAAAAAGTGAGTCCTTGTTTTTCACTTCAGCAACCTCTAGCTGCATGAACTCTAAGGGGCCCATTTATTAAGGGTCGAAGTGAATTTCCGAATTCAAAAACTTCAAATTCTGAAGTAATTTTTTGGTACTTCGACTATCGAATAGGCCGAATTTGACTTTGACTCGAATTGAAAATACTTCACAAAATTGACCATTTGAAAATTGAAGTACTGTCTCTTTAAAAAACCTCGACTTCGACACTTCGCCACCTTAAACCTGCCGAATTGCTATGTTAGCCTATGGGGACCTCCTAGAACCTTTAGCCGGTATTTGACTAAGTTTTGAGAATTTGAAGGATTCTTTGGTAAAATCGTACGATCGCACGATCTTAAAAATCCTTCGACTTTGAATGTCGGACTACCCTATTCAATGGTCGAATTTCGAAGTTTTTTTTCACTTCGAAATTCGACCCTTGATAAATCTGCCCCTAAATGTCTGTGACTGGTGATCGCCTTTAATTGGAGCATCCAAACTGAGTGGTGGGTGGTGCATGCCAACTGTATACTGGGATGCTGGTGGCATGTAGCAGCTATGACAGATAGGAGGTCTCATCCATGAAATACTGCATATCAACTGCCTGTCACAACCACACCCCTCTCACCTTCATAGCTTAGTCCACAACAGGTATAGCTTTGCCAAGGGCCCTGGAAAATATGACCCTACCTCGACCATTCTGCAATATCCTCTGCTCTCTAGCTTCCACCTCCCATCTCTAACCAGCAGGGAAACCAGTATTGCCCTAGGCCGGGGTAGTAGAACTTTGACGTTTGAGGACTCTTTACCATATTCAATTGTATTAAATATTTATAGGGTCCTAGAAATTATGGGGGGCCCCTTATAGATGGACTCCATGTACATCTAATAGCTGCCATGCTGCACCATGTGTAGGGGGAATCCCTCTATCCAATATCACAAGGCCTATACTCCGCAGTGTAAGCATAAATGATAAATGTCAAAAATATAACTAAATCTGCACATCTGTATATTTGACAGCATTTATAGTGATAACACCAGCAATTAAATATTAAGATAATGGCCTGCATCTCATTTGAATTTGACTCCAGCTCAGAAGCCTCTGTAATTATTTTGGCTTTTTGTACAAGCATTGGACATGTACAGTGGTATGCTTATTGGCTAGGTAACTTAAAACAATACATCTGAAATGTAATCCTAATAAATCTTAATGCACATTAGTTGTAGAGCATTTACTAATATTATTTTTTAACCAAAATAACAGATCAAACCTTTATCTATCATGTACAGCCCTTATGCTCCAGGGCAATTTCTAATCAGCTCTGACTGCTTTTCACATTACAGACACAGTTACAAGCAGCTTGTGTGGCATAGAGCTATAACATGCAAATAAACTAATGTACAGGGCATGCTAAATTGTAGAGTAGACTGTTTTAGCCTGCTACATGCATAAACTTCCATGACAGTTTAAAAGGACACTGACACATTGTTATGAAAATCATTATAGGCTAAAGTCCTTCCATAGGTTTATTACAAATGAAGACAGTACTCAACCCTATGGAAGGATTGTGCTGCCTCCAGCCCAGCAAGATGGACACAACTGCAGTGTTTGTGAGTCACGAACAGAATCAAAAATCAAGAAAAATGAGTTGTAATTCTCACCATGTTTAGACACCCTGCCTCTTTCGCTGACTCTTAGAAGCCTATTTATCATGCTAGAAAAACAATGTAACAAGATGTGTAAAATAAATGGCAAATTTATGAAGGTGTGTGTTTTATTTTTCACCACTTGTTTAATCTGTGCTCTGTGTAATCTGTTAGTAGTAAATTGTGTAATATTTAGTAAAAATTCAAGAGCCAATTTCCGGCAGAAATTGCTCTGGAAATAACCTTGTAAAAAACCATGATGGATGAACGCCATATTTTCCTGTAGCATTTTCAACCAGCTGCTTACTTTTATGCTGGATTGTTACACAGATGTACGCGATTGCTGATTTTTTTTTTAAATTTGTTTGTTACACAGCTTTATCAGTAAGTTGTTTTTTTACCTGGCATGATGAATAGGCCCCTTACTTTATATATCCAAGATTATTTCAGCTAAATATATGTTTAAACACAATCAAGAATACTGTACTTGCGCAACCATATTCAGACTTGCATATTGTTTGAATAGAAACTCGTATTTTTCATTTAACTTGCTAAAAGGCTAAATATTTCACAACATCGAAAATAACATAACTGTCTCTTTGTAACCTTTACTACATGCAAAACAGAATGTATGAACAGCCTCTCTGCAACTGTCATTGCACATAAAAGCTACAAGACAAGGTATTAAGCTCTTTTACAACCTTTTAATTGGCAAAATATGTAGTTGCACATTGTTCATTCTAACAATAACCTCAATCCCTCAGTTTCATGGATCACCAGCTTCACTTACTGATACCTGGCTTAAGCCACTGCAAAATGTGATCTTTTTTTCCCTGAATTAATATCTGTAATTATTAGCCTGATCATTCAGTCAGCATTTCCTATGGATTTGAGTACTGTGTTGATTTAATTGCAATGTTTGAAAATAAGCTGGTAGGCTAATATTTCACAAAAAAATGGTGGCTTGTGGAATACAAAGGTTTACATCAGTCCATGGTGTTCAAATGTTTGGGCAATCTGTCTGGTTTGAGATTTTATAGTTGAAATGTGTCAAATTTTGTGTTGTCAATCTGAATAACAGACAATAAGTGTGTAAGTGGTCAGTGGGCCCTCTTGCTTCTAACCATTTGGCTTATTTCATGCTCATTCCCTATTTCTTTATGGGGGAAAAAGAGGCTTAATCATGGAAGAATAGAGTATAAATAAGAGTATAAATAATAAAAAAGGTTAAGTGAGGAGAGGAAGAATAATAGTTTGGAAAGTGGGCCCATGGTCTAAGGTTTTCTGGTGGACCCCTGGCATCCCAGTCCGACACTGTAAGTGGTCCTGTCTATGGGAGATTTGATGCCACATTTAAGCTCTGTGGTGTGATGACATGTGGTCCTCTGTACAGAAGTGTTTTAAAATGCTTGTCACCTCTGCAACAAGGGCATTTTGATTCTTTTATTTGTTGTTTACTGCTGGATGGCAGTGACTAGTGATGAGCGAATGTGGAGGGGACAGCTGCCGGCCTAGACAGGCTTTCTTGGTGCCACTGTCAGCCATAACTGCCACACTTTAAGCAGCCATAGCTAGATATGCAAATTCATTACCCCCTGAGTACCACAATATTTCTAGAGTGATAGGTGGATATGCTATTGCACAGGCCCTGATTTTGCATGTGCATCTTAAACTATGACATTGAAATTAAAGGAAAAATTATCCTAGACCACAAAATGTAAGCATCTAGAAATGATTATTCTCTGGAGGTTTATGAAAGTTATGTACACATCTAAACCATGGGGACACCCAGTAAACATTTGTTTGTGCTCATGCCTGTATTTATTTCAACTAGAGCATAATAAGTTCATATCTCTCTTGTTTGCTTATCTTTCAAACAAACATAGCAACGCCTGATAACATGTTTGTCTATTTGAGATATACAGTTTAGCTCACTTACTTCATTTGCCTTGGCATTTCACTCAATTTACTAAATGTCCTTCATATACTTTACTGTATTTATATTGATGTATAGTTAAGTATTTATAGTGTCAGCCTTGGTATATACCTTTGTTACACTTAACAGAGCACACAGGAGTTGGTTTGTCCCTCATTACTCTCTTGATGATGCAGTACTATAGCTAAGCTCACTGACTATTCGGGACAAGCATAACTCATTTAAGCCTCTGAAAGGCAACAATATATGCTAATATGTAAACATTACAATCTCTGCCTGGATAGGAAAATATATACTGTACAGTATACACTGCTTTGTAGAACATTATCAAAAACCGGGTTGGACTTAATTGTGCAGTGCCTCTGCCTAATGGGTTTTAAGATTGCATCCCAGGTAATCCCACTAGAAAATAAAATACTCAAAGGTATGCTCTCAGCAGCTGGCAAATTGGATTTATTTGGGAAAAAATGTGCAAATGCAAAAGAAACAATCAATATTTAAAAAAAATATGAACAATGAAAAGCTGACAAGTATACATATGGATAGACATGAACAATATTAACCCACTCTAGGGACGTAAACATTTCCATATCCTATAAAGTGGTCCCCCCAGAGTTGCCAACCACTAGAGTTTTTTTTTTTAATACGAAACTGCTTTAAATAAAGCAAATAAAAATCATTGAAAATTCAAAACTCTTTGGACTGATAAGCAGGTAAAATAGACTGGTTTTCATTTGATTTTCTGAGGATTATTCTGTTTCTTGCAATTGCTTGCACACATGCTGGACTGCAGAGTTTCCAACTCTAAGGGCGTAAAAAAGAATAACAGAGGGCCACACAAACACAGCCTATATTGTACTACTCCATTATTTAATAGTGAAAAAGGGTGTGTGTGTGGACATTTAAAATGTCTTTATTGTTTTGTCTACCCACAGGAATAAAATTACTTATTAGGGATATTTTTTAATTGTCCATGGTGCAGCCTAGTAGATACGAAAAAGCACACCGGCACACAGGATTTGAAGCTGCAGGGCAAGCCCTTGCAATTTTTTAATGCAGTGCAGGTGCAACGTTTCGGGGTCACGCCCCTTTGTCAAGCATAGTGCAGAGGTGAAACAGACAGGTATATATAGGCATCAAGATAATTACCATTTGCAAAAAGTGACATAGTGCAATCAATAATTCATGATTAAAAATATAGAATTGTATTACAAAAATATTGTTATGTATAGAAAAATTTTTTCTTTAAAATTTAAGAGAAAAATACCATATCTGAAAGATAATAACCCAGTAAAGAAATCCGACAAAAAAACTGTGTATAAGTCCATAATCCATATTTGAATTCCAAAAAACAGTCCAAAATAAGTGTCCTTGAAGTGGTTGTTTAAAAATTGTAACTTTATGAAAGAAGTAACTTCCTAAAAAAGGTTAAAATACAAACATCTTTAAGTATCAGATTAAAAGGTTATATTTACAATGTATCGGTCCCTGAAGTAAGAGCAAGAAAAATTAACCCTATATTCTATTAGGGAAGGGAAGTGGAAAATGTTTTACCTGTCCCTGTAGATGCCTGAACATACTCAAATTATCTGAAAGAAAAAAAGTAACAGTTAATTTAAAGAGCCAACCTAAAGAAAACAAGCCAAATTATATTCCTCATAGAAGAATGCCTAGTACAGCCTAGTAGAAGCATATTGACTTGCATGCTGTTGAATTAAAATATTGTATGTGTGCTTCATTTGCTTTTCATTTGACATACAGTTGTAGTTTGGATTCATCCTGATGCCATACTCAGTGAAAATAAAACATGCTAACTAATTACCATCTGCAAACTGAACATTTTATTGATGGTTTGTGCATTAATGTATTAGCCAGTGTTATTAAAATTCAGTAAAAAGGTTGTGATCAGTTTCATCACTCATTTGTTCAAATGTTAAGAATTGAGTTAGGTTTAAGGAGAGAAGGCCAATTTATGAACATCTATTCCTTGATGTTTTTGCCACAGTTTGCGAAATAATTTGCAGGTGTCGAAGTGCGGTATTTCACCATGAATCCATGACTGGTAAATAAATTTGCTCATCACTAGCCCTCACTACTCACTCTAGTAATTTCCTCTGTATGTCTAAAAAATGCACTAGCACCCTGTAATTGCAGCACTACTGATGAAGGTAGCAATGCATTCAGTGTGAGGCATTGCTCTTTGTCTAGAACAGGAGTGCCCATACTCTACTAATGCTATACTAAACTCTACTAAAAGTCTATGTAACCTATGTCTATGTAAATTTTTGGCCACCCCCCTGGTGCCAAGGTGGTACATCACAATATTTCCGACTTACAGGTCCTGAGTCCCCTTTGCAAGGGTACTGGGAATTCTCTTCTCTGGCAGTGCCTCCACTTAATGGGATCCGGGAATACACCTGCGGGTGGCTCCATTAGGAATAACATGCCACACACACACTTTGCTTTTATAAAAACAACAACTTTATATAAAGTGTAATTTAAAGGGTAAGTTAAACACATTTACATCATACAATATGTATTTAACTAGCATGACCCACTGCCCTGGGAATCCTGTGCCAGTCCATTTCCTGGCCCTATTTATCAGGTAAAGTCTCTCACTACTCATTGGCAGATCAAAGCCTCAGTTATTCCAAATGAGTACAATAGGCCCAAGTAGCGCTAGCAGCCCAAATACCTCTCCCTCCGGAATTTAGTATTGGCTCCATCATGGCAGGCATAAACAAAGCCTGGGTCACTAATAGACTATGCTGGATCCTCTCTTTTTCCACCCTCCCCTGGCATCACTCACCCGAGGGCTCACACACAGAGCTGGCAGGCTCACCTAGAGCTGGAGCAGGATCCACTGCGATGAATCCATTCCATAAACATATGCAGTTTGTATTATTCTCCATGACATAGCTCCCAGCACTTTCTATAGCGCAAGCACACTGTTGCTGAATCCATAGTTGAACTGTAGCTCCCAGCACTGTCTATAGCCAAGCATTTCACATTCAGTTGAGAAAATTTGGAGCTCGCGCCCCTCTTGATAGAGCGCCCAGGCATGGGGTCGCCACCCCAGCCTCAGAGGCCTTCCTGCCTCTACATAGTGGCAGCTGAACTCACTACTTTTTAGTGAAGTACATCAGCAGAAAAACCTCCAGCAGTAATGGCTGACTAAGCACATGGCAATCTCCTTTTATAGGGCACAGCGACACCTTGTGGCTGCTTTTGGGATCAGTCATGCTGCACCAATCCAAGAGCTCTGCCCCTGGAAACTCTAGGAGACCCTGTATCCACCATGAGGCTCCGAATGAAAAAGGGAACTTAAGCCTCAGGGTCCCTATATCTACTTTTAGTGTTATTGTCCCATTATGGTCTACATACATAACAGCATTGTAAGAATGCTGTTCCATGGAAAATATTACTTATATATTGATTTATAATAAAATGTATATTGGTATATTTAACAAACAGCTATGACTTATGTAACCTTAATATAAATGTCTGAATAAAAAGCATGAAACAGGAGGGTGATTTAGACAAGCTACTACCTTTTGGACACCCACATGGTTAAATGCAAAAAATGAGGTCCTTTGTTTGCTAAAACTAAAAAAGCATCTTTTTTATGGAATGATACCTAGGCCCCCAGCTAAAGCTCTAAATGTAAGTATCTAACCTGAGAACATCATTTGTATAATGTCACTTTTGCCCAAGCACTCATACATAATTCAACAATATACAATACAAATTTCTCATATTTTAAAATATTGGTGTTATGATATGACATTTAAAGCATGATCAGCAACACTAAACAATGGCTGAGGCTAACACAACATGATATGACCACTTCAAATTCAACTGAGACAGATCCTAATTAGTTATTTGTAAATAATTATAAGCCAAAGGTCCTGTTGCAGGAAAGACACAGAGCGACTGTGTAAAAACAACACCTCACCTTTACCATTAGCTAATGCTATGGAGTTAGCATACTAAACGAGTAGAGCCCAAAGGGAAATCCCTGTTGCCTGGCCTGTGGCTAGTAAGACAGATAGCCTTATCAACATGGACTCCCATATATTCCCTTTAGGATGGTGACATAATAATTTCTAGAGCTTTTAGACCTACCTTGAGGAAAGACATTGAGTAATTGAATTATTTAATCAATCACCACTCACTCTCATCCTTTCCAGAAGTTGATGTGCCAGTCAAGGGTAGGGACTTTGGAATGCTTTATATTTCAACAAAATAAGCACTCTGAAGCCTAAGTTGCAGGGAGGCTGAGAAACATAGCTCGGCCCCAGGTTATTAGAACCTGAGAGGCAATAAAAACATACAGTATGTTTAACATATGACCCAACAACGTTTTTTTATTACTGACTTTATAACTTACAACTGTATTTGCTTTTAAGACAAACAGAAATGTAATTACAAATATTGGTGTTTTGCCTTATTTCCAAAACATCTGTTTAACATGTGTTTCATGCAATGTAACCCCTTCTGAAAACAGAAGGTATTCACAAGTATTATGCTATACACATAGCACTGCCTTAAAACAAAAAATGAAAGGCTTTAACTCTCACATAAGGAATTATGGGCAGAGATATGCAAATCACTCCTTTATGTCCCTGTGGCCAACTATGAATCCAGAACCACTGGTTTTATAGCACAGAGACAGCCTAATAGTTCAGAGTCATATATCCAAACTTGCAGACAGCCTGTTTTGTTAAATCTCATCAGTGCAAGATATTGGAACATGGATTCTGGAAAAGGTAAGACTTGGAGAGTAGAGACACCAACCTGGTTAGGATGAGATAGGCTAAAAGGAGCCAAAAAGCCTTTCACAATGCAAGACATACAGTCAGGCCCAGATTTGTGGCAAGGCCACAAAGGCCTGGGCCTAGGATGGCAGAAATTCAGGTGCGGCACACATTCAAGCAAAGTTGTTCCCCTTCTGTGTCACCTCGGTGTCTTCTTGTGCCTGCACGTATATGCATATGCGCACGTCTTGAATATGTGTATATGCACATGCGCATATACGTGCAGGCGCAAGGAGACGGGGAGAACAACGCTGAAGGGAAGGGGAGGACGACGTGGGAGGATAAGACAGAGAGGGGGAAGGAGATGGGGAGTGCGACGCTGAAGGGAAGGGGAGGGGACGACAGA
Source organism: Xenopus laevis (assembly GCF_017654675.1). Classification (NCBI taxonomy): domain Eukaryota; kingdom Metazoa; phylum Chordata; class Amphibia; order Anura; family Pipidae; genus Xenopus; species Xenopus laevis. Next base: position 80,088,290 of record NC_054380.1, read on the forward strand.
GAGGGGGAAGGAGACGGTGAGAGTGATGCTGAGGGGGGGGGATGGGAGGGCAACGTGGTAGGGGAAGACAGAGAGGGGGATGCATAAGGGGGCGATGAGTGGAGACGGCCCAGGGGCGCCCCATTTGTAAATCCGGGCCTGCATATATAATACATATAATACATATAATACAGTATAAAGCCTTCTGAAAACAAATGGTATTTACATGCCTCATGCTACACACATAGCACTGCCTTAATACCAAAAACAAGATTTTAACACGTTAGTGTAAAATTTCATAACAATATATTCAAACTTACAGACAGCTTGTTTTAATATCTCGTCAGTAGTGATGGGCGAATTTACGCAGTTTCGATTTGTCGAAAAATGTGTGAATTTCCCGCGAAATTCGCGAAACGGCAATAAATTAGCGAAACGGCGGCAAACTGGGCAGCAAACTGGAAAATGAGGTTCAATGTTGATAAATGCAAGGTTATGCACTTTGGCAAAAATAATATAAATGCAAGTTATACACTAAATGGCAGTGTGTTGGGAGTTTCCTTAAATGAGAAGGATCTAGGGGTCTTTGTAGATAACACGTTGTCTAATTCTGGGCAGTGTCATTCTGTGGCTACTAAAGCAAATAAAGTTCTGTCTTGCATAAAAAAGGGCATTAACTCAAGGGATGAAAACATAATTATGCCTCTTTATAGGTCCCTGGTAAGGCCTCATCTGGAGAATGCAGTGCAGTTTTGGACTCCAGTCCTTAAGAGGGATATAAATGAGCTGGAGAGAGTGCAGAGATGTGCAACTACTACTATATTAGAGGACATTATAGACAAATGGCAGGGGACCTTTTTACCCATAAAGTGGATCACCGTACCAGAGGCCACCCCTTCAGACTAGAAGAAAAGAGCTTTCATTTGAAGCAACGTAGGGGGTTCTTTACAGTCAGGACAGTGAGGTTGTGGAATGTCGGGTGATGTTGTGATGGCTGATTCAGTTAATGCCTTTAAGAATGGCTTGGATGATTTTTTGGACAGACATAATATCAAAGGCTATTGTGATACTAAGCTCTATAGTTAGTATAGGTATGGGTATATAGAATTTAATTAAAAGTAGGGATGGGTGTATGTATGGATGCTGGGTTTTCATTTGGAGAGGTTGAACTTGATGGACTTTGTCTTTTTTCAACCCAATTTAACTATGTAACTATGTAACTATGTAACGTCTCGTTTTTGACGCTGGTGTTCGTTTTTGACGCTGGCGTGCGTTTTTTTTACGCTGGCATGCGTTTTTTTTTTACGCTGGCATAAAAAGAACTGATGCCGGCATCAAAAAAAAATTGGACGCCAGCGTAAAAAATTAGACGTCTGTGGCATTTTGCAAATTTTTCGCCTTTTCGCGAATTTCGCAGGAAATTCGCAAATTTTTAGGCGACATTTTTTTTGACGCTGGCGAATTTTTGCCAGTGAATTTTAGCGGCCATTTAACAAATTTATTCGCCGGCGGCGAATCATGCAAATTCGCGCCTGCCAAATAAATTTGCCCATCACTACTCGTCAGTGCAAGATCATAGGCCTGCGGGCAGGGACCTCATATCAGAATGTATCAATTTGCTTGTAAATGATGTACCCCTATATACAGTGCTATTGAAAATGTTGGTGCTATGTAAATAAATGTAATAACAATAAAGACAAAATAAGATAAAACCTGCTGATATGCCATAGAAAGTATACTCAAGTATTAACACCATTAAATTAATTGATTTTTTTGTTTTTTTAACCTTGAAATCTTAAATTTTAATAAATATGCTCCCTTAAGATTGAGTATTCTGCCTCTCAATGTATCTCAAATAAGACCCTGATTTTAACCCCTGTTGCAACTGCTTGTGATCGTAAACAAGTCATTCAATTTCTTTATGTCCTGGTTTTTATTTATAATTCGCAATGAGTGATTTTTTTTCACCAGGCATGTAAACTGCGGCAAAAATAAGCTGAGAAAAATTTTGCAGCGACAAAAAAGTAGCCAAGACAAATTTCTCGCAGAGACAAAAAAATCGCCACAAGAAAAACCCACTGACTTTAATGCATTCGGAGTGAGAAAAAATTAAAAATTGTCGTACATGTAAAAATTGTCACGCAATTTGGTGAATTTCGCCACAGTTTTGCTAATTTTTCCGCGAAGCGAAACAGGACAGATTCGATCATCGCTATTTATAATGTACCAATGAGCTTTGCCTTGACAGCTATAAAATACTACAAAGATCAATTCCTTTAGAAGAAAGGTACTACAGGTATGGGATCTGTTGTCCAGAAAGCTCCAAATTACAGGAAGACCATCTCTTAATATAAACAAATAATCTCTAAAATCCAGTGTAATTCTGACCAGTTTATTGGCTAACACCTATTTAAAGGAACAGTTCAGTGTTAAAATAAAAACTGGGTAAATAAAAAATGTTCCAAATGTAGTTAGTTAGCCAAAATGTAATGTATAAAGGCTGGAGTGAGCAGATGTCTAACATACAGTAACAGAAAATTTCACAACTTCCTGCTTTTCAGCTTTCTAACTGAGTTAGTCAGCAACTTGAAGGGGGCCACATGGGACATAACTGTTCAGTGAGTTTGCAACTGATCCTCATCATTCAGCTCAGATTCAGAAGATACAATTATAACCTACCTGGCCCCCTCAAGTCACTGATTGGGTACTGCCTGGTAACCAATCAGTGGAAACCAAGAGAGCTGAAAAGCAGGAAGTAGTGTTACTATTATGTTACACAACCAGTCACTCCAGCCTTTATACATTACAGTTTTGGCTAACTAACTATATTGAAAACATTTTTTATTTTGCACAGCCTATCCATTTACCCAGTTCTTATTTTTACACTGAATAATTCCTTTGAACATAAAAATGTATTTTGAGGTTCTTCCAATTGGCTTCAGTAGTAATGAACCAACATTATTCTTTTTTCTCAAGTCTATTACTTTATTGTGGAAGCCTGTGCCCCATTTTAAAAATAAAAAGTACAGAGATGTTAACAATAAAAAAAAAGAAATATTATAATTAATTTATCAGCTGTAAAAAGCCATCTTTCCCTTCTATAACATCTGCTTGGCCATGTGTTATGTAGAGCAGTAACTGACAGTTAAACTGATCTCTTTTTAATGCCTTGTATATTGTTATTGTGCTTCTGTGACAAACCTTTATTAGGATATGTCGATTATTTTGTTGGCACTGCTAATGCTGGAATGTAACGCACAGTTGTAAACATTAGTTTATTTTAGGACTGGTAATTCTAGTTAGTAACAACCATTATCGTACAAATATTCTTGCAAAATGCTTTCTGGTGAGCCATTTGTTTTGCATAATCTACTTTGAACATCTCCAATGTAAAGGATTGTAAAATAATAAATTAATTATCTTTTAACAGCTCAAGTGAGATATAAAAGAATTGAGGAATTAATGGTGCTCAGCCCAATGCTAAACATTTTACGTTAAACTTCATGATGAACAAAAAACTATAGAAATGTCAAAATTCTCTCAGATAGAATGTTGTTGCCATAGGAACATTTTTATAAATAATGGAATCAGCATGAGCAACACCATCACATCACTGCATAAGGTAAAATCATTACATTTCGAGAAGAAATCATTATTCCATTGCAGCCCAACCTTAACGTGACTTCAATTAATTATCAATAAATTAATAATTCCAAGGATTCATACAACATGAAAACACCAATTTGCTTTCCCAGCAAAAGATCAATCTTACATAAATTCTATTTCAAAGTTTACATTTTATATATCTCATATTTGACATTAAACCTTTCACAATAATTAATATGTGAATTCTGAATATTTCTAGACCTTTCCTTGTTTTTACTGATGTGGGCATGGCAGTGTATAATTCCAGTCAGCAGCCAATATATTTAACACAATCCACTATAAATTTCTCTATAAATACCCTGCAAGGACAGCAGGACAATGAGGAACAGATACTTAATTAAGATTTGTTATTATTACTATTTTATTGAGTTGAATTGAAAACCATGAAACAAGATGTTTTAACATCACTAGCCAACATGATTTTGTGGTATAAAAATTGTGTTGTGGCATCTCCAAGCTTTATGTACTTGTTCTTTCTGGAGAGCATGCAGAAGGGAAATTGGGGTAATGTATGAGAGAAGAGCAAAAGTGGATGGTCGGAGATAAAAGACAAAAAATGAACAGAGACCCGATAATGAATCTACAAGAAGGTGGATTTCTTTGTGGCGAATTAAAGTTCTAAGAAACACAATCGCCTCCACTGGCAAGTGAAAGACATATGCCCAGTCTCCGTCCTAATACTTGGTCGTGGCAGAAAAAGTATGCATACCTCCCAACCGTCCAGTTTTCTGCTGTAAAGTCCTGACTTTGACAGCTCAGCCCACAGTTTTCTACTATGTCCCTAGTTTCTCTTTGATCTCCTGCACTGATGCAAGAAAAAGATACAAAGTTTCAGAAACTTAATTAAAATAAGAGCCTTTTTGGCAGAGAACCCAGAACACTGAGTAGTTGCACTTTTGATACATTTGTAACAATTTAAGATAAACAAAGTCACAATTGTAACTATTTAAGATAAACAAGTCTCTTGGGAGAACAGAAATGCAAAGCAAACATGTATGTATAAGCATCAAATGTCACAAGTGGATCAACTCACCAAATTGAATCAGTGGTCCAGGTGCTCCTGCCCCAGGCCCTCAGCTCAAGGGAGTGGACAAACTGTATAAAAGGAAGCAAAATGTTGGAGCAAGGCACTCGAATAGGTCACGCATGGATCAGATAAATGTTAAGTAAAAAAGAAAATCGTATTTGTATAAACAACTCATTCCTGACGCGTTTCCTGTCTAAGACACTCAGGGGCATATTTATCAAGGGTCTAATTTTGAATTGAAAAAACTTCGAAATTCAAATTCAAGAAGACCAATCAAAATTAAGTTGAAGGTTTTGTTTGGTCGAATAGGTCGTTTTCGAATTCAGTCTGAATTCAACTGAATACTAATTGTATGAATCGAAGGAATAGCGCATTCGATCGCATTCGATTCAAGTTTTTCCCCAAAAAAACTTAGATATTTTCAAAGTCCACCAATTGACTCCAAGTAGGTTCTAGGAGGTCCCCCATAGGCTAAAACAGCAATTTGGCAGGTTTTAGATGCCGAATGGTTGAAGTCAAATATGCCGGAGTCAAAAATTTTTTTTGAAAAACAGACGCCGGCGTCAAAAACGGGCGCCGGCGTCAAAAACGGGCGCCGGCGTAAAAAAAATGGGTGCCGGCATCAAAAACGAGACGCCGGTGCCGTTTTGCAAATTTTTCGCCGTTTCGCGAATTTCGCACAAAGCGAAATGGCGCAAATTCGCCCATCACTATTTATATGTTCTGTTCCTAACAAAGTTTAGCATTTATCTCTAAAGGCACCATAGCATGCTATATGAAAGGGTTTTGTATACACTTAAATAGATGGTTCTTTTTCCTTCATTTCTAAAAATTGCTTGTTTGTTTTATAAAGGCTACTACAGGTAATATAAATAAGATTGAGCATTGCCATGAGGGCAGTCACTCAAGTTAAATAAGGCACACAATATAAGTTGTGTAGAATACAATGGTTTGGATTCTTACATAGGAAGATAACCAAATACCAGACAACATTATTCAAACCTTTATCATATAAGATAGAACATTAATTGTTAAGAACTGGATCAACAAATTTTAGGGGGATTATTTACTAAACTCTGGTCAGGCATTTTGAGGCAAAACTAGATTTAAAAAAAAAAAAAATATCTCAAATTTTTCAAGATTATCAAAGTACGATGCAGCAAAAATGCAGAATCTGAAAATCCACCACCTCAGACCTGCCAAGATTGTGTATACTGTAAGTCAATGGCAGAGGTCCCTATCCTATTTTTAAGTTGTCCTTATTTCACCTGAACAAGGCACTTGGCACATTTTCCTATTTACAACATTATTTTTTTTCACAGTTATATTAATTATGTTTAGATTCATTTAAGTCCCTTTTATTTGCTTTTACTGTAATTGTGTTATTTTGAATTCAAGGGCCAACTTCATGAAGGTTAATTGTGCCATTGTTCCTTTCTGTTTCATGATAGCTCTTCTGTTTTTATATTCATTTCATAATACACATGGTCAAAAATGAAATGATACAGTAAATCTTAAGAATTAATTATGAGATAATTAAGTACTGTTTAATTGAATTCCAATAAAAATATATTGGGAACATTTTTTAAACACCTATTTTTTTTAAAGAATTTCTAAGCAACAGGATTAAAAGTACAATAGCCCTTTTGAAATATACAGGTATGGGATCCATTATCCAGAAACCCAGAAGGCTCTGAAATACTGTACTGGAAGACCATCCCCATAGACTCCATTTTAATCAAATAATTACCTATTTTTAAAAATTATATATTTTTGCTCTGTAATGAGAAAACAATTACCTTGTACTGGATACACACTAAGATATAATTAATGCTTATTGAAGAAAACAAACCAAATGGGCTTAAATCAAATTTAAATTATTTTTAGCTTACTTAAGGTATTAATATCCAAATTATAGAAAGATGCCTTATTCAGAAAACCCCCAAGTCCAGAGCATTCTGGATAACAGGTCACATACCTGTATCTATTCAAATAAGATATAAGATTTCTATTCTGCACTTAAATAGATTATATGTGTGAATGTGCTGGTACATGTAAATGTTTTTTTGCACATCTGTATGAATAAATGTATGGTATGGTTGAATACACACTATTACTTAAATGTCATGTAATTATTAAGGCTTTTGACACACAGGGGCAGATTTATCAAAGGTTGAAGTGAAAATGTGAATTTAAAAAATTCAAATTGCGAGCTAATTTTTGTGTACGTCGACTAGGGAATAGACAAATTAGATTCAATTTAAAAAAAACCCTGAAAATTCGAATTTCAAAAATCATCATTAAAAATCTGACCGACCATTCGCCATCTAAACCTGCCGAATTGCTGTTTTAGCCTATATAAAAAATATTTGATTTTCGAATTTTCGAGTAATTGTTTAGGTACTTCGTCCATCGAATTGGTCAAATTTGATTGAATTTGATCCAATCGAATGATTCGAACGATTAGATGTAAAAATCGCTCGACCATTCGATAATCAAAGTACTGTCTCTTTAAAAAAACTGCAACTTCATACTTCGCCAAATTAAAGCTACTGAAGTCCAATGTTAGCCTATGGAAACCTTCCGCAGCACTTTTATAAATTTTTTTGGTCCAATTAAAATCCTTCGATCGATTGATTAAACGATTCGTTCGAATCGTTCAAATCGTTCGATTTGCAGGATTTTATCGTAAAATCGGACGATTTTTATTTGATCGATCAAACCTTTTGCGCTAAAATCCTTCGAATTCAATTTTACTTCGAGGGATTTTTAACCCTCGAAATTCGACCCTTGATAAATCTGCCCTATGTGTATGTTTGTGTTTTTCATCTTAAAAAAGAAAATGAGTGCCTTTAGACTATTCACTTAATTCATACAAGCATAATTACTGTTGTACATTTATGAATTTGCAGGTGAATTAACTTAAAATAACTGGGAGGTGCCAAAATTGTAGGCACCCCCTAGTGATTAAAATTAATTACCTGATACCCTGGGCCAGTGCACTAGTATTGCTGCAAAATTCCACCACCATCTTCTTCGGCTTCTTCCATTTTCTCTTTGTTCCAGTCTGGGAAGACGCATTTGCACAAAGTGAAAGCTGAACTTATAGAAAATATAGAAAATATAATAGCCAGCTTTGAAAGAAGACAGAAAAGGAAGAGGATTGTGGTGGATCAGCTTTTAAAGGAGTACAGGGCTGGGGCAGTTTTCTGCTATAAGGAGCACTAACCCGGTCCCAGGGTATCGGTAAGTAATTATAATCACTGTGGGTTGCCTAATATTTGGCACCTCCAAATGATTTTAAGTTTTAGATCTCCTTAATGTATTTATGTGCAGGTGCTGAACCAAAGAGCAACTTCCATTTCAATTTTCTTTTTCTGTTAAACTCTCATTTACGACCACTCCAAAACTGTAGTCAGGTATTAATGGGCACAGTTGTTGCATTTATTGATACCATGCATTAAAAGTACTTGCAGCTAAACATGCTCCCTGCACTTGTGATAATTTGCACCAAGTACAACAAAATAAAATAACAATGGTATTTAGGGAGGGGCAGCATTCTGGAAAAAAATTGCAAATTGCCTGCAAACTGCACTTGAGTTACTGTATATACATTAGAGATTAGACATAGAAGAAGACAGAACTTAGAATACAGAGCAGAAAGAGTTGAAATGTCTTAAGCAGATTTGTATTTTTTCTCTGTTGACCTTTCTGTTGCCACATAGTGTAATTCAGGGGTCCCCAACCTTTTTTACCCGTGAGCCACATTCAAATGTAAAAAGAGTTGAGCAACACAAGCAAGAAAAAGTCCCTTGGGGTGCCAAATAAGGGCTGTAATTGGCTATTTGGTTAGCCCTATGTGGATTGGCACCCTACAGGAGGCTCTACTTGGCCCTACATTTAGCTTTTATGCAAATAAAACTTTCTTCCAAGCCTGGAATTCAAAAATAAGCACCTGCTTTGAGGACAATGAGAGCAACATCAAAGGGGTTGGGGAGCAACAAGTTGCTCATGAGCTACTGGTTGGGGATCACTGCTGTAATTGAACTTCTACCTGTTCTGCTATCTCCAGTGTTCTTCCTCCTAAGAAGCTACCTCTACTATATGATGGGGTATGTAGAAGATGTTATATAGGGTAGATCTCATTCCTCTTGCAATTACACTGCATTTTTGTAAAGGAATGCTGTAATATATCATATGCATTAATAATAATCAACAGTTGTTTTTATACTTTTACTTACTTTTTCAACTATATATAAAAAATATATGGAAAAGTTAATTTTAAAGTGAACTATTGATTTAACACCCTTGTTATTCATGTAGGGGCCGATTCACTAACTTCGAGTGAAGGATTCGAAGTTAAAAAACTTTGAATTTCGAAGTTTTTTTTGGGCTACTTCGACCATCGAATGGGCTACTTCAACCTTCGACTACGACTATCGAAGGATTCGAAGTAAAAATCGTTCGACTATTCGACCATTCGATAGTCGAAGTACTGTCTCTTTAAAAAACTTCGACCCCCTAGTTCGCCATCTAAAAGCTACCGAAGTCAATGTTAGCCTATGGGGAAGGTCCCCATAGGCTTGGCTAACTTTTTTTGATCGAAGGATATTCCTTCGATCGTTGGATTTAAATCCTTCGAATCGTTAGTTTCGAAGGATTTAATCGTTCGATCGAAGGAATTATTATCGAACTATCTGCGCTAAATCCTTCGACTTCGATATTCAAAGTCAAAGGATTTTAGTTCCTAGTCGAATATCGAGGGTTTATTAACCATCGATATTCGACCCTTAGTGAATCGGCCCCGTAATGTTGTCACTAAATGCCTTTTACTCATATAAATAATGAATCCAGGTTCTTTTTATTAAAACCAAAATTATAAAACATATTTTGTGCTTGTTTGAAAAGCTTTCAAACTCTTCAGTATCAACCAGATTTCATGCTGTGCAAGGACAGTGAAACATCACATGAAATATTTCAGATGATGAGCTAGTGAGCTTTGTTCCAAATCCAACCAGACAGTTCTAACTGTTCTATTAAATAAAGTTCCCATAGCCCATGGAATGGCTTTTAGAACCTATAATAGAATGCATATCAATATGTTATTAAACTGTTTACATGCACAATGATATTGTTGCATAAAAAGTAATAATCTAAAGCAATATGATTCCAAACACTTGTTAGGTTCCCTTTAGAAGTACAATTTTTATCTCAGCTGAATGCCATATAATCAATAATCCCTGCTTGAGGCAAAGACTCATTCATTTCGAGATTTTCACTTAATCTACCTAATTATTTTTTTAAAAATAAAGGCTTCTATAAGCCTAGGGATATATGTTACATTGTTTAGAGATACATGACAAACAGGATGGGGTAACCAAGTAGAATGCAGACAGGAATAAAATATTGCAGTACTTTCCTATTTTATCCTTCTTTTAATAAAATATATTTCATTAATCTGCAGAGTGACATTTTCTTTCACAAAAGGTGCAATCTCTTAGGCATATTCATTTATAAAGGAAGCAAGCACGCTTGCAATTACCATCCAATTACTTCTTTTAAATTATAGGCTAGAACTGAATGATGGCTGCAGGGTGTTATTTTTCTAGAAATCTATATTTTCAATAGAAATCTAAAAGTTTGGCTTTTTATGATTTTATAATCACACACAATTTTGTATTTTTACATTTTTCTTTTGCAGTTTTATATTAAAAACTGTATGCAAAAGTTAGTTGTAGCTTCTGCAAAATTACATTTTCTTTTGTGTCTTTAAACTAAATTAATACTTTCATTTGGAGTTGGGATTTTTGGTAAAAACAATTTCAAGTTCTAAATTCACCAGCTCCAATTTGAATGTGAGATTTATTACTGTCAGACCCTTCAAAAATTAAAATTTGAATAGTCCCCTCCTAAAACCTGTCGAGTAGTGATGGGCGAATTTGTCCTGTTTCGCTCCACAGAAAAATTTACGAATCTCCCACAAAATTCGCAAACTGTGAAAAATTCCCAAAATGGCAAAGCTGATTCGTTTTTTACGCCAGCGTCCGTATTTGGACACTGGCGTCCATTTTTTGTATAGTTATTACACAGAAAGGCACAATAGGCGTCCAAAGAGAACACACTTTGGAGAGCATTCACCCACCAAGTTTTCAGAGTGCGAATTTTATTCTAATTTTTGGGTTGGGACTATTCGATCAAATTTTTTCATAAATAATATACCATTCAAAATTATTAGAGTTTAAAAATATTCACATTATTCTAAAATTTGACCTTTGATAAATAGCCCTCTTATTGTTTACCTTCATTCAATATTTGCCATTTGTATGTTAAGGAATAAACAAAAAAAGAGATTTGACATCACGTCAGAGCCGAGCCAACTGGGCGCCCTAGGCAACCAAGTTGGCTAACCCCACCCCCCATGCGTGAGCAAGCGTGCATGCACCATAACACCCCCAGGGGTGCTCCGCCAATGAGGCGAATTGAGCAACTCACCTAAGGCGGCAGTGCCAGAGAGGTTCCCAGGGATGGCTAAAAGCCGCTCCTGGTACCTTTAAGAGCCAAATTTCAGTTTTTTAAGCAATTGCGCTCTCCGCAGTAGTGTTCCTGCCTCCCCGACAGGTAAACCGGTGAGGGGAGCAGTATTTCAGGAGCCGCCTCAGGCCTACATCAGAATCGGCGCTGACACCCCCACATCGTTGCCCCCTAGTCAGGTGCCTCTTCTGCCTACCCCTAGTTCCAGCCCTTCTTCACGTGTAGTTTTTTTCTAAAAAAAGCATGTCTAGTGACAAAACATAAACCAATGCAATGTCTAACCACCTTGTCTCCGCTGTACCTCTTAGGGGCATATTTATCAAGGGTCAAATTTGAAAAACTTCTAAATTTTAGTTCAAAAAGACAAACCAAAATTAAGTCAAAGGTTTTTTTTGGCTGAATATGTTAGTTTTCGATTGAATAGGTCCGTATTCGGCCGAATTCGAATTGTACAAATCGTAGTAATAGTACATTCGATTGAATTTGAATCGAAGTTGCCCGAAGTTTCCTCGTGAGGCAACTTCTAGCAAGCGAGAGACAGTTCGGGGAGATTAGTCAGTTTTAAAGTTTTAAAGCCGGGCGTGTGTCTCTGCTCTGAAAGTCCAAATTCATTAAAAATGGTCTAATAGGGTCAGTGCAGCTCCCATTCAGTGGAGTAACTACCGGGGGAGCAGGGGGTGCAATTGGGCCAGGGCCTGCACCTCCTCAGGGCCCCCCGGCAGCTTGTGCACTGACTCCGGTGGCAGAAAATGGCGTACGGAGGGGGCAGGGGCCTAGCTGCATGTCCCGTGCCAGGGCCCTCCCCCCTCTAGTTACGTTACTGCTCCCATTAATTTCTTTGGGACCTCAACAGCTTTTACTTGGCTCACTTTTGTATTAAAGGTGTTTGTGGTTTTTACACTAAATCATGAATTTTAAGAGTTTCAGAGAAATAACTAAAAAAAACCACACATTTTTAGAGAAAAAAAATAAAAAATATGATTCATGAAAAAAATAGAAATCCAAATTTTAGTAAATTTGCCCCTTAGTGTTTTCTGTACTTCAAATAAATAATCGAATTAAAAAAATTAAGCAATTCAAAAAAAAAATATTTGAATAAAACTGCGGGGAGTTTACAAGCTCAAAAATTATTTTGAAAACTCAAACTCAATAGTTAAAATTTTCGCTATTACATTTTAAATGCCACAATTTTACATTCAAGTTTTTTTTCTTGCTTAATTTATTGTCCACATTCATGCTTTTTAGTGCAAAAAACATCACTGAATAAAATATTAACGTTGACTTAGTATTTTCTCTGATCCAGGACCTGGGGCTCTCCATCCTTTTTGTGTAGCTTTCTGTAGCCAACTTGATCAATGAGAGCACTCACTTTTACCATTGATGTAATCTAGACACAAAACAAAAATGAAAAAAGTATTTCAATTTTAAATTTAAAATAACATAAAAATTAGAGAAAAAAATTAAAAACCCATTGAAATTGGCTTTATATATGTTAAACTATTTAAATGCAGTAACATATCTGTAGGTGAAAATCTCAACATACTCCTTCTTACTACTGATGCATGATTAAGAGGATATAATTTTGTACCCCTTGTGATGCATATACTGTATTATATTGTGGTACAATTTTAATGAAATATAGTTAATAATATAAATTTAAGCCCCGTATATAAATGAACATATCTCAGCCACAGGTGACAGGGGTTAGGTACTTTAAGCTATATTTGTCCCTCTTTCCTTGTTCCAAATTATAGAATAACACTATAATATTGTTACTGAGGTTTCTAAACTTTAATTCATAAGAAACCCCAAAATACCAGTTCTCTTGTTGTTGCTTGCTTCTTGTGGTTGCTTCTTTGTAAATGGCTTAAAACTAACTATACATTTTTAGCACAAGCTCTATTCTTAGATGACACACTTAGATGTCACTACCCATAGCGACACTAAACAAAGGTGAGTAGCTTCTTTATCTTGCTTCATCCTTAGACTCGCTCAAACTGTCTGTCTTCTTACCATGAAATCATTCTCTGTTGTCTATGTATACATGGGATTTACATTAAGCATTTTGAATGGTTTTAATGTTAGATTTAAACTTAATTAAAAACTGCACATTGCTAGTGCTTACACTCTTTCTTATGAGTAAAGATACCACTGAGATGTAGTAGTGTGACAGTCGCTTCTTAATTAGTGAGGGGTGAATCCCTCACGTTTTGAAAAATATTGCGAAAAAAACGTAAAACTCGAAAATTGATGCCTGCATCCAATTTTGGATGCGCGTCTGAAAAGTCGACCGTGCCAATTTTGACAATGGCGTTAAAGTCAATGGGCGTCAATGTTTTGACGCCGGCTAATTTTTGCCTGCAAATTTTCGCAGGAGATTTTCCAATTTATTCGCCGGCAGTGAAATGTGGAGATTGTGACAGCTGAATTTATTCGCCCATCACTGCTCTTAATAAGCTACAATTCCAATTCCTATAATGCCATGCGATTTCTATACTCAACATACCTGTTAAAAAGGAGAACATGTGCTAGGAATTGGAACTGGAGCTTTGACAGAACAAGAGCTGACTACTTCTATATTTTTCAATGGTAGTCAGAATCAGTAGTGCAACAAGCTATTGACAAAAAAAAATAGGAACCCTTCTTTCAAGGTAATTTCATCATACAAGGTAATTTCAATCATACTACTGTATACATAAAATCTAATAAGCTTCTTGGTATCATGGCTCCTAGCAGCTTACTGGTTTGGCACCTACTTATTATTTTCCACTATACATCAAACATAATATTATTTTGAAAATTGTTCTAATTGGTACAGATTGTTTTTTGTGAGTTTTTGAGTTCAAATAAGCATGCAAGACAGAGAGTTACTTTAGAAACAACGTATATATTATTTATTGGTGATTTTCTGTGTTTATACTGTGTATTAATATAAATTATATATTAATTAAAATTCCTTGCACATTGAATACTATTGTTTTTAAAGCTGCCATATGTTAAGTTATATTTTAGCACCTAAATATAATCTTACATTAACATATATAATATTTTTGCTTCTTTCTGGGTCAAAGCAAGCAATCTATTTCTACCACCTATGAGCAATGCTCAATTAACACATATAAAATAATACAACCTTGCTTTTCCCTGCTAATTAAGGGCATAATTTGAGCATAATTGTTGGCATTTAGAAACATTGATTCTATAAAACATATCTTTAACTGTGCTTCACATATTTACTACAGTCAGAACACTTTATGAAAACCAGTAATTTCAGCACATCACAAAAAATGGAATAAAACCCAACATGTGGCATAATAATTGCACAGGTGGTTAACCTTTTACAGGTCTAGCCAGCAGCACCAGATGAAACTAGGCATTAAAAGAATTGTTCAGTTTAAAAATAAAAACTGGGTAAATAGGTACATTTTCTAATATAGTTAGTTAGCCAAAAATGTAATGTATAAAGGCTGGAGTGACTGGATGTCTAACATAATAGCCAGAACAATACTTCCTGCTTTGCTGCTCTCTTGGCTTCCACTGATTAGTTACCAGGCAGTAACCAATCAGAGACTTGAGGGGGGGCAACAACAGTCATAACTGTTGCATTTGAATCTGAGATGCATACTAAGGATCAATTGCTAACTCACTGAACAGTTATGTCTGGTGATGGATGAATAAATTCGCCACGTCCAAAAAAATTTGTAGCTCGTGAAAATTGACGCATGCATAAAAATGTTTGCGGCAAGATGATTTTGACATCCAATCATCCACATAGACAAATAAATACAAGAGGTCCTCTGCACTCAACCCATTCATGTAATGTTTTTAATGTTTATTATTGTTAACATGTATTCATATACAGCACTGTAAAGTAAATGTGATTATACAACTAAATCACATGAATTATATACATAGAACATATGGAGTTACATACATCACAATCAATACCGGTACAAAAAGGTGAGGAAGGCACTATGCATAGGCGTAGGCAAGATCGAATTAAGTGGGTGAGAAATCTGGTACTGTGTCAGGCTTACCAATGTGATCCAGACGGAGAAGGAGTTGGAGCTGAAGATTTCGAACTCACAAGCGCCTCACACAACCACTACCCACCTGTAATGGAACAGGGAGCAGGGTTGTGGAGAGTAGCCAATGAGACTATCAAACGCGGTACAGAGGATTAGGCAAAGTCGTAGTCAGGAAGTCCGAGGTCGAAGGCAGGCAGCGAGGTTCGTAACGATAAGACAGGCAGAAGAGTCGAGGCAGGCAGCAGAAGTCGTAGTCCAGGTTCAGGCAAGGTCACAACAGGAAATTCAATAGTAAGAGATGCTAGGGTTTCAGTAAAATAACCTAATAACCAGGCAATGCATGTCAGTCTGGATCTGGTTTAAATACATATCTTTTGGCGCCAAACGAGCGTCTTCGTGCTGACGTCACAGAACTGACGCCAGCACGTCCGTCACAGGCGTTTCCGCCTACGCGTCCGCGACCGTCGCCGGCGTCACGCGCCGGCGCGCATTACCGCGCCCGTGCCTGCGCCGAACAGGACGCATGCGTAAGTTCTCACAGTACTGTATGTGGAGGTGTTGCGTTTGGTAGTTAAGCAGAGTGAGGGTAGGCTTCTAGAAAGAACTGCGTTTTAAGAGATTTCTTGAAAGCAGAAAGGTTGGGAGAAAGTCAGACAGACTGAGGGAGAGAGTTCCAGAGGAGGGGCGCAGCCCTTGCAAAGTCTTGAATGCGAGCATGTGAGGAGGTAATGAGAGAAGAGTTGAGTAGCAGGTCAGTAGAGGAGCATAGTAAGCGGTTGGGTGAGTATATAGAGATGAGTTCAGAGATGTAGGGTGGGGCAGAGTTATGAAGTCAGTGTCATTAATTTGAATTTGATTCTGAAAGGTAACAGAAGCCAATGCAGGGATTGACAGAATGGTGAGGCAGAGGAGGAGCGGTTGCTGAGGTGTATGAGCCTCGCAGCAGTGTTCATTATGGACTGGAGAGGTGACAGTCTCTGGAGGGGAAGGCTAATTAAAAGAGAGTTACAGTAGTCTAGACGTGATATGATGAGAGAGTGAATAAGAATTTTGGCAGCATCTTGGGTGATAAATGATCGTATTTTGGATATGTTCCTTAGGTGGAAGTGACATGATTTAAGGAGTGGATATGAGGAGTGAATGACAGGGCAGAATGTAGGCACCGGGCCTGGGGAGAGGGGGTGAAAGTGGAATTGTTAACTATGATGGATACTTCCGGGATGTTACTGGTGTTAGTTGGAGGAACCATTTCAGTTTTAGAGAGGTTTCATTTAAGGTAGCGTTGCGACATCCAGGTAGAGATAGCGGACAGGCAGGAGGAGAAGCGAGTTAGGGTTCTGGGTTGAGTTCAGGAGATGAGAGATAAATCTGAGTATCGTCAGCATAGAGCTGGTAGTGGAAACCATAGGAGTTGATTAATTTACAGAGGGAGGAATTATAGAGGGAGAATAGTAAGGGTCCCTTGGCAGAGCCTTGAGGAACTCCAACAAAAAGAGGTAGGGGAGAAGATGCTACTCTGTTGTAGGAGACACTGAAGGAACGATTACGGATGTAAGAAGAGAACCAGGAGAGGACTGTGTCATGAAGGCCAAGAGAATGGTGGGATTGGAGGAGGAGAGGGTGATCTACAGTGCCAAATGCGGCTGAGAGATCAAGCAGTATTAATAGTGAGAAATGATTGTTGGCTTTAGCGGTTAAAAGGTCATTAGTTAGTCGAATCAGGGCAGTTTCTGTGGAGTGTTGTGGCTTAAAACCAGATTGTAGGGGGTCCAGCAGGTTATTGTCAGAGAGGAATGAGGTTAGGAATGAGGTTAGTCGGTTGTAGACTAGGCGCTCAAGTAGTTTAGAGATGAACGGTAACAGAGAGATAGGTTGGAGGTTGTCAAGATTGGAGGGATTAAGAGCATGTTTTAGTTGAGAAGGAAACAGTTGAGAGCGAAAGATAAATAGGTGAGTTAAGGCTTTGATTAGACAAGGATTGGTATTGCGAAGAAGTTTTGAGGGTATTGGATGGAGCGGGCAGGTGTTAAGGTGAGAAGAGGCCAAAAGCTTTGAGACTTCCTCATCAGTGACAGGGGTGAAGGAGCAAAGGAGAGTGTTAAAGGTGGAGAAAATTTGTGCTGTTTTTTTTAGAAAGGGAGTTAATGAGTGAAGTAAAATATGTTTGTTTGGCTTGGAAGAGGCAGGTGTTATAGGAGGGCAGATTTGTAGCTCCAAAAGTCTGATTCTGAACGGGATTTGTGCCAGCGACGCTCAAGTGCACGTGAATGTCTTTGGAGCGCTTTTGTATGAGCAGTATGCCAAGGTTGAAGTGGTTTGGGTCTAGCACATTTAGCTTTTATAGGAGCAAGCTCATTTAGGGCAGTGGTGAGAGTACTATAGTAGACAGAGGTAGCCACATTAGGACATGAGATGGCTGAGATATTAGAGTGAAGAGAGTCAAAGGAAGAATAGAGATGTGACACTTCTACAGCTTGCAAGTCACGGTAAGTGTTTGGGGAATAGCAGGGGGTGAGGAGGGAATTAGTGAGAGTTGAAATGTGAGCATATTGTGATCAGAGAGGGGAAATGGTGAGTTAGTAAAATTGGTGGTTGAACAGAGTCTGGTAAATATGAGATCCAGAGCATTACCATTGGAGTGAGAGGGGGAGTCTGAGCACAAAGATAAGCCTAGGGAGGAGGTGAATGAAAGAAGTGAAGAGACAGAAGAGTTGTTAATGTTGTTAACGGGTATATTAAAGTCACCTAATATGATGGATGGGATGTTAGATGAAAGAAAGTAAGGAAGCCATGCAGCAAAGTTGTCCAGAAATTGTGCAGTTGGTCCTGGTGGTCGATATATAACAGCAATGCAGAGTGAAACAGGAGAAAAGAGCCTAATGCAGTGAGCCTCAAATGAGGAGAATGATAGGGAGGGTGGAAGAACTTTAAAAGTACAGCGCGGAGAGAGAAGAAAACCTACCCCACCTCCAGGTCTGTTACCAGGTCTGGGAGTATGAGTAAGGTGTAGGCCCCCATAGGACAGGGCAGCAGGTGAGGCAGTGTCGGTAAGTGCGAGTAGGTTAAAGGAATTTGCAATGAAATGGTTGTGTGTAGTGGTGAGTTTGTTGCAAACAGATCTGGCATTCCAGGAAAGATTAGCTGGGTTTTTGGGTATAGGAATAAGAGTTCTGTACTGTTTTAATTTGCACCGAAGAGAAGGAGCTCGTGGCTGTGATAAAACTGGGATGGGGTAAGGGCCAGGTTTTGAGGAAATGTTCCCAGCTGCCAGCAATAGAAAGGAAAGATAGACTAAGTGAAAGAAGGATTTGTAAGTTCTTAGTTTGTATGAAAAAGAGGAGTTTTGTGGAATAGCTAAACAGAGTACTTTATAAACTTCATGTGTGGAGAGGGGAGGAGAGGAGAGTAGAGAGTAGGGATGTCGTGGACTGTTCGGCGGCGAACTTGTTTGCGCGAACATCGGCTGTTCGCGTCCGCCGCAAGTTCGCGAACGTCGCACGACGTTCGCCAATAGGCGTTCGCGTCAAAATCGTTCGACCATTCGATCGCTAAAATCAAACGATTTTCGTTCGATTCGAACGAAAATCGTTCGATCGAACGATTAAAATCCTCCGATCGTTCGAATCGAACGATTTTCAGATGTTCGAAGTTCGCGAACTGTTCGCGAACTGTTCGCATTTTTTGCCGGTGTTCGCGAACGGCGTTCGCAAACACATTATCGGCGGTTCGCTACATCCCTAGTAGAGAGGCTGAGATTTGTATAGAACTGGGATTTGATGGAGGAGGTAGTGAAAAATGTTTTATGAAGCATGAGAGTGAAAGGAGGAGAAATGCAAGATAAAGCATGTTTGGAGTAAGAAGTTACAAACTGGCAGGTACAAACAAATCTGTGTTCTTCTTATACAGGATATAATTTATACCAGAGCAGTGACCAGCTCCATGTTGTAGCTCCCACCCTTTCCAGCTATAGTCAGCTGATCCCACTGGTGTCTAATAAAAGGGCAGTTTTACTTTGAAAGCAGCAAGTAAGTTGCGGGTAAAACTTAGTCTCTTTAGAAAATGTATAATGAAGCAATACAATTCTTAATGAATCAGATGCAAGCTGAGTGTAGGAACTGGCCACACCGGGGATGACTTTGACATAGTTGGCCAGCTTCAATATATTGCAATATATGGACAAACAATCCCTGTTTTGTTTAAAGGGTAAGGCACTTTTAGTAGCTTAAGGCACAAAATGTTTCAGTTTCCTTAATATATTGATAATGGATTGATTGCAGAGGACCTTTTGTATTTAACTTACTATATGAAAAATGTTTTTAATTTTGCACAGCCTATCTATTTACCTAGTTCTTATTTTTACACTGAACTATTCCTTTAATATAAATGTTGGACACCCACCCCCAACATCCAGCAAAGTTCTCTGTATTTCAATGTTTGTGCTGGTTATCTTTAGTCCATTTTTTGATGTAATTACCTACTTTAAGGGGTTTATTTACTAAACACTGAATGCAAAAATCATGAAAAATTTGTGATTTTTTTAATAAAATCAGACTTTTAAAAAATCACAAATTTTTCAGAATTTATTAAACCCTGAGGATGGAAAAGTCTGAATCTGAAAATCCGGCATCTCAGACCTGTCGAGGTTGCATATAAGTCAATGGGAGAAGTCCCAATGATTCTTTGATGTGCGCTGGGTTTTGTGCAATACCCTGAAGTTTTCTGAGTTTTTGAGTGAAAATTTCGAAAAAATAGTGAAATTCGTGAGAATCAGATGAAAAAATCCAAAAAAAATTTGAAAATCTGATTTTTTCCAGCAAATTTTTGGTAAAATGTAATGATAAATAAGCATAAAAAACCAGAGCGGATTTGATCGGAGTTTGTAGCAGAAAATATTGAGATAAATTCGGACTTTGATAAATAACCCCCCTAAGTATTTTAAAATGTTAAAAAGTTACAGTACAGTACAGCCCTGCATTTTGAGTTGTATAAGTACTACTACTTTGTCATTTTAGGAAGAACTATTTTAAGATGGATGACATAATTTTTATCCTCACCATCAAAGGTTATTTTGGGCTTTTTCTTTCTTTTCTTTTTACGGTTTACTGTTGTCCTTCTTACTCACTTTCGCTTTCTTTTTTTCCCCTGTGTCTCCATCTCAATATTTTAGAAGTAACATATATAACCTTGCTATCTTCTCCCTTACTCTCTTATTCTCTCCTTATTCCGCCACTTATTTTCACATTTGTTATGATTATTCAATTCCCTTTATGTCAAGGATGATTGTTTTTTGCTACGCCTCTGTCAATATGCCATCTCATTTCTGCTTATTCACAAGTGCAGTTTTTCTTAATTGCCATTTTCCAAAGATTATAATTTCTCAATAGATGTTTTTAAGGAATAATTAAAATCTATGTTTTGGGTCTCTTCCTACCTTTCTAACCACTCCTTCTTTCTATTACTTTGCTAACAAATACTCTTCACCAGTTTAGCTTAGTTTTAGAATGCCTCAGGGTTCTGTACACAGCCCTGTGCTGTTCCCCCTGTCTGTACCTTATCTCTTCATTTGGCCTTAAATATCACTTTTATGCAGATGACATCTAGATATATTTAGACACCTCTTCACTTACCACTGACATTCAGACCTAGACCTCAAACTTAACCTAACTAAAATAGAGCTCATGGTCTTCCTGCTCAAACTTAGCCCTTCTCCTATTTTCATCATAACTTTTCTTGGTATAACCATTCACCCTGTTAATTCAGCATGTTGCCTGGGTGTCATCTTTAACCAGATCCTCTCCTTTTCTACTCATGTTAATACTACTCTCAAAACCTTTTTCCTCTTTCAATAACAGCTAACAGTAACAGCTAACCCACTAAACCATGTCCTTATCCTATCCTGTTTATATTACTCCAAGCTCTTACTAACTGGGCTCCCAAACTCCCACCCCTTTCCTCTACAATCAGTCTTAAATAGCGATGAGTGAAATTTTTCATAGACTTCAATGCATTAGGTAAATTTTTCTCAGTTTCCTGAATTTTCAGCAAAAAGAAAAGGGTCATTCACCCAACACCAGTCTTAAACTCTACTACTAGGATCCTCCTGCTTTTTCCTAAGAGGAAACATGTTCATTCCCTGGTAAAATCCCTATCATGGCTGTCTATTAAGCAAAGGATAACATACAGAATCCTTCTACTAACATTCAAAGCCACTCCATGTCACCATCTTGCTCCTCCTTACCTCTAGAATTACATCCCTGAATTCCTCCATAAGTAACACGCTCTCAATCTCTTAAAGAAAAAACTCAGATTCCATGCTAGCCTAGTCCTGGTACATAAGAACCACTGCCCAAACCTTGTGATATTTTGGTCTCCAATTGTTATCCACCCATTTAGATTGTAAGCTCTACAAGCAGGGAATGCCTCCAACTGTACTTCTTACCACAATGCGCCTAGTCTCTGTATATTTATACTTATTTACTGTATTTATTATAATACATACCCTCCTAGTATGTACATTTATGCATGTTAAGATAGTCAGCACTATGTATCCTAGTAGCTCTTTATAAAATTGTACATACAAATACACAAATACCCTACATTAAATTGCGGGAGGATACATTACTCAATCCCTCATTGTTAAGGATTCTCTTAAATTATTCTGTCTCTGTTTCCCCTTAAAAAAGATAAGGGAAAAACAAGTATTGTGAGAGAAATGATTAAAGTAAAAACCCATTTGGGTATATGAAGAAAAGAAACAATTATGAGATGTTTTATAAAGAGATTCTTGAACTTTTTTAGTTCAACTTTAAAATGCAGATGTGAAGCTACATATACTAGGGATTACGTGAAGCTACAAATCAATGTAAAGTTTACCTTTTTACAAAAGAAATTTACTGTACAGTACAGTGTCGGACTGACCCACAGGGATAGCAGGAAAACTCCTGGTGGGCCCAGCTGTCAGTGGACCCTCCTGCTTCAAAACATTTGCCATATTTCATGGCCATTACCTTTTTCTATGAGAACAAAGAGACTAACTAGATTGAATAATATATTATAGCATGTAAAGAAAAGCACAATAGAGGTTGTATGAGGAGAGGAATTATAATACTACTGAGAGTGGGCCCCTGATCTAAGGTCTTTTGGTGGGCCCCTAGTCTAAGATATTTAGGTGGGCCCCTGGTGTCCCAGTCCGACACTGGTACAGTATTCCAATGTATGTTTGCTATGCAAGATTAAAGTGATGTATTAATAAAATGACAAGGACACATAATGCAGCCCATGAATGAACATTAAAGAGAAAACATAGAAGATAGTCTCAGTTTGGTTAACAGTAATGGCAGAGCAGGAAATTTGTCCCCCACAGTAAAATCTGCACTATTGTGGCCAACAAATCTCTGTGAAATACTTTCCCATTCAAAATAAAGCAAAATCACCAGTAGGAAAAAATTAATGGTGCTTCATTTAACCTAGTCGCCCAAAGTTTCCTCATGAGGCAACGGTCAATTTTGGCAATTGAACAGCTGCATATTTTTTCCACCAGCAATTTACTTATTGTCAGTGGAAAATCATTTTCGGGAGATGTGTGGTAGCACAGATTCAACCATGGGTGACAAATCTGCTTGTTTCCCATCACCCTTGGAAAGGCATCTACTAAGCTATTCATAAACATTTCAGTATCTGATATCAAGCAAAATATAAATTCACAGAGATTTTACAATACTCTTATTAAATCCAGCAAGTTGAATGGAATATAGAGTAATTTATTTTACTTATTTTACTTTTATTTTAACATGAGATGGAATTCACAGCTGCAATCAGCAAGCCATTTTTTTGCATAGTTGTTTACATTAGGCATCAGTTCTAGTGACAACAGTAACATCAGCCTGAATAATTGGAACAGAAGGTAATGAAAAGGAGCAACAGCTTTTCTTCACTTACTTATCCTCTGACCCACCATGCAGTAGCTTACACAGAGCATCAAATCAGAATTATACTGTATTTCTTATGTATCCTAATGTTACCATTAAAAAAAGCATTTACATTACAGGCCATCACTAGGATACCCATGAGACCAAACCTGTATCTGTATAGCATAGTGCTAATTTTAGTATTTGCACCTGGACCCAATATTGCACTCAATATTCATCAAATTATGTTTTCTACAGTTTTACTTTTATAATCGGTTTCATGGATAAGGAACATAATAATTTTAGAATTATATTCCCCCCCTAATTCTCACTTTAGATTCCTTTGCAGGCCTATAGAAGCCACCTGTAAAGCTGAAGCTGGATTCTCTAAATCTGTCATCGCCATGCCAAGAAACCAAATGGTAAAATGATGAATCTGACAGAATCAAGCAGAATATTCAAACAGACGTAAACTGAAATGTTTCTGGCAAGCAGACAACTAGAGGCTTGCAGGAAGAAAATTTTTCAATGAAGAGAGTCAAAAAAAAGAGTCAGGGAAGCCTTTTTAATATAATGCCCTAACTCCATACTAAATTAGTCATATAGGAAGGCAGTAAATGCTGTATCCCCAATGGTGAGGAAAGTAGATCCCAATCATAGAAGGGTGAAGTAAGTGTGTTTCATGCATTGTTGTAGTCAGTGACAATCTCATAGGACCTTGGAGTTTTTGTGGCAACACCTACAAAACAATCCAGGTTTTCTGGATAAGGGATGTTTCTGTAATTTAGATCTTAAAACCTTAAATCTACTAGAAAATTGTGTAAACATTAAATAAACCCAATAGGCTGGTTTTGCTTCCAGTAAGGATTAATTACATCTTAGTTTAAAGCACTGAAATCCCCAAACAACAATAAGCTAGCTACTCAAATACTCACCACCGCAAAAACGATCAGCACAGCCAACTGGAGAGGAACTTCTCTCCCCACTCAACATATGCTGATCATTAAAGTAAAGTAGATCAAATCAATGGAGGCCATCAGAGCACAAATACAGGGGACAAGCTACGACTACCAACTTCTATGTCTCCCCTGGATGGAATTTGAGAGGAAGAAGCTAGATCATACATGGGGGCCCATTTACTTAGCTCGAGTGAAGGAATAGAATAAAAAAAACTTCAAATTTCGAATGTTTTTTTTTGGCTACTTTGACCTTCGACTACGACTTTGAATCGAACGATTCGAACTAAAAATCGTTAGACTATTCGACCATTCGATAGTCTAAGTACTGTCTTTTTTAAAAAAAAACTTCGACCCCCTAGTTCGCCACCTAAAACCTACCGAAGTCAATGTTAGCCTATGGGGAAGGTCCCCATAGGCTTTGCAATCTTTTTTTGGTCGAAGAAAAATCGTTCGATCGATGGATTAAAATCGTTTGATCGATGGATTAAAATTGTTCGATCAAACGAATTGCGGTAAATCCTTCGACTCGGTTAATTAACCCACGATATTTGACCATAAGTAAATATGCCCCATAGACTCACCCAAGGGCATTCGGAGCTGAGACACCCCCCCCCCAGTCCCACCTTGGCCCTAGCCGGCCCTCATTTTAGCCTGCCAAACCCATTAGTGGAAGTCCCTCACATAATATATGCCAACAGTAACCCGCCCTCTATGGACTGGGAAAAGGTGGGGACCTAAGAAAGACCTAAGAAAGAAACACACTATGGCAGAGCAACCATTTATTGTTTTAATACCACTGTTTAAACATGCTACAATTGTTGAGATTATGCTGTTAACACTACTAAGCTTTATTTTCTGGAAAATGTGTCTTTGTCCATTAAATAATAAATAAATAAATAACTAAGGTACTGTTTCATTCTAAAAAAGGAAATCATTTTAAAAAATGTGGATTATTTCATTTTAATGCCCATAAGGAGGAGCTTCTGTATTAACTTGTACTAGGTACCCAACCTCTCCTGTAACCATTCAGGAGAAAAAGTGAAGCGCTTGAAGTTAATAATAATAATGTTACAGGTGCTTTACCAAAATCCAAAAAAACTATCTCAAATTGTTAACACTTCAATTATTCAAGGAAGAAAAACATGTATACATAAGTTATATAGACTTACAACTGGGTTTTAATGACTGGAGTTAATGTCTATTAAAATTGTATTTCATTTTTAATTCTTTCAGTGTAAATGCATCATTAAATATTTATGAATGCAGACCAGAGCACATTATCATAGCCTTTAGGGAGAATACAATTTTAGCACTGTTTATAAAAGTTTTAAATACTTTATAGTTTTTGAGGAATTTATTGTTTCTTTGCATGAATAATTGATAACATTAAAGAAAACATTTGCAGCTACTAGGTTAAATACATAAAGCATAAATGATGCATATGGAATGCAATGATACAAGGGGGAAAGAATAATTCGTGAAATTGCTGTTTAAACTAAAAATATAGCTTCTGCCATGCATTGATCTATATACATGCATACATAACATTTGAAACTATTTTATTAATTTATGGGGAGAATAAGTTCACACACACAAAGTAAAGTCTCACTCACTATCACATGTTAAACACACTCCGGAAATGGGTCATAGAGTGACTAAATCTCCACCCGACAAAAGGAAAATCAGATACCAATAGCAAAAAACCACAATCAAAGTTCCTAAAAAATGAAAAAAATAAATAAAAAAAAGTGTTATGCAGAACAGGCAATGGAAGTAGACAGGCCACATCATCAAGAGGAAATATTGGATGTAGATCAGTGTTTTTTAAGCCAATGGTACATTAAGAGTGAAGTGGCTAACGATAGCGACAATTCGCTAGCGCTGCCACTCGCAGGGACATCACCAATTCACTAACAGGTGCAAGCGCCGATTCGTAAACCAGATCGTCACTAGTGCAGTTTCGAACCCTATCGCCAGGCGTATTTTCACTCCGGCGAACTAAAGTGCAGATTTTACGGAACGTAAGCTCTTTAGCGAGAGTGGAATTTGCCACCTCAGACCAGGCGAAATGCTACAAAGAAGCTAAATCTTCCTCAATCTTCTGTCACTAACATCATATCCTGTGTGCCGAAAATGCATTAAAGTTCAAAAAAAGCTGGCGACTTTTCTTTTTTTTAAGCGGGATTGCCTGCAAAAGTCCTAACGTTGGGTAACTGGTTTTCTCAACACACTTTATAACATATGGAACATTAATTTTACAGTGGCCTCATGTGTAGGGCATTATATTAACTCTCTTGTCTTTATTAAGGTTCCCTGGACATGTGTAATAAAAAGTGGTAACTTCAAGCATTTGCACCATCATTTATAATAAAGACCTCCATACAAGTTTAATTTCCCGCCGTATGCAAATTGACCTAGGAGCATGATCACTAGCAAATTTCTGGTAGGCACAAATAAACGCTAGGGCATCTTTGCTATGAAATGCTCGCACAGCATTTGAAGTAACACTAGCGAAAAGTCGCCAGCATTCGACTCCCGGGACGAAACTTTGCTTTTTAGTAAATTAGCGTATTCGTAGCGCATTTACACCTGGCGAAGTGGAGCGAGGGGTACAAAGCTGACGCTGGAAAAAATTCACCCATTAGTGAATCTGCCCCCATGTTGGATAAAACTGGTGGAATATTTTTTTCCGCATAATTCAGGAGGGCCTGGAAGAGACCATTGGGTGGTGGAGGACTGTTTTAGGTCTAAAATCAAGTCAGCAGAACTGACATATCCAGTAGCTGCTAGATTAGAAGGATTGGGACTAAGGCACAGAAGTTTATTGCAGGCCCATGGGAATTTAGGGATCGTATCTGCAACCTGAGAGAAGACGCCAGGAAATACGCTTGAAAGGTCTTTAAGGCTCATCCCTCTAGGGTTATATGATATGGAATGCTGGACGTTGGGCACTCTGAGTTGGACACTCAGATGTCAAATATTTTTGGTAAGTGTCTTAGTTTGTCTTAGTTTGCATTCGCATGCTTTATATAGTAGTATTCTAAGAAAATTTGCAATCAGTTTTCGGTTCTTGTTTTGTGTTTTTCGAATAATTTACGTTCTTTGTTGTGCATCTGATGGGTTTGGAATTTCCACATATTCAAGTTGGTCACCAAACCATAAATAAAAACAGCGGTGATGAAAGCTCAAAGAATATAACGTAATATTCTTTCAACATCAATAACAATGACAACTGAAATTACCTTATAAATAAATGTATTAATCAATTATGTGGCTGGCTTACTAATTTATACTACAGTATATTTAAAAGATAAGTCAGGGCCTTATATATATATATTTAAAAACACACGGGTAAGACAGCACTCACTTGATCAGAAAACGTGTATTAAATATAAAACATCAGGCTACACATGGTTTACAGGTGTGCAAGGTCAGGTGACTTAAAAAGGAGTTATCAGGAAGTGACATCAGCGTTGAGTATACAATTATGACCCCTACAGGTCAAAGTTTACATTATATTTCATACATATTGCCCTTACCCTTCATGTATCTATTTTAACCTACGATAACCAACATAGTTTATAATTTATGAATACATGATTTATTGGCAGGCTTAATCCAAATTGAATCTAAATGTCATCAAATTTTTTTACATATTCATAGAAATTGGTATAGATCATAATCTCTATTTAATCCTTTGGGCTATAAGGACCCTAATTTGTGGATCCACCACACCTCCCTCTGTTTTAAGCGAAGTTCTCGATCACCTCCATTTTTGAGTGGGGGGATCATTTCAAGCACCATAAATCTGAGTTGATCAGCACTATGTCCTTTCTCCAGGAAGTGCTTGGACACCGGCTGACTCATATTACCTAGATTAATAGCAGATCTATGTTGTGAGATACATGATTTAATCATCTGCGTGGTCTCACCTACATAGATGAGACCACACGGACAAATCAACACATATACAACATATTTGGAAACACAGGCGTAGAAGCCCCTCAAGTGGGCAGTATACCCCATCTCAGGATGGATGAAATCTTTCCCTTTGTGTACAAAGGGGCATTGGTTACAATTGTAACATGGTGACATTCCTGTTGCTCTCTTACCGAGAAAATTATCAACTTCTCTGATTCTTTTCTTTACTTGGGCAGAAGTCACCATGGTACCAATTGTTCTGCCTCTTCTATAGGAGACAATGGGCGGAGCAATAAATTCATCTATGTGTGGATACACTCGTTGTAAGATATGCCAATGACGTCGAAGTGTATTACTGATTGATTGATACTGTCTATTGTATTCTGTAACACAGGGGATTCTCCTCCTATCAGTCTTTTTGTTTCTAACTGTATTAATTTTGCTTCTAGCTTCACTAATCACTGCTTCTGGATATCCCCTTTCCCGGAATTTTTTGCACATTAGATTTTCTTGTTTAAATTTTTCTTCGGGGTACTCACAATCCTGTTTACTCGAGTCAGTTGACTAGCTGGGATAGATTTCTTAACATGTTTGGGATGGTGGCTTTTATAGTGAAGAACTTGGTTACGATCGGTAGGTTTCACATAAAGTGTTGTGTCTATATCCCCCTCTTGTTTTTTACAGACCATAACATCCAAAAATTGTATCTGCTGCATGTCATGTGAAAGAGTGAAAGTAATTGAAGGATGAAACTTATTTAGCTTCGCGTGGAACCCCGAAAGGGACTCAACGTTGCCCCGCCATACAATGAAGGTATCGTCAATGTATCTAAGCCAAGCCACACAGTGGCTGGCACAGTCAGCATTGCGATAGATGTATAATTCTTCCAATCTAGCCATGAAGGCATTAGCATATGATGGGGCAACGTTGGACCCCATCACAGTCCCACGCAGCTGCAAAAAGAAATCATCCCTAAAAGTGAAATAATTGCAACTAAGAATGATATCCAGCATTTCCAAAAATAACCCAACCTGTTGCACAGAATAGTTGACATCCTTTTGTAATAGCCACTCACATGCGTCTATGCCCTCTCTATGAGGTATCGAGGTGTATAAACTGGCAACATCTAAGGTTGACAGAATAACATCCCCTCCAATATTGTGAGACATGGCTTGTAACAATTCCAAGAAATGGCACATTCTGTATAAGTGGACCCAAGATTTTATCCAACATAATAGCCATCGGATTAAAGATCGACCCCACCGAGGAAACAATGGGACGACCCGGAGGACGTGCAGCGTGCTTATGTATCTTGGGCAAGGTATACAGAATGGGCGTTCTAGGGTTTTCGACTATCAAGAATTTTTTCAAATTTTTAGTAATTATCTGCTGCTCAACCATATTATCAAGCAATCTCATAATCCTTTTACATATGCTTGGCAGCGGACTGCCACCCAATTTTCGATATACCTCCACATCCGCTAGTTGTTTTGTTATCTCAGCAATATAGTACTCAGTGTCCATTATCACTATAGCACCCCCCTTATCGGAGGGCTTTATAGTGATATCTGTCCTTTGTGATAGACCATTAAGGGCTTCTCTTTGCTGTTTAGTGATGTTTTGTGTGGTGGGGTTGTTCATGCCCTCCTCCTATCCCAGCTGTCGAATCTCATCCTGAATGGTTTTAATGTATGTTTAGACTGCAGGATAGGTGGTGGGCAGAACAAGCCTACTTTTATTATGCAAATCCCAAGTGGATACATCCAAACAGCTATTATCGTGTACAATGTCACTCTTTAGAGAAGGATTAGCTGCAAAATGTACTTTTAATCTTAATGAGCGAAAAAAACGGTATAGATCAATATCAAATTGAAGTGAGTCCATGTAGTCTCTGGACAGAAATTCAATCCTAAAGCCAACACCGATTCTTCCAACTCAGTTAACCTTTTACTTGATATGTTATAGATTATTTGCTTATCACTTTCTTGCTGCAACCTCACTGAGGACGTCGAGAGCCACCTCCTGTGTCTGAAGCCTCCTCTACGTGTGTACCTCCTGTGTCTCCTTTGTTGGTTTTGTCTAAAAAATGTTCCGTGGGGCCCAGATGATCAGCTCTTTGTTGTCCCCTATTAATGGGGTTAAAACCAAAGGGCGGACATTGATTCTCTGGGTGTGGGCGGAAGGTGTATTTCTTAGCCTCTCCACTAGCCCAGCTGTAAATGCGGCCCCTCTGATAATCTAGGGCATCCCTGTCAAATTTGGTGTGTTTCTGTTTCTCATCCTCCTTTCTGTATCTTTCTATTTTAGAGCCAACTTGTTCCTTCAGGTTATTAAGCTCCTCCAGTGTGCTATTGGATTGTAGCTGAGAATCAACATGTGCAATGTCAGTTTGTACATTAGCAAGTTCTCTCTTGATAAATTCATACAGTAATCCTCATTATTGGCAAACAATGTAGGGGATAAACTCACCCTTAGACCACGTGGGATCCATTGCTTCCTGTGGTACTCAGCCAGTGTAATTCCATGGAGTTCCAAATCGGTATGACGTTTCTGCAATGATTCCAGTTGTTTCCGCATTTGGGTTACATTCGGTGTATGCAGAAACGTCGTTGGACCGGTGAATCCAGCGACTATCTCCGTCACTTCCGCATCCGTGTAACTGAATTGCCCGCCTTGCGTTCCACCATGCGTTCCACCATGCGTTCCACCTCGTAAATCCCCAGCCGATTCGTCCTGCATGGACATCGCGCCGGTCAGAGCTTCACAATAGTGCACAAGTAATGCAGGGGTGCCGTAAAAATCGGAAAATGTAGTAACTCACAGTATCAGCACTCTCCAATTGAGGAAAAAGTTAGTGGTGCACAGCCTTTAGGGGGATTGCTGAATCTCTGCTCCTCCTCATACAAAAAAACACACAGGTAAGGCAGCACTCACTTGATCAGAAAACGTGTATTAAATATAAAACATCAGGCTATGTTTCGGGCATGCATCGTGCCCTTTATCAAGCCAAAGGTTACACATGGTTTACAGGTGTGCAAGGTCAGGTGACTTAAAAAGGAGTTATCAGGAAGTGACATCAGCGTTGAGTATACAATTATGACCTCTACAGGTCAAAGTTTACATTATATTTCATACATATTGCCCTTACCCTTCATGTACCTATTTTAACCTACGATAACCAACATAGTTTATAATTTATGAATACATGATTTATTGACAGGCTCAATCCAAATTGTATCTAAGTTTGTATCAAGTTTTTTTACATATTCATAGAAAGAGGTATAGATCATAATCTCTATTTAATCCTTTGGGCTGTAAGGACCCTAATTTGTGGATCCACCACACCTCCCTGTGTTTTAAGTGAAGTTCTCGATCACCTCCATTTTTGAGTGGGGGGATCATTTCAAGCACCATAAATCTTAGTTGATCAGCACTATGTCCTTTCTCCAGGAAGTGCTTGGACACCGGCTGACTCATATTACTCGAGTAAACAGGATTGTGAGTAACCCAGAAGAAAAATTTAAACAAGAAAATCTAATGTGCAAAAAATTCCAGGAAAGGGGATATCCAGAAGCAGTGATTAGTGAAGCTAGAAGCAAAATTAATACAGTTAGGAACAAAAAGACTGATAGGAGGAGAATCCCCTGTGTTACAGAATTCAATAGACAGTATCAATCAATCAGTAATACACTTCGACGTCATTGGGATATCTTACAACGAGTGTATCCACACATAGATGAATTTATTGCTCCGCCCATTGTCTCCTATAGAAGAGGCAGAACAATTGGTACCATGGTGACTTCTCCCCAAGTAAAGAAAAGAATCAGAGAAGTTGATACTTTTCTCGGTAAGAGAGCAACAGGAATGTCACCATGTTACAATTGTAACCAATGCCCCTTTGTACACAAAAGGAAAGATTTCATCCATCCTGAGACGGGGTATACTGCCCACTTGAGGGGCTTCTACACCTGTGTTTCCAAATATGTTGTATATGTGTTGATTTGTCTGTGTGGTCTCATCTATGTAGGTGAGACCACGCAGATGATTAAATCATGTATCTCACAACATAGATCTGCTATTAATCTAGGTAATATGAGTCAGCCTGTGTCCAAGCACTTCCTGGAGAAAGGACATAGTGCTGATCAACTCAGATTTATGGTGCTTGAAATGATCCCCCCACTCAAAAATGGAGGTGATCGAGGACTTTTCTTAAAACAGAGGGAGGTGTGGTGGATCCACAAATTAGGGTCCTTACAACCCAAAGGATTAAATAGAGATTATGATCTATACCTCTTTCTATGAATATGTAAAAAAATTTGATGACATTTAGATACAATTTGGATTGAGCCTGTCAATAAATCATGTATTCATAAATTATAAACTATGTTGGTTATCGTAGGTTAAAATAGATACATGAAGGGTAAGGGCAATATGTATGAAATATAATGTAAACTTTGACCTGTAGGGGTCATAATTGTATACTCAACGCTGATGTCACTTCCTGATAACTCCTTTTTAAGTCACCTGACCTTGCACACCTGTAAACCATGTGTAACCTTTGGCTTGATAAAGGGCACAATGCATGCCCGAAACGTAGCCTGATGTTTTATATTTAATACACGTTTTCTGATCAAGTGAGTGCTGCCTTACCTGTGTGTTTTTTTGTATGAGGAGGAGGAGAGATCCGGCAATCCCCCTAAAGGCTGTGCGAACTTTTTCCTCAATTAGAGAGTGCTGATACTGTGAGTTACTATATATATATATATATATATATATATATATATATATATATATATATATATATATATATATATATATATATATATATATATATATATATATATATATATATATATTTTTATTTATTGAGCATAGGACTGGCCAGATATGGGATGACTTTGACGTAGTTGGCCAGCTTAAATATATTGCAATATATGGACAAACAATCCCTGTTTTGTTTAAAGGGTAAGGCATTTTTTAGTAGCAGTATGCACAAAATGTCGCTGTCTTAAATATATTGATAATGGGTTGAGTGCAGAGGACTCTTGTATTTGACTATATGTATTTTGTGGTCACAGCCTCATTGCACCCCCGCCTAATGGTTTTAAAAAATAGTGGTGAGCACAACTTTCCCTTGTTTGTTATAGTTTATACAGGAGCAGTGACCAGCTCTATGTTGTAGCTCCCACCCTTCCCAGCTATAGTCAGGTGATCCCACTGGTGTCTAATAAAAGGGCAGCCAAGTATGGAGGTTTACTTTGAAAGCAGCAAGTTAAGTTGCAGGTAATACCTAGTCCCTTTGTAAAATGTATAATGAAGCAATAGAATTCTTAATGAATCAGATAAAATTGAGCATAGGACTGGCCAGATATGGGATGACTTTGACGTAGTTGGCCAGCTTAAATATATTGCAATATATGGACAAACAATCCCTGTTTTGTTTAAAGGGTAAGGCATTTTTTAGTAGCAGTATGCACAAAATGTCGCTGTCTTAAATATATTGATAATGGGTTGAGTGCAGAGGACTCTTGTATTTGACTATATATATATATATATATATATATAGGCATCCAAGGGTGAGGGGCTAGGAGCACAGTTTTTGTGCGGAAGTGACGTCATACTTTATGCACTTGATGTCAGGCACACAATGTCACTTTTGCATCGGGTGCGCTGGGGTCCAGTGCCTTGGGCAGGTCGGGTTGCCAGCTGTCCTCTTTGGGCAGGGGTTGCAGTGTTGACATCAGGGGGCAGGCGGGTGATGTCAGGGGATGGGATTATAATGTCATAGGGAGGGCTATGACACAGTGATTGGCAATTTGCTGATCACCATGTCATTCAAGGAGAGTCAGTTCAAATTTGAAAAATTTGGCAGGGAGGCAGCATTAAAATAAATAATTATAAAGAGCCAAGTGCTTAGAAATTAATTACCACTTCAAACAGTACTAATAATATTCCTCTTTAGGATTAGTGTATTGTATTATAAAATGCCTAGTTCTAGCAAACAAAATTCCTCTAAATCTGTGCCAATCATTTGCATGTATTTAAGCAGAACTATTGTGAAAACAAAAATCTAGAATCATTCTAAATATATCCTTTTGAAAGCTGTTTAGTATTTAAATGATCAAGTTACTCTTTACTTTCCGTGACAGTTCCCACTTAATGACACAGCTTCCCTCAAATGAATGTTCATTGTTTTGTGGACAAAACTATAGTTAATTCCACACATGTGCTCCAATTTCATTTACAGAAGCGCCAGTGTATTCATGCATCTCATCGTAGATAATTCTCAGTTACATTCTCACTTCACTGGTTTAATTTATTTTATACAGTTAAAAGTAAGTTTGACCAGTATTTTATACTGTTCTTTTGTTGTCCCACCTAATAGTATTCTGGTTTTTCGAAAAATGGCTTTGTCCTCTGTTAGTTTTTTTTTAATTTTGTCCCCATTTTGTTATTATAGTTTATCTAACTCCTGTTGTCCCAGGCTGGCATATCTGGACCTTCAGGCTATTTATTTCATACCACATTATATTCAAGCTCATCTAGTTAAGGCTAGTACTGTCATAAATTCTTTGGGTTCGTTGTGGGGGCCTACCCATGAAATCTTTGTCCTGGGTCCACTGGCGCCTTAAAGTCTGAGAGGACTTATTGGTGTATTATGCCACTTCCTTTTTATTGATTATCAGACAGTGTATTGGGCCAAAATATATTTTGTTTTTTAAAAGAGAATTCAGTTCAAAGTCTTAAAGTGAAAGTACATCCACATCCTTGTCAATTCTAAATAAAGCAGAACCCTCCTTTTTGAATATTTCAAGGAAAATGTGTTCAAAGAACTTAAGCTTTAGGTATTATAAAATAAAAGTACAGGAATTTCTGTTTGAAATACAAAAATCGTGTTAATGACATGGTAGAAATATAAAGGATTAATGTATACATTGCGAGACAGCTTTTGCAAGACCACTGTGGCTGCTGTGGCCCAATTACTGTAACAACCAGACAACAGCTGGAGAAGTTAGAATGCAAGATGAGGAGAGGATGTGAATACAAATAGGGTAGTCATCTGGCCAAGCCCCGCCCCCACATGACACAACCCCACCCAGTGGGGCAGTGGTGTAAATAGATATTACTAGACCCCACAGAAAATGAATTTTAGGGCCCCCAACAAAACCAGAGGTTGTCCTTTTTTACCAATATGTTGGAATTGCTCATTATTTAGGGTCTGATGGTACCCCTATACCTCCTGGGCCCCCCTGCAGGTGCAGAGTCTGCTTCCTCTGTAGTTACGCCCCTGCGGTGGGGGAAAGGTGGCAAGCCTAAATACAAATAATATAATGCCAAGAACCATGACTATTCTGTAAATTACATTCTTAAAAACTTTGCTTAGTGATGTTATCAGTTATAAACAGTGCACAGTGATGTAAATTCTGTCAAATGTTCTTGGCATTCCATGACCTGTATAAAGGCAGCTGGCTTTTGACCTTGTGGCTTTATAATGTAATGGAACGCCTTGGTGACATAATATCCTAATATAAAGGGTCAGACTTGGCCAGTGGGACAAAACCCAGTTCTGCTGGGTTCACTTTTTTCTTCCGATGGGAACTGCATTGTGGTGCTATCAACCCCCCCCCCCACACGGTCAAGTCCACAAGGTGTAAGTTAAGTATGTGGTGAGGGGAGGAGGTGGTGGCACTTCCAGCTGGGGTGGTGGGCCCAGAGGCACCAGCCTCGGTGGGCCCAAAACACCCCAGTCCGACACTGCTTATATTTTACAGTAGGGGGTACATTATTCAAATACTATACCAAACAAAAAAAAAAAGCACACAAAGCCCCTTCAGTTGCAGGCCAGAATGAAGTAGAATATATTACAGCGATCCTAAATATGTTGGCGCTCTAAAAAAACATGTTAATAATGTTAATAATTATAGGAACTTGGAAGCATAATAATTTAAATTCATGAGGAATGAATGAGGAACTAAAAGCATAAAATGTTATTGGAACATTTATAACATTCTAAAGGTTTATTGAAAAGTTACTTTCATGACCAAAAGTACAAAGTGGCGTTTACGTTAAACTCTATATCGATTTCATCTTTTTTTAAAGGAAGCTACTAAATCCAGTATCAAGTGCACGTGCTTATGAAATTCTTACACAAAACGAATTCTGCCTTTTCTAAAACCAACTGCAGTTCCCAAATAAGGCAGACTATCAGAATTCATTATATTTGAATGAAATAGTTCTGACAGATTTCACCCAGTAGCATAAATAAAAGTTGGCATTTAAGTGCATTTTGTTGCTATGGCAACAAAATGTATTCTTGAAGGCTTCGTTCCGGAGATGATACTTCAGGCACTATACCCTTGACTGGAATGGGGTGGGCCAAAGTATCGCTCCGAAAAGCTATTGTCTATTGATTCAGCCAGTTTGCATGAACATTGGTTGGCTACTATATTCTCATGTGCACTGAGAAATGGCAACGGGGAGCACAGAGCTGTTGATAGGATGGTGCATCTTCGGGGTGCTATTACTGGTAGGAGCTGAGTAATGAAGCACTGGATGTTACAAGTCGACCCAACTTCTCCACAGCTTACAGACAGCATGCAGGAACTACATAACCCACAATGCATTGCACTGTGATGTTCTGTTATTTATTGAAATCACATGTGCAGGGAATTAGGGGGTTTGGAGGATGCAGGCTAAGGACAGCTGGCTGCTAATACAAAGTAATGAGTCAACCAGCTCAGCAAAGTAGTCAGACAGATCAGCAGGAGAGCAGGGGGCTAGGCTTAGGGAACTGTTCGAAACCATTAAAAATCATGAAAAGTCTGCATATTTTTTAATTGATGTATATTGCAAAGTTGCTTGAAATTATGTTTACTTTTCAAAAAGCTTAAAGGGCATGTAAAGGCTAAAACATAAAATCCAATTTTTAGTTTCTTTAACGAAAAAGAAACTTATCTCCAATATACTTTAATTAAAAAATGTGTACCGTTTTTATAAGAAACCTGACTGTGTGCAGTGAAATTCTCCCTTCATTTACTGCTGTGGATATGAATTGTCAGATGGTCCTTTGCAGGGAAACAATCATACTTATGAACAGCAGGGGGAGCCCCGCCTTACATCCCAGCCGTGCAGAACTCAAGCAGCTTTGTTTGTTTCCCTGTAGAGCAGTCGGAGACTTTACTGTTTCCAACTCCAGCTGCAGGGACAAAGATCATGGAGCCAGATTTAAACAGATAAACTGGGATTCTATTTGGAGGATTATTTTGCTGCAGCCACTGGTTCTGCAGAGTTGGAGAAAGTTTGTATTAAACAATACAAAAACTATAAAATCCACATTAGATTACATGTCAACACAGGACCCAGTGCAGTCTGCCTATTCTGATTATTAATCAGTCTTGCTGTATCGGCTTCTGGCAAATATTATTTGACTTGTGCTGTTTTGATAATTTATGACAATCCCTAAGCAGCCCAGACCACCCTGAGAATGTGCACAGTCTTGGTCTTACTGTTTAACAAAGTTACAAGATGGTGACCCTGTGGCCAACTTAAAGCATAAATCATTTGTTCGATTAGGCTTGTGGTGCAGTAACTTCATGTTTAAGTTTAGTATACAAAATACAGCATTTTTTGCCTTTTTAGACTTTAGTTGCACTTTAAGTTATGTTTTTGTGGAGTTCCCCTTTAATACGCCTCCCTTGAATGGAACTTTCCAAAATACATTGTTCAGTGGTAGCAGTTTGTAAATTCCAGAGTTACTAAAAACACTGCATGCCATTAGCTGTTCTCTGCACTGCTTTTCTGCAACTGACCGTAACACATTACTGCACTATAAAAGTTGCCATCCTCCAGCTCTTAAGAAATCCCTACCTAAGACTAGAGATGTTGCGAACTGTTCGCCGGTGAACTTGTTCGCGCGAACATCGGGTGTTCGCGCTCGCCGGAAGTTCGCGAACGTCGCGCGACGTTCGCCATTTTGGGTTCGCCATTGTTGGCGCTTTTTTTTGCCCTCTCACCCCAGACCAGCAGGTACATGGCAGCCAATCAGGAAGCTCTCCCCTGGACCACTCCCCTTCCCTATAAAAACCGAAGCCCTGCAGCGTTTTTTCACTCTGCCTGTGTGTGCTGAAGAGATAGTGTAGGGAGAGAGCTGCTGCCTGTTAGTGATTTCAGGGACAGTTGAAAGTTTGCTGGCTAGTAATCGTTTTGATACTGCTCTGTTATTGGAGGGACAGAAGTCTGCAGGGGTTTGAGGGACATTTAAGCTTAGGTAGCTTTGCTGGCTAGTAATCTACCTTCTACTGCAGTGCTCTGTATGTAGCTGCAGTGGGCAGCTGTCCTGCTTCTGATCTCATCTGCTGACTGCTGCAATAACAGTAGTCCTTGTAAGGACTGCTTTTATTTATTTTTTTGTTGTTTTACTACTACTACTACTACTACTACTATAAGAGCCCAGTGCTATTAGTCTAGCAGTGTTGGGGAGTGGGACTGGTGTGCTAATCTGCTGCTCCTAGTAGTTCAGCAGCACCAACTTTAATTTTTTTTTTTTAATATTCATTTTTTTTTTATTTTACTTTTTTTTATTTTACTACCGCTGTAGTAGTGTATAAGTTGACCTTTTAGGCATTATTTGCCCTGTAGGCATTATTTGCACACTGTTTTCTTCAACCCGCCATCGAGCTGTGTGACCTTGTTCACATTCTGTCTAAATATCCATAATATTACCGTCTCCAGAAAAAACACCGGAGTCACTTTTTTCAAGCAGCCATAATATATTTTACGTAATCCGTATCCACCGCTGTAGTAGTGTATACGTTGGCCTTGTAGGCATTATTTGCACACTGTTTTCTTCAACCCGCCATCGAGCTGTGTGACCTTGTTCCCATTCTGTCTAAATATCCATAATATTACCGTCTCCAGAAAAAACACCGGAGTCACTTTTTTCAAGCAGCATTCATATATTTTACGTAATCCGTATCCACCGCTGTAGTAGTGTATACGTTGGCCTTGTAGGCATTATTTGCACACTGTTTTCTTCAACCCGCCATCGAGCTGTGTGACCTTGTTCCCATTCTGTCTAAATATCCATAATATTACCGTCTCCAGAAAAAACACCGGAGTCACTTTTTTCAAGCAGCATTCATATATTTTACGTAATCCGTATCCACCGCTGTAGTAGTGTATACGTTGGCCTTGTAGGCATTATTTGCACACTGTTTTCTTCAACCCGCCATCGAGCTGTGTGACCTTGTTCCCATTCTGTCTAAATATCCATAATATTACCGTCTCCAGAAAAAACACCGGAGTCACTTTTTTCAAGCAGCATTCATATATTTTACGTAATCCGTATCCACCGCTGTAGTAGTGTATACGTTGACCTTGTAGGCATTGTTTGCCCAGTTTTTTTGGCCGCAGCCACTGAAGCACAGAGGCCAGAAAAAATATGCCATATAAATGCTGAAAATAGTCATTTTTTGCCATACGTTGACTCAACGTATATGGCAAAAAATGACTATTTTCAGCATTTATATGGCATATTTTTTCTCGCAACTGTGCTTCAGTGGCTGCGACCAAAAAAATGCATATTTTCTGCATTTATATGGCATAATTTTTCTGGCCTCTGTGCTTCAGTGGCTGCAACCAAAAAAATTTATATTTTCAGCATTTATATGGCATAATTTTTCTGTCAACTGTGCTTCAGTGGCTGCGACCAAAAAAATGCATGTTTTCTGCATTTATATGGCATAATTTTTCTGGCCTCTGTGCTTCAGTGGCTGCAACCAAAAAAGTTTATATTTTCAGCATTTATATGGCATAATTTTTCTGTCAACTGTGCTTCAGTGGCTGCGACCAAAAAAATGCATATTTTCTGCATTTATATGGCATAATTTTTCTGGCCTCTGTGCTTCAGTGGCTGCAACCAAAAAAATTTATATTTTCAGCATTTATATGGCATAATTTTTCTGGCAACTGTGCTTCAGTGGCTGCGTCCAAAAAAACTGGGCAAACAATGTCTACAAGGTCAACGTATGGCGAAAAATGACTATTTTCAGCATTTATATGGCATATTTTTTCTGGCAACTGTGCTTCAGTGGCTGCGTCCAAAAAAACTGGGCAAACAATGCCTACAAGGTCAACGTATGGCAGTTGTTTAAAGAGAACAGTAGATTACTAGCCAGCAAAGCTACCTAAGCTAAAATGTCCCTCAAATCCCTGCAGACTTCTGTCCCTCCAATACAGAGCAGTATCAAGCAGATTACTAGCCAGCAAACTTACTATCATCTGTCCCTGAAATCACTAACAGCTCTCCCCTACACTATCTCTTCCAAGCACACACAGGCAGATTTTTCAGATACATTTTTGCCCTTGATCCCCCTCTGGCATGCCACTGTCCAGGTCGTTGCACCCTTTAAACAACTTTAAAATCATTTTTCTGGCCAGAAATGTCTTTTCTAGATGTTAAAGTTCGCCTTCCCATTGAAGTCTATGGGGTTCGCGAACCGTTCGCGAACCGCTCGCATTTTTGCGCAAGTTCGCGAATATGTTCGCGAACTTTTTTTCCGACGTTCGCTACATCCCTACCTAAGACACAGTTAGCTCGAATCAAAAGGATTGTATCAGATCCAGAGCTATTCCCCATAAGAGCAGCTGAAATGATTGAACGCTTCAGTGATAGAGGCTACCCTAAAGAGGCCTTTACTGAGAGCGGTGAACATATGAAAAGTATTCCGAGAGAAACTTTGCTTGAAAACAAAAACATACCCAAGACACAAAAGAGATTAGCTTTTGGAAGCCAATATACATCGGCCAGTAAACATATAGCCACGGTTTTACGCAAACACTGGCATATATTACAAAAATGCTCCCCAGACATTGAGGAGTTCACTTCCCCTCCATTGATGGCCTATAGGAGAGGGAGGAATATCAGAGACACCCTAGTAAAAGCGGATATTGGCCCAACTAAGAAAACAGGCCAGCAATACCTAGCTGATATTAAACCAGGAACTTTCCCTTGCTTGAATTGTGCACAGTGCAACAGTGTGACCAAAGGACAGAGTTTCACACATCCCCACACTGGGAAAAGATTCACTATCAAGCAATTTTTCACATGTGAATCTACATATGTCATCTATTTAATCAAATGCCCATGTGGACTAGGATATGTGGGAGAAACAACTTAGAAAGTGAAAGACAGAATTTCAAAACATAAATCAACCATAAGATGCGAAGACCTCGAACTCCCTATACCTGCACACTTTCACACAGCGAAAAAAACACCAAGTCAGCTGAGATTTCAGATTATTGATGGCGTCCCCAAATTAAGAAGAGGGGGCGATCAGTTAAAAGTCCTTAAAAGAAAAGAAATGTACTGGATAAACAAATTGGGTACGCTTTGGCCTAAGGGCCTTAATAGGGAATATACACCTATGTGCTTTATTTAAGTTATAATACCCTTCTATTCCACTTAGGTCAGACAACACCCTCTTTTGTTCTGATTGGTTTTAACCTTTTATTGTATGTTTACATTTTTCTGAACATGATTTTTGTCTTTTAAGGTTATCAACATTTATGAAGAATGGGTACATGATCCCGGACTGCATCGAGGAGATTCCATTTGGAACTATCCTCTCCGGGTAAAAGGTACTGCAGCCTCTATAACCGTATATATTGTTTTATTTTAATCTTTAATCACTAAGTGTCACTATTGAAATTTTTGTCTTATAAGTACAACTAAATACCCAGTATGGAATATGGACTAACAAGACACACGGAAAATGAATAACACTTGGACTTTACTGGACTTTCACGATGTCCTCACTTGATTGGTTTGAACTTGATTGGGGGTGGGTCCTGATATTGTGCACTCCCCCAGTGTGGGGGATAAATGTTTGTATCACACACTATCAGGCAGGCTTGAGAAAGGGCAAGACAAGGCCCGAAACGTTGCCTGTTACTGACCAATTGCAATAAATTTTTCACATTTTGCAAACAAGAGTTGCTGCAGTTTTTCCTTTTTGCTGTATAATTGGCCCATGGCAAGGGCCTATTCACTGCTTTGCACTCTGCCCAAAAGGAACTTATCTGAGGTGGTTGAAGCACACACAGCTGTATACTCTGCACTGCTTTCTAGGACTTCAAACAATGTAGTAGTAGCCTCTCACTCTACTCCATCCAATTTTTTGCATGTTCTGAAATTAACATCCGTTTGCAGAATCTGGTGAGGCATTGTGGGAATTTGAGTCCTGGCTGAGGAAAAGCTGAGAACAGAAATGGGCATCATTGCTTTTAATATAATAACTGTTCCAATCTGTGTCTCCGCAATGTCCCCCCTTTCACCTCAGTAATGTTGCTATGTCTCTAAATGTTATCCCAGTACCATGCCACCCTTCCTCCTGATAACACTGTCACTGCTTAATTTCATCTTCTGTCCAGTTCTCTCTATAATGCTGCCCCTGGTCCTGTTCACCTATGCCCATAGGCAGAAGATGATTCCTTTGTTTAGACAGGCTAAAAGCCAAGCAATCAAAAAGCATATTTTAAGTTGACTAAATATTAGCATTCAAGAGCCAATATAGGACACAATAATAAAATGGCTGCATTATTACCCATGAAGTTAAAAGTCTAATATTGTAAAAGAAAGATGTATGTTGCTGAAGTTACAAAAAGGTATAGTGCTTACATGTTGAATGCATTGCTGTTAATTTTTTCTTTATATTCAGAATTGTGAACCTTTTGACTTGTTCATACGTTTTGTGTTTGAAATGCTCCACAGTTCTATTGCAGTGCTGGAATGAGAAAGGCTGGAATATTTTTATTAAGGCTGTTTTACATCAAGGCTCCCTCTCTGTTACACTGACAGCCCAAGTACTATGTAAAAAGGCGACATCTCTATCAGACGGCAACCTTACAGTATTTAAAGGAGCCTTGATGTAAAGGATTTATTGAAAGCCCACAATTCCTGCACAGAGGAGCTGACCCCTGAGGGAATCACTGTTCTCTGTAAAAGAACCTTCTAGGCTGCTGACTGCTAGTCTTTAGTATCAGCTGATATATACCAAGACATGGGAGCAGGAGTTGCTATAGCTCTTTGCTCCAACTTCAAAAAACTGATAATCACAAAATCACATTGAGGCTTCCTGACCTAAGCAATCGGGTGCTGTGAGTGTCTCTTATTGCCTGGACCTAATGTTTCTATGAGGGTGGTATGACCACTGAGCAGATTCAGCAGCACCGCTTTGGAACCAGCAATAGCTCAGTAACACCCCTGATCCTATTAGGCACAATTTTTGATGATAGATTTTGTTGGTTCATACTAGTTGTTTAATGCCAATCATCATTATATCGTTCTTTAGAGAGGCATCAATGCCATTAAACAACTGTTTAACTTCCTTTGTAAGAACTATACCCTTTGTATTCTACTGAGCTTCTCTGCTGTTGGTAAAGTAACCTAACGTTTTCTCCTTTTTTAGATTGAATGGCTCCCCCATAGCTACACAGCTGCTTATTTACATAAACTAAATTAGTGTTGATTAACAGCATACTATATTTTAAATACTTTAAAACACTTAAATTTTTTGGTTTAACTGTTCCTTGAAAGGAGACCTACAGTAGGTGCCAGCCAACAGAGACTGAGCTTTGGTTGGGACAAAAGATAGTATTTCTTCAACCCTCTTTTGACTGCTATGCCCCCTCAATGGGAATTAGTATTTAGTAAATAGTAAATATTTGTACTGTGCTAAATTATTTTGATCAGTAGCTCCATGAAAGATCATTAGAATGTTTTAGCTTTCAGAGATCTACATCAAATAAGAAATTATGAAATTTGTCTTCTCTAGTATGTAATTAAGAATAGTAAAAAATTGCAAATATTTATCTGCAACCCACTTTTATTATTCCATAGACACCCCAGAATAAAAGTATTTTGTAGAATGTTCAACATCTATGTAGACTTTTATAGCACCTCAACAACTTTTACTTGGTGAAGTTTTGCCTTTGAGGTTTTCATGGTTTTTACACTTAATAACTCTAATATTTTTGAATTTAGAATTTGAGGGAATTTTCGAAGTAAAAACTTTTTACATTTTAAGTAATTTTTTGGATACTTCGAACTTCGAATAGGATACTACGACTT
The DNA here is from genome assembly GCF_017654675.1 of Xenopus laevis. Lineage (NCBI taxonomy): Eukaryota > Metazoa > Chordata > Amphibia > Anura > Pipidae > Xenopus > Xenopus laevis. The sequence goes on from NC_054380.1 coordinate 80,132,437, forward strand.
CGAATTTGATTCAAAGTAAAATCGTTCGAATATTCGACAATTCGATAATCGAAGTACTGTCTCTTTAAAAAAACTTCGACTTCAATACTTTGTCAAATTAAACTGGCCGAAGTGCTATGTTAGCCTATGGGGACCTTCTAGAGCATTTTTCTAAGTTTTTTGAAGTCGAAGAAAAATCTTTCGATCGATCGATCGAACACTGAAATCCTTTGAATTTCGAAGTTGAAGTATTTAAATTCGATGGTCAAATTTCAAAGTATTTTTGACTTCGAATTTCGACCCTTGATAAATCTGCCCCTTAGAGCTTTATAAAAATATAGAAAAACCACAAATTTTTCGAGACTCAGGAATTATTTTTAGATATGATTAAAATAACCAGTTTTCGCTCGAATTTGAATCGTATGAATCAAAGTAACATCATATTCGATTGAATTTGATTCAAAGTTTTTCCTAAAAAAAAAATGCACATAAAACAGCTGGAAATTCAAAATGTTTTCATTTGAATTTTCACCTCGACCCTTGATAAATCTGCCCCTTAATGTTCCTGTCTCTAGTGTCTCAGACTGGCAGCTCAGTGATCCAGGAGCATTCTGAATTTTGCGCAACACACGGGAGGGGGGGAGGGTTTTTGCGCCCAGGGGGTTTCCTTCTCCTTTAAAACGGTTAAAAATTCAGTGATCCCCCTCCCCTCCCAGAGCTGCTTTAGAAGGTGAAAAATTTAACTTTACACTTCAATATTATAAAAACAGTCACGCATAGAGAGTAATTGGAAAAAGTCTTTATTTCTGGTGAACTGTCTGAAACCAACTGAACTGAAAAAAGTGTTTGAAGATGAACATCCCCTTTAAGTGCAATGTTTGTTATTGCATATAGATTTTGTATAGCTGCAATGTAGGTTCTTAAAAATGCTTAAAATGCTCATATAACACTCACTTACTTTTTTTTATCCTGACAATTTTTATTAGTTTTCAACAATACAATCATTATATGGTATATAATGGTTCAAAACATTGCATACTCATTACATTAGCCAAAATAATATTCACACAATTCAACAAACAAAAAAACAAACAGAAAAAAAATAATAAAAAAAAATAAAGGGTAAAGGTAGTGTAACCTGTATTATATCTGCATGACTCTCAGGGTAATTACCACTCATACAATACATATATGCTGAAAATAAACTAGATATTGACCTTAGACATCCAAAGTTTTTCAGCTTCCAAAACTGTTTTTTTCCCCCTTAAATTCCACGGTACTGCTTCTTCATATCCTAAATTGTTGGTCACCTCTCTTTGTACTACTAGGGACTTCTTGTTTTTTCCAATTTTTTAGCAATTAAAAGTCTGCAAGCATTCAGTCTCACTCAGGGGCGATCCTGGCCCCTCCGCTGCCTGAGGCAGCAGCAGTTGCTGCTGCCCCCCCTCCCCCAAAAATGTGCTCTTAAATTACCAGGAGCAGCATTTTTGCTGCCCCTGGTACCTAGTGGGGCGCTGCCGCCTGAGGCGACAGCCTCAACTCGCCTCATTGGCGAAGCACCCCTGGTCTCACTTTACTTTTTAAAGATATTTATTATAGGTAAAGATGCTGAGTTTAACAACTGGTTGTCAGGAACTGACAAAATGTGGTAAACCTCTCAATAGACCACCTATACATTAATTGCTGCAAATTAGTTATTTTTGTGCATGTTTTTTTAGGCTGATAACTTGGGCCATGCGTAATTATACATCTAGATGCCAATTTAATGTGGTTGGAAGATTATCTACTTATGTGTATTGCTATTATTTTAAAAAGAAATAGAGTAAAGGAAACAATAAAAGCTGCAAGCTAACACCATAGTTTGATTACGCCATTAATTTAATCTGCTTGATTGATTGATTTTTTTTGTTCCTTTGGGCTATTTTGGCCATTTGCTGGGTTTATGTCCAAAAATACCAAAGCCATCAGGAAAGTGAAGTGATTTCAACTATAACAGCGATATCATCACTAGCTTTTGTACTCATCACTTCAGCACTTTTGCCTGTGGATATATTTCTTTTATGAAGAATCATAATGGAACTTTTAAGGTAGTTTGCCATTTATGTTTTACTAATTGTTTTTCTTTGTGACAATGAATGGGATTTATTGCTTTTATTATTGTGAAGTATAAAAGAAAGCATGAAACAATACAGCTGACCTTTACCACTATTTTCTGCAAAGGGATACTAATGCTTTCTGAGAAATAATATCCATATATCTCTATGAATGGCATCGCTAGTGGTGATAATTTTATAGAAGATTCAACTGTGAAAATAATCTGGTTTAAACAATTTGTTATCCACTTTAGTTCTCTTTAGTTACACATTACCCACAATGTGTCTGGGAAGATATGGGGAATATATGTTTGTGGTGGGTCTGCTGAGAGATCAGTATCTGGATAATAACAACAGTAGGCTTTACATAAGTTGTGGGGCATTGTGGCATGCTGTATTGTTAAGCACACCCAATGAGTCTTGTCACTTACCTTCTACCTCCAGGTAGTACCAGGTAGGTACTGTTCAGACTTGAAGAATGTACCAGAGTACTGCTTGTTTAGCACCACTCCATCACTTTTTTTCTATGGTTTCATGTTTCTCTGTTGGGCTTGGGCTACTGCATACATATACAAGACTTTCCCCAAATTTTTGTATTATGCATGTCTCCTCTTATAATTGATGCCGTGGACACTTGTGAATAAGAAAGGAAATGGCATTGTGGTGCCTAGCAAACTGTATTCAGGGATGACACTTTTTTTTTGAAGAAGAAGAAGAAGAGGAGTGTCAGTTTCAGATAGCAGGTAAGTGACTTGAATCACTGGGGAACGTACTCTTCCCCATGATGTTGGCAATTGATCTTCTTTAAAGCCTTTAGCTTTAAGCTTCCTTTATTTATTTTTTTATTATTTAACATATAAGATTACAGAGCTAGTTAGAAAATGTAGAGCTTTAAAATACAACTGTCTGCAATAACTAGACATTAAAGAAAAACTATACCCCCCCACAACAATGTAGGTCTCTATAAAAAGACAAAAAGATATTGCATAAAACAGCTCATATGTAAAACCCTGATTCATGTAAATAAACAATTTTCATAATAATATACTTATCTAGTAGTATGTGCCATTGGGTAATCATAAGTAGAAAATTGCCATTTTAAAAAATAAGGGCCGCCCCCTGGGATTGTATGATTGAGTGTGCACACAAACATAACAACAAACCATCCTTGTTAGGTCACATTAACAGACAGAGTTCTGTCTTTTGCTTCAACACTGTTACAGTTAGAGTTGTAGTATTTCTGGTCAGGTGATCTCTGTGGCAGCACACAGACCATCACGAAATCATTTACTTAAATATATAGACCAGTATGGTAAGATTCTTTAATATGCCACTTAATATAATGTAAACTATCTATTGCTTAAGTGTTCATTTTGGGGGTATAGTTTTCCTTTAAGTAACAAATAAATAGGGTTTTTTGTTCTGTCCCCACAACATACACAAATAAATCTGTGTATTTGCCACCCAGCCCAATGGTAGGATCCTAACAACATAGAGGGGCAGATTTACTAAGCTCGAGTGAATAGTTGGGTAAAAATTTTATCCCCAAACAAAGCTGCAGGCTAATAGAGCCCGCATTCCACTTGGGCATAACAGTAGTTTTTTTTTTTTAAAAAAAAAAAGCCCCCGTCAGCGCTACGCTACCCCAAAGATTCCCGGGCATTTACTTGTGTCAACATCTGTGCAGAGGGGGGGGAGCAGGGAGAGGGGACTATGGAGGGTAGGGTTTTTTTTTATCTGCAAGGGGGCTTAGTTCTCCGTTAAGTTTACTGTTCCTGTCTCTAGTGTTCCAGTCTGGCAGCTCAGTAATGTTGTTTGTGCATGGATAGGAAACTTAGTACAGGATCATGTACAGAGTGTGGTTTTGGTACATTCTCTACTAGGAGTAAGGTTCCCAGTGGGGTCCATCAGAGTTCTGTGTTGGGTCCACTTTTATTTAACTTGTTCATTAATGACTCTGGAATGGATATTGTAAGTAGTGATGGGCGAATTTGCGCTGTTTCGTGCAAAATTTGCGAAACGGGAAAAATTTGGCGCCGGCGTCCGTTTTTTTGGCGAAAATGCGTCGGCATCCGAAAAACAGACGCCGGTGTCCATTTTTTTTTACGCTGGCGAATTTTCGCCAGCGAATTGGCATTATTGGTTACAGAAGGTGTGTTTTTAAATTCAGAGTACATTTCTTACCTTTAATATTCATTCCAATAATTTCTGACACATGCACTAAAAATTATTTTGAGATTAACTACATTTAATTACAATTTTCAATGTTTATTGCTTACATAAATTTCCTTCTGTCTTCCGTTTTATTAGGACTGGGCTGAAAACAATGTCACACGATTACAAATAGAGAACACAGCATTAATTGGCTATTACAGTAAGAAGGATTCATGGATGCTTACTAATATATTTTTATTTGTTTATTCGATTAACAAGGAAGGAACTCCATAAATAATTACCAAAATCAGAAGTTGTTTATTTAACATCAGTTAAATTGTATAAGCATTGTTAATTACTTTTTAACTATAGCTTTTTTCATAAATGTAATTCATCAGAATTTATTTATAATTCTAATTTATAATTATTTGAATTAATTATTTAATTTTTAATGAAGCCAATCGCAGATTTTAAATTGCAAATCTTAAATATTTATCTACTAAGGTAATTTTCAGCCTGTTCATTCGATATTTTATGTGACATCTTGTGTGACAAGCCCTAATTAATCTCATTCAATATGAACTAGCTTGCATGGAAATTTTTGTGTATTTTTAAATTATAATGTTTATCAATAGGGAATTGTTCTCTTTTTTAATGATGTCTTATGGTAACTGCTGAATTGGAATAACATACTGTAGATTTACAGCTGAAATATATTTTCATGACGCATGTATGAAAGTTTGACTTTTTCCAGTATATATTAACATTCTATCATGGTTTTACAGTTCTTCATTTTTTATTTGGCATCCTTATATAAGGGTAAGCAGATGGTTGTCCACCAGCATATTTTGAAATGCTCTACCATCTTTTTTTATTGCAGGCAGTATTTGGTCTGGGTTCATCTGAGCTTTGGAAACCACAAATTAGCCATTTCTGTTTCAGAATAACATTGCCATGTCCTTTACAAATGAAATTTTAGAGCATGCATAACTGATTTCTTGGTCCTATACTGCTGAAACGGTGGGACTGCTATGATATTTTGGCAGCAGAAGCAAGTGTTTTGTAGCTTTGTGATTCACTGGTCACTTAAGAGCAACAATAAACTCCAACAAATCACAGAACCCCCATTGCCTATGTGACCCATGTTGCCATCCTGATATAAGGACCCTTTTTCCTGATACTGCTAAATAATATTCATTTTTGCTGCCAGAGGTGACTGAGAAGTGATTGTTTTACAATTTTAACACATTGCTGTGTGAGTTATGCTATTTAATATATGTATTTTATTCTATTGTTGAATGCACTATTTTGCATGCCTTTGTTTTTTGCTATATTTATTCGGTTTAAAGTTTATTGGAATGTGCAGTCATCATGCAGGAATGTATATGAACTTCTAATACACCTGGATAAAGGATGTGTCCATATTTTAAAGTTGTTTTCCAAATCTTCTTTGCATGTGTATGGGGCTAAATTATTGGAGATCCTGACCAATATCTTCTGTTGACAAGATACAATGTCCACAATCACATGGATTTTCAAGTCAGCTCCATATATATGGCTTGTATATTGTCATAAACTCTCAGAAATTATACTACCAAATTTCCAGAGAACTGCTCCAAAAATCTGCATGCTTTTTTACGTCAAGCTTACAAACTGTGAAGTTATACTAAAGGGGTTATTTACTAAGCTCCAAATTTTTCCGGTAGGACTTTTAAAGGGGAAAATTCATTTTTTTCGGAGGAAAAAAAAAACTCGATTCTTTTCAGGATTTAATAAAGTCTGATGGTGTTAAAAGTACTCCAACTAACAAGGGATGGGTGGAAATCGAACAACAATCCACGAGCACACATCTAATACACCTACCCTGGATCGATAAGATACACAGGAGAGTCTTACATATCTCGCACCCATTGATCAAAAACACCTTGAAGACTTGGGACCAAGTAAAATGTAACCCTAAAATCACTTCCTTTCCTTCGCCCCTAATGCCTATTACAAATAACCCGGCATTCCCGGCCGCTCTTCGGCCTAAAACGTTCCGCGCGTGGTTGGTAGATGGCCATCTCCAATTTGTACATGTCCTAGAAAATGGACGTATTGCTAGCCTGGACCTCCTTAAGCAAGCCAGACCTAATGAAAACCTCCAAGACTATAAATATTACCAAATCAAACATTTTTACGCATACCTGGGGGGCGACAAAACGATGGGAAGACAACTTACTGCGTTCGAAACCCTATGCAATAAGACAATCCCTCCAAGACATACGTTATCGCTTATTTACGATATACTCGGGCTGGTAATGAATAAGACGCAACTGCCCTTCATAAAGGCTTGGGAACGGGATATTGGCTGTGACATCTCGGAAGATTCCTGTAGGAAGGGAATAGCAAACCTTATGTTCAGCTCTAGATGTTGTAAAATCCAGGAATTGAACTATAAAATCTTGTGTAGGTGGTACTATACACCGGTTAAATTGAACCATATTTATCCTTCTGTCAGTAATTTATGTTGGAGATGCAAAGCCAATGCTGGCTCTCTTCTGCACATCTTCTGGGAATGCCCCGGCCTAGCAGTCTATTGGGCCGAGATTCTGCGGCTCTGCTCTATCATATTAGGGAGGATATTGCCCGACTCCCCCGCTCGAATACTCTTATTTTGGGAAATAGAGAATGAAGAGGGAACCCCGGATATGCCATTAGAACGACACTTACTTAACGCCGCTAAGGTACTTATCCCCAGACTTTGGAAATCTACCACCCCCCCTCTGTTAAAGAATGGGCTATGAAAGTTAACGAAATTGCAAAATTTGAGGAACTATCTACCTTCTCTAGCAAGCAACACACTAAATATAGAGATATGTGGCTGAGATGGATACTATTTAGAGATACGGACGACTATAAACAACTTCTGACGCCCTAAGACGGACATTTCTGATATGCATCTAGGCCCGACAGTCCCCATACGGTTTAGATCCTCCTGGGAACCCTGCCACCCCTAACGATATGGTACGTAGGAACACTTTTCTATGGTGATCTGTTATGCACTTTCAATTGCTTGTGGCTGGCAACTTTCTTTGTTGGAGTCATCTGTTGTATATAATCATATGATGCAGTGTATTTTCAGATGCGTGTATAATGGGACCTGGATATTTTGTACTTTGGCTCAGACCTCCCCCCTCCCCCTTCCCCCTCTTTTTTCCATTCTGTACCCCCCCCCTACTTTGCTTTACTTCAGAAACCAATAAAAATATATTTCGAAAAAAAAAAAAAAAAAAAGTACTCCAACTCAGACCACCGAGAAGATGTAAAAGTCAATGGCAGATTTCCCGTCAACAATTGGAAGATTTTCTGAGTTGTGCCAGGTTTCCAAAAAAATCATAGCTTTCAGGGAATTTTACTAAAAAAATCATAGGTTTTGAACGTATAATCCGAAAAATTGTTGAATTTGGATTTTTTTTGATGATTTTATCGTAACTTTTTACGCACAGGAAAAATTTGTGAAAATGTTTTAATAAATAGGGGGGAGAAGTCTGTGCGGATTTGGTCGGAGTAGTTTTCAGAAAAAAGTGAGAACTTTTTGGATTTTGATAAATAACCCTAAAAGTAGCAGTTCATATGGCATTTCTGAAAATCGCTTACATATACATATGCAGCATCTTATCTCTCACAAATCCTTATGGCATTTAAAAGTCATATTATATATGAATACCAGGGGTTATCTGAACAGTTTGCTGCCCACAATGTATAGATTTAGAAATGTATGTGGCTGGTACTGGTCCAATTATAAAAATAGTTTCATGGCAAAAATAACCACCTTATGTATGTGCTATGTATCATAAGGCCCCCTAACAAATACCATAAACCAGATATTTTTTAAAAGTACACTTTCTGTGTGTCCAAAATGAGCACATTCAAAATGAATTACCACTGGCAAGCCATCTGTATAAACAAACCCCTGCCACCCTCCAGGCTCCAGATATAAAGCATTATATATTAGGTATTTTGCCACTGATGTCCATGATGTCTTTATAAAACGTTCTTCTTGTTCTTTTCTTATGGTAATGAGATTATACATTTATCATTTTTACAGTGCCTGTCAACTATTTTAGTTGCAAATTTTGAATAATCTTATCACTAACATTTTAAGTAACATTATTTTTACAAGTCTGGCAGAATTTGAATCTAAAATGTTTGGTATAATGGAGTGTAATTAATCTCTTAATTTATGTACAACCTGTTGAGTGCAGCATCAAGTATGCTATTTTCCTTTTTAGACTCCCTAGTGTTGTATTTGTTTTTCTGCCAGTAAAATTCACTGGAGTGATTTTAAACAGCCTTTTCTGTTGTATGCCTATTTGAAAACTATCCTCTTATAAAGTATAAATATGTGACTTGCCAATAAGCATGTTTACTTTTTTTTGCATATTTTATTTGCAAATTATAGAGCCACACAGAAAAAAATTTTCACAGCTTTACCGTCTAAGCATTCACATTGCATGGGGAAAAAATGAAAAAATAAATACTCCTTTCTGGGGGAAATTTACTAAAGGACGAAGTGGCTAACGCTGGCGAATTTTCACCAGCGTGACGTTATTTCGGCACTTCGCTGATTTACTAACGGTAGCTGGCGTAATTTAGCTGGTGTCATTTCGCCAAGGAGATAGACTCTGGCGTAACTTTGTACTCTAACACCAGGCGAATTTTCGGCCTGGCGAAAGAGCGTTACTACGCAAATTCACTACGTTTTTTATTTTACTAAATATTACCTCTATCGCCAGAATTGCCTTCGCCGCCTCAGACCAGACGACGTGCAATAGAATAGATAGGAGTTTCTCAAAAAAACGCTGGCGTTTTTTCCTATTTAAAGGGTGATAGACTGAAAAAGATTGTAAATTTTTTTTGGGGGTAACCTCCTTCCCCCCTACATTTGCTAACATATGGCACGTAAACTATACTGTGGGCACATGTGTAGGGCATTATAACAACTCTATATAATTTTATTAAGGTTCCCTGGCCTTGTGTAGTATAATGTATTTGCTGCAGCATATACGGCCATTGTACATTAACTGCACGCCGTATGCTAATTAGCCAACGCTATCGTAACTTCGAACTGCTGAGCGTAATTTCGGCCAGCGTTCGGTACCATGTGCACAACTTCGGATCTTCGTGAATTTGCGTTGTCCAGGCGAATTTACTACTGGCGAAGTGTTGTGATGTGCGTGAAGCCATTGCTGGCGAATTTTCAGTGGTTAGTGAATTTGCCCCTCTGTGGTTAATATTTAAATAAAACACATCTAAGAATAAAAGCTTTGGATACATATTACAACTGTCTTGTGTCAATAAAAATGCCTTCTGTGACAGAACAAACAAACAGCGTATGATACGTGAGCAAAACTTAAGAGCGTCCTTCCGCCTCTGAGACAGATCAATTCACCTTGGCATGACTCAGCTCGTCCTAAGCTAGGTTTATCCATGTCAGTCAGTTTTTATGTATGCCTGTGCACAGTGCTGTTAACTCATGAATCATGTTAATGTCACTAGATACAGGCAACCTGTAACAGAGCATCAATTCATTTACATTCTGTTAATCGAAATTGTACTACTGTAAATTCTTTGCAAGGATTTTCTCTTGTTGTACTACAGGGAAGTTGGATATTTTTAGCTTCACAAGAGCATTATATTAGGAAAATGTATTACCGAGTAAGAGTGAGCTATTACATTATGTAAAGACAAGAATTTCTTACCTGAATAATCTACCCAATATTATATAATGAACTTGGTGGTTTTGTGGACCATTGAAATCGTGAAGATAAATAAGGATTTTAGAGAAGGCTCATGAAATGTGATACAGGTATGGGATCCGTTATTAGAAAACCAATTATCCAGAAAACTCCAGAATTACGAAAAGGCCTCCTCCCATAGACTCCATTATAATCAAATAATCAAATAATCCAAATGATTAACAATTATTTCCCTTTTCTCTATAAAAATAAAACCGTAATGATCCCAAAACCAGCCTATAGGGTTTATTTAATGTTTACATGATTTTCTAGTAGACTTAAGGTATGAAGATCCAAATTACGGAAAGATATGTTATCCTTGCATGCATAAAACATGCAAGGACATTGGGAGCAATAAAAGGTTTAGGCTTTCAATGCGAAAGAGTGATTGCATTCATTGGTTTATGTACAATGACCAATACAATGCTACGTCTACGCATGTTTGAATGTATTTATATTGCAGATGTTTGCTCTTTTGTAATCAACAAATTCTTGCATCTAAAAATGCTAGCTGGTTGTTAGGTCCACTGACCCCCAGCAAAAAAAAACTTGAAAATCTGACTTTTTATGACTTGATATGATAAAAAAAATAATAGCAGAACATTCTAATTATATGTAGGGATGTAGCGAACCGCCGATAACGTGTTCGCGAACGCCGTTCGCGAACACCGGCAAAAAATGCGAACAGTTCGCGAACTTCGAACATCCGAAAATCGTTCGATTCGAACGATCGAAGGATTTTAATCGTTCGATCGAACGATTTTCGTTCGAATCGAACGAAAATCGTTCGATTTTAGCGACCGAATGGTCGAACAATTTTGACGCGAACGCCTATTGGCGAACGTCGCGCGACGTTCGCGAACTTGCGGCGGACGCGAACAGCCGATGTTCGCGCGAACAAGTTCGCCGCAGAACAGTCCGCGACATCCCTAATTATATGTATGAAAAATAAGATGAATAAGAAAGTGTAAAGTCCTCAACAAGTTGCTGATTGCCGCTGTCAGAAAGTTCCCATGGTAGAGGGGAAGAAGAGGTGAAATCACTGGGTGGTGCTAAATGTTAGCCCCCCCCAGGTGATTATAATCACTTACCTGATACCCCAGGTCGGTGCTCATGTTAGCAGAAAACTGCAGTGACCTCAAGCTGGCATATGCATATTAGAGTGAAAAGGCCAGCTTTTTGTTTAAAGTTCAGCTTTTCGCTAAACTGGGCACACCCAGTTAATGAAAGGAAGAAGAAGATTACAAAATGGTACTTGCACAGAAGTACCTCAGTATTCAGAGCAGTTTTAGGAGTATTATGTAAGTGATTATAATAACTAGGGGTGCCTAACTTTTGGCTTTTAAAGATTACAGTTGTTGGTTTCAAACAATGCACCACAGAACTCTGTATCTACATATAGAATAAGTATAGTATAACCAGCACTCAGGCAGCTGAATGTTCTTTACGTGTGCACCAAACGGGACTTTTTGGTTATATATATATATATATATATATATATATATATATATATATATATATATATATATATATATATATATATATATATATATATATATATATATATATATATATATATATAAATATAAATATATATATATATATAACAAACAAGGGAAAGTTGTGCTCACCACTATTTTTTAAAACCATTAGGCGGGGGTGCAATGAGGCTGTGACCACAAAATACATATAGTCAAATACAAGAGTCCTCTGCACTCAACCCATTATCAATATATTTAAGACAGCGACATTTTGTGCATACTGCTACTAAAAAATGCCTTACCCTTTAAACAAAACAGGGATTGTTTGTCCATATATTGCAATATATTTAAGCTGGCCAACTACGTCAAAGTCATCCCATATCTGGCCAGTCCTATGCTCAATTTTATCTGATTCATTAAGAATTCTATTGCTTCATTATACATTTTACAAAGGGACTAGGTATTACCTGCAACTTAACTTGCTGCTTTCAAAGTAAACCTCCATACTTGGCTGCCCTTTTATTAGACACCAGTGGGATCACCTGACTATAGCTGGGAAGGGTGGGAGCTACAACATAGAGCTGGTCACTGCTCCTGTATAAACTATAACAAACAAGGGAAAGTTGTGCTCACCACTATTTTTTAAAACCATTAGGCGGGGGTGCAATGAGGCTGTGACCACAAAATACATATAGTCAAATACAAGAGTCCTCTGCACTCAACCCATTATCAATATATTTAAGACAGCGACATTTTGTGCATACTGCTACTAAAAAAATGCCTTACCCTTTAAACAAACAGGGATTGTTTGTCCATATATTGCAATATATTTAAGCTGGCCAACTACGTCAAAGTCATCCATATCTGGCCAGTCCTATGCTCATTTATCTGATTCATTAAGAATTCTATTGCTTCATTATACATTTACAAGGGACTAGGTATTACCTGCAACTTAACTTGCTGCTTTCAAGTAAACCCATACTTGTGCCCTTTATTAGACACAGGGATCACCTGACTATAGCTGGGAAGGGTGGAGCTACAACATAGAGCTGGTCTGTCCTGCTTATAAACTAATAACAAACAAGGGAAAGTTGTGCTCACCACTATTTTTTAAAACCATAGGCGGGGTGCAATGAGCTGTGACACAAATACATAAGTCAAATACAAGAGTCCTCTGCACTCACCTTTATCAATAATTTAAGACAGCGACATTTGTGCATACTGACTAAAATCTTTTTAAACAACAGGGATTGTTGTGCATATGCAATTAGCTGCACATATAATATATAATCGAGTCTATGCTCAATTATCTTTATTTAGAATTTATTGTTCTTTTGTACAAAGCTATACCTGTAAAAAATAGTGGCAATTCCTGTTTATATTTAAGCTGGCCAACACTACGTCAAACGTCAATAGGCCCATAGGCTTGGCCAGTTCTATTCCTCCCAATTTATCTGATTCTTAAGAATCTATGCCTGTCACTATAAGCATTTTACAAAGGGACTAGTGTATTCACCTGCAACTATAATTTGAGCTGGCTTTGTGGTAAGTTTGACAAAAATAGTGGTGAGCACAACTTTCCCTTGTTTGTTATAGTTATACAGGAGCAGTGACCAGCTCTATGTTGTAGCTCCCACCCTTCCCAGCTATAGTCAGGTGATCCCACTGGTGTCTAATAAAAGGGCAGCCAAGTATGGAGGTTTACTTTGAAAGCAGCAAGTTAAGTTGCAGGTAATACCTAGTCCCTTTGTAAAATGTATAATGAAGCAATAGAATTCTTAATGAATCAGATAAAATTGAGCATAGGACTGGCCAGATATGGGATGACTTTGACGTAGTTGGCCAGCTTAAATATATTGCAATATATGGACAAACAATCCCTGTTTTGTTTAAAGGGTAAGGCATTTTTTAGTAGCAGTATGCACAAAATGTCGCTGTCTTAAATATATTGATAATGGGTTGAGTGCAGAGGACTCTTGTATTTGACTATATGTATTTTGTGGTCACAGCCTCATTGCACCCCCGCCTAATGGTTTTAAAAAATAGTGGTGAGCACAACTTTCCCTTGTTTGTTATAGTTTATACAGGAGCAGTGACCAGCTCTATGTTGTAGCTCCCACCCTTCCCAGCTATAGTCAGGTGATCCCACTGGTGTCTAATAAAAGGGCAGCCAAGTATGGAGGTTTACTTTGAAAGCAGCAAGTTAAGTTGCAGGTAATACCTAGTCCCTTTGTAAAATGTATAATGAAGCAATAGAATTCTTAATGAATCAGATAAAATTGAGCATAGGACTGGCCAGATATGGGATGACTTTGACGTAGTTGGCCAGCTTAAATATATTGCAATATATGGACAAACAATCCCTGTTTTGTTTAAAGGGTAAGGCATTTTTTAGTAGCAGTATGCACAAAATGTCGCTGTCTTAAATATATTGATAATGGGTTGAGTGCAGAGGACTCTTGTATTTGACTATATGTATTTTGTGGTCACAGCCTCATTGCACCCCCGCCTAATGGTTTTAAAAAATAGTGGTGAGCACAACTTTCCCTTGTTTGTTATAGTTTATACAGGAGCAGTGACCAGCTCTATGTTGTAGCTCCCACCCTTCCCAGCTATAGTCAGGTGATCCCACTGGTGTCTAATAAAAGGGCAGCCAAGTATGGAGGTTTACTTTGAAAGCAGCAAGTTAAGTTGCAGGTAATACCTAGTCCCTTTGTAAAATGTATAATGAAGCAATAGAATTCTTAATGAATCAGATAAAATTGAGCATAGGACTGGCCAGATATGGGATGACTTTGACGTAGTTGGCCAGCTTAAATATATTGCAATATATGGACAAACAATCCCTGTTTTGTTTAAAGGGTAAGGCATTTTTTAGTAGCAGTATGCACAAAATGTCGCTGTCTTAAATATATTGATAATGGGTTGAGTGCAGAGGACTCTTGTATTTGACTATATGTATTTTGTGGTCACAGCCTCATTGCACCCCCGCCTAATGGTTTTAAAAAATAGTGGTGAGCACAACTTTCCCTTGTTTGTTATAGTTTATACAGGAGCAGTGACCAGCTCTATGTTGTAGCTCCCACCCTTCCCAGCTATAGTCAGGTGATCCCACTGGTGTCTAATAAAAGGGCAGCCAAGTATGGAGGTTTACTTTGAAAGCAGCAAGTTAAGTTGCAGGTAATACCTAGTCCCTTTGTAAAATGTATAATGAAGCAATAGAATTCTTAATGAATCAGATAAAATTGAGCATAGGACTGGCCAGATATGGGATGACTTTGACGTAGTTGGCCAGCTTAAATATATTGCAATATATGGACAAACAATCCCTGTTTTGTTTAAAGGGTAAGGCATTTTTTAGTAGCAGTATGCACAAAATGTCGCTGTCTTAAATATATTGATAATGGGTTGAGTGCAGAGGACTCTTGTATTTGACTATATGTATTTTGTGGTCACAGCCTCATTGCACCCCCGCCTAATGGTTTTAAAAAATAGTGGTGAGCACAACTTTCCCTTGTTTGTTATAGTTTATACAGGAGCAGTGACCAGCTCTATGTTGTAGCTCCCACCCTTCCCAGCTATAGTCAGGTGATCCCACTGGTGTCTAATAAAAGGGCAGCCAAGTATGGAGGTTTACTTTGAAAGCAGCAAGTTAAGTTGCAGGTAATACCTAGTCCCTTTGTAAAATGTATAATGAAGCAATAGAATTCTTAATGAATCAGATAAAATTGAGCATAGGACTGGCCAGATATGGGATGACTTTGACGTAGTTGGCCAGCTTAAATATATTGCAATATATGGACAAACAATCCCTGTTTTGTTTAAAGGGTAAGGCATTTTTTAGTAGCAGTATGCACAAAATGTCGCTGTCTTAAATATATTGATAATGGGTTGAGTGCAGAGGACTCTTGTATTTGACTATATGTATTTTGTGGTCACAGCCTCATTGCACCCCCGCCTAATGGTTTTAAAAAATAGTGGTGAGCACAACTTTCCCTTGTTTGTTATAGTTTATACAGGAGCAGTGACCAGCTCTATGTTGTAGCTCCCACCCTTCCCAGCTATAGTCAGGTGATCCCACTGGTGTCTAATAAAAGGGCAGCCAAGTATGGAGGTTTACTTTGAAAGCAGCAAGTTAAGTTGCAGGTAATACCTAGTCCCTTTGTAAAATGTATAATGAAGCAATAGAATTCTTAATGAATCAGATAAAATTGAGCATAGGACTGGCCAGATATGGGATGACTTTGACGTAGTTGGCCAGCTTAAATATATTGCAATATATGGACAAACAATCCCTGTTTTGTTTAAAGGGTAAGGCATTTTTAGTAGCAGTATGCACAAAATGTCGCTGTCTTAAATATATTGATAATGGGTTGAGTGCAGAGGACTCTTGTATTTGACTATATATATATATATATATATATATATATATATATATATATATATATATATATATATATATATATATATATATATATATATATATATAACTAAAAAGTCCCGTTTGGTGCACACGTAAAGAACATTCAGCTGCCTGAGTGCTGGTTATACTGTGTTTTCCCGTATATATCCCATAAAAAAAACAACTGCACTCACAGGTCTTATAATATGATACAAAGAAAGATTTATTACTCAACGTTTCAGCCCCTCTACTCGGGCCGTCTTCAGGAATCACAAAACTAAACACAACACAGTGACTGATAAAGTAAAGATAATGGTGCAAAATTGACGTAGTAAGTGGGCATGCTTCCACCTGGGACTTAATTCTCTCTATCGTGAACACACGTGCCCTGTGTACAACAAGGGGCAGATTTATCAAGGGTCGAATTTCGAAGTAATAGGAGTTTTTGAACTCCCATAACTTTGAAATTTGAATTAAAAAAAGACCAACCAAAAGGAAACCTTCATTAACTTGTTCCTCATTTGTGTAGACAGACGAAAAATATGAGATCAGAATCTGCGCTTTTATTTTGTTTTCATCAACCAGCTGACCACCCTATGATATTAAAGGTCCCACCCCTTCCTGCTTCATTTTTTTACTATAAACATATTTAAAAAATAAATAAAAAAATAAGCTTGTCAGGCCACTAGTGTTATTATACAGGTATGGGACCTGCTTCCCAGAATGCTTGTGACCTGGAGTTTTCTGGATAATTGATCTTTCCTAATTTGGATCTTTATACCTTAAGTCTACTAAAAAATCATGTAAACATTAAATAAACTCAATAGGCTGGCTCCACCCCCATTAATGATTACTTATATCTTAGTTTGAATCAAATACAAGGTACTGTTTTATTATTACAGAGAAAAAGGTAATCATTTTTAAAAATTTGGATTATCTGGATAAAATAGTATCTATTGGAGATGGCCTTTCTGTAATTCAGAACTTGTTGTTAGGGAGCTATACAATTCTCACAGCCTGATCCACTAAGTGAAAGTCCACATTCAATAGCATAGAGCCAGGTATGTGACCTATTATCCAGAATGCTTGGGACCTGTGGATTTCCAGACAAATGGTCATTCTATAATGTGGATCACTTTAAGTGTGCTAAATTATAAATAAATCCAATAGGATTGTTTTGCCACCAGTAAGCATTAATTATATCTTGCAAGGTATTGCGCAGATTCTGAACTCATATTTTTCATCTGTCTACACAAATGAGGAACCAGTAAGTGAAGGTTTCCTTCTTAACAGTACCAATTTTAGTAATACAACTAATGATGCATGGTTCACACATGATGAAATTCAAAAGAGACTAGAACATGTTAAGATTAACAAAGGTCCGGGGCCAGATGGTATTCATAAGAGGGTAATTATCGAGCTTAGCTCTGTGATTGCCAAACCTCTTTACTTAATTTTTCAGGATTCATTGAGATCTGGCATAGTGCCGAGAGACTGGCGAATTGCTAATGTGGTGCCTCTATTCAAAAAAGGATCCCGTTCTCAGCCTCAAAACTATAGGCCAGTTAGTCTGACGTCACTGATAGGAAAGCTTTTTGAAGGGTTAATAAAGGATAAGATACTGGACTTCATAATAAATCATAATACTATGAGTTTGTGCCAGCATGGTTTTATGTGTAATAGATCTTGCCAGACTAACTTAATTTCTTTTTATGAGAAGGTAAGTAGAGACCTTGATTCTGGGATGGCAGTGGATGTGATTTACTTAGACTTTGCTAAAGCATTTGATACAGTGCCACACAAAAGGTTACTGGTTAAATTAAGCAATGTTGGCCTGGAACATAGTATTTGTACCTGGATAGAGAACTGGCTAAAAGATAGACTACAAAGAGAACATTTTCTAATTGGACCAGTGTTGTTAGTGGAGTACCGCAGGGCTCTGTACTAGGTCCCTTGCTTTTCAACTTGTTTATTAATGATCTGGAGGTGGGCATTGAAAGTACTGTTTCTATTTTTGCAGATGAAACTAAATTGTGCAGAACTATAGGTTCCATGCAGGATGCTGCCACTTTGCAGAGTGATTTTTTTAAATTGGAAAACTGGGCAGCAAACTGGAAAATGAGGTTCAATGTTGATAAATGCAAGGTTATGCACTTTGGCAAAAATAATATAAATGCAAGTTATACACTAAATGGCAGTGTGTTGGGAGTTTCCTTAAATGAGAAGGATCTAGGGGTCTTTGTAGATAACACATTGTCTAATTCTGGGCAGTGTCATTCTGTGGCTACTAAAGCAAATAAAGTTCTGTCTTGCATAAAAAAGGGCATTAACTCAAGAGATGAAAACATAATTATGCCTCTTTATAGGTCCCTGGTAAGGCCTCATCTGGAGTATGCAGTTCAGCTTTGGACTCCAGTCCTTAAGAGGGATATAAATGAGCTGGAGAGAGTGCAGAGACGTGCAACTAAATTGGTTAGAGGGATGGAAGACTTAAATTATGAAGGTAGACTGTCAAGGTTGGGGTTGTTTTCTCTGGAAAAAAGGCGCTTGCGAGGGGACATGATTACACTTCACAAGTACATTAGAGGACATTATTGAAAAATAGCCGGGGACCTTTTTGCCCATAAAGTGGATCACCGTACCAGAGGCCACCTCTTTAGACTAGAAGAAAAGAACTTTCATTTGAAGCAACGTAGGTGGTTCTTCACAGTCAGGACAGTGATGTTGTGGAATGCACTGCCGGGTGATGTTGTGATGGCTGATTCTGTTAATGCCTTTAAGAATGGCTTGGATGATTTTTTGGACAGACATAATATCAAAGACTATTGTGATACTAAGCTCTATAGTATAGGTATGGGTATATAGAATTTAATTAAAAGTAGGGAGGGGTATGTGTATGGATACTGGGTTTTCATTCGGAGGGGTTGAACTTGATGGACTTTGTCATTTTCAACCCAATTTAACTATGTAACTATGTTTTATTATTCTGAGCTTTCTGGATAATGGGTTTGTGGATAATGGATGTTATACCTGTACTATATTCTCCAACACCAACATTCCAATCAGTGATGTGTGGTCTGGGCCAAAGCTTGCGGTTTAAACTCCCAGAAAATATTCGGGCTGCGGGCAGGTTTGGCCAAGTGTTTCCTGCTGCCCTTGCTGGCCTTGTTGTACCCCAATTCTGCATTTGATGGCATCTATTTATAAACTTGAAGCAGTCTCTTTCTCTCTCTCTCTCTCTCTCTCTCTCTCTCTCTCTCTCTCTCTCTCTCTCTCTCTCTCTCTCTCTATTGTGTATAATAATAAATAATGTATCCCTCTGTTGTAAAAACATGAGGAAGTTAAACGTCACCTTGGAGTTCAATGAACTTATCTGCAACCCTTATCTGGAAAACCCAAGCATTTTGCCTAATAAATACCATACCTGTAACTTCAAAGAAGCTTGGGAATAAATAAAGCAAAGTAAATATTAAACTCATGCTCTACTCTTTATATTTCAATTATGCAAATCTATTGGGAGAATTAAACAATGAGGTTTGCCCTATAAATCTAACAAACCTTATGAAACCTCAAGATTGTGTTCATTTTTTAATGAACACAGACATTCCTTTATCATAGTGAATAAGCAAAGGAATTGTTAGCATGGGAACCATTTCTGGTCATTTAATACTGCTTTATATTTTCTATCACACAAAAGACAAAGCTTCCAGGTACCCTAGAGAATAGTTCATGTACTCTGTCAATCAGCAGTATCAGTGCTGGTCCGGTAGGCAACGTATAACATGAATCCCTCTGCAGCAGGCTGTTCTGCTTTGCTGAATAAGCAGACTGTAAATGCAGAATAATCACTACACAATGATACACATTATCATTTTTATGTAAAAACTTTTTTACAAGCTGCTAAAAGTTGATTTAACACAGGATAGTAAAATATACAAATCTATGTTTCCCACTGTTAAATAGTAAAATATACAAAGCTCTGTTTCCGTCTGTTAAATTAGGTACTTAAGTTTTTAAAATTCACATAAAATATGTTAAACCCAATAACACTGTTTACTTAAACAGTTTGCACAAAATATTGAGTTACTGTAAAATGTAGTGACTTATGTGACTTAATGGCTACTTTGAGCATTTGCAGCAGGGCAGCCATTCAGGCCATATAAACGGCTCTTAATGATGTCATCAGTTATAAACGGAGCTTAGTGATGTAATTTTTGTCACATGACTCATTAAAACATATGTATTATAATAGGTAAAGTACCCCTTGTTACAAAATATAAGGATATATATATATTAGATATATATTAGATATATTAAGCTTAAGCACATAAAAATAACTTGTGCGTGTGAGTCAACGTGAGTGAAGATGGCAGCTTCAAGCTATAAGAAAGGGCATTGATTTCATCTGTAAATAACTGGGGTGACATTCACTTCTGCAAAAAATAAAGCTGGAAATTTAGGAAAGGAGCACTGGCACAATATATGCTCCGCAATTATATTCATACATTGACTTCTCATTTAAAGTAGATGAAAAATATCCTAGCTCATAGCCTTCTTAGAGTGTAAAATACACATATTCTAAAATATAAAGTAGAGGGCCAAAATAGGAAGCAAATAGGAAATGCTTTGAAGTACACATCTGGGTTTGTCTGCTCGTGTTAGTATACAGGTATAGAACCTGTTATCCAGAATGTTCGGGGCCTAGAGTTTTCCGAATAACGGTTCTTTCAGTTTTTCATATTACTAGAAAATTATGTAAATATTAAATCAACCCAAAGGCTGGTTTTGTTTCCAAAAAGGATAAACTATATCTTTGTATCAAGTACAAGGTCATGTTTTATTATTTTATTACAGAGAAAAAGGAAATCATTTTTAAAAATTTGGATTATTTGGATAATATGGAGTCTGTGGGGCGTGGCCATTCCTTAATTCTGAGCTTTCTGGACAATGGGTTCCGGATAATAGATCCTATACCTGTATAAAGTATATTGGATATTAAGGCTCTTCAGTAAACTGTGTGTATGAGCACAAAAGTAGTGACCGGTGAGGCAGAGCAGTTCTATGACACAAGTATCTTACTTTTCTCTCCTTGCCATACTTTTGTACACAACTGGGCCAGCTGCTGGTTTCACATGTTTGCTGAATCACATTGGCTTACTCACATAACTATGGCAGTGTAACATTTTTGAAAAATACAAAAAAGCCCAGGGCACTAAACATGCTAAGTTCTTTGGAGAAAAAGGCACATTTTTGAAAGATTTGCCCCTTCATTGGTGTTTTGATGGTGATAGCCAACCGAAAACATTTACTAAGTCATTTTAAGTGTCAAATGCCTTTTTCTGTTTTTTTTTTTAAAAAAATGTTGCAGGTAAAATACCAGATACGGTACATACAACTTGTTCTAATGGTCTTAGAGAGAGAGAGAAACTTTGTGAATAATAATTTTCTTGTTTCTCTTCTAGTAAAGCTGCTATTAGGAAGGAACTAATCATCTCAAAATTAGTAGTTCTGACCAATGGCCTTTTAAAAGCCAGATTTTAAAGTGCAATACAAATGCAGGACAGATAACTATATGTCTGCGCTTATTGTACACAATTCATAAATATGGCCCCACTGTAATATTTAACCAAAGAAAACCTGATCTGTGGGTCATTGGGTCATCTTAACCTGGCTTTACTACAAAGCATTTCTCACACTGTGTTGTACCCTTGTTTACTATATAATCAAAAATAATACATTGTTGTTCCAGTCAAATGTTTATTTACCAAATTACATGATTTTCATATCCAAATACCACCTAGGCATAATGTTTATATAGTAAGGTCTTAGTAACTTTTCATTTAAGATCAGATTTTGCCTTTATTCATGAGTAACAATCTTATATGTGAGGGAAATTGATTCTAATTGGTGTGTATAATGTTAATGTTGAATAAGTGTTATTATATTCTGGAATGGCATAACTGTTGAGAGTTGACTTTTGTGAGCATTGCTAGCAGTTATCATTTGTATAAGCTGTTTATGTAAGTTTTTTTTTTATTATGCACTTCTGCTGCTTGTCATCTCCGCTCATACTCTCACAAACCACAAAAAGATGGTGTTAAATGCTTCTTGAAATGCTGAGAAATAAAACATCACTCTAAAAATTGAGAAGCATTCAGAGCACATTGCTCTTGGAAAACAAATAACTTTTTATAGCAACATCTATATGACTGCACAAAAAAAAAATCTATATGCCATTCAAAATTTTAACCCTACATTAACCATGGTAGACAAATTCTAATAAAATAAAATGTTTTGCCTGTTCGTCATACTCTCAAATGTGCAGGCTGCAAAGTAGTAAAATCTAAGAATCTATTTATTAGACACTGACACTGATCAGTCCCTTAAAAGGACTTTTTAGTTTAATCCGTGACGCTACAACCCCAGATTGTTTCAGGAACATGTTAGTACAGGTATGGAATCCATTATCCGGAAACCTGTTATAAAGAAAGCTCCCAATTACGAAAAGACCATCTCCCATAGGAGCAGATTTACTAAAGGGCAAAGTGACTAACGTTAGCGTGACGTCATTTCGTTACTTCGCCAATTTACTAACGAGCGCAGGCGTAACTTCACGAACGAAGTAGATAGACTCTAGCGGTATTTCGCTCCCTTATGCCTGGCAAAGAGACATAACTATGCAAATTGACTAAGATGTAGATTTTACTGAACGTTACCTCTTGCGCCAGACTTGCCTTCGCACCTCAGACCAGGCGAAGTATATTAGAGTAGATAGGACTTCCTAAAAAAATAGTTGAACATTTTTCTAAGTTCCAAAAAACGCTGCCAACTTTTCATTTTTCAGGGTGACAGGCTGCAAGAGATCATACATTTTTTCTGGGGTACCCGGCTTCCCCCCCTACTTTTCCTAACATATGGCACATTAACTATACACTGGGCTCATGTGTAGGGCATTATAACAACTCTATTTTATTTTATTAAGGTTTCCCTGGGCTTGTGTAGTGTAATGCATTGGCTGCAACATATACATCCATTCAACTTTAACTTTCCGCCGTATGCTTGCCGCAGTAACGCAAGCGCTTTAGTCTAATTCTTAGCCTAAATTTAACACCATACAGTGAACATCAGGGGCAGGCAGCATGGACAGGACTACATAGTAACATAGTAAGTTAGGATGACACAGGTTCATCAAGTTCCAACTTTTAAGTCTATGTAAAACCTGCTAGTTGATTCAGCTGAAGCCTCTCCAATTTGAAAATTCCTTCCTGACTCCAAGATGACAATCGGACCAGTCCCTGGACTAGGTGTGGGGCCTGACCTGCTCTCTGCACAAAAAGCCTGATTTTTGATCAGATGCCGCAGCCAGTCCTGTCCTTGCCACTTGCCTTTGGCCAGGCACTAAGGACAGTGTCCCAATGTAGGCTGTGCTTCCTAATGCTCCATGCATGGTGTTAAGCTTAGATTGAGAATTCGATTAATGGCATCAAGCTTTTTACAGTAATAATGACATTTTCTGTCAAAATTTTGGGCCCTAACATTATTTAAACTTAGAACTAAAAAGCTCTTCAACAGGGCTGAATTACCCCTGTAAAATAAAACTCGGAAAGGGCACTGAATATACACTGAATACAGCTGGTATTATACAGTTCTTTAAATAGATTGTAAATTCTTGTGCCACGCTTTTGTATAAATTATAATCTTACATTTAATTTTTTTTTCTGGGAGACTGTAGCTGCAAACTGGGGGAGGGTTTCAAAGCGTTAAATTGTATCTTGTAATAATCCATACTTATAGTGACATTAAAGAAAAAGCCATACCTCCCAATTGTTTTTCACGGGACAGTCCCGATTTTGACAGCTCAACCCACAGTCCCAACTTTGTCTTTGATCTCCTGCACTGAACAGCCAGAAAAAGATACAATGTTTAATTTACTAATATGTGCCAGGTGCAAATTGTTAATTTTGTAACAATTTAAGATAAGCAAAAAAGCAATTGCAACTATTTAAGATAAGCAGGTATCTTGGGGAAACTGAGACTTGCAGCTTAAAGGGCAATTCAACTTCATTAGCAAAACTGTAATAACACGTAAAAACCACAGAAATGTGTTCGTTCGATTCCAAGTCGAACTCGTAGTCGAAGGTCGAAGTAGCCAATTCAATGGTCGAATTAGCCAAAAAAATACTTCGAAATTCGAAGTATTTTTTATTCTATTCCTTCACTCGAGCTAAGTAAATGTGCCCCTTAGTATGATGTAGAGAGTGATATTCTGAGACAAATTGCAAGTGGTTTTCATTTTTTGTTATTTGTTTTGAATTTTGGAGGTATTTAGCTTTTTATTCAGCAGTTCTCCAGTTAGCCATTTCAGAAATGTGCTTGCTATTGTCCAAATTATCCTAGCAACCATACATTGATTTGAATAAGAGACTGGAATATAAATATGAGGGAGTCTGAATAGAAAGATAAGTAATACAATGTAGCAATAACAATACATTTGTACCTTTGCAAAGCATTTGTAGTTTAGATGGGGTCAGGAATCCCCATTTGAAAGCTGGAAAGAGTTAGAAGAAAATAAAAGGCAATTAATTACAAAACTATAAAAAATAAATAATGAAGAAAAGTTGCTTAAAATGGCCATTTGTTACAGGCTTATGGGACAATTTACTAAAAAACCTGCAACAAAACTTTTTAATTTTTTTTATTTATGGGGCATATTTATCAAGGGTGGAATTTCGAACTGTAAAAACTTCGAAATTCGAATTTAAACAGACCAACTGAATTTAAGTTAAAGTTTTTTTGGGGTTGAATAGGTTGTTTTATGATAAATTTCGATATTCAAATTTGTTTTTTTTTTCAAATTCAAATCAAATTTGGACTATTCCCTCACGAAGTACACAAAAATAGCTTGAAATTCAATTTTTTTTCATTCGAAAATTCACCTTGACCGTTGATAATCTGCCCCTAGGTGTCACAATATTCCTCTTTGTTTTTTTGCAGAATAGTCACAAGCCAGCTTGTTGATCTTCTGAAACTTTAACAGCTTTTCACCGGTTTTTCCTTAATAAAAGTCTCTCTCTCTTTTTCTCTAAACTTGGAAAAAAATGCCACAAATTCAAATTTTGATAAATCTGCCCCATAAATGGGTCATTTCTAAATTATCAAAAGCATCTAAAATATTAAGGTATTTGTTTGTATCTTTATATGTTTTTTTTTTTTTTTACAATTATGCTCTTTGAATTTCATGTGGTTTGGCTGCCTTGTCATTTTCCATTAGTTCATTGACCTTGATCGGAATGCTAGCAGCGATCACCTACGCAGTACTTTTCTAGCCTTATGTGAACTTTTTCCTGTTTTGAATTTGTATTTTCTAGAGCAATTACTCTCTTAATATTTATATTGATAGTGGATGCAATTCTAAAAACTGAAAATTCGCCAGCGTAAAAAAAAAATGGATGCCGGCGCATTTTCTCCAGTGAATTTGCACCGGCATCCAAAAACGAGACGCCGGTGATGTTTCTTGAATTTATCGCTGTTTCATGTATTTCGCGGGAAATTACGGAATTTTTCGCCGAAGCGAAACGACCCAAATTCGCCCATCGCTATTCAACTTCCATGTGCAACCACTTTATATCTAGTCCATGATTAAAACAAGAAGCCTAAAAACATTGAATCTTTATTAAAAAAGACCAAATAGTTACCCACAATTTTAAGAGAGCAATTTCTCATTTAAAAGTCTTACAGCTTGAGGGATAAAACTGTTACAAAACTGGTTGAACGTGCACGAAAACTATGATATCTCCTTAAAGGCAGCAGATCAAAAAAGGTACTAAAAGAGTTTGAAGGATCATCCACTACACTGGATACCTTCCATAAACATCTCTTGTTAAATATCTCTTGAATTGAAGGTAAAACTCTCCAATAATTTCGAGAGTTCAAATAATAGCAACATTTGCAAGTAAAGCTCTGATAATTATTCACTAGAGGGCAGTGTAAGTTAATGCAAAAAACATTAATTCATATTTCACAATATAAATATATTTTTCTTAAATGTAGTTATACATTGTTGTTAACCGTTTATTGTATAGAAATGTGTTAAATTTAGGTAATTAAATGTGAAAGGTTTTGCTTTTATTTGCATTTATTGGACCTTCAAATCATAATCTTTCTAAATGTCTGGTACTACACAAATATTGGGCTACAATTTTTATTCATATTGGTAAAAAAAATGCATTATTGTAATATTGTCTTAATGAGAATTTGAAAACAAAAGCTGCTTCAAATGAAGCATCTAATGAAAATACCTTGTTACTGTTGTTGAAATGTTATTTGTCCAAAAACCAAAGTTTCATGACCAAACTGGAATTCTTCTCTTTCTTAGTCTGATCAGATTCATTTTAGCTGTTCATATGGCTCATTACTAAAGATACATTTGGCTAAAACTTGCAAAATATTCAACTGAGATCAGCAAATGTGCAGTTCTGAGCCTGCATTGGCCACTCAAGTGCAGAGCCAAACTGGGCTGACCTGATCTTTGACCCAGGGGCTAAGAGTTGGATCATACCTTTGGAGGCCATTTGGATATGGTTCACATCAATGTGCTGATTCAGTCTTTGTCCAACAGGTATTGAATCAAATCAAACCTGCCCAATTGATATCTGGCTGATTTTCACCCGACTGCTGCTGTCTCAGTATGAAGGAAACAAGTTGACAGCTTTTACTGGCAAACTTTTCTGGTGTTTTCTCCCCTTTTAGCAGTCAAGCTTATAGAAGTCAGCAAGTAAAGTATTTTACTGATATTTGCCCTCACTTTAATTGTCGTCATGTAGTAAACAAACAAAATATATTATGGCCACAGCACACAGTAACTAGGGATGGGCGAATTTGACCCGTTTTGTTTCGACAAAAATTCTCCAACCGGCGAAATGTCGCCAGCGCCCATTAAAGTCTATGGTCGTCAAAAAAATCATTTTTTTTTTGACACACGATGACATACAAGTCTATGGGTGTCATTTTTGCGGCGAAAAAACTCGCCCATCCCTACACAGTACATCTGTTGCTTGTGATTTTGGAGGTGAGCAGCAGGCCCTATAAACATATAGCATTGCTCATTTCTAAGAAGCAATGTTATTTAGATTTAATTGGACGTTTGATGATTGAAGGGCTTAGAATTTGCCCCGCTAAAGAGTGCTTCATAGAATTAGGTTGCCTTGTACTGCTTCTACTCATATATGGCTTGTGCAAGCCTAGTTGTACCTCCAGTATATGCAAGACTTATTTGTCCAATAACCAAAGTTTCATGACCAAAATGGAATTCTACTTTTTCTTACTCTGATCAGATCCATTTTAGCTGTTCATATGGCTCATTACTAAAGATACATTTGGTTAAATTAGGTTGCCTTGTACTGCTTCTACTCATATATGGCTTGTGCAAGCATAGTTGTACCTTCAAGAATATGCAAGACCCTTCACTGGTGCTTACTTTCCTTTCAGTTTAAATTCACTATGCTTACACTCACATTCAAATCCTTTATCAACGAAGCCCTTTTCTATAAATCATCTCTGATCTCAGCCCTTTTCACATGCTATAAAGTGAAGTTTCGGGCCCTGTGAGGCTCTTTGTCAAAACACAACATTTTTCGAGCCCTGTGAGGCTCTGACTTGACAAAGAGCCTCACAGGGCCCGAAACATGTTGTGTTGGCAATAAACACAGATGTTTGAGCAGTTAAATCTACAGTACTGCCTTTTTCTTGTGAACTTCCCTTTATTGGATACTACTATCGCATCCACGGCGGAGGTGCTACACAAGAATATTGGCTGATAATCTATACCCTGCCATTGGTTTGAAGGTAGCAGTCAAATATACAATTTTTGGACTCTTTTCACATGCTCTACTCTTATTGACCAACATTTTAGGCTCAGCTTGTTGTTGTTTTTTTAACAGAATAAGAGTGGAATTCAGAGTACCTGGAAGGCACGTTAGGCACAATAGATACTCTTACTTACTGACAAATTCTGTCCATTAAATATTATATTTACAATTTCTTACTTTCACTTGGTTTGAAAGAAAGTCAGTGTCAAAGATATATGGTTTAGATATATGGTATAGAATGCAAGCTAAAAATACCTACACATCTCTCATATTTAAGCTTATGGGATATCTGCGCTGCCATTAAATTTGATTAAAGGTAAAAAAAATGCACATTATGAACGTTTAGAAAACTCTGAAGTCATAGAAGAGGTGGGACAACAAGTGGAAAGAATTATGTCAAAGGCAGGTTGATTGGAATTTTTTTTTTTTAATAAATTCTTTATTTATATAAATTTTTTAGGGAAGGATACAGAAAAAAAGAAAGGGGGAAGAAAATCGGTAACAAGGGTAGCTGAGCATGATATTCTCATTCAACTAATGATATCATCAAAATTACGATACAAATAAAAACAAAAACAAGCTAATCCGGTATTTCAATCATACCTCACACATTATTGTTTATTCAGAGTTTACTATTTTCATGTAACATTTTAATGTAATTCTCCCAAGGTGACCATATTTCCCAGTATTTTTCACTTTGGTTATGTGGTTGATTGGAAATTTTAAATCAATCCCGTGGGATGATTTAAAAAATATAGCATTAGATTTTTACAGTTAAACCTGTAAATGTCTGCATTCTGAATTAATAATAACAAAAGCTCTGCATACCTCCATTTTAATTCTATTATATTAGTAATGTGCACCAAACACCCATCTGTCTTATGTATTATCAAATCATTTGACAATACATAAAAGGATAAGTACAGTGTGTGCACCTTTAAAGAACAATTGTGCACATACAATACATGTGTTCCTATGAATATGCAACAACTGGCTTGCAGGTTCTCCCTGAAATAAGGGCATTTGGATTTTACATATCGACATTAGTGATGGGTGAATTTGCGCTGTTTCGCTTCGCCGAAAAATTCGTGAATTTCGCGCGAAATTCGCGAAACTGCGGAAAATTCGCGAAACGGCGTCTCGTTTTTGACGCCGGCGCCCGTTTTTGGCGCCGGCGCCCGTTTTTGACGCCGGCGTCCGTTTTTTCGGACATTTTTTTTAGCCGCCGGCGAATTTGTGGTGCGAATTTTCACGGGCGTTTCGCGAATGTATTCGCTGGCGGCAAATCGCGCAAATTCGCGCCTGGCGAATAAATTCGCCCATCACTAATCGACATTGGTAATTACTTCATGTTTGGCCTTTGTATTTTTGATTGCTGCACAATTATTCTTATTCCATCTGTACTGTGGCCCTGATTACTGCCAGTAAACCTTTTTTGTATTGGTAATTACTGCACTGGTATTTTCATTCCCAATATCCAGTATCTCATGTCCATCTTCCCTGTGTTCCACCAATTTGTTGATTTTATGACCCCTCTATAAACTCTTCTAAACAAACGCTATACAGACAAAGTCAAGAAGTTCTCTATACTGAGTCCATTACCAATATATTTAGGACATTGTGTGCATTAAGCTTCTTAAAATGCCCTCCCCGTTAAATAACATATTAAGAGAAGCAGGGCACTCAAGTTATGAAAAATATTTTTTTCTAGTTTTTCATAGAGTGCCCTGCATCTCTTTATATTTATATTATTCAGGGATCTTACAGGTGTGCCCTGCAATAAGCACCAACATTAATATTATTGTATGATGGTGTGCACCACCATCTCCTTTGTTGTTATAGTTGCCCCTTATTTGTCAATATATTGAAGCTGGCCAACTACATCAACGTCATTCTTGGTCTGGCCAGTCCTATACTCACTTTCATCTGATTCAAGAATTCTACTACTTCATTATACAGTTTAAGTAGGGACTAAGTTGTACCTGCTACTTGCTTGCTTTCAAGGTTTAAAGGAACTATAATACTAAAAATTATTAATTTCGAAATCACCCTCTAACCCCTCTAACAATGTCAGGTGAAGGAATGTGTGGACTGACCTCGGTGCTGCGTTCTCTGCTTGCAGTACTTACAACAATAAATCACGCTGAGTTAAAACGCAAGGGGCTAGAAAATCCTTCATAAAGCTCCACCTCAGGCATACAGATGGGACAAGCAATATATGATTGACAGCTCAGATATTCAAACACTTTTTAATAAAAAACTTTTTGAGTTCCATGTTTAATTTGCAAATGACTTTTACAGCTTTTTATGTCTGGGTGGCTGGTCCACTTTAAGCAGGCCTACTGTATGTCAGGCCCATTCTTAAAAAGGCTACATAGGACCCAGCCTGTCTATCTATTACCATGTCTATCTCTTACCCCTAGCCTCTAAATTTATTGTCTTCTCTTCTGTTATTGACTTTCTCTGCACCCATCTGCTGGATCTTATGCAGCCTTGTTGACCTGTAGAGTTGCCATTGATCTCCAGACTGCCAAGGCTAAAGAAAACGTTTCTATTTCTCTCTTTCTCTGTTTCTCATGCTCTTATTATTGGCTATTGATACAGTTGACCATTCCATTCTAATGCAAATTCTCTGTTAACTTGGCATCCAGGATCAAGATGCTTACTGGGTTTTCTCCTAATTTTCTAAGCGCTATTTCTTTGTTGTTTTTGCTAACAAATCTGTACTTGCTGTTCTCCCTGTACACTCTCTCTCTTTTGGAGATTTGGCATTAAATATCAAATATGCAGATGACCATATGCAAATATATCTAGTCACCCCCATCATTAACCTCTGACACTTAGGGACAGATTCATCACAGAAAAACTCACTCACTTTCTATTAATTCCTATGGGATTCTTAAAAGCATATGTATCAAATCATGAACTCCATTGATAAATATAATTCTAAAAATCTCACAGGAATGCATAGAAACGGAGAGAACATCCTGCTGATATCAAAGCCATTCATTGCTCTACTCCTCTCTAATTTTTTTCACTTCTCTTCTTTATGTTCCTGCCCATCTCTTCCTGTCCTCTCAAAGCAACCATCTTTTCACACCATCCACACACACTGCTATTTCTTGTGTTAAACCTTTCTACCTTGTGACTGCTTAACTCTGGAATTGCTGTATGTCCTTGAATTCCTCCGCACTCAATCTTTTCTTGTCTGACACTTAAGAACCAATACCTAAACCTCTGTACATTTTCATTAGATTTTTGTCTGCTTGATATCTACTTGCTTGGATTGTAAGCTCTACATGACAGGGACCTCCTTTATACTTTGTCTTTAGTACATGGCATTTAATCTCTATATATGTTTATGTTTACTTATTTATGCTTGTTACCTATGTTATTATTGGTTATTATGCTTGTCCTCCCAGTTTGTATTTTTCTGCTCTACTTGTTTACTCTACCTTCCTACTGTAAAATTGTACAGTGCTGTGTATTCATGTAACGTTTTGTAAATAGTTGTACATTCATTAAGCACTAGCCCTCTGTAGTAGCAGTAGATTTAGGTAATTTTCTATTCATGGATTGTATACCATGCTGTCCTGTAAGAGGGCCGAAACCTCCAAGATGTGTACTGCAGTTTAGTGTCAATGTACTTTTTTTCAGTCCAAATCCAAATTGGAACGGTAGCACTCAGGTTATAAGCAATGTTTGTTCATAGCAGTGTGTCGGGGACATTGGCTCTCCAGCTGTTACTAAATGCAAAATGGCTTTGTGGAGTAAGAGATGTGTAAATATGGCATGCAGTCGTACTTTCATGGTTTTGTGTGTTCTTCCTAAACCTAAATATATCTGACTCCTAAGTACATTATTCATTTGATGTGAGCCCTTGCCAAAATTAAAGTTTTAATAAATGTTTAGTGTCTAAACCATCCCTCTTTATATATTACTTACTATTCAGCCTACCATCGTAATTCATAAAAAATTTAAATATACACAATTATGACAAATAGTTGCAAACATATTTATTAACCACTTGTACAGAGCTGTGGAATATGTTGGTGCTTTATATATACATGATAAATGTTTTAATTGCTACAAGGGTAATTTCTAAATAAACGCTACATTCAGTCTCAAATTCTAGCTTCCCAAATCTAAATAAATTTGACTCCTAATATTCATTGGATAATCCATCAATCTATAATATGCAGAAGAGGCAATATTTCCTCTGTCTGATGCCATCTCAAAATGCTTGGTCTTGAACTTTATTTACACATCAACCTTGTTCATCTTGTTTGCATTACTCATCAAGATTCAGTCATTTTTATCCAAATATTCTAATGTCACGGCTTGCTTTTCTGTCCCTTTGTGTGACAGTTATGCAATATCATAGAATGATCCATTACTGTTGTTCTTATCTCAAGGTATCTATTAATAGAACGTCTACCCTTTTAATACTAGAACTAGCCCTATTTGGATGATCAGAATTCCATTTCTTGGCTCTATACTTGTGCTCTTGTAATATTCTCCTCCTAGACAAGACATTTTCTAATTACATTTCTCTTTAGGTATTTGTAGGATGTGACTCAGACTTTTTTTGTCTTTAGAAACTACCACTTTTTAACATAAATTCCTTTTTCCTTAAAAAATGAATCCAGCATTTTTGCCCATGTGAAATACTGCTTAAAATCTAAATGTCATACAAAGACATTTATGGAACATTATAGTGACTGGGTGACATAAAACCTTTTGTTCCCAGCCTGTCCTATAGTCAAACAGCCCTAGCAAAAGCCATGCATTGATTTTATTCCCGTTGTCCATAATTCATTTTCTTAATATACAATAAAGTGTTCTTTATTACTGGCTTAAGGGTCAGTACATATAATATTTTCTCAGTGGTTCTTCTTTATTGGCTATTTTCGTGACCACCTTCGCATACCAGCTCTCTCATAAATTGCATAGTAAATATATAGGTTTGATTTAATACAATGTGCCATATAAAAGACCATAGTAATTGAGTTTGTAGACCTGCACATATGGTAGCACTATTGGAGATATTCCAGTTGGCATAATACAGTGGAACCTCAATTTTAAGTTGTAACTTATTTTACATGTGGCCCCACCTATATATTATGCATAATACATTTCTCTGATTTACATTTTCCTGGATTTTACACCATTTTTTTCTGGTCCCCTGAAAAATGTAAAATGTGGGTTCTACTGTATTCTTTAAAAGCTTCTTACAATTATGGTGGCTTTTGACTGTTAGTTGGCTTTTGTGTTTATACCTTTGCTTCATGGTACCTTTGCTTGACAGAGGCGCCTGGCGTGTTTATACAAAGACACTGTTGTTTTTGTTCCCGTTCCATATTGCCTGATGAAGCAGGAAATGTCTGAGAAACGCGTTGCAATACTGTTTTGTGAATAAACTATTATTGAAAATTACCACTTTCGTTGGTGTCTGCTTGGAGGAGGTAAGTTCATTACTACCTCCTCTGAATTACCCATTGGGTTTTTAAGTGCTTTTAGCTACTTTTATCCTTTTTGGCGCCTCTGTTTTGTCTTACTACCATATCGAGTCCACCACAAGTGGAGGGGTATCATCCCCGTTTTCTTCTTCTACAGAGAGCGACGTTTTATTCCTGAGTGGGGTCAGGATAATCTCCCCACCTGCCTATACAGTGGTTGCCTATCGGTAACCCTGGTTTCGGCTCCTAGACTCGAGCCGTCATCAGGACTTCCTGATGACGACTCGAGTCTAGGAGCCGAAACGTCGTAATAAAGCCAACAATTTTTGTTTTTCACTTAAAGACCTGTGTGTGCGGTTCTTTTTTGCGTATAGATTACTGATTATAACCAGCACCCAGGCATTACCATTTAGTGACTGGTGCACCAGCTTTGAACTGTATATATATATATATATATATATATATATATATATATATATATATATATATATATAAAATATATATATATATATATGCAATTGCTCATATGGAAACCTTTTCATGTATCAATTTGAGAAGTTACACATTTTAAATTAAAAATACATTCAGAACATCATTTTATATAAGTAGTGATGGGCGAATTTGTCCCATTTCGCTTCGCCCTGAAATTCGCAAATTTCCCGTGAAATTCACGAAACGGGCAGAAAATTTGCGAAACACGAATCTTGGTGCCGGAAACCATCATCAGGAAATAAATTAGCAAATTTATTCGCCAGTGGCGAGGCGCAGTGTTTTGCGTGAATTTGCGGCTGCCAAATAAATTCGCTCATCACTATATATAAGCATTTTATCGATGAAGTGTTCTTTATTTGGAGAGGTGATGAGTTAAGCTTCAACAGAATGTTGGATGGATTAAATCAATGCTTTAAATCCATTTAATTCACAGTGAATTGTGGTAGGGAACTTGAGTTCTTAAATCTTCATCATACATTGAAGATTTTGAAGATGGAGTTTTTCCTTTAACATAAAAAAACATTCACTAAGTGAAGGAATAGAATAAAAAATACTTTGAATTTCGAAGTGTTTTTTTTGGCTACTTCGACCATCGAATGGGCTGCTTCGAACTTCGAATACGACTTCGAATGGAATGATTCAAACTAAAACTCGTTCGACTATTCGACCATTTGACCATTTGACCATTTGACCCCCTAGTTCGCCACCTAAAAGCTACCGAAGTCATTGTTAGCCTATGGGGAAGGTCCCCATAGGCTTTCCAAGTTTTTGCTGATCGAAGGATAATCCTCCGATCGATGGATTAAAATCCTTAATAGTTCGATTCGAAGGATTCAATCGTTAGATTCCTTAATTAACCCTCGATACTCTACCCTTAATACATCTGCCCCTACATGTGAGTTGCAATGCACCAGCATTAAAATGGTCTCTCCATATGTCACAATTTTGTAGTGTTGAGACATAATTCAAATCAATGTTGTTGCAAATGAATGAGATTTTTGCAACATTTATAAAAGGAAAGTGTATTTAATCAGGCCTTATTTAGGGCTAGACAAAATGTAGAGTCACAACAGATCACTAAACGTGATAAAAGTCCCTTGGTACTTTCTACCTGTTTTAATGATTTGTCACCATTCATTGGTCAGGCTTTTAGGGCTAATTGGAGGATTATAAAAGCTGATCAACATCTGCGGAGGTTTCTATAGGGGTCAGAACCTTATGGACCTCTTGGTGATGGGGGACCCAGTAAATTGTTATAAGGGTAACAGTCTAATGACATCCTGGTTACCAGCTAAGAAGTGGGGCTGTTACAGATGTCCTTTGTGTCTGTTGAGCCGTTACTAGGAACTAGTTTTGTGCATCCCTATACTGGACATAGATATTAGATTCGTTATCACATTACTTGTACCATGACTCATGTAATTTATCTGAATATATGTCCCTGATTGTCATTTGTTGGCAAGACAGATTTAATGTTAAGATTACAAAGATCAGCAATTAATACAGCATTTAGGCATCAAAGAATGACTAAACCAGTAGCAAAACATTTTTGGAGGTTGGACACTGATTGCCCACATTGAAATTCATAGCCATTGATCATGTACCCATGCCTAAGAGGGATAAGGACCAAAAATGCCCCCTATTGCAATGGGAGACTTTTTGGATCAGAACACTGGGTACTCTATCGCCTGGGGTCTGAATGAACATTGTTGTTATATCTGTTTTCTGGAGAAGTGCTAGAATAGTAAATTAATTACTTTTTGACTCTTGATTTTTGTTTTTTTCTTTAGATTGAAATAGTTTGAGAATTACATTTTTCCCCTTTAACCTGGGTAGGAATATTTGCTTTGGCAACAAGTCTATACCATTAACGGTGAGCAGAAATGAGGGGACCAGTGAGGCAGGACAATGATATTTTTAAAGTTTGTAACTTTATTGTTAATGATTCTATGGTAATGCATCTTCAGAAACGTTTAAGTCCATAAACTGAAAAGTTGATCTAATTCGACTAAACTGTAATCTCCGAAAAAACTTGAATGTCTGCAAGGCTATTAACATCTTCAAATGGGTCTCTGGACCTCTCCCATTGACTTATACATGAACTCGCCAGGTTTTAGGTGGTGAAAAGTCAGATTTGAATTATTCCCAGGGTATAGGTTTGATAAATCTCAAAATTCAAATTAAAATTCGTATTGAGTTTGGATAATTCACAATTCAAATTTTAGAGTTTTGACCAAAAAAAAAAATTGAAAATTCGAATTGACTATATGACCCTTATTAAGATGCAGATTTATCAAGGGTCGAAGTAAAAATTTGAAGTAAAAAAAATTCAAATTCAAGCTATTTTTGTGTACTTCAACTATCGAATAGGACTATTCGAATATCAAAATTTATCATGTACTGTCTCTTTAAACTTTCACTTCAACCATTCGCCATCTAAAACCTGCCGAATTGCTGTTTAAAATTTTTTTAATAATTTTTTTTTCTTTTGATTTTTTTTTTCTTTGAGTTCAAAAAAACTCCCATTACTTTGAAATTTGACCCTTGATAAATCTGCCCATTAATAAATCTGGCCCTTAAACACCTTCTTAACTGCAGGCTATCCTTAAAGTTGTGGGGTTTGGGAGAGCAAGCATTCAGGAGAGAGCCCTCTCCCCATATATAATATACCAAAGAAAAAAAATGCAGCTCATCTACAAATGCATCTCATTAAAACCAGTGATGGGTGAATTAGTCCCGTTTCAATTCGGCAGGAAATTCGTGAATTTCCCACGAAATTCGCGAAACGGGCAAAAATTTAGCAAAATGCAAATTTTGACGCAGATGACAAGAAGAATAGCCAAAACGTAGAAATAAATCACAACTTTTTCTTGCATTTTTCCAAGTGTATATGTATGTTTTTTTCTGTTTTTTTGCTTAGAATCCTGTGAGTGCCATTATTTTGCACTTTGTATATATATATATATATATATATATATATATAAATATGTGTATGTGTGTGTGTATGTATAAAAATATATGTATATCTATAAATATATATATATATATGTGTGTGTATGTATATATATACAGTGTGTATATATATATATTTTATATATATATATATATATATAAGTCCATATGGGCAGCACTCCGCTCTTGATTTTGAGACTCAGGTGCAAGGTAAAGAAATCAATTATGTAGATAAATGACCAGCAACACCGAGATTTTTCGTGAATAGTTCAAGTGTATTGGGCTTTGCATGTTTTTTTTTTTGAATACACTTGAACTATTCACGAAAAATCTCGGTGTTGCTGGTCATTTATCTACATATATATATATATATATATATATATATATATATATATATATATATATATATATATATATATATATATATATATATATATATATATATATAAATAATAAGCTTAGACATGGTGCAAACAAAAAACAATGCCTGTGTGCTGGTTAAAGACAACAATAGTAATAATCAAAAAGAAAACCACACCAAACAGGTCTTTATATGAAATAAACAAAAAGGTTTTATTTGATCCAAATAAAACCTTTTTGTTTATTTCATATAAAGACCTGTTTGGTGCGGTTTTCTTTTTGATTTTATATATATATATGCCCCTTATTCTTTACTAAATTACATGTTCTTGAGTTAAAGACCATGATTTGAAACACCAACAAATAAAGTCATATATTTATACATATCAACATTTGGAATTGCTGCACCAAAATGTTTAAATTGTTTTTATCATTTGTAAGTCACACATACTAAGAATTAAAGATTGAGAGGGTGCCTGAAGAAGTTTGAAGACATCCGGTCTCCTTGGTTGAAATCACCTGCAACAAGTGGTTATTACCCCCAAATGTTGAATTTCATCACAAATTGTTGAGTGATGTCCCTGTCATTTCTTAAACTGTTACTTGATAATGCCTGGCCATTTATCCAGAGGACAAGAGAACAGCTAAACAGTTGTAATAATGAGGTGCAAATAATTTTCTACAATAGACAATTCCATTTGTGTCAGTGCTGCTGGTAGCCAGCCTATAGGCTCAAAGCAGTTGAAGGACTATAGGGATTCATTGTGCAATAACACAAGTTGCTTGGAATGAAAGCATCCTACAGATCTTAACTAATATTGTAATTATTGCATTGTATGTTGCTTTCTTTCTATGCACATTCTCCAGTTTGCCCAGTCCTAAAACACCAAAAAACGCATATCACTAAAACAGCACAGATATGTTCTATAATCATTAAGCTTTACATACATCAAGAGATCCCATATAAACTGTAACACTGCTGGATTTTACTGCGATTTGCGTGTAATTTCCCATATATTGCGCCCTTGTGTTCCCTTTTACCTAAAGGCATATAGTTTTACTGAAACAATTACTAGTCCTCTCCGCGGCACAATTGCCTTACTGTGATTTTCAAAATTACAGCTACTTAAGAAATTTGTATATTCATTCATCCTCATTATGTCCCAGCTGTTAATATTTTCATTAGTTGTAAAAGATGTTATTTTTTTTTAAAGCATTCATTGAAATTATAAAACAAGAATTGTAGTAATAGTTGGTATTTCACTTCAACTTGGCTATGCCAAATGCTGTGTAATAATTAATGGCATAGCTTCAGTGGTGCAGCTGTTCTCTCATTGTTCATAAGCTTTAAATATAGTCCTTGACATTTTTTATCTTTATTAGATAACTATTTTTCATGGAGATTATCCAGATGCTGCTACAAAAACATGCAAGAACACAGTACTTTTTCAAATAAAAATCATAAATAAAATATACAGAAGTTTTTTCTATTTCAGTGCTTCAGGGAATTTCTGTTGTTGGGTTTCTAAAGGGGCTACATTACTTTTATACAGAATTTCTCGCATGCAAATAAATAAATTTTACAAAAAAAACTTAACAAGGATTAATTGTATTTGCAAATGCAGGGATCAGGTTGTACTGTCTCAGATACATCTCATACATATTATGACACTATA
The DNA here is from genome assembly GCF_017654675.1 of Xenopus laevis. Lineage (NCBI taxonomy): Eukaryota > Metazoa > Chordata > Amphibia > Anura > Pipidae > Xenopus > Xenopus laevis. Next base: position 80,171,132 of record NC_054380.1, read on the forward strand.
GAAGAGCATACAACATTATTTGTTATCCACATGAATTCATAACCGTAACTATAATATCAAAGCTTTTTTAAATTAAGGAATTAAACTTATGCTGTATAAATTATTTAAATCTTGTTTCTTTCATTCTTGTAATTCACAATATCAGCAATCAGGTAGTCAACTGTTTGTGGACACAGTTATAAAGGTTTTTTTTTACTTTTAATTTACAGTATGTTGGAAACTTTAGTGGACATTTCTGCTCATTTAACAAGTCTGGATACATCACTCAGTAACTAGGGGGTGTAAAACATTTGTTGTGGTATTTTAGGGAACAGGCTGTTTAATGCAAAGCAACTTCTTATTAATGAAGTGGAAGAGATACAAGCAATTTTGTGAATTAGAAAGGTTTATAACTGCCCCATTTAATACTCAGGGGTTGGGTGGTTTCAGTTTATGGAACTACCAAAACATCATAGAGAATAGGATTTTTTAATCTGCTGCATGTGCTTATTGTATGATAGTAGCCATTCTAAAAAATGTTTAGCCCAAAATGTGATGTAAAAAGGCTAGAATGACTGAATATCTTAAATAATAGCCACAACACTACTTCCTGCTTTGCAGCTCTCTTGGTTTCCACTGATTGGTTGCTAAGAAGTGACCAATCAGTTACTTGAGGGGAGTCACATGGGTCATAACTGTTGCTTTTGAATCTGAGCTACATGCTAAGGATCAGTTGCAAACTCACTGAACAGTTATGTTCCATGTGCCCCCCCTTAAAGTCACTGACTAACTAAAAGCTAGAGAGCTGAAGGCAGGATGTTGGGTTCTGTTACACATCCATTTTTTTCACTCATAAGAATTGACACTTAAATGTGTTATATTTAGTGATGGGCAAATTTGCGCCGTTTCGCTTCGCGGGAAAATTTGCGAAATTCGCAAAATGGGGAAAAAAACGCCACTGGCATCTCGTTTATGATGCCGGCGCCCGTTTTTTTGATGCCGGCGTCGTTTTTTTCCGGCGCGGCAAAATTTTTTTTGACGAGAGCGAATTTTCGCAGGCGTTTTGCGAATTTATTCGCTAGCGGCGAATCGTGCAAATTCGCCGCGAATTCGAGCCTGGTGAATAAATTCGCCCATCTCTAGTTATATTTCAATAAGCACTAGCATCTGGTTTGAAAAAGCTTTATTTTGCATGTGATCTATACTAGTCACAATCTATATTTATATATTGTTTTAACATTCTTTTTGTTCTTTTGCACTTATGGCTCTTGAGAATTCTACTTATAATTAACTTTATAATTTATAAACTATTTCTTACAGTCTGTAGCATTGTCTTAGAGATGCAAACCTGACTCTCATTTATGATTGTCTTTCAGGTATTTCCTCTTGACTATATCTTTATTACAATCATCAATCACAATGTATTTTATTTTCACATCAATGGCAGGAATACGAAACATGGGCATATGGTTCTTTTGGATAAGGGCAACATTTGTATGTTCTTTATGTTTACTTTTAAAAAATATCTCCAAACTCACGATTTTACATTCTTATCTACATTTCTTTTTTTGAAACTGTGATGCATTTACAGGTGGTGCACATGTCTGTTTATCTTCAGGCCTGAATTATTATATATATATTGCTTGTGCCACTGAGCTAGCCATGTCAGCCTTAGCTTAGGGGCATTAAGTTATTTTTTACTGTCTTGCAGGATTCATCACTACACATTGCTCCCATTCCCATACTGCTACATGTCAAAAATCAAGGGAGCCACATTAAGGTTTTAAATCAGGTGGGGGATTTAATGATAAGCCAAACTCAGCCAATCCCAGAGCTGCTTCCTTGTTTGCCATCTTATAACAGCATTATAGGGGCACTTTTTTTATAAAAGGTTGATCACTGGACAGACTGAAGGCAAGAAAAAAGGCAAATAAAACAACTTGATGCTAGAACTGAATAAGCAAGGGAAAGATAAATGGGAAGCAAAATTTGAGTATGCACAAAAAAAGAGAGCAGGAAAGAGAGAGAATAAAGTGAGAATATTTAGTAAAGGATGAAAGCAAAATTAGAACATGAAATTAGGAAAAAACTTTAGAGAAACACATAGGAGGAGGATATATTTATGAAGATTCTCAATTATCCTGGTCATAATATACAGTATCTAGTAGAATTAATTTGAAGGCAACTGGAGATATTACAATTACAATTGTTCCATTGAACCTCAATAAGGTGCTGGCGGAAACTCACAGATGTGTGGAAGTGTGATCCAATCACAATGGTATCATGATTTTTATCGAGGCAGGTGTTAATCTTTCAATGTACATGACTAGAAGTGTGAATTGTTGTGAAGCCACGAGGTAAGGATGTCACAACGGCATTGTACACTTCTTCCAAACCATCTCTCTATTCAAAACGTGTACATTGTTGTCCTCAAAGGAGTGTCTCTTTTCCTTGAGCTGTAAATGGAGTGCTGAGTCTAGTCCTGAGGAGTTAGCATTCTATGTTGGGCCATTCTCTTACAAAGCGTTTGTTTTGCCTCCCCAATGTTTATATCGGAGCACTCTTCAATTCACTGGACAGCATAGATTACGTTGCTCTTCATGTGTTTTGGTGCTGGGTCTTTAGGGTGCACCAATTTCTGTCTTAGGTTGTTGCTGGGTTTGAAATACAAAGAAACGTGATGTTTTTTGTTAGTTTTTCTGATGTTCCGGACACATATGGGATGACTATGCTGCTTTGATGCTGTGCTCCTCCCCTCTATTTCTTGGTTTGGTCTTTTTGCTTGGCTTTGATTTTGTTTTGATAAAGGCCCAGTTGGGGTATCCCCAGGTTTTCAAGCTCCTTTCAGATGTTTGTATTCTTTTCTGTATATATATATATGGAACAGCTGGAAGCCGGCACCTCTCGTCACCGCTAGTTTCTGATAGCACTCTAGCCTTTAGAGTCTATCGGACTATATATATATATACAGGTATATGATCCCTTATCTGGAAACCCGATATCCAGAAAGCTCCAAATTACGGAATGGCTGTCTCCCATAGACTCCATTTTATCCAAATAATCCAAATTTTTAAAAATTATTCCTTTTTCTCTGTAATAATAAAACCATAGCTTGTACTTGATCCCAACTAAGATATAATTAATCCTTATTGGAAGCAAAACCAGCCTATTGGGTTTATTTAATGTTTAAATGAATTTCTAGTAGACATAAGGCATGAAGACCCACATTACGGAAAGATCCGTTATCCGGAAAACCCCAGGTCCCGAGCATTCTGGATAACAGGTCCCATACCTGTATATACATATATATATAAACTTTTCCTGGAGTGCCCGCACCTCTGATTCTTTATACATATATTCTTTATACATATATATATATATATATATATCATAAAAGTGTGAAATCCTGCTGTAAATAAACAATTCACGGTTAGGGATGTAGCGAACCGCCGCCGATGTGTTCGCGAACGCCGTTCGCGAACACCGGCAAAATTTGCGAACTGTTCGCGAACTGTTCGCGAACTTCGATCATCCGAAAATCGTTCGATTCGAACGATCGAAGGATTTTAATCGTTCGATCGAACGATTTTCGTTCGAATCGAACGAAAATCGTTCGATTTTAGCGATCGAATGGTCGAATGGGCGACCGATTTTGACGCGAACGCCTATTGGCGAACGTCGCGCGACGTTCGCGAACTTGCGGCGGACGCGAACAGTCGAAGTTCGCGCGAACTAGTTCGCCGGCGAACAGTTCGCTACATCCCTATTCACGGTGCACGCAAATAAATCAAACAAAACATACATGTCTATGTGTAATGATCTATTACTTTGTTATTGTACCAATATAAAAAGGAGCTCAGCTGGGGGGGCTTCGGGACTTCATCTACAAGCAGACGTGTTGTGTAGAATAATTGGTCTTGTAAGGACCATTGGCCGATTGATGTGCTCTGGGAGTCGCTGTATTTGATTTGGGCCCGGGGTCCCCCAGCTGATGTTCCTCTCAGAAGTCTGCCAAGGGAAGCTCGGCTAGACGTTGCGTTGTCTTCAATCGGTATTGTATTACTTTTCTTACAATATATTATTCTGGTTTAATGATGATCAATGTGTGTGTGTTTTATTTCCAACCCTATATTTGATAAGTCTGCTGGGGGAAGTGCTCAGTTAGACATTTAGTTTGTGATAAGTCTGCCAAGGGAACTTGTAGCAAGACATTTTGGTACCAGGAGCGGGGTTCGAGAATAAGATAAAATGTTTAAGAGAAAGAATAATAGCATTGTGGGGAAAGCTGTAAATATTGTAGATATCCCTGGTTGGGATGATACTTCATGTAAAATTATTGCCACTGAGCGGTCTAAAGGTGCAGGATTGTGTGAGGATTGGGTGCATCAATTGAAAGATGTTAGTCCAATTAACGTAGTTACATGTTTAGAGAAAGTACCCTTTGAAAAAGGACAGGAGTTGTGTGCTTTAGGAAGACGGGGGTGGATTTTGTTGTCTGCGTATCGCAAGCAGCATAGTGATTGTTCAGAGTTAAAAGCACGTATTTCTCAGTTTGAAAAAGAAATACTTGACTTACAGAGTCGGGTTACAATGTTGCAGTGCCAAAATAGATTATTAATGGATAAAGCTGACACGTATCAGCAAGTTGCCGAAACGGCCGCTGTGCGATGTGCAAAGTATAAATATCGAAAGCGTAAAGGAAAAATGAATATGAAGAAAGTATCCAAACTAATTGCTAAGGCAGGAGTTGATTGGGATCCAGATGAGTGGGATGGCAATATTTGGGATACTAGTGATGAATCAGAGGATGATAGGGAAACCCTGTGTGAAAACCGACAACAGTACTCAAATGAGTTTCATGCTGTAGCCAAACCAATTGAGCGGAGAAAAGCAGTAAATGCGCCAGGTGGGGTCGTATATACTACCACCTTAGAAGATTTTACACAGCAAGAAGTAACAGATTTACATGATAGGTTTAAACAAAGATCATCAGAGCCCCTTATATCCTGGCTAGTGCAGTTATATGAGGGAGGGGTTGCTGGAGTTAATTTGGATAATGGAGACTCACGTAAGTTCTGTTTATTGTCTAATGAGGCAACTGTGCAGGATGAGTTTCGTAATTTTCAGGATGCAAATATGTCCTCGATGTTAGCATTGGCTGCTCGTGGTGCATCCAGGCGTTATCAGATGGAGTCAGATTGGCCGGCTAATGATAAATTTTGGTATACTTTGAGGGATTGTGTACAGCGAATAAAAGAGGAAGGTATGAAAACTGCAGTATTTGTTGGGCAAGCAGATCAAGTACTGGATACTCCCTTAACTGTACAAATTAGAAACAAAATGATTAAGCTTGCTCCGCCAGCATATAAAAATGTTATTATGACGCTGCTCGTTAATGAGACAGGGCAGCCTTTACAGCATGTTATTGAGTCCATTCGAGAGCTTGGAGATCTAGGAGATTGGGGTCCCAAGGATAAGTACAAGGACAGGGATAATAAAAAGGATAACAGTCAGAAGGGAAATTTTGGTGATAGAGTCCCCAGAAGGGACATGTTTAATGCCCTAATGAGAGATGGAGTCCCAATAGACGAGATAGATGGAATAGATACTTTGGAAATGTGGAGATTGTACAAAAAACGGGGCTTGCATAAAAATCAAAATAAAAGTGTGGGAAAACAAGATAAAGAGGATGTTACGACCTCTACTGGATTAAAAGCACAAGAGTTGAGTGAAGAGTCAAAAGGGATATATCCCTGGGCTGATCTGTCTCAGGCTCAGCGATTTAAATCAGATTAGGGATCAGGTCAAGCTCCAGTAATAGGGCGTATACAGCATGTAGATGACCGCCCGTACGTTAATTTAAATATATATTGGAAAAATGGAAATATACAAAAAGTACAAGCCCTAGTTGATACGGGAGCGGAGGCCACTATAATTGCTGGGAATCCAAAATATTATAAAGGGCAACAAGTCACTATTACTGGATTGGGGGAAAACAAACCCTTGGTGTACAGGCTATGGTTGAATTAAAAATTGGACAACTTCCTAAAAAGAAATATTCTGTGTTGATTGTACCTATTAAAGAACACATAATAGGTATAGATATATTAAAAGGAATGCAATTAGATTTGCCTGATGGCCGATACCAGTTTGGTGTTCGTAATTGTAAATATGTAAATACTGTTATAGTCGGACGGTTAAAAATGCCTCCCGTGGAATTACCTCCAGCTGTTAAAACTGTGAGAATGAAACAATACCGAATTCCGGGAGGGCATAAAGAGATAACTGATACAATACAAGATTTAGTCAAAGCAGGAGTTTTGAGAACAACCACTACTGAGTGGAATAATCCAGTGTGGCCAGTTAAAAAATCAGACGGCAGCTGGAGAATGACAGTGGATTACAGGGAATTGAATAAGCATACCCCATCATTAACTGCAGCAGTACCTGATACTATTACATTAATAGAGAATATACAGAAACATCAGGGAATGTGGTATGCTTCGATCGATTTGGCAAACGCATTTTTTACCATTGAAATTCATGAGAAAAATCAGGATCAGTTTGCCTTTACCTGGCTAGGAAGACAGTATACATTCCAAAGGTTACCCCAGGGCTATCTTCATAGTCCCACAATATGTCATCGAATTGTGGCAGAGCATTTAGATGAATTTCCTCTGCCTCCTGATACACAGATAGTGCATTATATTGATGATATTCTCATACAAGGGGTAGATCCAATTGTTGTACAAGATCAGTTAGAATTGCTAATTGAACACATGAAAGAGAAAGGATGGGAAATAAATCCCGCAAAAGTGCAGGGACCTGCACAAATGGTTAAGTTTTTGGGTATTCAATGGCATAAAGGGCATCGTGAAATCTTGCCTAAGGCAAAAGAAAAGATTATTGAATTCAAAACACCCACCACCAAAAACGAGACACAAAAATTTATTGGGTTATTTGGATTCTGGAGAAATCATATACCACATTTGGGTCAGGTTTTATCCCCATTGTATAAAATAACTCGCAAAAAGTATGAGTTTCACTGGGGAGTAGAACTTAATGTCTCAGTAAATGAGCAGTATGCTAATTGGAGTTTGTGGCAAAAACAAGAAGGGAAACGAGTTCCGTTAGGATTTTGGGCTAGAAAGTTACCTAATGCTAGTGAATATTATAGCCCTTTTGAAAAACAATTGTTGGCATGTTACTGGGCTTTAATTGACACAGAGCAATTAACATTATATCATGAGGTAATATTGCGACCTGAAATTCCAATTATGCAGTGGGTATTAAGTTCCCCAAAGACACACAGAATAGGACATGCACAAGAAGCAAGTATCATAAAATGGAAATGGTATATTAGTGATCGAGCAAAACAAGGTAAAGCTGGTACATCTGTATTACATGAGAAGGTAGCTAATATACCAATCGATTCACAAGCGGCACCACCTTATAATCGTTCCCCTTTAATTGAATCACCAGTAAGATGGGGAGTGCCCTATGATAAATTGACTGAGGAACAACAAGCTCATGCTTGGTTTACTGATGGCTCAGCCAAGTACCAAGGAAATAAAAGGATTTGGAAAGCAGTATCATATAATCCTAAAACGAAAAAAGATTTAAGTATCACAGGGGAAGGAAAAAGCAGTCAGTATGCAGAATATATGCTGTTTTTCAAACTTTAAAGCAAGAAAAATTTAGGAGAGTGTTATCTATACACAGACTCATGGTCGGTAGCTAATGGGTTAACTACTTGGTTGCCTACTTGGCAAAAACATCAATATAAAGTTCACGCAAAAGAAATCTGGGGTAAGGATTTATGGCAGGAGATATGGGATATTGTATTTAAAACAAATATTACTGTATTTCATGTTGATGCACATTGTCCTATTGATTCATTAGAACGTTATTCAACTCTATTACAGATGAAAAAAGCAAAAGTTGCTGAAGCAGAGACCCAGCCCATTGATGATATAGACCTTAAAGGTTTGGCTTCCTGGGCACATCAGAAAAGTGGACACTTAGGAGAAAAAGCCACGTATAGATGGGCGCAATCACGGGGAATAGGTATCCCATATGATATCATTAGAACAGTGATTTCAGAATGTCCCATATGCCAACATACACAGCATAGACCAATACCACATACCATGAAAGGACAGATTGCAAGGGGTAAATTACCTGGTCAAATATGGCAAATAGATTACATTGGTCCATTGCCAAATAGTAGAGGATGTGAGTATGTATGTACGGCTGTAGATACATTTTTGGGTTATTTAATAGGTTTTCCTTGCAAAAGAGCTATCCAGATAAATACAATCAAGACTCTGGAATTGATTAATACAATATTATGGTTTGCCTTTACAAATACAAAGTGATAACGGATCACATTTTAAAGGAAAAATGATACAAGAGTATTGTTATAATAACAACATTGATTGGATATATCACATACCATATTATCCACAAGCTGCTGGGTTAATAGAAAGAATGAATGGTTTGTTAAAAGAGCAATTAAGGAAACAAGGTCATGGCACTTACAAAAATTGGAGAGATAATTTACAGGGTTCCTTGCAAATATTAAATAACAGACCAATTACCGAGAACAAAACTCCTTTAATGCGTATGTTAACCCCATATTTGCAAGTAAAACCATTACAGGGTTCATGCTACTGTCAGTTATTGGGAAATTAAAGAAGGAGCATTGGCCCCTTACAGAGCAACACCAGATGCTGCAGGTTTAGATTTGCATGCTTATGCAGCAAATACAGTTGCTCCACAACAAGTTCAAATTATTGAAACAGGAATAGGAATTCAAATTCCTCAAAAACATTTTGGATTAATTTGTGCCAGATCAGGATTGGCTATTAAAGGTATTCAGGTATTAGGAGGAGTTATTGATTCAGATTATCAAGGAGAAATCAAAGTAATTTTACTGAATTCAAGTGATACTGATTTACTTATACAAGCAAAAGACCGTATTGCTCAAATAATCATTATGCCAGTCTATCATGGGCCAATAAATAAAGGAAATCCTCCAACTGTATTAACAATAAGAGGTGATAAAGGTTTTGGAGCTACGGGAATTCAAAGTGGTGCAAAAATTTGGATACAGCACCCAAATAAACAACCAGAACCTGCTGAAGTAATTGCAGCAGGAAAAGATAATGGTTGTATTAGTAATCAGACCAGTCAAGAGAAATGGGATTATGTCCCAATAGAAAAATGTTATTTACGAGAATAATAAACTGTATCTTTTTACAGATCAACATTAAATGAAAAAGAAGTCTTACCTATGAGGACTGAAAAACTCTTTCCCAAAATGGTGGTTGGATTCCCAGGACGATCAAACTATCTTGTGGCCCTACCAGTCTTTTGCTCCAGGAAATGGAGGTTGGGTTTGTCAAGTTTCTTATTTGGCAGGACTTGTGTTCCTGATTGTCATGCTGACTACTACCTGTGTGTATCAACCGCAGGATCTGCCATGGTGTGCACAATCATCCGATCAGCTCAATGGGAGCAGAGAGAATCTAAAAGGGCACTGTCTTTGCGAGGGACAATTTGTGGGAGTATATGGCTAAAGAATGTATGAACACTAGCTACATGTGCTTAAAGGATTGTCCTAAGTGCTGGTGAACTAATTGAGACTTGTTTTATTGCCATCCCCACACCCAACAACAGTTTTACAGCAACATTTCAAAGAAAATATAATGACTCAAATGTTGAGGACTCAGATACTGAAACTTATATACCTGTTTATGCATATGTTGCAGATCAGAATGCTACAAGAAAAATGAAAAAAATTTTTTTTTCTTTGTGATCACTCACCATAATAACTGCAGCAGATGTGTGTTAATAAAATGGACTTGTGATAGTTGAAAAGATTCCTGCATGTATTCAGGCAAAGATTGATACTAAAAGACCCAAACCAAGCAGTATGTTCTAGAACTATAAGGGAATTAATAACATTACTACTAATATGTTGTGTAAATCATACAATTCCTCTCTCCAGTCTTAGATAGGTATGTCCATTGCCAAAAGGATGGTTCTTTTCTTGTGGAAAATTTCTTTTACTTATATTCCAGCCAAATATTTCTGGGAGGGCCCTTGTGCACTTACCAGACTTAGTTTAAACTATCCTACAAGCCAATATAATTACAAGATCAGACCATACATCGCTTTAAAAAGAAAAGGCATCGTATGAGCAACTCCCATCTGATTGTGAATCAGACTTAACATTTGTTTGTAAATCAGAAATTATAGCTTTAGGTGCTTCACTGGTTGCAATCCTGGGTTAACCATATATAAGGCCGTCAAATTAATAAGATTGCTTGTATTATAGTCAAGAGTATAAATGCTTCCAGTAAAGCTATTTGTAGTCTCTTAGCAGATTTTGGAGATATTAGAAATGCAGTACTACAAAATAGGGCTGCATTGATTAATTGCTTTTTAAGCATAACCATGGTTGTCAATATTTAAAGGTATGTGGTTGTTTTAACCTTTCTGACCATTCTCATGCCATTAACCAACAATTAGGTATTCTACATAATTTAGTCACTAACATCACTGAACATAAGGATGAAGGTTGGTGGGACTGGCTTACTAGTTGGATCCCTGATGTGGGAGGTTGGGTTCAAACAGTTATAGAAGTAGTTTTGGTTGTGATATTTTGTCTGATCATAATTCAATGCTTACCTCACTAAATATCTATGTGTACCCAAAGCAATGAAGAAGTATAACTTTTTAGAAAATATACTAATAGATATACTATATAACCCAGTTATTTAGTGGTATAGTTCAGTTACCATAATCTTCGATAGTAGGAAAGTAGGAAATATAATTTAGTAGTACATCCAATATTGATATCATTGATTTTCATATGTGTTGAAGTCTCTCGCTTGTATTGCAACAACCGAAGGTCGCGTGAGATTCTATTGAATGCCAATGATCAAGGTCGAATTGAATTATACAATTGACATGGCAGGCTATGATATGAATTTGTGAGTGTGATCAAGTGCATTCAATATGGCTCCTTAGTTGTAAAATGGATGTACTGATATTAATAGGAGACCAGGGAACAACTGGAGTTGAGTTATTCAGTCATTAGCAGGGAGAACAGGGAATAGTAGGAGTTAAGGTAATAGACTCACAAACATATAAGTATGTTTATTAAGGAGAAAGCTCATATCTTTTCACATAGTTATAATCAAAAATAACCAGCAATTATACACAGCAATTATTTTCATTCACATGGTTATTTCCATTTTCATGGTCATTCTCATGGCCATGTCCTGGCATGTAGCCATTATTATATTTTATATGTCTATGTGTAATGATCTATTACTTGTTATTGTACCAATTAAAAAGGAGCTCAGCTGGGGGGCTTCGGGACTTCATCTACAAGCAGACGTGTTTGTAGAATAATTGGTCTTGTAAAGGACCATTGGCCGATTGATGTGCTCTGGGAGTCGCTGTATTTGATTTGGGCCCGGGGTCCCAGCTGATGTTTCTCTCAGAAGTCTTGCCAAGGGAAAGCTCGGCTAAGACCTGCGTTGTCTTCAATCGGTATTGTATTACTTTTCTTACAATAATATTATTCTGGTTTAATGATGATCAATTGTGTGTGTGTTTTATTTCCAACCCTATATTTGATAAGTCTGCTGGGGGAAGTGCTCAGTTAGACATTTAGTTTGTGATAAGTCTGCCAAGGGAACTTGTAGCAAGACAACTTTCCAAAACAAGTAATTAAGAACAATGCAAAGTGCAATAGCGTCACTGAAACTTCTGCAAAGAAAAGCAGATCTCATGTCTGTGATACTTCAGTCCCTTTATCCACAATAAATTCTAAAGTCTCTAGCACTTAAAGGAGAGCTAAACCTTGACTAAAGAAATAGGGAAGAAATGTTGCAAATTATGTTTTGGGCAACCATAGCCCTTGGCGTTAAAGATGTGTTCCTCAAAAGATGCCCCTGAAGCTCCCCATCTTCTTTTCTGCAGGTTCACTGCACATGCTCTATGCTGCTGTCAGTTACTGAACTTAGGGACCAATGCACAATATGCCGAATATATATATAATATACTGTAGATGTAGCAATAAAAGTCTGATTAGTAAATAATTTAGATTTGGTACCTGTCAGCTCAGAAACTAGCACAATTAGCATTAGAATTTAATAATCAACCCGATAGCTCACTTTATATGACTGGAAAATCTCATTTTCTGCTTGATAATTTGCGACAATCCCTAAACTTCTCAACAGCTGCTCAAAGTATACTGAGCATGTATGTGTTGCAGACACTCCTAACAAAGTTCAAGATGAGAAACTCATGTGACAACTTTGAAGACTGGATATATTATACTATAGAGGTGCTGAACCTTTAGGCTGTTTCAATAAGTTCTGAATCCAGGGTCGGACTGGGGGGCCCGGGGCCCACCGGGACTGGTGTCCAGGGCCCCCCTCTGCCCCCCCCACCTACTTGTAAGGTGAATCGCCGCTCGATATAATTGCCAAGGCGGCGCATCGCGCATGCGCAAACGGCGCTAGGCGCACATGCGTAAACGGCGCGCATGCGCAAACGGCGCTGCGATGTGCCGAATTTTTTTTTTTTTTTTAAAAACTGTTTGGGAGAGGGGGTCTGGACCGGCGGGGGCCCACTAGGGTCGGGGCCCACCGGGTATTTTCCCGGTATCCCGCCGGGCCAGTCCGACACTGTCTGAATCTAAAATATGGCATTTCCAGCCATATCTATTTTTAGGGTTTAGTTCTCCTGTAAAGGGTTCAACTCGCAAAATCTCTATTGCTAACTGTAGGTTGTTTTTTTTTCCTTTTCAAAATAATGGAGACTGCAATAGGAAATTCTTCTGCCTTAGTTTTGAAAGACTGCGATGCCAATGCACCTGAAGGTCAGTGACAAACTTTCACATTATATAACATGATATAACTTCAGCATCCTTTTGCTAAATGTATTTTGGGGCAATATATTTTAGAAATTTTGTAATTGCTGTAACATATCATAACAGTAACAACAGACTAGCACACATACCTTGCAAAATGCTTATGTGAATGTAAGTTGGGCTTGTTTGTCTGTATACAGATGGCAATGCACATAAGATTTCCTTATTTGATGAAGTTCACAGAAAAACAGATCATCCAGTTTAACCACCCAGTTGATGTTGGAATTAATTTGGTTTATTTAATTAACTGCTCCTGGCCAAAAATTAAATAATAGCAAAAGCCATGCAGAACTGTCTAGAGAGGACTGAATTCATGGGCAAGTGACATTTTGTCTCCACTACCACAATAATTTCTTTCAGCAAACAAACTCTATAAAACGGCCATCTTGGCCATGTTTGTCTGATTTGGCAGGCAACATTGGATGTGTATGGCCAACTCTAGCTCACTATGCTGTGACTTTTACAATAATTAATTTTATTTTGTTTGTTTTTGCAAGTGTATGAAATGAGGATGTGGTTGAAATGTAGACTTTCAGCTTTAATTTGAAGGGGAGACAATTTGTCTTCATTTTCTATGGTTTTTAGTTAAGTAGATTTTTGTTTATCAGCATACCGGATGTATTAATAGGAGTTTTTTCAATAATGGCTCATGGTAATACTCTGATTAAACCCAATAGCTCATCGCAATACTTTGATAAAGGACTGTATAAAATATAACACAAAGAACTGTTCTACTGTTGAACCCAATGTCGTACGTTGAGCCCATAATTGTGTATAACAAAGCTTTGTATGATAGTATACAAGGCGGCCTTATAATCCATAATCCTGTATAATGAAGCGTTGTGCAAGAGAAATCATGGGAAGTAATCAACTCGATGACCTAATACTTGTTCATTATTCTCATATGTATTATATTTTATGATTTCTACAGCCCTTATCAGACTTTCCTTTATTGTAGCTAGGGGCACAATATGCTATTCAGCTACCAGCTAGCTAAGATAAGATCTCTGCTTCGGATGTGCTTGTTGGGAGTCTGGCCAGATCCTGATGAGTGCATGGGAAGCAAGATCTGTTATTAACCAAACAATTATATGAATAATATGAGCTATTGATTAAACTACTATATGAGCTCATTGTTTGCTAAGCTTATATAAACTGGGGGTCTACATTCGGTCAGTTGAGATCTCACTTGTGGGGTTGATGCGTGCCGCCACAGGACCTTCCGTGCACCGTTTGAGGGATCCAATCTGCTGACTGTTCCGGGATCTCCCAGTCTTGGTTGTAGATTGTCTGCTTTGCTCTTTTACTCATTCGGTAATGTATATTCTTCTTCATTCTATGTATGTAATAAACCTTTGCTTATACTAGCTGGTGTGTTTGAATTACTTCCGAGGTCAGTTGAGATCTCACTTGTGGGGTTGATGCGTGCCGCCACAGGACCTTCCGTGCACCGTTTGAGGGATCCAATCTGCTGACTGTTCCGGGATCTCCCAGTCTTGGTTGTAGATTGTCTGCTTTGCTCTTTTACTCATTCGGTAATGTATATTCTTCTTCATTCTATGTATGTAATAAACCTTTGCTTATACTAGCTGGTGTGTTTGAATTACTTCCGAGAGACTCATAGAACCACAATTAAAACACTGGTTTAGTATATCTAGTTACTAGGGTCTTGTTTACTATAGCAACCGTGCAGTTGTTTAAATTAGATACTTAATTTTAAATAGGAGAGGGCAGTAATAAAAAAGTAATAGCATAAAATTGTATCCTCAAAGATCAAGTTCTTGGTTTCTGGGGTCAGGGACCCCCATCTGAAAGCTGGAAAGATAAAGAGGAAAGCAACTTCTTTAAGAACTTGAAAAAATATGTCATTAAAATCAGTTGCAAAGTTGCTAGGAAAAAGGCATTCTCTAGCGTTCATAGATCATGTAATATGTTTTAGATCCTAAGCCATTTATTCCCATCTCTTAACTCTTCCCATAATTATAGTTCATGTTGACGTTAGTTTAATCGGCTCCACAAATGTTTTAGGTGTTATTTGGGCTTCCACTTCTTGGGGCTTACCAGTAGTATATATATATATATAAATTTTCGAAGCAGACAGCACCTCATGTCAGGTAAGCCATTTTGTGGCTGCCCCTGTGCACGGAAAAAATTAGTGTATAATTCAATCAAGAAAAACCAGCACCAGGGGACTTCAAGTATGCAAAAAAATTGTATTTAAAACATATGTATCACCGACGTTTCGGTCCCTGTTGGGACCTTTTTCAAGGTACAAATACATATAAAAATGTCCATTAAATAGAGAACACACTCCCCTCATGTGATCGTGTCTGTGACATCATGAGCATTATTAACAGCAATAGTGAAATATAAAACTGCTAAAATTCCTCTGTAAGTAAGCAGTCATAAAATTACGTATAGTGTACAGTTTCAAATTTAGGTTAAAACTCAATTTAAAACCTTGTGTTAACACATTTAAAAACATCACAGATGGATACTTTAGACCGATATTTATCTCTAATCTGTTATGTAACTATGTGAAAGTAACAATATTAACTTTAGATACAATCTATTCAACATAAATAACTCCAATCAAAAAAATTTTTTTAGAGATAAGATTGTAACACTGTTTCCTCAACCCTTCATTGAGAGACATTATCTTTTGTTCAGAAAGCCATTTAACTGTAGTGTAGAGTTCAGTCCTTTAGGGGAAACACATCCCAATTCGAAAGTCCAAAATGCCTCCCTTTGTAGCAGCAACTGATCCACATCTCCTACCCTACGTGGTATTCTCACACAGTCTATAGGCATGCATTTGAATGAGCCATTTATTCCCATCTCTTAACTCTTCCCATAATTATAGTTCATGTTGACGTTAGTTTAATCGGCTCCACGAATGTTTTAGGTGTTATTTGGGCTTCCACTTCTTGGGGCTTACCAGTAGTATATATATATATGGAGGATGGAGGTTTACTTTGAAAGCAGTAGTAAGTTGCAGGTAAAACTTAGTCCCTTTGTAAAATGAATAATAAAGTAATAGAATTCTTAATGAATCAGATAAAATTGAGCATAGGACTAGATTGTCTACAATTTCTTCCCAGTTGTTGGGCTCCTATTGGACCCCGCTGGCTTCTCTCTTCTACTTCTCTCTAGACCAGGGGTCCCCAACCTGTTTTACCCGTGAGCCACATTCAAATGTAAAAAGAGTTGGGGAGCAACACAAACATGGGTTGCTTGTGTTGCAAAATAAGGGCTGTGATTGGCTATTTGGTAGCCCCTATGTGGACTGACAACCTACAGGAGGCTCTACTTGGCACTATACTTAGTTTTTATGCAAATAAAACTTGCTTCCAAGCCAGGAACTTAAAAATAAGCACGTGCTTTGAGGACACTGAGAGCAACATCCAAGGGCTTGGTGAGCAACATGTTGCTCACGAGCTACTGGTTGGGGATCACTGCTCTAGACCATGGGTAATATCTTTTAGCAATCAGATGTTTGTATGTTTTTGGAAGGAGATTTGCTAAATTGATAAATTAAATATTTCAGGTCTGAATACTGAACCTTTTAAAAAAATGTTTTTAAAAATCAGCTCAGATTGCATTCTACAGCATCTCATCTCCCATGTCATTAAAATTCAAGATAAAATGTATGTTAACCTTGTCTTAACAGTTTTATGCATATAATTTCCAAAGTATCTGCCACGTAGAGACACCCAAATCTGTATTACATACAAATGTCCATGTCTGATACTGGTTGCTGCAAAATAAGTATCATGTATGCATGTTATGTGTTTTAAAACCCTCCTTAACAGTAAGGAGAGTAAGGACAGCCCAGAAAACCATACTGTATATAATTGAAAAGTATACACTCTGGTGGATCCTAAATGGCTAAATATATATTTCTGCTCCACTCTTCAAAGTTTTGTTTATTTTGAGGTTTTAATGAAATTATGCAGCAGCATATATGCCCATCATCACAACCTATGAGGCTTGAACAAACCCAAACTGAAAATATTGCAGACTTTCCATACCAGGGCAGTCCCATAATAAGTGCAAAAAATTGGCAGTGGATGATTTGCATCTCAGGCAGTTGGAAGAGCTAATTCTCCCATACAATGCAGTTTTTGAGGTATGAGATATGTTTGATGGATAATTTTAAGTTGGTATAGATTATCGACAATTTCTTCCCAGTTGTTGGGCTCCCATTAGACCCAGCTGGCTTCTCTCTTCTACTTATCTCTAGACCATGGGTAATATCTTTTAGCAATCAGATGTTTGTATGTGTTTGAAAGGAGATTTGCTAAATTGATCAATTAAATATTTCAGGTCTGAATACTGAACCTGTGGTGGGATGGCTGGAAATTGTGCTGAGCAGAGATGACTAATCTGTACATACCTAAATTCTGACAGATCAGGCAGAAAGAGAGTTTGTTGTAGGTGAGGTAGGGTGTGATATCCCATTATTGTAGAGGCGGTATATATGTTTCACTCCTAGTTTAGCCCAAGCTCCCGTTTCAGGAAATGCTGCAAAGTGTGAGAGATAACTGTTGCCCTATAGCGGAGTGTTGGCAGATAGTAGTCCAGTCTTATTAGTTTACTTACTTTATCACCCAAGATGCTGCCAAAATTCTTATACACACTCTCATCATATCACGTCTAGACTACTGTAACTCTCTTTTAATTGACCTTGCCCTCCAGAGACTGTCACCTCTCCAGTCTATAATGAACACTGCTGCGAGGCTCATACACCTCAGCAACCGCTCCTCCTCTGCCACACCATTCTGTCAATCCCTGCACTGGCTACCGCTACCTTTCAGAATCAAATTAATGACCCTGACATTCAAAGCACTTCATAAGTCTGCCCCACCCTACATCTCTAAACTCATCTCAATATGCTCACCCATCCGCTTACTATGCTCCTCTACTGGCCTGCTACTCAACTCTTCTCTCACTACCTCCTCATATGCTCGCATTCAAGATTTTGCAAGGGCTGCACCCCTCCTCTGGAACTCTCTCCCACGGTCTGTCCGACTTTCTCCCAACCTTTCTGCTTTCAAGAAATCTCTTAAAACACACTTCTTTCGAGAAGCCTACCCTCAATCTGCTTAACTACCAAACGCAACACCACATACAGTATCAGATTTCTCATCCAATTAATTTGATCTTGCCCACGCCCAAACCTTGTGTATTACTCCCTTACCTTTAGAGTGTAAGCTCTTTCTGCATAGGGCCTTCCTCACCTTTTGTACCGGTATTGATTGTGATGTATGTAACTCCATATGTTCTATGTCCATGTGATTTAGTTGTATAATCACATTTACTTTACAGTGCTATGCAATATGTTGGCGCTATATAAATACATGCTAATAATAATAATAAAAACCCAGCATATTTTAAAATATCGAGGTTAAGGCATGCTGGCAGCTGTAGTCCAGCAACATTGTTGTTTTATTCTGAAAGCAATATGGTTCAATAAAACTTTTCCCCACTATCCAGACCCTGATGCAGCATTAAAATGCAAAATAATGCTCCAATGCGAATCCCAGCTGATCTGTGTAAATCTAGCTCCAGGTTCCTTGTTCCTGCATTTGGGATTGGAAACATTAAGCACAGTTTCCCAGCACTGAACACGTCTTCTCTTCCGACCCATGTTTGATTCCAGTGTAACATAATGAACCCAAAATTACATTGTTCTGGTCTCATTGGTTGATTCTCTTGCATCTATACATAAAATATTCTACCACATCAAACAATTGATTTTCTTGTGCATGTCTTTTATCATATTTATATTTTTAATTTATTTTTGTGACCATAAAGAATTATTGGATTTAAATATTTTTTAAACAGTATGGTGTTCCATAAAGTGCCCTTATAAACAGAATAATCTATTATGTTATAACTGTTCCTTACATTGCAGTTAGTTTATAGGCAGGCTTGATAAAAATACAGTTAATGAATAACAAATTAAATATTTTTGACATATGCTCAGAACAGTGAAATTCAACAGAGTTTATGTTAAGTGTTTAGAATTAAGGCGCCCATACATACTACAGTTACGATCTTTCCTATGACCATTGGCCATGCAAAATATATTTCATCAACTCTACTAACTTTAAGAGTTGAATTGTCAGATATGCAGGTAAAAATAAAAAGTATTCCTTAGTTCTATCTTATGATTCAACATCAATGTTACGATTTGCTGCATCCAGTCTTCTGGACGCAGGCAGGTTCGGGTCGAGTGGTTCCTCCTATTCTCCCCGCCCCTTACCTACAACTTCTGGCTCCTCCATTTATAGATTTGCGCCTGCCCCACTCTTTATTGATGTCACTGTGGAGCAGAGGCCTGGGTCTTTAAATGGAGAAGTCGGGCCGGTTGTGGGTTGAGTGAAGGCGGGCTAGTGTCAGGTGTGGGTCCATAAAATCTGGACCCCCACATCACTGGAGATGACCAATATCCAGGGCTTTTTACCGATAACAGTCTCCTTGTCTCCCACCACACACACCAATTATCATACAAAAGACCTTGTTTAGAAGAAATGTAGTTCTGCACTTAGAATACATGTCACCCTTATAGAGCACATAAAGAAACTCCCCAGTGGAAGTGATGATCTGTGACTAACAGATGCTCACATAGTTCTTTTGAACCTACATTGTATTAAAATATGCACAGGCTCAGTGAAAGCCTATATAACTATTGTGTTTTATCTAGTTAATTTGAATTGTGTACAGTTGTACTTGAAAGTTTTTGGATCCTTTAAAATTTTCTATATTTTTATATGAATGTGACCTAAAACATCATCTGATGTTCAAACAAGTCCTAAAAGTTCATATAGAAAACCTTGTTAAACAATGAGACTCAAATTATTACATCAGGGCATAAACGCAAGGGATGAAAACATATAGGTAAGGCCACATCTGGAGTATGCAGTGCAGTTTTGGGCTCCAGTCCTTAAGAGGGATATAAATGAGCTGAAGAGAGTGCAAAGACTAAACTGATTAGTAGGATGGAAGACATAAATGAGGATAGACTGTCATGGTTAGGGTTGTTTTCTCTGGAAAAAAGATGCTTGCGAGGGGACATGATTACTCTTTACATTAGAAGCCATTAAAGACAAATAGCAGGGGACCTTTTTACCCATAAAGAGGATCACCGCACCAGAGGCCATTCCTTTAGACTAGAGGAAAATAACTTTTATTTAAAGCAGCGTAGGTGGTTCTTCACAGTGAGGACAGTGAGGTTGTGAAATGCATACCGAACATTGTTGTAATGGCTGATTCTGTTAATGCTTTTAAGATTGGATGATTTCTTGGACAAGCATAATATCCAAGGCTATTGTGATACTAAAATCTACAGTCAGTATAGATATGGGTATATTTATAGTTTATGTGAGTGTAGAGAGGGGTCAGTGTGAGTGTGTGTATGTATGGATGCTGGGTTTTATTTGGAGATGTTGAACTTGATAGACTTTGTTCTTTTTTTAACCCGATTTAACTGTGTATGTAGCTATGTATTTATTGAAAATAAATGATCCAATAACATATCTGTGTGTAGCAAAAGTAGGTGAATCATTGGGACTATCATATAATTTGAATGTAAAATCCCAGTGTGGTGTTTTCAGTCAATGGGATGACAATCTGGTGTGAGTGAGAGACCCTATTTCACTTAAACAATGGCAATCCAGCAAAGCCTGATCACACATACAACATATTTGTGGATGTGTATTATGGCTCAAACAAAGGACAGTGTAGGTGTCTGAGGACCTCAGAAAAAAGAGTTGTTGATGCCCATAAAGCTGGAAAAGGTTAAAACAGACAGATTGGGAGGAAATTCAAGACCATTGTTACACTACTCAGAAGTGATTGACCATCAAAGATAACACCAATTGCAAAGTTTCTAATAGTCCAAGAGGTTACAAAGGAACCCAGGGTAATTTCTAAGCAACTGAACACCTGTCTTACATTGACGACTGTTGATGTTCATGAGTCCACCATCAGGAAAACGCTGAACAACAATGGTGTGTATGGGAGGGTAGCAGGAAGAAAGCCACTGCTTCCCCAAAAAATATTGCTGACCATCTACAGTTTGCTAAAGATCATGTGGACAAACCAGAAGGATACTGGAAGAATGTTTTGTGGACGAATAAAGCCAAAATATAACTTTTTTGCTTAAATTAGGTGTGTTACATTTGGAGGAAGAAAAATACAGCATTCCAGCATAAGAACTATATCACATCTGTGAAACATGGTGGTGGGAGTGTTCTAGGTTTTAGACAACTTGCCATCATTGATGGAACAATGAATTCTGAACTACATGTATACCAGAGAATTAAAAAGGAAAATGTCAAAACATCTGTCTGTGAATCTCAAGAGACAGTAGGTCTTGTAGCAAGACAACAATCTTAAATACGAAAGTTGTTCTACCAAAGAATGGTTTAAAGAAGAATAAAGTGAATGCTCTGGAATGGCCAAGTCCTGACCTTAATCCAATTGAAATGTTGTGGAAAGAGCTAAAGTGGGTGATTCATGAGGAAACCCACCAACATCTAAGAGCTAAAGCTGTTCTATATAGAGGAATGGGCAATTCAGTGTGCCGGACTGATCAACAATTACCACAAACATTTTGTTGCAGTTATTGCTGCAGAAGGGAGTCACACCAAATACTGAGGGACAGTTTCATTTGTTTAACTAGGTTTTCTTCATCTGCTTTTAGGACTTGTTTGAAAATCAGATGATGTTTTAGGTCACATTCATATAATAAAGAATCAGTTCACAAACTTTCAAGCACGACTGTATAGCTACATATACAGCAATTCTTTTTCTAATTTTGTTGTTCTTGTATAAGAAAGCTTTTGTCTTTTGTTCTTGTAAAAGAACATTGGGACTTTATATACTTGTTTTTCCTTTTTGTTGTTTTTAAGAGAACCACATTATGTGTTTATTTTATGTAAGTGGTTTCTAACAGCATCAGTTATCGTTATAGATAGAAGAATGATAATCAAATGTCAGAGATTCCCTTCCAGCAAAAAAAAACATGAAATAACAATGGAATAACTAAGACCAAGTGAAATGTGTTCTTTTATAAAAGTGTTATTAGTCACTGAGTCCTATATTACTAATATATTACTTTAATGGATGCATTTCTAACTAGAGTGGAAAAAACATGCATTTACTGTATGATTAAAATGAATGAAATGATGATCCACAGACAGATGGTGATCCACAGACAAATGAAGTTGAAAGTCCTCCAAAAAGGCAAATCAAATACCTTTTGAAAGCTCCCAATCCATCTGCTGCTCCATAGTACAAATGGCATAGTTTTATTTCACCAATCTGTGCAAAACAAGACAATTTTTGGCACAAAGCCTACCTATAATGACCAATATTCATTTCATTTTTATTAAAATAAGACAGATATTGCACTCACTGTTTTCAAGGTTTTTGAGTAAGGCATTTTATGTATGCATGTAAAGTAGAAAGCTTGTTGACATCTGGAATGTTTGGAGTCCGTACATTGCATACTTTGCTATCTCTATGCATATTGGGCATCAAAGTGTTCAGTAGCCAAGATATTGGCCAAGGTCCTGGCCACCAGGTTAGCCAAGGTCATCACGACGCTCATTGAGCCTGATCAATCCGGGTTTATGCCACAAAAAGCAACTGACGTTAACCTTAGGCGGCTGTATGCCAATTTGCAAATCCCGCATGACAATAAGGGGCAGAGGGCTATTTTATCAATTGACTGGGAGAAGGCCTTTGACTCAGTAGAGTGGCCATACCTGTGGGAACTGCTGCCAAAGTACAGGATAGGACCTACTTTTATAAAATGGCTCCAGATGATATATCACGATCCTATCGCCAAGGTCAAAGTAAACGGCATATTGTCCCCTGTTTTCCGACTCCAGCGAGGGACGAGGCAGGGTTGTCCTATGTCCCCTCTGCTTTTCGCCTTGGCGATAGAACCTCTAGCTGCTAAAATAAGGTCAACTCCTACCTGTAGGGGTCTGCGAGTGGGTGCTGTAGAGGAGAAAATCTCTCTATATGCCGACGATGTCTTGTTGTACTTCCAGGACACAGGTCCGTCTTTGGAGGTAGCCATGCAGATTATACAAGACCACGGCAGATTTTCGGGATTAAATGTCAATTGGCGGAAATCTGTATTGTTCCCCCTAGATCGACCCCCGGCTCAAACACTATCCCCCAGGCCTGACCTGAAAGTGGTTGATACCTTTAAATATCTGGGCCTTAGAATCCATAATAATTTTGCTGAGTTTATACCCTTGAATTTGGATCCAGCGATTCAGCAGTGTACGAGGGTGCTGGCTGCATGGCAACACCTGCCGCTTACGCTATGGGGTAGAGTGGCCCTGTTTAAAATGGTTTTTCTTCCGAAATTTTTATATCTCTTTCGTAACTGCCCAATTCACATACCCAATAGGGTTTTTCGCACCATTGACAAAGTGTTGACATCATTCATTTGGAACAATAAAGCCCCCAGGATTGCCAGGGAAACTTTATGTGCCCCTTTGGATAGCGGTGGTCTGGCACGGCCCAATTTGAAGGCCTATTACTTAGCAGCCCAGGCTGCCTATGTTCATTGGTGGCTTGTGCCTAATGCAGAGAACCCTAATATGCAGTTACAGGCTTCGTGGATGGGCTCAGTAGAGGCGTTGCGGAATGCTCCCTATAGAGCACACACTGATCTCCCCAGGGGACTGGCTGTGGTGACGACTGCCCATAGGGCTTGGCTTTCCGCTCTCCATACGACAGGGGCTGACCCACCATTGCTCTCCCCGAGCTTGCCACTCTGGAGAAACTCTAACCTAATCCATTTTAAGGACCTCCCCAACTTCCAAGACTGGCCATTAGGGGGCATTAAAATTTTGTCTGATGTTCTAGAGGACAATATGTTTATTTCTTATACTGAGCTTAGGGATAAAATGAGGGTTCCCAATCTGAGGCTTCATGCTTACTTCCAATTGAGAGAGGCCTTTTTGTCGCAGTTTCGCTCCCAACTACTGGTAGCCGAGGAATACCCACTCTTGAAGCTGGTTCAGGTGGAAACGCCAGCTAAATTAGTATCCCGAATCTATTGGCTCCTGGTCCGTGCCCCTGTGGCCCCGTTCCATCGCACTTATCTTAAATGGCGGGACACTCTAGGAGACCTGGAGGAGGATCAGTGGGAAGAGGTGACGGATAATCTTTATCACTTCTTAGTATCCTCTCGAGATAGACTGATTCAATACAAGTTTCTCCACCAAGTCTACCTAACCCCGGCTAAGCTACATCGGTTTGGAAATAGGGCTAATGGCAACTGCCATAGGTGTCAGGAGGAACAGGCCGACTTTCTCCACATGTCGTGGCAATGCCCCCCCATACAAGCATTTTGGAGAGCTGTCACAACACATCTCTCGACACACCTGGCTCTCCCCCTGCTGCTTACCCCACACTCCTGTCTGTTGGGAATTTTGGAGGGAGGTATTCATGGGAAATTCTTACGACTGCTCACTAGAGGTCTGTTATACTATGCAAAAAAGTCTATTATACTGAGATGGATGGGGCCCAGGCCCCCTACACTGACAATGTGGCGTAAGCAAGTGAATAATGTCCTTCCCCTGATCAAACTTACCTACTTGTCTCGGGGCTGTCCTGACAAGTTTGATAAGATTTGGCGTCCATGGACTGATGCTGAGGGTATTACTGATGTAGGTGACTAACCATGTATCTCTTGACCAAGGGGAAATTAATATGCATTCTTGTTACTCTTGAACGGAAATGTTATTGGTCCGTGGCTCCCAGGCAGGTGCATACCCTCCCCCCCCCCTTCCCCCTTGTCTTGTGAATGAAAATCAATAAAAACTTTTTGGTTTGGAAAGTGTTCAGTAGACCTCTGGTGTTCATATTTAGGATGATTTTCCTTTGTTCTTAAAAAAATTGAAATAAATGCAGCAAATTGCTACATTTTGAGATGATTTTTAGAAATTACATTTTTCATAAAAATTAGGGATGCACCGAATCCACTATTTTGGATTTGGCCGAACCCCTGAATCCTTTGTGAAAGATTAGGCCGAATACCGAACTGAATCCGAATCCTAATTTGCATATGCAAATTAGGGGTGTGAAGTGAAAAACATTTTTAACTTCCTTGTTTTGTGACAAAAAGTCATGGGATTTCCCTCCCTGCCCCTAATTTGCATAAGCATATGCAAACTAGGATTCAGATTTGGTTCAGTTGGGCAGAAGGATTCGGCCGAATCCGAATCCTGCTGAAATTGGCCGAATCCTGGCTGAATCCCGTACCGAATCCTACATTCGGTGCATCCCTAATAAAAATGTACAACTTTAGTACTTTAGAGGAGTAAGACATATTTACCCATTTTGAATTCTTCAGAATGCGTGTTTCAAAAAATATATGGTTCAGCAGACCGCTGGCTGTCATACATAGGGGGATTTATTTTTGTACCTAGTGATATGTGGGCAGATGCTTCAAAGTGGAAGCTTTGAGCTGATTTTAAGAAATTTTATCAAAACTGACAAATTTAGGAAAGCTTTGCGGCTTGGTACTTTGGAGTAGAAAGACATATTTACCCATTTTGGATTCAGGGGAATGTCTAATTTCCAAAAATAATAAGACTTTCTGGGGTTAGTTAAATTGTTTTGTAGCTTTACCCTACATAAAATGCAGTAAATGTCCTGATTTTACAGTAGCTGGAACGACTAAAATGATAGCTCATATGGGGTGTCTTCTTTTGGGGTCCTAGAGGCCTTCTTTTGGGGTCCTAGAGGTGAACCTATTTGGCATAAAACTGTTCAGTGGACCCCTGGCTCCATATTTAGGGTGTTTTATCCATTACCTAGTGATATGTGGGAGATAAGATGCTTTAAAGTGGAAGCTTTGAGGTGATTTTCAGAAATGTAATCAAAACTGCCTTATTTAGGAAAGCTTTGCAGCTTGATACTTTGAGATAAAAAGACATATTTACACATTTTGGATTCAGGGAAATGTGTACATTCCAAAAATATGACTTTCTGGGGTGAACTTACATTTTTGTAGTTTTACCCCACATAAAATGTGGTAAATGTATTGGTTTTGCAGTAGCTGGGATGAAAGAAATGATAGATTATATGTGGTGTCTTTCTTTTTGGGCCCGTAGAGTCCAGATACTTAGGTTAACCTATAGATATTGGGACTCAAACTGTTCAGTGGTTCCAATGGTCCACATATTTAGGGTGATTTATCTTGGTATCTAATGATATGTGAGAGAGAATATATTATAAAATGTAAGCTTTGAAGTGATTTTTCAAAAATGTCAGAAAATTTTATAGAACCCTGTAACTTCAGGAAAGCATTTTGACTGGGTAGTTTTGAGTAGAAAGACAAATTTACTTATTTTGGATTTGTCAGAATCTGCTATTTGTAAAAATGTATGATTTGCTGGGGTTAACCTATTGTTTTTGTCCTTGAAATCTGAACTATGCAGGTTTCTGGAGCAGCTCTTTGGAATTTTGGTAGTGTACTTCTGGGAGTTTTTGACCTATACAAGTCAGAAATCTCAATAAAACTACACGTTTGGTATTGGCATGTTCTGGAGACATGGTACTTTTCAAATCTGTTGTATTTTCATGCATAAAACAAATTATGTTTTTGCTATATGTGTTTATATTATGGACATTTTTTTTTCATTTTTGTTTACATTTAGAAGCCTATATCTTGTTACAGAAGTAGAATTGCATCAGAATTCTAACAGATTTGGAAAGCTTAGGATGTCCTGAAAAAAGTCAATATACTGCTTACCTGGTAAACTGAAAGTCCCCCCCCCCCTCCAAGGAAAGGTCCCAAACCTGAAAGTACAAAATGTTCAACAAAAAATTGGCTGGCAGTGACCCTTTAATTTTTATGATGTTACTGTTCCTTTAAGGATATCAAAAGTCACAGAGGAGTTCAACGACCATGTAAAAGTCATGGAACTCTGAGATGACTACTAATATCCTCATATTTCACAACAGAGGGTACTTTATTATAATACACAAGTTAAAATGAGTCTTGTGACAACTTACATCACTAAACATGGATTACAACTGATGACATCACTGAGCACCATCTTGTGTATTATATATATGTTTAAGTAGATATTGGATTTGTTGAACACTGTGTAAGTTAATCTATACCAGACTGCAGTTAAGTACATAGTAAAACTGATTTGAAAATACATTCTTATTAAAAATAAGGATGCATATCAGTAAATTAATTAAACACATAAATACAACAGCTAACTAATAAGATTAATTCAAAACCATTCAATTCTGTCCCTATATTCAAACCTACAGTAGCAAGTATTTTAAGTGTATGAATATATTTTCTCATTGAAGATTACCTTGAAATTGCTAACTCTTTTCCCAGTTCTTGAGCTATTTCTCATCAGCACCTCCTGGGTCTAGAAACAAGAACTGCCGACATACCGGCACTCTTCCTGACTGAGTTACACTAGGCATTGTGGTCTCAGCTATGTTATTTATGTTGATACTTTGTTCCCCTCTGCCTTTGCATGTCACTGCTCATAGTCATGGCTGCAGACTTATAAGGTCCAGTATTATGCAATTCACCAATTAAGGTCAGTGTGGGTCATTTACCTGTTAAAGTTGTGTTTGAGTTTGAACTGCTACTATATACGAGATGCTTGAAGAGGTGAGAGGTGGAAGAATTGCAGGTCAGCCAAGTAGAGATCCAAAGAAGCAGTAGCATAGGTCAAACTAATTAGCAATAGATGAGTAATACTTGTTGAAGGAGGACTTTCTTTTTTAAGCCATCTAAACAGTCAATAAATGTATTAATGTAAGTGGTTTCCCAAAAGTGAACCAGATACAAATATGATTTTAATTAGAAAATACCCTGCTCTTGATACAATATATGGAGCTAATTGACCACAAAATCACATAAACAAAAACCTAAAGAAAATGGAATGCTGTTTCTTCACCAAATAGTTTTTGCATAACTAATTAAAGGATTACTCCGGCTTCCAAACCAACATTTGATAAAGAGGCCCACATAGCACTGAAACCCCCATATAACTCACCTACATCTCCAAAAATCCAAATACAAGACTTAACACAGTTGCTAGGACCCCTGCTAGACCAAAAGTTAGCAGGCATAAAATAATCACAGAAGTCCTTCAACAAATTACTAACCAAATACAAAGACTGAACAAGGCTGAACAAAGAATCAACACACTTGAAGATGAACTTGACAAAACACAAAAAAACATAGACACACCACAAAGGGAAATCACTATCCTAGTGGATAAAGTGGATGAACAGGAGCAGACAAAATAACTTATGGATAGTAGGTGTCCCAGAATCAATAAAAGGAACAAAATTGGAACTATTAATAACCACCAAAATACCAAATTTACTAAAAATGAGTCACAATGCAACTTCATAATAGAACGATTTCATAGGATTGGTCCCCCACCAACAACAGACTCAGCCAGACCACGACAAGTCATATTTAAATTGCTCAATTATACTGACAAAGTCAATATCCTAACTGCATACAGGAAAATGAAAACTCTACAATATGACAACAATCGCCTACTAATTTTTCAAGATTTCTCAGCCTCAGTTACTTCAAGGCATTAGGAATTCCCAACAATCTGCACAACTCGCTTTACTTCAGGATAACGATGTTCCTTGTTATTTCTGGCAAGACTAAAAATCATTGATAAAGACACCGGGAAACTCTTATTCTTTGAAAACCCTAAACAGGCCATGGAGTACTACAAATACAAGTTGAAAGGGACATGAACACTCCTAACTTTCATACAAAAAGAAACAATTCACTAATGATCCATGTCCCTAAGGCTTATTGACCATGTCCCTCAACAAATGAGACAATTAGAACAGACTTCAACTACAATCCATGGAACTCTAAACAACTTACACAATTTAACCAAATAAGCTGAACTCACCAGGCCGGGCAGAAAGAGAAGCGGTTACTGACTTTATATCTTTCTTTTCCCTACTCTTCCCCTCCTATCCCCCCCCATCCATTTATTCCTTCTCCTCCTAAGTTTTTGGTTAATTGTTTACCCAATTCCTTCCTTTTACTTAATTGTTAAATTTAACTCATTAATATTATGTTGTTATTAATATTGTTAATTTCAGCTCAAATGTTCTTAGACAACATAAACAAGATCTCATTTAAACTAAGACCCTATAGAGATCACACCCAGAAGAACCCGGCCTGCTTGCTGGGACAGACCAGTCTTCCAAGGCACCCAATTCCTAACCAAAAACCACCCCAGACAGGGTGTGGGATAAAATATACTGATGTTTAATGTAAATATGGCAAATATTAATACAAAAAAAAACTGTTAACCACCTCCAGATACTTTCTTGGAACTTGGGAGGCTTAAACTCCCCGATAAAAAGGAGAAAAATACTACTTGTACTAAAAAGAGAAAAAGCCCAAATAATCCACCTACAGGAGACTCACTGGTGCCGAGAAGATAATTAAATGTTAAAAGAAAAATGGTTACAAACAATGATAGAAGCTTCATACAAAACCAAATCAAGAGGGGTTGCTAAACTCGTTAGCAAAGACCTCCAATGTAACATACTGAAAACTTATAAAGATAAAAATGGTAGATATGTAATGATAAACCTTGACATTCATGGTTCTGTATATACAGTCGTAAATATCTATGCTCCAAATGATAACAATAAACATTTATCAACGGATCAACTCTTGGGGGGTCACAAACATCATACTAAAAGGAGACGTCAATGTGGTCTGGCATGACTCCATCAATAAATTGTGTAAACCATCCACGCATTCACGAAACAGAGTTAAACCACTACACACATTATGTTGAACTCCTACAACTAAACAACACTTATAGACACAGACACCCCATAACCGACTTCACCTTCTACTCAGATGTACACAACATACACTCAAGAATTGATTACATATTCATCTCACAGACATTGCTTTCAACCCTGTCTAATGCCAAAATAGGTAACATAGATATTTCCGATCATGCCCCAATCTCAGCTAGCATAAAACTGCAGACACCCCAACCTAAATCATACAATTGGAGATTTTCAGTTCAGATCTGAATGCCAGTGAGGACTTTCAATTATTCTTATAAACAAGTTGGGCAAATTATATAGATGTCGTATGAGGAAATAATGCACATTGAAGAGGGTATGCGCTGGCAGGGAGAAAGGGGAGTGCTCTGGAATTTGTGGCGGTGGCCCAAGTGTGCAAGAGGGATCTGTTGCAGGGTAGGCCCATGCAGGTGGCAGAGGGGGAGTCTGGGGGCCTTGCGGGTGAGGGCCCCGCTGGCCCGGACTTGCTCGCTGCTAGCAGAGCTTTGCTCCTTCCTGAGCTGAAAGTTTAAATTGCTAATACATACTGTTGAACAATTGTTGAGAACTGATATGCTTTAATTTTTTTACAATATGGAAATGCATAATGGAAACAAACTTTATTATGTGATAAAAATAAATAAAACAAATTATAAAAAAAAAAGAAAATATCCTGCTTACAAGAGTTTAAAACTCTGTTAGGTGCAAGTATCATTATTTATATGAATCCATGTCATACCCTTCTCAAAATTAGTGCTACTTTTAATGGTTAAATTAATTATATGACAAATGGTATTAATTAGCAAAAAAAATTGGGAAAAAATGAATATGCAAATATTTTGCATATTCACTTTAATGGATTTACAGTAGTGATGGGCGAATCTGACCCATTTTGCTTAGATAAAAATTCACAAAAGAGCAAAAAATTCAACAAATGCATTGGTCTATTTTTTGATGCACAACAAAAAATTTTGACGCAAAATAATTTGGAGTCTATGGCCATATTTTTCACAAAATTGGCAACAAATTTTGCTCATCATTGATGTACATAGTCCAAATATTGCCATTGTTACTTTTCCCCCAGCCATCAGAAAGTTATATTATCTTCCATAGGTATTATGTGATAAAGGTAAGGTTTAATATATTTAATATTTGCTTTCTGATCATCACTCTGTGTTTACTAGCCCAAAGTAGACTGTGGGGTGGGTGGAGTGTAACAAAAGGTTTTTTTTTTAACTTCTCTTTTGTACTGTTCATCTGAATTACAAATAGACCATTATCTTCTAAACATCTTACAACAAATTCATAATGTTACTCTCTGAAATTAGTTCATTGTACAACTCACTAGAGATACACTGTTCCAGGATATGCTTGGCAATATGCTGGGAAAAAGATTTATTGTCCTAAGGGTCAACTCCTGCTGCAGTTAGAATTACAAAAACCAAAATGGCAAAAGACCTATGTCAACATGTGTATGCATATATATAGCCTTTTGTCCTTGGCACTTGAGTATAATTTACAGGTATTTTTTTGCAGCTGGATTTCTGTGTAACTTTACTTGTTCCCCCCATTTGTTTATCTCTTTACTAAGTGCTTTTGAAGAGTGAGGCCACAAATATATGGAAACATTATAGTAACGATAAATCCGACTCTGGTTGCAATTTAAAGTATATATGATTTGTTTTATGTTTTTACTTGGATTATACCACATATTTTAGTTCCTAAAAAGAAAACTATGTCACACAGTACTATATAATCGTAGGCACATAGAAAAAGCCTAGGAATGTTTTTTTTATACAACTTAAAAACTCTAAGGAAAGCACATTTTATGTACAATTGCAAAATACAAATAGTCATGTTTACTGCAAGCATATATATAAAATGTCCGCTATGAATAAGCTATATTCAAAGGGAAGGACTGTAATTAAAAAGACTTGCCTGCAGTTGTCTTACACAGACTGTGTGTCCATCTGTTCCTTCTCCGAACAATTGCTTCATAAAATACTTAACTGGGCAACCATCCAACTGACCGACTCTTACAACCAGCAAGAAATTTATATTAAACCCCAGAGACACACTCTTCAGGTCATCACTTCTGTAGTGTCCTGGAAGCCCTTTCTGACAAGGTCAAATGAAATGCTTTATTCTCCAAGTATGCCCTTTTATAAAAGGCAGTAAGATCAAGTAGAGTAAAGCAATGAGAAAACATTAGTAGGGTAATGTAATAAAAGTTGGTAATGGAAAAACTATTCGCAATGCTAAAATTTATGCCTTTGCATAAATTGAATTTAATATAGCTTTTGTGAACCCCGAAACCACTTCCGACAGTGGAAGACCATTTTGCGAATTGCACCAATGCGCAGTCAATGTAATAAAACTTCTTACTGAAAAATGTGTTATGTTTGCTCCAAAAGGTTACGACACCTTCAAGCACTTCTCAAGAGTGCGCAATTATAATTCGCAATGCACAATTACATTTCGCAATGCAGTAACATTGGAACAATATTACATTGCTAGATCTGGAATTTTATTTTAGATGTGGATTTTTATTCTTGTTGGTGTGAATTGTTTTTCTCTTTGTGACTTGAATTATATTCCCCCCTAGACGGTTTATCATTTTTTTGTGCTATCTTTAAGTTTCATTTCCAAAGTATTGCTGCAAGAATTTGGAATGTTTGTGTTTGACATATGTTTTGCCCAGTGTTTTAATTTGGCAGTAGATAAGTTGTTTTGTTTTTTTTGCTATTCTTGTAAACAGAGCAAAATCTCAAATTGAAAATATTCATATTCTATATCTTGGTTCTCCGTATAATGGTTTCTAAAACGTAATAGCAGAAATGACTACCATATTACACTGCATATTCTATAGGTAATTCAATAGGTTGCTGCCCCCCTCCCACTTAAAACTTTTGCATTGAAGTTGGTTGAAAGGGGGCTGCATCGCTAGTGCAATGAAAACTATAGCTCTCTCTGCACTAGCCGAGCTGAATTTCTGGTTTAAACACGAAAATCCGGCTCTTAAAATTACAGGAGGCAGCTGTAACTGGTGGCTCACTGCCACCTGAGGAAGGCAGGGACAGCCCTTGTTATAGGCCACTTTTTACTGTGCCCAGCTTTCTAGATTTCAATTTGAACCTGTTTCTACTATACATAAATATTTCACAATCAGTGAGGTGCTTTGTAAAAATTTGCATTTCCTTTTAATTTTTTTTTATTGGTCCCCTATTATACCTCTGTTACAGCTATTCTAGATTGTTTGGAGATTTGCAATAATTGAATAGCTAATTTGATCTGTTAATGCTATTTGTTGTGTGTGACTTGGCCCTTCATGCAAAAGCATAAGCATTATCTTTGCAAGTAGGTTTCTCTTAAGCACAAATTAATAGGTACATTTATATGGCACAAAACTTGTATGCAAATTTCACTTGCAAAAAACAGCTGGCAAGCCCAGTGTCACACAGATTTGCAGACAAATAATGCTGTCCATGTAACTGGTATAGAAGCTTGGTCGATAATGAACAACTTAGCCTGGACTACTTGGTCAATAATGCTGTGCTTTGCTTATCAATTAAGCATTTCTTTTACATCAGTGCAACACTTGGTTTCAATGATGTTGTGTATTGTCTTGTCACAAGGATTTCAATTGGATTTCAAATTAATAACATTTACTCATTTGGGGTATAATGAAAATAATGCTATAAACTGTATTTCCATGTATTCTAAAAACTATGTAATGCAGTTTTTTTATGAGAAAATAAATGTTTTTGGACTCCGGAAGCACATATGATAATGCTGCCAGAAATTAAAAAAATATATAAATGTAGCTAAATATGTAGCATGAGTCTACATTCACAATCTGCTCAACATATAGCTCAATTTCCATATGGGC
Source organism: Xenopus laevis (assembly GCF_017654675.1). Lineage (NCBI taxonomy): Eukaryota > Metazoa > Chordata > Amphibia > Anura > Pipidae > Xenopus > Xenopus laevis. The sequence continues at coordinate 80,204,818 of NC_054380.1, forward strand.
AAGGGAGCAAAATGTCCTGACTTGCCCCTCCATTGCTTTAAACATAATCATTTGACACAGCTGTGCATTCTGGGCTTGGGTACAAATGTTTCACAATGTAAAAATAGTTGTGACAATTAAAAGTCTACAAAGTTAAAGTTGACTTTTCTTTCCTTGCAGATCAGTGCACAGTTACTTGAACATACCTCTTTCTTCACAAGTTCTGGTTCTTCAGTACCATCTATTATTTTGGGAACTTGGCTTTTATTGTAGTAGGTAATCATGGCTGGTTTTGTAAAACTGTGCAATAAATGTATTCTGAAGCCATAAATGTGGTAACCCAAGACATAGTTGCGTGAATTTACTAGTAGCCAGATTGTAGGGTTACCCCCTCCACCCCTGAAGAGTAAGGTTGCAATTTAATTATTTAGTGTGGTATGCTAGTCAGACTGATTTTATTTTTTGTACCCAAGGCCAAGGTTCAAATATCAATAGGAGGCCTATACAAAAGTATTGGCAGTGACCCACATCAACAGCCTAATGCAGCTAAACTACTGATTTCTACAGTGTATGGCATATGTAGCCCTGCTTTTGGATCTCTTGCAGGTTGACTGTTACAACCATTTTCAAATACAGTTAATATCATTGTGATCAAAAGGGTAACCAAAATACACAAAGGGGGTGTCAGAAAACCTCTAAACTAAAGGGAAAATGCAATGTACAATGTAAGCGTACAATGTAATGCTTTGTGGTGGAACCCTAGTTGAATTAATGGCAGGTTTTGACTAGCCTGTTACATATTCAGTTTTTATCCTCAGTGAACCCTCCTCTGTAATTTTCAGTACACATAGCCATTAGGGAAAAGAGCGTTTCAGTAAGCGAGACATTGTAATGTGACTCAGCAAAGCCTAGATTAGAATCTTGTTTCTCTACCTTATCACTTAATTTTTCTGTGCCTCAGACTTGACAACTTATATTATTAGTGGAAAGAATAAAAGCTATTTCATTTTTGCTAGATATAGGTAGTTGAGCAAGTCAGTCCTGTATGGTTTCCATTATGTACTTTAGATGCCTAAAGCTGGCCATACATACAGAGATCCGCTGATTTGGTGACCTCACCAAATGAGCAGATCTCTCTCTGATATGCCCACCTTGAGATGGACAATATCTGGCTGATTCAATCGTGAGTCCTAGGGTCCAACAATCAAATCACAATGAGGAGAATTGGGGTGGTTGGATTGAGGGCCAAAACAACTAACTGATTTGGTCCTTGATCCAATAGGTTTTTTAAACCTGCCCAAACAAAATCCGGATAACTTTTGGCCAGATATCAATCAGGGAAGTTCATCATAGGGCCCCATACACTGCCCAATAGGCTGCAGATTTAATCTGTCGGCATCTTATATCAGCCCGTGTATGGAGAGCTTTTAGTCTGGCACTTATGTAAGGTACGGTACCTTATAGCTGTGTATAGGTGAAACTGCATTATAAAAAAATAAATTATGGGCAGGTAACTTTCCTTAAAGATGTCTGCCTGTATCAATTTTAATTCTCAAAAAACAGCACTGACTAATTTAACAGATATGTTGTATTTGAAAAACCACATACATATCATAGTTTTCAACTCTACATACTGTATACACTACAGTCAAGCCATGGAAGATCTCCTGTCAGCAGAATGGGGATTGCTACATGTAAAAAAATCAATGCACAACAACGAATTTTCCCAAGATTAAGCTGGATCTCCGACAAATCTCTACATCTGTGGTTACCCTTAAAGCCAATGTTTACAGCTTAATATCACATAGCACAGTTGAATTTCACTCTTATTTGAGGACTGATTCCAAACTTAAAGCAGCAGACATTAATAAATATTTTCTGTTCTTTATGGTATCTCTTTTAAGTGTAAGAAGAAAAATATGCAAAATGAGCAATTAATGACCAAACCAAAGAAGTGTACCCCAATGACGGGTATGAAATTAAAAGCAATGCATATTGAGACTAAATGTATTTTAATTTTAGGTATTTGTTATTGGATTAATTGTGCGCTGCTGTAAAGGAAAGAAATCGGTAATTGAAGAAGTGGAAGATGATGATTCTGACCTAAGTGATGATGAAGATCATCCATAAACTTAATCCAATGTACATTATGTAAAAATTTCTAAAACCTGTTTGGATTCAGACAACAAGAGAACAGAAATGTTAAAATAATGGCAAAGAATCTGATGCTGCCTGGTCTGTGCATTGTATAAAGATTATACTATGCCAAATCATATAATTGGGAGGGTTAACAAATCTACTGCATTAATTTAACTTTGCCTGTGTCTGCAAAATAATTATGCTTTCTGCAGGGTGATGGCATTCCAATATTAAACTATGCCTGCAAAACAGTATTCTGCTTAAATTTTCCTTCTACATAGCGACTGGAAGGCAAGCTCTATTAGAATTGTTATATTTACATTCATTAAAAATGTAATATTTCTCTATTGCCAATAAAACGATGCCTTGCACAGGTGTGGATAGAGTTTTTAACGCATAAACCATCTCAAATTAGATTATGTATCCACGTTTTAGGGCGTTATTTATTAAAACTCTTTAATGATAAAAAAATTTTAGAGAAATTTTTTTTTTTTCGAGATTTATTATGCTCCGAAGTTGCTAACAGTCAGAATGCTAACAGTCAGAATGCTAGAATACTCCATCTAAAACCTGTTTTTAACCTTTGGATGTAGATTTCGCTCGAAAACTCAAATATATTTTTCAATAAATTTGAGTTTTTTACACAACAATTCGAAAAAAGATGTGCAATTGTAATTTATGCTCATTTTTTTTCTGTAGTAGAGGGTCTACAAAAAAAGAACACAATTGAGTTTTTTTTATTTGCTGGGTTCAGTGACAGCAACCACCAAACGGCATTTTTTATTGAAGTCTGCATACAGTGAGAATAATAATTAAAAAAAAACATTCTAAATACTGAAGATTTAGGTGTAAATCAATAAATTTAAAATATACTGTATGTTATGAGAAACAAACTCTTGCACATCTGTCCAAAGAATAACATAACTAATAAACATGATCACAGTTTACTGCTCTGGCATGCATGTGCACAAGTTCATAAAATATCCCACCATACAGATAGCCGTTCACATTTGAACTGTATGTTTATGGTATGTGTATGGTAACTGTACAGGGTACGTTTCAGAATCGCCGTGCCCTCATCAGGTAAATCCAGGAGCATCTACTGGTACCAATTCCGCACCGCTCAACTTCTGAGTAGACACCAGTAGTGTTTTCAGTTCTATAGTACACAGTGACACATTCCAGGTATAGAGTGCTAATAATGTGTTCTGTAATAAATGGTTATTTCAGAAATTGTCTATTTCTGATCAGTCCACATGCAATGTGAAAAAGTGTAAGAAATGGGGGAGTGAATCACATTAATTGTATATTGCATAACATTTTACACTTGTACAATTTCATTTAATTTTCACTTGTGATGTCTATACTGTTAAACAGTACTGTAAGCACCATTATCTGGTAAGCCTGTTCTCCCATTGTAATTAATGTCATCACAGGCACAAATATAAACAACAGAGTTAAAACCCATAAGGAAAAACTCAAATTACAAAATGAAAATGGAAAGGATGGACAAGGGTTTGGGATTTTAAACTTCATTAGACAAACTGTTAAATAGTGATGGGCGAATTTGCGCGATTCGCGCCGAGCGAATAAATTCGCGAAACGCCCGCGAAAATTCGCAAATTCGCAAATTCGCCGGCGTAAAAAACGGGCGCCGGTGCCAAAAATGGGCGCCGGCGTCGAAAAACGGGCGCCGCCGTCAAAAACGAGACGCTGGCGCCGTTTCGCAAATTTTTCGCCGTTTCACGAATTTCGCGCGAAATTCGCAAATTTTTCGGCGAAGCGAAACGGCGCAAATTCGCCCATCACTACTGTTAAACATTTAATTCTATAAAACAGAAAAACAAATGCTGAATACGGAATTACATTTAGGAATTATAGTAGCAGTAGTGACTTGAAAACAAGCAAGCAATGCTGGCAAAGCAAACAATATGTTATGGCAGTTAGGAAGAGGTATGAGTAAAAAGTGGGTTTATGCTACTTTATAGGTCTCCGCTGAGACTTCTTTGATAATTGTGCTAGGTTTTAGAGGCTTTAGATAGAGGCATAAATATATATTACAAAAAAAAACAGCTATGGCGGTCTATTGTCAAATAACATTCTTTAAAGGAAAACTATACCCTCAAAATTAATACTTGAGCAAAAGATAGTTTATATCAAATTAAGTGGCATATTGAAGAATCTCATCAAACTGGAATATATATTTAAGTAAATATTGCCCTTTTACATCTCTTGCCTTGAACCACCATTTTGTGATGGTCTCTGTGCTGCCTCAGAGATCACCTGATCAGAAATATTGCAGCTCTAACTGTAACAGGAAGAAGTGTGGATCAAAAGACAGAACATTGCCTGTTGATTGGCTCATGTGACCAAACATGTACAGGTATGGTTTGTTTGAGGGCACCGTGAATCATACCTTTAGGTTCTTTGGTTTCCTTTTTCCTATGTGAGCGTAATCTGCTGGCAGTTCAGTGACTGACCAGTAGATGTCACTATATAAAAGGTTAAAGTTTTTCCTATACCCCAGGGAATGTGTTAGCCAGCTAGGCTGGGTCCTTTTTCCCATAGGGGAGGGGGAGTAGTTGCCCAGAGGTTATAAAAAGGGATGTTGCCAGGTGCTCTGTCTCTTTCCAGTGCACCCATTGGAAGTGGGGTGTTGCTGCTAGGGCCTGAGGTAAAGGTAGGCCTCAGTATTGGTGAAGCAAGTGTAAGAAAATGTATTAGGTCACTTTAGGAGTGACATTTAAGTTCAGGAAAGTTAGTGAGCAGCCAAGGTTCCAACGAGGAGTTAGGGAAGGGTTAGCACCCTGTGGTGACATTGCCACCAGGTTAGGGACTCAAGTGGTTAGGCTCATGGATAGAGAGATCCTTGGAGCGTGAGACCAGCTGTGAGTTACCTTCAATGGGGATTGTGCACCAAAGGCGGGAAAGGAGACTCAATTCACAAAGCTGACTAACAAAGGATCAGACAGAATCTGTGAGTAATACATTTGTGTAAATGACCTGCTGCCACTACTTGCTTCATGAAGTGTGCCACCAGCTCAATAAATGTTCTGCTGTTTTAAAGAACCACTGGTGCCCAAAGTTTAATTGATCAAGAGTGAATACTAGTGTGGTAATCCCTTCCTCCATACCATAAGCGGGGGCCCCACCTGAGGATAAAGAGTCTAATTACTGTATATCGTGCCTACCGGGAGTTGGACCCCATGCCCGGGTACCGAAACCAGTGGTTAGTAACCCAAGGGAAGGTTTAGGAAGACCCTAACCCATCCACCTGTTGCTCTAGCATTTGGGATGTGGTTGCAAATAATATGATTGTAGCCACACTTTAATCATCTTATATAACAGACACACAATGTGAGTGGATGGGCTTTAAAGGTAAAAATTCTCCCAGGAAGAGGTAAGGGAGGCAGACTCTGAGCTTTTGTTGCCTTAAAAGGCATACCAAAAGGGCACACAATATATGCATGTTTGTTGACATTTTTCTTAAGTTCCCTCTCTAGTGTGCTCAGTAGTGATGGGCGAATAAATTTGGCAGGCATGAATTTGTGATGAATTTTCATGTTTCGTTGCCCACTAATGTTTTTATGAAACTGCGTTGAAAATTCGCCGGCGAAAAACCTGCAGCAAAAAAAATGGTGCACGCATAAAAATTGACACACTTCAAAATTATTTGGATGCCTATTTGGACAAAACAGTTGTGCGTTTAAAAATTGTTGCTTGCGTCAAAAATTGTTGCACATAAAAATTATTTTGATGCCCATTGACCAATGTGTTTTGCAAATTATCGCCGTTTAGCAAATTTTTTCGTCATTTTGCAAAATAAATGTGACTGTTCTGTTAGGACAGGTATATGTCTTTTTATTTGATTACAGGTATGAGCAGTACTTCAGCTCCATCTACTGGACACTTGTAGATATTTCCTGGTGTTAGTTATTTGTTTAATAAAGTTAGTTATTGACCTCTGATGTTATAACTCCAGGTCACAGGAAGTAGGTGTTTCCAGCCTGTGCATCTCATGTGCTTTCAGCTTTCTCCATGCTAAACAGGCCCTATGCAGCATTGTTGACGAGTGTATACAGTTCTATTTGTTTAATATACTCAGCTTTTGCATCTTAGATAGAGAGGTTTGTTTCTGTTTGGTAGCAGATTTATTACATCTGTGTAATGTATATGCATGTGTACTGTATGTATATCATTTCACCAGTCCAGCCACTTATACCTCTTTATTTGTATGTATTTCAGTTTTACCCTTTCATCTTTAAATACCCATTAAACAAGTTAACAACTTACACAGTGTGGTGCTTTGAAGAAGGTTTATCTGCCTGTCAATCTTAGTTCAGGACATAACAGTAGACAACATCACGCATAGCTGATGCAATACAGCACAGTGACAGTTCGCCCATCACTAGTGCACAGTGTCAGAGCCTTATGAAATGTATGTATATAAAACATTCTGAAAATACATTAAATTATTAAAAGATAGCACTTGATAATTTCTTGATTGTAATTCCAAAATCAGTACAAAGAATTTGTGTTCCTCCATAAAATCCTATTTCTTCCCACTGTTAGTTTGATATGTTTAAAGCAAAGTAACCAAATAAAATGTTATCAGAGCCCAAACAATAATTTAATATATGAACAAGTAAAACAAATAAATAAAATAAATACATGAATAGAGAATATAAACATGCAATAAAATGGAATAAAAGGTAAAGAACTGTATTCAAATAATACATATACAAAGCATCCAAATGATCCCAACATCCCTTCAAAAATGCTAGTTTGTTTTGCCATAGTATGTACCAATGCAAAAAAACTTTTTTTTAAATTTTTATAGGCTTATAAAAACTCAAATTTGTGAGTTTACAAACTAAAAAACTCGAATTTAAACTCAAAAACGTGAATTAATTTTTTTTTACCTAGGACAACTCCCCTTGACTTCTAAATGAACTTGAACTGTATTTATCAAGTGGGAAAGGACACGTACCAAATGGCTTTCCCAAAAGAAAAAGAAATGATAAACATGTTTTGTTGATTGCTGAAATTTCTCTGTGGGATTCCCAGGTCAAACAGCTCGGAAAAAAACACTTTTTGTAAAGCTATTTCATTTTTAATATTGATATGTTGAGCTGAATGTGCCATTAAAGCCTGTGTCTCTCTATCTGTCCCTACACATAATTACATACATGAACAAATTCAAACAAGCAGGATTTTTCTCCTGGAAGCATAGCCCACATATTTGCTAGAAATATCTTTTAAAATCATCTTTTAAAGTATGAGCTATAAATCTCACAAAAGGGCATTAATCATACTTACTGAATTGGCTGGTTTCTTCCTTGAAAGGAAATGTTCCAATCAATACATATTAGTTTTTCTCAGAGAAAGAGATGTTAGGGGAATACCAGGACAGTAGATTTAAACGAGCCCCTGATAGGCTAGCATTTCTTAGGACCTTTCTTCTCAAATGAAAAAATTGTAAGTTGTTTTGAAATGGAAGAATAGGAAAGAAATGAAGAAACATAGATGGAAAACAATACCTGTGGTAGGGAACAGAAACATTTTAAGGGGAAAACAGAGGAAATAATAAGAATACAATGGGAGCCATTTCGATGCATGTGGGGCCAAGAAAAGGTGTCATAGGAAGCTGTGCTTGCAAAGATTCATGAACCTGCCAGTGCTGCTGCCTTCTGCATAGCTTCATACAGATCCTTAATGTAGTCAAAGTCAGCAGGTACATACACACTTGTATTGCAATGTGTACTTTAAAATCCAGTAACTCAGAGAGGGTGTTATATACTGCACTTTCAAGTAAGATGTACCACATCTGCAAATGAGTTTGCTATGATAATACCATGTATATACAGTTGTGTTCAGTATAATAGTAGTCCAACATCACTAACTTGATAAATCACTTTCAACATGGCAAATTCTTTACTAGTAGGTGTAGAATAGTCATAGAAAACCAACAGACCCAACAGTTATGACATGCATGCTTCTCATACAGTGAAACTGAATCATTAATTGAGGCTTGTTCAAAATAATAATAGCTTGTTCCAAAAAATAGCAGTATGGAGTTCAATTAGTGAGGTCATTCATTCTGTGAAAAAAACAGGTGTCAGTTACAGCCCTTATTTAAGAAAGGAAGACAGCAAATGTTGTGCATGCTGGTTATAGTGTATTTCTCTCTGAAAGTCTGAGTAAAATGGGTGTTCCAGACATTGTTCAGAACAGTGTACTTCGGGTAAAAAGTTGATTGGAGAGTGGAAAACATATAAAGAAGTGCACAGGCTACTGAGCTAAAATGATCTCAAATGTTTTAACAATGGCAACCAAAACCTGAAAGACGTTAAAGAAAACGGAAATCTACCATTCCTGTTCCAGTACTGTTACAATTAGAAGATGTCTATGTAAAGCCAAGCTACTGGCAAGAAGCCCCTGCAAAGTCCCCTTGTTGATAAAAGACGTGCTGAAGAGGTTAACATTTGCCAAAGAAACCACTGACTGGCCTAAACAGAAATAGCACACCATTTTGTGGCCACAGGCTGTTTGTCAGACAACCACACATTGAATTCAAACCACAGTACAGAAGACAGTGAAGCATGGATGCAGAAGCATCATGATTTGGGGATGTTTCTCATACTATGGTGTTGGGCCTATTTCACATACAAGGGACCATGGTTTCAATGCATTTAAAAAACTTAAAGAGGTCATGTTGCCTTGTGCCGAAGAGGAAATGTCCTTGAAATGGGTTTCAACAAGACAACTACCCTAAACACACCAGTAAATGAACAACATCTTGGTTACAGACCAACAAGATTGACGTTATGGAATGGCCAGCCCAATCCCCGGACCTTAATGCAATAGAAAAATTATGGGGTGACATCAAAAATGCTGTTTCTGAGGCAAAAGCAAGAAATGCAGAAGAATTTTGAAATGTAACAGGTGTCAGAAGTTGGTCAATTCCATGAAACACAGATGTACAGCAGTTCTCAAAAACACTGCTTATACAATTACAGTAAATATTAGTTCAGTGATTTAAAGGAAAGCAAAATCGTGAAACATTTTTGAAGGGTTGAGTTTGTAAAGAAGTATGGAAACGCTGCTATTTTTTGGAATAACACAAATTTGATAAATTTTTCTTCATGTTCTGATTTGGAATAGAATGTACAGTGTTCCCAATACATTTGCGTGTATGAAATAAAAGCTATTCTAATTATTTTGAGCTTTATTCACTGAACACAACTGTAAATACACTGCTTGTTTTTACCAGTGAATGCAGTCTTTCAACAGCAGATAACAGATAACAAATCAAGATGTGGAGGCTTATATATTAAAGGTCATATTTTAGTGGCTTTTGAAACCACGTCTAAACTCACAAACTCTAAAACCACAATTGTCATTCAATTTATTAAAAGTTCCAATTATAAAACATATGAATGAAAAAAAGCACTGAACAATACCAAAAAAATCAGAATACCACCAAACAGCTCAATTTTTTTTTGCATTTTTAGAAAAAAAAAACCAAAAACATTTTCATTGGTTCAAAAATGATCCAATAGGACATAAAGTTTGACATAAAAAGGCTTTCATGTTTTTTTTCACTTGATAAATCTCGAATTTGTAGAGCTTTTGAGAAATATTTGTAAACCAAAAATTTTTCAAGATTTTTGGAAAATAAAAGTTTGATTGTTAGTAAATGGGCCCCTAAGGGTCGAAGTGAATTTTCGAAGTAAAAAAAACATTGAATTTCAAAGTAATTTTTGGGTACTTTGACCATCGAATAGTCCAACTTCGATTCGTAGTTGAAAAAAACTTTGAATACGGACCACTTTGACCCCCAAAAACCTTCGACCTCTATTCGGTTGGTCTTTTTGAATTTGTAGTTCGAAGTTTTTTTAACTTCGAACTTCGACCCTTGATAAATATGCCCCTAAGGGGCATTCGAAATTCTAATATCGAAACTTATCATATACTGTCTCTTTAAAACTTGTGCTGTTTTAGCTTGTGGGGGACCTTCTAGAACCTATATGGAGGCAATTGGTGGAGTTTGAGAGATCAAAGTTTTTTCAGAGAAAACTTTGAATCGAAGTAGATCAAAGGCGCTATTCCTTCGATCACACGATTAGAAGTAGGCCGAATACAGACCACTTCGACCCCAAAAACCTTCGACCTCTATTCGGTTGGTCTTTTTGAATTCGAAGTTCGATGTTTTTTTAACTTCGAACTTCGACCCTTGATAAATATGCCCCTGAGTGTTGAGTAACAAGGGTTCATGTACATTTATAGTTTCCTATTTACCTTCAGGATGTAAACATTTTCTCATACAGAATAGGACTTTATTTTATACTTATGCTTGTAGTTTAATTTATAAATTGATATTAAACACTTATTTTCTGTTTTCATTGGCCTGTAATGCCAAATGTTTGACTACCACTGCGCCAAATGCAGTGCAAAACTATCAACCTATAAATAGTGTGATAACACACAGGCTTGCAAATTGACAGCATTCAGTATATCATAAGATGTCAAAAAAATTATAGCTAGACGCCATCAATTGGTATACAAATCTTTGAGTAAATATTTCCAAGTGTTGGCTTCCATCAAAGGACTTCCATCCTGCCTGTTTGTTACTGAACGTTATATGCAAGTCCTTAGTATGATGACTCTTGTACTTAATGGCTAGAAAAAATGAATTAAAAATATATTTTACAATACCAAATAAATCAATGGAGAGTAAAACTGTCTACTAAATTATTTTTCATACTTAACACCAGCCTCCTCCATTCGTACTGTGTAATTTTCTTCTTTTTTTCCATTCCCCATGTGCCAGTTTCATCTTCATCACCTTATACTGTATACCAACCCAATTTATTTACAACCTCTCCCTGTGTGTCATTCTAGCCTCCATTTACTATTTTAGCATGTTATGCCTTTCCCCCATTCCTCTAAATTATTTTGTAGATTCTGTTCTCCCAATTCACATGCCACCTCTCTTTCTAGTCATCCTCTCTATTTATATATCAGCCTCCTCCATTCATCCTCTTTATAACGTTTTATTTTCCACATCTTTTCCATGCCTTTATCTTTCCCTTCTCCAGCTCCCATGTGTCATGCTACAATATTCTGCACCTTACCCCATGTTTCTGTTTTTCTCCACTTTACGCTGTACTATTTTCAGACCCACCCCTCAATAATGTCTGTTCTTTCTTCTCCCTAGTCATTAACAGTCAACGTTTTGTCTTTTGCCATATAGAATTCATTAAAGAGTGTCAAGCTTTGGCTGACCCAGGGAATGTGCAGAGTAGCTGTAACATTTTACATTTCTGATCTACAGTATATGCAAAAGAAATTTGGCAAAATGATTTCCCAATTTAGCATAAAAACCTCAATGTACCACTAATGTCACTTCTGTATCTGCATCAAAAATCCAAGATTATTCAGTTACAAATGGCCCTAAGCAGTTCCTAGTACTTCATTTTGAGGTTACTAGGGCGTCATTCTCATATAATATGCACAAACCTGATACTTATTCTTCTTTGTCTTGGGGATTCTTGTGGCATCCAAAAATATCTTTGTGGAAACCCAGTGTGAAAACCTTGAAGCTTACTAAATGCGATGATGATGATGATGATGTGCTTTTGTTGTTGTGCTTTGCTTGCTTTGTAATATTCAGAAAAAAATTGCATTTCCTTTAAACGTGTCATACTGGAATATTCCTGATTATAGTTGTATGAGGTTATATTATATAAATATCATTACACATATCTAACATTAATTGCATTAGATCAAGATGCTATTATGTTGCCATATATTCTCTCAGCTTGATAGTTATTGTGATGCCCACAGCATTGCAAATAGAAAAAAGAGCATTTAATTAGAAACATTTCAAATATGATGTGAAAATGCACAGAAACACAGGCAGAGCTTGCCCCAATACATACAGGATTATGAAGAAACAGATACAGGACTTATCCAGGTAAAATAACTTATAGCAACAAGCATACACTTGCTCTCATATCTTTTTAAAGTCCTAGTAAAGCAGATGCTTACTGCTAAGTGTCCACTATTCCCTACTGTCTGTATAAAGGGGGGCACACTAAAGGTTCATTAGGATGATATTTGAAGGTGACTTATAATGTGCTGTCTTGGTAATCTTTGGAATTATAGACAAGCACGAGCTGGGCCGTTTGCCAAATGACTGCAAGGGAGGCCTATTCCATTTGTTTTCAAAAGTCAAACGGGAAACTTCACTTAAATTGATCATACAATATTTATTTTCTGTCTATTTACATGTACATTTAGGGATGCAGTGAATCCAGTATTTGGTTCAGGATTCAGCCAAATGCATGCAATTACTTACTTACTGCAGCACTTACTGCATGATTCAAGTTCAGACAAATCCTGATGGCAATGTGTAATAAAAGACACTTATAAAAAGTCTCAATTTTGCCCTTATCTAGCAACCAATCAGCTGTGTTGTCAAATACGTTTGCCCAGATGCAGTAACTCGTAGAAGCCAATCAACAAGTAGCATTTACTGTAGCCTTCACTTGTTTAAAAGCAAACATCTAATTTGTTGCTATCATTATTGCACATGGGCAAACGATGTGCTTTTTATTACATATGGGGGTTTATGTACAGGGGGAATCGAAATACTTATGGTTTTCATTTATGAAAACTGATATTTTGATAAATAATAATAAATACTTTTGTAATTGTTAAAGAGCTTTTTTTCTAATTCGAAAAAGCTGAATACCAAAAAATGTATAGAATAAAATTGTGAAAAAAAATCCAGATACCTAAAATATTCTCTCTATGTATTATTTTCAATGGGTTGAAAAAATGCGAAACTTGGAAAAAACGATTTAACATAGACAGCTCCCATTGACTGCTACATGAACTCTGTAGCTTTCAGATTGTAAAGTTTTACATTCAAACTTTGCAAACATTTTTGGCTTAATTAATATACTAATAATTATTTTCCATACAACTTTTTAAAGCATTCAAATTCCCAAGTTTAAGGGGCAGATTTATCAAAGGTCGAGGTGAATTTTTGAATGAAAAAAATTCGAATTTTGAGCTATTTTTTGTGTACTTCGACTTGGAAACAGTCCAAATTCGATTCGAATTTGAAAATAATTAGAAAATTTGAATATCAAAATTTATCATGTACTGTCTCTTTAAAAATTTGACTTTGACCATTCGCCATCTAAAACCTGCAGAATTGCTGTTTTAGCCTATGGGGGACCTCTTATTTGGTGTCAATTGGTGGAATTGGTGGAAAAATCAACTTTTTTTGGGGGAGAAACTTTGAATCAAATTCGATCAGATGCGCTATTCCTTCGATTTGATCGATTCAAATTTGGCTGAATACAGACCTATTTGATCGAAAACTGACCAATTCGACCAAAAAAACTAGACTTAACTTCGGTTGGTCTTTTTGAATTCGAATTTCGAAGCTTTTTCAATTCGAAATTCGACCCTTGATAAATATGCCCCAGAGTGGAAAAGATTTTGATTCATGGAAAAAATGTAAATTCACAGTAAACAAACACCACCACTTTTCATTTGACTACACAGGCACACTGCCTATGAGTTAACCTAGACTGCCATCTGTCTTTTTCACCACACATCCAACCACTTGCAAAATCTTGTCGTATTTAGCTGCGCAACATTGCCCGAATATGTCCATATCTTAATTCCGACTCAACCAAAACACTTATTCCAGGGGTGCCCAAAAGGTAGATCGGGATCTACCAGTAGACCTTTAGCTGGTGATCAGTAGATCTCAAGACACTGTGAACAAACAGTTTGTCTATATCAACCTGTTTCATGCTTTCCATTCAGATATTTATTATGTTACGGTAACATAAGAAATAATGGTTGTTAAATATAACAATATACATTTCTCATCAATATTTAAGTAATATTTTCTGTAATAAATGATGATGATGAAGTTGCTAAATTACCCCCTTAGAGTCATGTGAGTTTGATGCTCTGAATACCTGTGACTAACAAGTTTTTTTAAAAAAAGAATTTAGGCAAATTTTTGCTTTTTTGTTCAAATTCATATTTGGGGTTGTATGAGTTGTGGGGGATCCAGTATTAACTTAATTACTGCTTGCCTGACTTGAAATTGTTTGATCTTTCTTGTGCTTACCCTTTGACTTTTTTAGTTTTCCTAGACACCCTGTGCGCCTTACTTGCCTTTCTTTAATATATGCAAAAGGAAATGTACAAAAATGTTATTTAAAATATTTTTCAGCCAGATGCTTTGACGGTGATGTAATAAAATGAATACAAAGAGATATGTAGCCTTCAAACCAGTGACATCCAAAAACACAGTTCTAACTTGCCGAGCATTACCCAAAGTCACAAAAAAAGCCTTTCTAAGAGCCATATGACCTTGAGATCCATGTTATAAAACATTCTCTATTCCCAAATGGGCTGACAACTGTATACAGTGATATAAATTATTATTCTGCACATTTTTATTTTAGTAACATGTCTCTTTTTATATGTCCACTCAAGGTCAGGACAACAGATATTGTGCTAGTTTGCCATTGAAACAGTAAAGACACTGTTCATAAAATACCATATCACAGGTTAAAAAAACTCATATTTAAATAATCTGTGACTCACTGTTGGGCATGCCATAACATGGAGCTATATTTCTATAAAATGATCTTATTAATTAAGCTTACTTCATCATCAAGTTACCCTGTAAGTTCATTTGTATGTTTGTCTTATGAGGGGAATCATTCCATCAATTATTTTCCTGTTGGAGAGACAGTCCATAATATAATATCACATAATGGCACAGATTCAATTTGATGAGAAAACTTTTTTCAAGAATTATTAAGTGAAAACTAAATCTGAATATGAATTAGGTGAAAAATGTTTTTTCCTTGAATTGAATCTGGCTAGTGATAACCTACATTGTACATGATGGAATATGTAGGTAGTCTTTTTTTTTGTTTAAGCAAATAGATGTTGCTATTGTAAATGTGAGTGTACATGTTTTAAAATCATGCCTAATTCTATTTTGTTGTAATAGAACCTCCTAGTATATGCTTATGGAATACGTCAACAGGTGTTGAAGTCAATTTTATATTTAAAGGATCACCCTGGGTACCTAATGCTGAGTGCTGTGCCTTTTATGGCCTCCGCTGGGCCATCCCTGGACAAGCATATGCATGGTACACACCATTTTAGCAGATTTTTATACTATGCATGTGTTCTTCTAAAATCAGCACAGAGTAGGATATGTTATAGGTTGGAAAGATATGGCAGCACCGGTGCTGTTCGCAAAACTGTATGCAGCTGTGAACAAACTTTGTAGGTGAGACACCAGAATCACTGTATCAGACAGGGTGCTTTTTATCTAATAACACATAACATTTATTTAATTCAATAAACAGTGACAGGCAGACAAGGGCACGTTGACCACCATTGTTAAGGCAATGTGCCATAAGCCATAAGCCTGAATTTAGTAATCTACAGGAGACTTCTTATGGGGTTAGCCGATCTCAAATCCAACCTAGAGGAAGAGAGCAATGAACAATAATACTAAGGAGATGCAATCCTGCTAGGACCAGGTGCTACATAAGGAACTCACAATGAGAGTGACCCCAACCTTATTATCTCACATACCTATAGTGAGAGGTGGACCTTGCCTGAGAGATCATAGAACCAACTTCCAGAATGTAACTATGAATAGGCAGAGGAAGAACAGGTGCAATGAACTCCTCCTAAGAGTCAAATGCATTCAATTGGAAGATACCTGTTAGACCATAGCAGATTTAGGTCTCTATACTTATTCAACCCAGAAAACTAGAAGTTCTGTGCTAGGAATACCATATACACTTATTGAAAACAGAACCAATCTGATAACATATCAAACAGGCAGCAATACAGTACAATACAGAAGACCCCAAAAGATAACAGAAAGATTGCCTTAAGGAAAAAGTATTGTAGACAGAACCCAATGCATCATGTCAGACATTCAAGATGCTTATATGTGATAATGCTGGCTCTATTGCACAGGGCCTTCCTCATCTTTTGTACCAGTATTGCTTGTGATGTATGTAACGCCATATGTTCCATGTAATGTAATTAATGTGATTTAGTTATATACACATTTACTTTACATAGTTGCGAAATATGGTGGTGCTAAATAAATACATGTTATTAATAATAATAAATACACCATAGAGGGGTGGGGGGGCTTTTAAAGCTTTGTGGAGGGTCCTTCTGATGGGGCATGGGGGGCGGGGATATCCCAAAGAGTGCTGTTATGGAGTATGTCCAGGGAAACACTATTGGGTGAGCTTTAACAAAACCCTTTTCTTCAAATGTTCTTATTACTTTAAAACCAAATAAAAGTACTCAATAATTTCAGTTTCTAATAAAACACAATATCACGTAAGAAACATTCCGGTAGTTAATGCGTTAAGAAGAAAATCTGAAAGACCCCTGAGCATCAGTAACACACTTACTACAAATAAAACGGCATTGTTGAGAAATAGGAATCCTACTTTCTGACCCACTTCCCTGAACAATCACTTGTTTACTATAATGACCTTCTTCGTATCTTAGCTGCAACACGTTCCAAATGAATGATTTCCATATTTATACAAAAGAACGGCAGGGCCATTGGAACTTTACATCCAGCAGCTGCACATTTTATCTAAAATATAATAGTTTTTATAAAACTAATTCAAAACAGGTGCATGCTTTTAGTTCAAGACAGATCAGATGCCTAGTCATTTAGGATTAATGCAAATACTCTTTGTTCTTTATGTTCTAGCCTTCGCTAAACCTCTTCTGTTACTGTTCATCCATAAAAACAACCAAAGACTTTTGGCATTATCAAGGGAGAAAAACATTCAATACTCCTAAAAAGCAAATAGATTTTTTCATAGATAAGCACTCTACTTGTTTTAAAATCAATTGCTTTCATCCTGATTACATTGCTTATAAAAAAATTAAAAAAAGATAACCAAACATTTGTTACATTATTATATGTAGATTCAGTTATACTGTGTTGGGGATAAGTCCAATATTTATGGAGTGTTTCTGGTCAATATAATGAATCTTAAAATAGATTTAAAAAAAAAAGATAAGTACTGTACATGTATGAAGTACAGTATATGCAAGCCAAACGTTGAGTGCTGCATTACACAATGTTTCAGTGATTCCTTTTAAGGCTTTCTTATAATATGTTGCTATAGGCAGGCATGTATTTTTTTTCTTTGACACATCAGCTGAGGATCTATATTTGCAGCAAGCAGTATCATGCAGGATTAAAACCCTCTTATTTAGTTACAGTATTTTTAGGTTAAAAAGACAACTGTACATCAAGTTCAACACTTTCTTATGATCCTCTGCTATAAAATATATATAGAGTGGCACTCTAACCACTCTAATCTTAAGGGGGTTATTTACTAAAACCTGAATTTTTCTGGTAAAGGGTTTTAAAGGGGAAGACACAAATTTCTTTCGATTTCTCAAATTTTTCAAGATTTATTATACCCAGAGGCTGCTTATTCATGATATATTCCATCTTAAATCTGCCAAGGTCATGTAGACGTCAATGGCAGATGTTATGTTTACAACTGGAAGATATCACGTTCTGTGCTGGGTTTGATACGATAATCCGAACCCAACAGTTCACTATATTTTGTGGGTATTGTCTAAAAAAATGGCGATTAGAACAGCAGAGCAAAGAACATATACTTATCTGAGCAGCATGTACTTCAATAACATGACGGCAGCTTGAGCTTATCTTAGTTAGACATACTTTTCTTTTTAAGCCTTTGGGGCCACAGCTAACTCTTATACAGCTAATGTGATCTTGATCTCAAGCAGCAATATATTTATCTGGTACAGCTGTTCTGGAAGAAGAGTTTGATAAATAGCATAATAATGGGTTTCAGCCAAGCTGTCTGCTTATTATTTAATTTCACAAGTTGCTTTCAGCAACATAAATATTTTCTGTGGATGAGAAAACAAAAAATGTTTTTATTATATTGATTTTTCTCTCTCATGTGGCCCCTTGTCTTCTCTTCCTTCCATGCTTTACTGTTCTTTAGGTATTAGTCATCAGTGACTAATGCTAAGGGGCACATTTACTTAGCTCGAGTGAATTAATAGAATAAAAAATACGAAGTATTTTTTTGGCTACTTCGACCTTCGACTACGACTTCGGCTTCGAATCGAACGATTTGAACTAAAAATCGTTTGACTATTCGACCATTCGATAGTTGAAGTACTGTCTCTTTAAAAAAAGCTTCGACCACCTACTTCGCCACCTAAAACCTACTGAGCATCAATGTTAGCCTATGGGGAAGGTCCCCACAGGCTTTCTAGCCAATGTGGGATCGAAGGAAAATCGTTCGATCGATGGATTAAAATCCTTCGAATCGTTCGATTCGAAAGGATTTAATCGTTCGATCGATCGATTTTTCCTTCGATCGCAGGAAATGCGGTAAATCGTTCGACTTCGATATTCAAAGCCGAAGGATTTTACTTAGACAGTCGAATATCGAGGGTTAATTAACCCTCGATATTCGACCAATAGTAAATGTGCCCCTTAGTGTACAAAAATAGCATGGCTGATTAAGGCTTTTCTGAGGATTGATAAAGGAATTATTAATACATCTGCATGCTTAAAAGCTAATGCTGTGCTTCAGGCAAGAAGGAATCATCTCTACATTTATTTCCCAATTACTATTAACATTACACAAAATACATTTTATATTCTCCATTTCAATGGTTCAAATTATGTTTGGTGTTTATCTACAACAGCTATTATCTTGGTCATTTTCTTTTTTTTAAGTTCAAATGCACAAATTGTTTAAATGACCCATTCACTTTTTTCTACTTAATTCTTTAGCCATTAATCCAATGCATTGATTTAAGCTTTCTCATCTTATTCTCATTTAACTGCTCCAAAAAGTCATTTTGTATATTACTATAGTAAAGCCTCTTTCATTTGAGAGCATTTGAGATCAGTGATATTGAAAAGATCCATCAGGAATGCTTGACGCACAGTGAAAAATACAGCAATAGCAGATAAAACACACATTTTGCACCTGTCATGTTTGTTCTATGTTCAAATTAACTATTAATATATAAATGTACCATAAACATGGAATCGCTGATATTACATCTAGAAACTGCATATCGTGCAGAACATATTAAACAAAACCACAACCCATATGAATACATCACGTTGCTTCTTCAATAAAGGGGAAATACTCCATTTTTGACATGAGCTTGGGTTTATGTACAAAAAGTGCAATAACAAAATTAAATATACATTTTTTTTTTACACAATTTTACATAGGAATGCATCATTATGCTTCTACAATAAAGTGGGAAATACTCCCTATTTGACATGAGCTCATTCTGTTGGGTTTATGTACAAAATGTGCAATAAAATACTTTTTTTTATACAGACTTATTCCTTATTCCACAGATTGAAAAGAACCCATAATATCTGTAATTCATAAACCCCATTACCCAATCCCTATGAGTCTGGCAGTATCATGTCACCAATCCCTCACCTTGTTCTATTGTAAATTTATGGATTCTGGACTTGAAGCTACTCTGCTTTCAAATCTCTAAATCCACCACTTCACAATGGAACAAGATGAACTAAAGGTTGCATGACTTTGAGCCTAAGAAGGTTTGGAAAATGTTTTTTTCAAGTCAAATTCAGGCTACAAGTTATTGTAGTGTTAAATTCCTATACAGGGCAGTGTAAATTCAGGTGGGTACAGCCACACCTCTATGACTAGCTCACTAGGTCAGGGCCCAATGCAACACTAATCTCCCCTGGTGTCTTTCCTTGCCCTTAAATGCATTGATATTGCATTGCTATTACTGTTGAATGCTCACATTGAAAGGATCAAATTCAATCCTTTAAAAATATATATCATCATTATCATTTATTTATATAGCACCAACAAATCACACAGTGCATTACATTCATTTATAACAAACAGGGAACAGACAGCAAATAACAAACAAGGTTTTACAGAGTATGAAAGGAGTATGATAGGATTAGAGGGCCATACTCGCAAGAGTAGAAACACATTTGTGATTTATACACATTTATGTCTGATGAATATACTTTGAATATTCCCTAAACAGGTGAGTCTTTAGAGAGGCAAAGGTCAGAAGCAGAGCAAAGATTGCATGGAGATGTGTATTTTG
Organism: Xenopus laevis; assembly: GCF_017654675.1. NCBI lineage: Eukaryota > Metazoa > Chordata > Amphibia > Anura > Pipidae > Xenopus > Xenopus laevis. The sequence goes on from NC_054380.1 coordinate 80,225,161, forward strand.
AGATCAGAGTTGGAATATAAGGAGGGAGCTTCATTTTTAAGGGCATTGAATGTGAGTGTTAGTTATTTGAATTTGATTCTAGAGAAGATAAAGAGCAAGTGATATGCATAGGGAAGCATCTGACGGGGAGTGTTGAGATAGATGAATGAGTCTAGCAGCGGCATATAGAACAGATTGAAGCTGTGAAAGGCAACTTTAGTTACAGTAATCAAGGCGGGAGATAAGAGACTGGATAAGTGTTTTGGTTGTATCTGAACTGAGATACGGTCATATTCATTGTGCAGCTGAATATGACATGATTTGGCAAGTGTCTAGATGTGCAGTGAACAAGACAGATGAGAGTCAAAGATAATTCCTAGGCAGCATGCTTGTGTAGTGTGTGTTGTTGTGAGTGTTATCTGTGAGACAAGGGAAGATCTTGGAGGATATACAATGAATTCTGTTTTAGAAAGATTAAATTTCAAGTGGCACTGCAACATCCAGGAGGAGATAGCAGAAAGACAGTCTGTAACTTGGGAAAGTACAGAAGGAGAGAGGTCAGGAGTAGACAAGTAGAGTTAGGTGTCATCAGCATCAGCAAGGTGGTACTCAAGTTCAAATGACTGAATACGTTTTCTAGGGAAGTAGTATAGAGTGAGAACAGTAGAGGGGCAAAGACAGAGCCTTGAGGAACTCAACAAAGAGAGAAAATGTAGAGGAAGTAGTGTTAGAGAAAGCAACTTTAAAGGAATGATCAGAAGTATAAGATGTAAACCATGATAGAGCAGTGTCATGAGTGGCAGCTGAGTATGGAATAGAAGGAGTGGGTGGTCTACTGTGTCAAAGGCTGAATAGAGATTTAGAAGGATCAGTATGGAGTAGTGACCTTTAGACTTTACCAGGAAATTATTGGTTACTTTGTAGTTTCAGTTGAGTGTGTTGGGCGGAAGCCAGATTGCAGGGGGTCGAGAAGGGAATTCTGAGATGCTGGATCCGGCATTCGTAAACAAGCTTTTCCAGTAATTTGTATGCAAACAGAAGAAGGGAAACTGGACGATAGTTGGTGGGAGAGATGGGATCAAGGGAAAGTTTTATGAAGATAGGAGTAATTAGTGCCTGTTTGTATAAAGATGGAAAAGTACCAGTAGAATCTGAAAGTTTACATACTGTAGATGGGTAAGTGCAGGACAGAGTGTTTCAAAGATTGGGTAAAGGAAGTGAAGGAAAGAGAAGTTGGTGTGGTTAAAGTTTGAAACTTACATTTGGGGGAGAGGAGAGGCAGTGTCAGTGGGAGAGAGCCATGTTTCAGTGATAGCCAGAAGGTGAAGAGATTTGGATATGAAGAGGTCATGAACTACTGGGAGTTTATTGCAGATTGGTCATGCAAGCGAGAGGGCACATGAGAAAGGCAGAGAGGGTGATGACTTTGTAAATAAGGTTTGCAGGATTAGAAGTGCGTAAGGTCTTAGAGATTGAAAAACACGTTGACAAGTGATTGTATGTAGGAATAGCCACATACAGGCGTATACATAACTATCACAATTGTCATTGTTAAATTATATAAATATGCAATTGGGGACACTGTACATATTTATATAAATCAACAGTGGCAACTGTAATATTATTGCCTTGTGCTACATTCCTGCATCGAGTCGGGTACCAGCGGGCATCTGCAGAATATCCACAGTATGATTGGGACTCTGTCGGATTATTCTTCATTTGCCCCGTGTGCGGGTGCCCTGCAGGCACCTGATCCTCTGCAGTGGGAGAGGGCTAAAGGTTGGCAATGCCGGGGAAACAACTAAAAAAGTGTTCTAATGATTAAAATGCTCGCTGTGACGTAAATTCTGGTTTTTTATGGTTAAAAATTCACAAAAACTAATTCATTACTTCTAGTTTTATGTTTCATTTAATTGTGGAAAAGTCAATAAATAACATTGAGTTCATGTAAGCACATCGTGTACATCTAGAGCTAAGTAAGGTTTTTAACAATGTCCATACTATCCGTAAGACTTTAGCAGGTCTCTTGATTTACTTTCTGATAGAATTACAAGAACAAAATATACTGTCAGAAATTAAACTGTTCTATACTTGTCAAAAATGATACTGGCTGGAGGGGCACACTAGACAGGCTCCTCTTTATTATTCTGATTGCTTTGAAAGTGCTCATATTGTACTTCAGAAAAAGCTGGTCCTTGAGTAAGATTAACACACTTTTTTTCCTTTGTCTCCCTCAGCTATATTAACAAAAAACTTGCACAATAATCGTCATAAACCAGTGCCTGTCATTACCTAATGTGAGTGTATACAGTCTCAGTTCAAATAGTTAATTCTGGGCTTTTCCACCAGAAAAACAGTTTCAGGCAACTATTGTACAAACAAATATCATATAGCTAATGGACTAATGGATTAGTTAATTGTGATTGATTTGTATCTGAAGTGTTTGAAAAGCAATACCTCTAGGAACATACAGTAAGTGAATCTTTTTATAATTATCAAATGAAGCTCTGTAATTCTATAACAGGATCTAATGGGCTGGTATACCCCAATAGTCCTTAAGGAGTAGTAATTTACATACCCATTTAACAACAATTCGGTGATAGTGCCCAGACAGTGATGTAACTACCAGAGGTGCAGGGGTGCACTTGCATCTGGGTCAGCAACCCCTTGGGGCCTACTGGAACCGAAATAAGTCATATTGTGGGCATCAGGGCAAAGGAAAATTGGAGAGATTCTGTGCTGGGGGTCTGGCAGGGGCCCAGGGTGCACATCCTTTGCATGGGCCTGTCCTTGCCTAGTTATGCCACTGTGGCTGGAAGTATACATGTTACAGGGAAATGTCATTCATTTCAATCAATTACATTTCACAATGTAATATTCTTCATTAGTCTTTTATTGAATTGGGAATTTCAATTGTGCATTGCACACTTTAAGGTGTGCACAAATATAACTTTTTCAGAAAGATGTTTCATAACATACAGTACACTGCGCACTAACACAAACTGTAAAATTTTCAATCTTTCTTCCACTGTTAGAGTAGTTGCTAAACAGGTTCCGGGTTCGCAAAAGCTATATTAAATTCTCGCAAAGGAAAATTTGTTATCACAGAGGCATACATTTTCGCATTGCCAACTCAGGAAAGTTTTGATAAATGGGTAAAATCTTGAATAAATCCTTCTGGAGTATATTTAATAAACCACCACCGCTTGTTGCTCAAGATCCTGCCCATGCAATTGCTTTTAAGGGGTTGTTTAAATTCCAAAAACTTTTTTTCAATTGAATTGTTTCCAGTTTGTTTACCAGAAATACATTTTTTCAATTGATATCCACTTATTATATTTGACCGGTTTTCTAAAATTTAAGATTAAAGTTTAATGTTCCTGTTTCTGGTGTTTCAGTCTGGCAGCTTAGTGATCCAGGTGCAGATAACGAACTTTTCCAATTTGCTACATTTGGGGGGTTATTTATCAAAGGTCGAATTTTAGAGTAATCTGAATTTTTTTAAACTCTAATAAATTTGATTTTATTCACAATTCGAATGGTTCGAACTTGGCAACAATTTGGCTTATCAATACTATTAAAATCTTCAAATAGTTCAAGGGACCTCTGCCATTGACTTGACATTGAACTCTGAAATAGAAGAACATTTACTGGCACGCATGCCAAATGCAAGTAGGGACAAGCCCTTGCGTGTTTATTTGTGAGTGCAACATTTCAAGGGGTTGCTACCCCAAAATAAACACACAAGGGCTTGTCCCAGCTTGCATTTGCCACGTGTATGTGAATTTTCTTCTGTTTCCAAGATTGGGAGGGTGCCGATCCCTCCGCCATTGAGCACCATGCACTCAATATCTGGAAGACCAGGGTGTGCGTTTTGGATCAATTATTTTTCTACATGAACTCAGGAGGTTTTAGGTGCCAAATACTTGAATTAGAACTGTTTCCAGAGTCAAGAGGTGATAAATTTCACATTAAAATTCAAATTCGAGTCGGTGCTTTTCAATTCCAATTGTTTTGACCAAAAAAATTTGAAAATTTATTCAAATTTACCATTCGAAACATAGTAAATCTGCCCCCAAGTTGATACAATTAGTTGAAACATTTCTCAGGAAATATTGTGGAATATTAGCAATGATTGTATCAATTCTAACAGCTGCCTTTAATGAAACTCAGGGATTCAGCTCAGCAGGGCAAAATGTAAGAAATCATTTTAATGAAATAAAATAAGAAATCTATTTAATGTATCAATTTATATATCAGTTTACAGAGTCAGTGACAGATCCCCCTGAACTGCTTCAGAAAGACATAAAAAATTAAACTTTAAAATTAGAAATAATGTCAGAAATAGAAAAGTAATTAAAGGATTTTTTTTATTTCTGGTTAACTATCTGAAAACAACTTAACTGAAAAAAATGTTTGAAGATGAACAACCCCTTTAATTAAAAATGTTTTCTGAAAGGTGAAAAGCCAAAAAAAGCGTGGAAAAAATGTATTTGGTATTTTAAATGTGAATGCAAGATTCCATATCTGTCACTGTTAATGCTGAATTAAACTTAACCTGTATTATTTAAATTGCCATCACCCTGGTATTAGCAGAAAGACCTGTATTCACTAATCAGAAATCTGATGTATTCTTTTAGAAATGATAAACAGCGTTAAAGAAAATTAATTTGCTTTTACGTAATAAAAGATACAAACATAATAAACATTTGCAAAATAAGAATAAAAATTAGCATTTTGCAATAAACTGTTTAGATTTTTGCTAACTCTGTTTACTACATACCAGGGTTTATATTCTGCAAAATGTTTGTATGTTAACTATTTTATATTTTTCTAAAATATTGCATCAGTTTTATGATCAAGGACATCAAGAATAGAATGGTCTGACCTAATTAGAAAGGTGATATGAATAAAGGTTTTACAGGAGCAAGAGTCTGTGGATAAGAAGAATTACAAAATCATAAAGATTCATCCGCGTGCCTTTAAAGACATCTGACACAGAAATTTGAATTTGTGCTCCTCTTCCACCAAAAAATGAGTCACAGATTAAATACAATCAGAGAAATAAACATATCTCTTTTAAAATTCTGCTGGAGGTTATATTGTGATATAGAAAAATGGGGCAAAGACAATATGCATACAAGTTACATGCATACTATACACAATAATACTCCAAAATGTTACTTACATTTGGCATAATCTGATTTCTGTCTCTATTTTCATATAAACCAGTGTTTTTAAATCTCAGTTCAGTAGTAACCATGTCACTGAATATAGGTTATAAGCCAACTGAAATTAATTTATAGCCGTGTTCTTCTGTAAACAAAATGTCAGTATAAATGTCCCCATGCCCTTTTCAATATTGTGCAGGTAATCTATATTATCATTATAATGTATTTAAGACAATCTATATAATAGTATAAACAGAATGGATTGTATAAAATGTATAGATTATTATTGCAGGATGTCCTAAGACTATAGGACATTGCATACTTATTTTACACCTTTAAAGCTAATTGTTGACATCTTATATTTTGTCTCCACAACAAAATGTGATGGAGTTTCTAAACTCAGCAAACTAGTGTCTGGAGCTCAACATTCATACCAAGAAAGTTTGTTTTATCCTATGGGGTCATTTAAGAGTCCTCTAGCACTAGTAAGGGGGCGCAGGCCAACCCTATTCTTACTGCCTGCCAAAGGGTACTATATACATTGTGATAACTGCAGGTGGCCCTGTGACCTGTGGCAATTCTACAGTAGCAGAAGGCAGCTGTACACTGCCTTAGAAGTTGTAATTCAAACCTTTTGTCTTCAAGGTACATGCTGTTTCAGCTCTACTTGTACATATCCTTTCAGGAACCCTCATACCTGAAGGCCATTTATTTTTATTGATGTAGGACAATACAAAAGTACAACCCTCTTCTGTAGTGGATTTTGAAGAACAAACAAAACCTGTTTCTATAGAGTAAATATTGAAGAGAAGCTTAGTGACCTTATTTCTTAAATTTAACGAGAACTAGTGATGGGCAAATAAATTCACCAGGTGCGAATTCGCAGTGAATATCAATGTTTTGCCTCTGGCAAATACATTTGCAAAACTGTGGTGAAGATTCACCAGCGAAAAGTCTGCTGCGTTGAAAAAATGTTGCTGTGTGTCAGCATTATTCGGACTCCCATTGGCATTAATGCATTTAGACAAAATAGTCGCTTGTATAAAAATTGTCACTGGCATCGAAATTGACGCGTATCAAAATTATTTTGCCGCCCATTGCCTCCAATGCATTTCGCTATTTTTTTGCCATTTTTTTGGTGAAGCAAAACGGGACAAATATGCCCATTACTAATGAGAACCCAAGGATTGGATAGTTATGATAAAGTTAAACTTGAAAGGAATATATACATATATAGGAATACATACAGTAGAAGAGTAATTGTAGCACATGTATAAGTTTGGAACCCTTCCACTTGTCCAATGATACACACTGTTTTTGAAAGGTCCCTGGTCCTAATTCATTCATTAGGCATTTATATCCAATAGGCGTTTTTACCAGTTGACAACTGTCAATTCATCTGAAAATTAAGTTAATTGATGCCAAGAAAGCAGGTGAAGGCTATAAAAATATTAAAAAATCCTTCCAGCTCACAATTTCCACTGCCTGCAATCTCGTATAGAAATAGTAGGTAAGGGGCTGTGGAAGTCAAGGCAAGATCTGGAAAACCCAGATAACTTTCAAAGAGAACTACTTGTACTGTATGCTGACTACAAGGGAACATGCTTATACTTTATGCATGTGTAGTACCAGCAGAAAAGGCACTGCACTCCAGTGTTGGCATTTACTAATAAAGTCAATAGTACATCAGGTAATTTAAGTGGTTGAGGAAACAGTACATTGGATCCCCCTCTCCCCTTCATTATTTCAGACCTTATAGGATTTGCAGAGAAAGCAAAATGTGAGGTCCAGTGACTAACCTTTCAATAATAGCAAAGCACTGGAAGAGATGTCATCTGTCTACAAACTAATTGAAAATGTTGTAAAAAGGACATCTAACAATGACTTACACTTACAAGAGAAAGCAAATGAGAACTAAAAGATCACTTTGGCTGAGCAATAAATGACAATAACAAAAAGATGACATTTGAAATACACTTGCTCTTAAATATTTGCAAAAGAGCAAAAAATGTCAAGAAATGCTCACCAATGTTCTCATCTACCAAAATGACCCATCAAAAGGAAGAGGTGATTAGGGATGTAGCGAACGTCGGAAAAAAAGTTCGCGAACATATTCGCGAACTTGCGTCAAAAATGCGAATGGTTCGCGAACGTCGCGAACCCCATAGACTTCAATGGGAAGGCGAATTTTAAAAGCTAGAAAAGACATTTCTGGCCAGAAAAATGATTTTAAAGTTGTTTAAAGGGTGCAACGACCTGGACAGTGCCATGCCAGAGGGGGATCAAGGGCAAAAATGTTTCTAAAAAATCCATTGTTGACACAGCGCTGCGTTTTGTGCTGTAAAGGGCAGAAATCACACTACATTTCTAAACCTGTGTAATAAAATGCTTTAAAACGTCCGGCGTCTACATGCCAATCAAGTCGTGTAAAAGTTACAGCCTGTTCACACGCAAAGACGAAACGCGGTGCTTACTGCAACGCAAAAAGACGCAAAGAGCTTTAATGAATGATACCGTCAAGTGAGCAAATAATAGTTTTTAATTACTAGTTGCTTGTCACCTCCAGGATGTTCGTCCTGTTGGTGGCAATATTTCTGTAGTGGTGTGTTTAGCAGTCACCGTGCTTGTGCGCACGTGCACGGTCAGGCAGAGGTAATTCAATGTACAGTGAAGCGAACCAAAAAACACTGATTCTGCAGTGTGGGCCCAGTTTTGGTCTACTTTATTGATCACCTGCGGTGACCATAAAAGATGTGATTTTGCCACTGTTGCAGAACCCTGAAAAATTAGGCATGTGTACTTTCCTGAAAAATTATGTTTTTTTTGTCGCAGCCACTGAACCAGAAGTCCAGAAACAATATGCCATATAAATGCTGAAAATATTAATTTTTTTTTGTGGCAGCCACTGCAGCACAGAGGCCAGAAAAAATATGCCATATAAATGCAAACAATATTAATTTTTTTTTTGTCGCAGCCACTGCAGCACAGAGGCCAGGAAAAATATGCCATATAAATGCTAACAATATAAATTTTTTTGGTCGCAGCCACTGAAGCACAGAGGCCAGGAAAAATATACCATATAAATGCAGAAAATATTCTGTTTTTTTGGTCGCAGCCACTGAAGCACAGAGGCCAGAAAAAATATGCCATATAAATGCTGAAAATATTCATTTTTTTGTCACAGCCACTGAAGCACAGAGGCCAGAAAAAATATGCCATATAAATGCTGAAAATATTCATTTATTTTTGTCGCAGCCACTGAAGCACAGAGGCCAGAAAAAATATGCCATATAAATGCTGAAAATATTCAATTTTTTTGGTCGCAGCCACTGAAGCACAGAGGCCAGGAAAAATATGCCATATAAATGCTGAAAATATTCTGTTTTTTTTAGTCGCAGCCACTGAAGCACAGAGGCCAGAAAAAATATGCCATATAAATGCTGAAAATATTAAATTTTTTTGGTCGCAGCCACTGAAGCACAGAGGCCAGGAAAAATATGCCATATAAATGCTGAAAATATTCTGTTTTTTTTAGTCGCAGCCACTGAAGCACAGAGGCCAGAAAAAATATGCCATATAAATGCTGAAAATATTCAATTTTTTTGGTTGCAGCCACTGAAGCACAGAGGCCAGGAAAAATATGCCATATAAATGCTGAAAATATTCTGTTTTTTTTGGTCGCAGCCACTGAAGCACAGAGGCCAGAAAAAATATGCCATATAAATGCTGAAAATATTCTGTTTTTTTTGGTCGCAGCCACTGAAGCACAGAGGCCAGAAAAAATATGCCATATAAATGCTGAAAATATTCTGTTTTTTTTGGTCGCAGCCACTGAAGCACAGAGGCCAGAAAAACTCAGGATTTACCTGGATTCAAATTAAACCAGTAGGGTTTGCACCCTAGTTTGTAACGGTGGTGGAGGGAGGAGGACGCTAAAGGACAGCTGTATGTGGAGTCATGAGGCGTGCAGAGAAGGACAGCTGCATGGGGAGTCAGAATCAGAAACTCAGAACAAGTCTTCCGGCGTGCAGTAACCCTCCGAGATCCACCCCTCATTCATTTTAATAAAGGTCAGGTAATCCACACTTTTGTGACCTAGGCGAGTTCTCTTCTCAGTTACAATCCCTCCTGCTGCACTGAAGGTCCTTTCTGAGAGGACACTTGAGGCGGGGCAAGACAAGAGGTTCATGGCAAATTGTGACAGCTCTGGCCACAGATCAAACCTGCGCACCCAGTAGTCCAGGGGTTCATCGCTCCTCAGAGTGTCGATATCTGCAGTTAATGCCAGGTAGTCCGCTACCTGCCGGTCGAGGCGTTCTTTGAGGGTGGATCCCGAAGGGTTCTGCCGCTGCCTTGGGCTGAAAAACATTTGCATGTCTGACGTTACAGAGTGGCCAAAGTGCTTTGTCCTTGCAGGTGCGCTCGTGGCAGGATTACTGGCACCTCTGCCCCTGGAATGTTGATGAGTTCCTGAAGTGACATCACCCTTAAAAGCATTGTACAACATGTTTTGCAGGCTGGTTTGTAAATGCAGCATCCTTTCAGACTTGTGGTATGTTGGTAACATTTCTGCCACTTTATGCTTGTACCGAGGGTCTAGTAGAGTCGCGACCCAGTACAGGTCCTTCTCCTTAAGCCTCTTGATACGGGGGTCCTTCAACAGGCATGACAGCATGAAAGACCCCATTCTCACAAGGTTGGATGCAGAGGTATCCATCTCCGCTTCCTCGTTATCAAGGACTGCATCATCCACGGTCTCCTCCCCCCAGCCACGTACAAGACCAGGGGTCCCCAAAAGGTCACCACCAGCCCCCTGGGAAGCCTGCTCCTGTTGGTCCTCCTCCTCCACAAAGCCACCTTCCTCCTCTGACTCCACTTCTGACACCTCTCCCTGCATTGCAGCAGGTGCCTGGGTTCGTTCTGGTGATTCCGACCAGAAATCGTGCGCTTCCTGCTCCTCGTCACGCTGGTCTACAGCCTCATCTGTCACTCGTCGCACGGCACGCTCCAGGAAGAAAGCAAAGGGTATTAGGTCGCTGATGGTGCCTTCGGTGCGACTGACCATATTTGTAACCTCTTCAAAAGGGCGCATGAGCCTGCAGGCATCGCGCATAAGCACCCAGTAACGGGGGAAAAAAATCCCCAGCTCTGCAGATCCAGTCCTACCACCCAGTTCAAACAGGTATTCGTTGACGGCTCTTTGTTGTTGCAGCAGACGTTCCAACATGAGGAGCGTTGAATTCCAGCGAGTCTGGCTGTCGCAAATCAAACGCCTGACTGGCATGTTGTACCGCTGCTGAATGTCAGCAAGGCGTGCCATGGCTGTATAGGAACGTCTGAAATGGGCCGACACCTTCCTGGACTGCCTGAGAACGTCCTGGAATCCTGGGTACTTTGAGACAAAACGTTGTACTATTAAATTCAGAACATGTGCCATGCAGGGCACATGTGTTAAATTGCCCAGTCTCAGTGCTGCCAACAGATTGCTTCCATTGTCACACACCACTTTTCCGATCTTCAGTTGGTGTGGGGTCAGCCACCGATCGGCCTGTGACTGCAGAGATGACAGGAGTACAGATCCGGTATGGTTTTTGCTTTCCAGGCACGTCATCCCCAAGACAGCATGACAACGGCGTACCTGGCACGTCGAATAGCCTAGGGGGAGCTGGGGGTGCACAGGTGTGGAGGAGGAGGAGGACCCAGCAGCAGAGGACGAAGAAGAGGAAGAAGACGAGGTAGAGAGCGAAGGAGGAGTAGAGGTGGTGGCAGAACCGCGTGCAATCCGTGGCGGTGACACCAACTCCACTGTCGTTGTTGAGCCACACATTTCCTGCTTCCCAGCCATGACCAAGTTCACCCAGTGGGCAGTGTAGGTGACATACCTGCCCTGACCATGCTTGGAGGACCATGCGTCAGTAGTCATATGGACCTTTGGCCCAACACTAAGTGACAGAGATGCGGTGACTTGGCTCTGCACATGGTGGTACAGGTGTGGTATTCCCTTTTTTGAAAAAAAATTGCGGCTGGGTACCTTCCACTGCGGTGTCCCAATTGCTACAAATTTGCGGAAGGCCTCAGAGTCCACCAGCTGGTATGGTAAAAGCTGGCGGGCTAAGAGTGCAGACAAGCCAGCTGTCAGACGCCGGGCAAGGGGGTGACTCGCAGACATTGGCTTCTTACGCTCAAACATGGCCCTCACAGAAACTTGGCTGGGGGCAGATGACTGGGAATGGGAACTGGTGGTCAAGGTGGAAGGCGGAGTGGAGGGTGGTTCAGACGGGTCAAGGACAGCAGAGGTAGAGCAGTAAGATGCTGGACCAGAAGGAGGGTGGCTTTTAGTTTGCCTGTTGCCTTTGAGGTGTTGCTCCCAAAGTGCTTTGTGCTTGCCGTTCATGTGCCTTCGCATAGAAGTTGTACCTATGTGGCTGTTGGGCTTCCCAAGACTCAGTTTCTGACTGCACTCATTGCAAATTACAACGCTTTTGTCAGAGGCACACACATTAAAAAAATCCCACACTGCTGACCTTTTTGAGGCTGGCAATCTGGGGGTAAAAGTAGAAGTCGGCGGCGTTGGCGGCAATGGCGGGTGCGTTGGCCGGCTGACCACAGGTGCCGATACATGTTGTTGCCCTACTGTTCCCTGCGAGCTGTCCTCCCTGCTTCTTCTAAGTCTTATTCTCCTCCTGCCTCTCTGACTCTCCGTCTCTCCATCTGAACTATCCTCCTCTTGCTCTCTTCTACTGGGCACCCACAAAACATCAATCTCCTCATCATCATTCTCCTCAGATGCATCAATTTCTTCTAACAGCTCACAGAAGGAAGCAGCAGCGGGGACCTCCTCGTCATCACTCATTATGTCCATCTCTGTTGTGTTCTCTGCCAGAATTAAATCTGGTGTAACGTCCTCATCTCCTTCATCTTCTTCTGCCAATAATGGTTGCGCATCACTCAGTTCAAGAAACTCATGTGAAAATAACTCCTCTGACTCCAGTGAAGAAGGGGCGCCGGTGGTGGAGGAAGTGTTACGTGGGGTGCCCATAGCAGTGGAGGATGAGGATGTTGTGGTAAAGTTAGAAACGGTAGAGGATGGGGTGTGCTGTGTAAGCAAGTCAACTACCTCTTCAGCATTTTGGGAGTTCAGGGTCATTGCCTTTTTAAAACTGGGCAATTTCCTAGGGCCACAGGATAGCATAGCAGCACGGCCCCTAGTGCCTCTGCGTGGCGGCCTGCCTTTGCCTGGCATTATTTTTAAAACAAAAACAACAACAACTCAGGTGGTGTTTCTGGAGACGGTATTATTATTGATATTTAGACAGAATGTGAACAAGCTCACACAGCTAAGTGGCAGTGGTTTGAAAATGAAGAACACACTGGGCAAATAATGCCTACAAGGTCAACGTATACACTACAGCAGTGGTGGATACGGAATATATTATTGCTGCTTGAAAAACGTCACTCGGGTGGTGTTTCTAGAGACGGTATTATTATTGATATTTAGACAGAATGTGAACAAGCTCACACAGCTAAGTGGCAGTGGTTTGAAAATGAAGAACACACTGGGCAAATAATGCCTACAAGGTCAACGTATACACTACAGCAGTGGTGGATACGGAATATATTATTGCTGCTTGAAAAACGTCACTCAGGTGGTGTTTCTGGAGACGGTATTATTATTGATATTTAGACAGAATGTGAACAAGCTCACACAGCTAAGTGGCAGTGGTTTGAAAATGAAGAACACACTGGGCAAATAATGCCTACAAGGTCAACGTATACACTACAGCAGTGGTGGATACGGAATATATTATTGCTGCTTGAAAAACGTCACTCAGGTGGTGTTTCTGGAGACGGTATTATTATTGATATTTAGACAGAATGTGAACAAGCTTACACAGCTAAGTGGCAGTGGTTTGAAAATGAAGAACACACTGGGCAAATAATGCCTACAAGGTCAACGTATACACTACAGCAGTGGTGGATACGGAATATATTATTGCTGCTTGAAAAACGTCACTCAGGTGGTGTTTCTGGAGACGGTATTATTATTGATATTTAGACAGAATGTGAACAAGCTCACACAGCTAAGTGGCAGTGGTTTGAAAATGAAGAACACACTGGGCAAATAATGCCTACAAGGTCAACGTATACACTACAGCAGTGGTGGATACGGAATATATTATTGCTGCTTGAAAAACGTCACTCAGGTGGTGTTTCTGGAGACGGTATTATTATTGATATTTAGACAGAATGTGAACAAGCTCACACAGCTAAGTGGCAGTGGTTTGAAAATGAAGAACACACTGGGCAAATAATGCCTACAAGGTCAACGTATACACTACAGCAGTGGTGGATACGGAATATATTATTGCTGCTTGAAAAACGTCACTCAGGTGGTGTTTCTGGAGACGGTATTATTATTGATATTTAGACAGAATGTGAACAAGCTCACACAGCTAAGTGGCAGTGGTTTGAAAATGAAGAACACACTGGGCAAATAATGCCTACAAGGTCAACGTATACACTACAGCAGTGGTGGATACGGAATATATTATTGCTGCTTGAAAAACGTCACTCAGGTGGTGTTTCTGGAGACGGTATTATTATTGATATTTAGACAGAATGTGAACAAGCTCACACAGCTAAGTGGCAGTGGTTTGAAAATGAAGAACACACTGGGCAAATAATGCCTACAAGGTCAACGTATACACTACAGCAGTGGTGGATACGGAATATATTATTGCTGCTTGAAAAACGTCACTCAGGTGGTGTTTCTGGAGACGGTATTATTATTGATATTTAGACAGAATGTGAACAAGCTCACACAGCTAGATGGCCACTGGGCAAATAATGCCTGCAAGTGCACTACTATTGGTGCACTACTATGAAGAACAGCAAACAGCACTGGACACCTTAAAGAACAGTAAGATAAGTAAAATAAAAAAAAATTATATGTATATTAAAAAAAAAAAATATTCTCGGGTTGGTGCTGCTGAACTACTAGGAGCAGCACAATAGCACACCAGTCCCACTCCCCAACACTGCTAGACTAATAGCACTTGGCTGTTAAAGTAGCAAAGTAAAACAACAAAAAAGAAAATAAAAGCAGTCCTTACAAGGACTATTGGGTTATTACAGCAGTCAGCAGATGAGATCAGAAGAGATCAGTGCCCACAGCAGGCAGCTACATACAGAGCACTGCAGTAGAAGGTAGATTACTAGCCAGCAAAGCTACCCTAAAATGTCCCTCAAATCCCTGCAGACTTCTGTCCCTTCAATACAGAGCAGTATCAAGTAGATTACTAGCCAGCAAACTTACTATCAACTGTCCCTCAAATCAGTGAAATCACTAGCAGCTCTCTCCCTACACTAGCTCTTCCAAGCACACACAGGCAGAATGAAAAAACGCTGCAGGGCTTCAGTTTATATATGGAAGGGGAGTGGTCCAGGAGGTGTGGGGATGGTCCAGGAGGGAGAGCTTCCTGATTGGCTGCCATGTATCTGCTGGTCTGGGGTGAGAGGTCAAAAAAAAGCGCCAGGTAAGGCGAACCCAAAATGGCGAACGTCGCGCGACGTTCGCGAACTTGCGGCGGACGCGAACAGCCGATGTTCGCGCGAACAAGTTCGCCGGCGAACAGTCCGCGACATCCCTAGAGGTGATGCTGAAAAGCCCGAAACTGCTAAAACAGCCGACCCAAGTCTGATCCATTTACATTGTCTACAGGAGTTTTGTTCATGAGGTTTTATAATTGTGGACTCATTTATTAAGGTCAATGCTTTAAAATTGTTCCAAAGCAGGTATAAAACCTTCAGAAAACAAATATTGCCATGAAGCCAATATTTAAAAGCCTGAGCATTTTGGAAAAATGTTTGAAAGAATGTTGTTTAGAAATATATATATTAGATAACAAACTGATTAACAACACCAGGATGACCAAAGGTGTTATAAAGATTGCATGTACTGACTAGTGATGAGCGGATCTGTCCCGCTTTGCCGAAAAAATTTCTAAACTCGGAAGAAAAATTGCAAAATGGCTGAAAATTTGCTAAAGGCACTGGTCAATGGGCACATTTTTGCTGCAGTTTTACAAAAACATTTGCAGGTAATGAAGTGTGGAATTTTGCCACAAATCCATGCCTGGTGAATTCATTCATTCATCACTAGTACTGACACTCACAAGTTTTGTGTAGTTTGATGTATTTAATTTTTGCAGTCAATTTATTTTATGACATTGACATTGTTATGACATTACAAATTTTTTTTCTTGTAAATTATGTCAGTATTTTTCACCATGTAGATTTCTTTAAAAGAAAAGTATTGTCAGGGTAAACAAAGATTCTTTCTTTGACAATGGGACTCCTCAATTGACCTTTCGCCTTCAGCCATCCCATTGAACCCCTTAGTTACACACAGTAATGAAACACAAGGAGCCAGAAAATGGTGAAAATGGCCACAACATTTATTAACATTTTATCAAATAAATAGGATCTTGCCAGCCTCACCCCAAGCAGTGGCGTAACTACCGGAGGAGCAGGGGGTGCGATTGGGCCAGGGCCCGCACCCCCTCAGGGCCCCCCGGTAGCTCGCGCGCCACTGAGTTCTTTACTAATTGCGGCTATACGGGGACGTCCCGCGCCAGGGCCCGCCCCCCTCTAGTTGTGCTACTGACCCCAAGGCAATATTCAAAGCCAGAATTCCATAAGGGGTCGCTACTATGCTCTGCCACTCCTCACTTGAGATCAGCACTATGTCATTATATCCACCACTGAATATTAGGCTGCCTCTACCTACGGAGAGGATGGCCCCAAACTCTGCTATGAGCAGGAGCTGCATCTCCCACCATGAGAGAAGTTCAGCAGCACTGCTGTCGGTCCAGAATCTGCAGTGTGTCGATGATAGGAAATCCAAGCAGGCTGTCACCTAGCACAAGGAGTAGTAGCGTCTGTATCAATCAACCCTCTGTGCAGTCACAGGAGAGAACCTCCTTTCTCCCTCTTCTAAAATTACCTGTGCAGTACTCTGGCAAGGTCCTACCATTGCTGTGACAAATAAAAACTTAAATACATTATCATATATCCACTGTTTTGATCCAGAGGAAGGCAAAAAACCCAGCCTGAAGCCACTGCCAATTATTATCCCAAGAGGGAAAAAATCTTTCCTGACCCCAATGGCAATCGGAAACATTCCCTGGATCAAGCATTTGACATTCATTTAACATGAATAATAACATGCAAACACTCTCATGTTTATACTGTATAGTCCACAATATGACAGTACATGCAGTAATACCCCCACATTTGCTTATTATTAGACAATATGGGAACATAAAAAGAAACTCCTGACATTTCACAAAATATGCAAAAAAAAAAAAAGGGGGGTGGGTGGGATGTTTCTAGCTGCTCAGAAGATAAGGAAGTGAACAGCTTCTTCCCCTGACATCACATGCCTCTCTTTCTCCACCCCCAGCCCAGCTTTCCCTGCCTTAACTCATTCCATCTCACCCACTCACAGCTACATCTGATTCTGCCAATCTTTAAATATAAACCAGTGTAATCTGGCTGCTGGTCATTCGGATCCCTTGTCATGCAGCCCCTGCGTTTATAGCTCCAGGGCTTGACAATGTTCCTCTACTGAAATCCTTTATCTTTATTAATTAACACAAAAACTACAAAACTATGAGAATCTTTATGAAGTGAATGACAGGCGGATAACAATTTAGAGAAAGAAAAATTCCCCCACTTACATCAAGTTATTACAATAGGTCACTAAAATTTACTATTGTTCTACCTTTACCAACACCTATGCAGGTTAAGACTTAGTAAATAACTGTGTGGCAGCTCAACTTCACATCCCAAATTCATTCCAATAGTATAATTAATTTATAGTGACCATTAAATATTAAGATAAAACATTAAATCAATCTGCTCAAATTCATAAAGTAAAAGAAGGGAAAATTAAATGGAAGGAGATGGAGTTGTCCCAAATTCTACTACCTAAAAGATTCTATCCCTAGGACGCCACAAAGATGGAGAAGACAGAGTAACGGGACTGTGGTCTCAAATTTTAATTTAGCCCTAAGCTGTAAAAGAAGCCATTGTAGCCTGCAAAACCACAATTGGAATATAACAAAGAATTGTAATAGAGAAAAAGATAGTATGAGCCGAGCAGTTGGCTTCCAAATCACCACCCCAGTACAAACATTTCCAGATTTGTCAAAAACGTTAATAGGTTGATTAAGCAGTCTAAAATTAAATAATTAAAGCTAAAATTCAGAGTTTCACATTAAAGGCTTTATCAAGGCGAAAGAGGCTATTATGAAGGTTTTGAAAGAAATGACTTCAGATATAAAATTCATTACATCAGAATTGGCCTTAATATGTATTCACACACATTGATAACTTGGCAATAAATTTATTTACATATGTAAATGTATGTATTAACATACATTGATGACTTGTCACTAAAGACATTTACATATTTTTGAAGAATCAATCATTTTTACATACCTTTTTGTATAAAAATTTAAATACATTTAATTATTTTTCACCTTATGAACAATAATGCCTCATAATTAGTGATGGGCGAATTTGCGCTGTTTCGCAGAAAAATTTGCGAATTTCGTGTGAAATTCACAAAATGGCTAAAAATTTGCGAAACTGTGCCGGCGTCCGTTTTTTTTACGCCGGCGTCCATTTTTTTTGACGCCAGCGAATTTTCGTTTTGCAAATCGCTCAAATTCACCGCAAATTCGCGCCTGGCGAATAAATTCGCCCATCACTACTCATAATTGCACAACCACAAATAACCTTTAGAGGTGATGGTGCTTTCTTTATGGTATAAAAAGGAAGCATTTTAATCTATACAATAAATAAGTGGCATTTTTTAATATATAAAAGTCAAACGGCATATTTAAGGTGCTTGGACATGTATTTGCAACATGTTTTTGACACAATCTGCTGCTGCACAGTATGTAGAAAATAGCAACCACTTCTGTTTTAGAACATAGTTAATTAAAGGAAGAATACAGAACATTGTAATTAAAATTTTGAAAAAAATGATCAATGCAGCTATGCATTGATACAGACAAGATTACTACAGTTACATGCATATCTCTAGCTATAACTTTCCTCAACTTTACTTTGAATGTTTAGCCAAAAATAACTATGCACTAATTTAAAAGAATCCACTCAATCAAAGCAGCTCCACGCATATATTCTGGCTTCATCAAATTCATCAGTTTAAAGGGATTTTCTTCCATACTGCTCCCATTCAAATCTGCTCTATTCTCACATACTGATACTTGTCTATCTTAGTTCATTGGACCAATCTAGACATGGACTTTGCTATCAATTTGCCAACTTCTCAGGGCAACATTGTGATATATGTCATCATTCAAGCAAGATAGCACACTTTACTCCATTACACAAACTTCTGTCTTTTCAAATTGGCCAGCTCTTGGACAGAAATTTCTTGAATTTCTTGATTTCAATGAATCTTACAAAGGATCTCAAGCACTGTTTAAATGATGCCTATCACTGTGTCTATGAAGATTCTCATTTATCCAGGTCCTTGATAACTGACACTTTGGTCAAAATTAAAGTACACGAGGTTCCAGCTTTCACTCAAAATATAAACTTGGTGGACAAAAACATCAAGTTCACTAGGGAAGATGTAAAAGATAGAAACTGGCATTTTGGACTGTGCAATAGTTATCAAGGTGGCACTTACCTCGATCAGTATTTGTTGTTTGATTTCCATCACCCTCTGGAACATAAACTAGTGGTTATAAGAATTTTACACCATCGGGCTGAATCAGTGTAGAAGCGAAAAAGAAAGAATACCAACATCTGAAAGGAGCTCTGAAAACTAAAATCTGAAGGTAATAAACTGTACTAGCAGACCATTTTCTAATTGATCCAAAGCTTGGATTGCATATTAAAGTGTGCCAGGACAACAAAAATAACGAGAGCTATGAAATGCAAAGCCATAAAGAGAAACAGAATTGACTATTTTATTCAGTTTATGATAGGTCATAAAAGTCATATTTAACTGTATCTCTTTTTTTCCAAACCTACAGCTCTTCAGTGATATCTGTAATGTGAAAGTATATTTTTCCACTTTATTACAAAGCTGCTATTGCATGTTCAATACTGCAAAAAAATCCACTTCTAGATTTCATAAAATATCATTAACTTTGTAATGTACACATAATAGCAGGTTGGGTGCTCTGATCAATAAAGCCGTTCCATTTGTCAAATAACAATAATTTACACCTATCAAGATGTTATTTCAAAAGGATCAGTGTCCCTGCTTCAAAAGGTCACACTTTCAATTGATGCATCATCTTTAGTACATGTCCATGATTCATTCAAAATAATAAAAATATACATACTGTACAAATGCTCGTAACCATATACTTAGTAGTGATAATACTTTTATATTTTGTAAATATGGAAATAGGATCTTTGGACTACAAAAAAAATTAAAGAACACAGATCATGTATTTTCTCATTTGTATTATTTTTCTTGATTTCTCTTTTTGTTTCTTACAACATAGACAGCATTAGCATGGGCTAAACTTTTTTATAGACTTCAGATTGTTGCCTCACTGGTTTGGACAAATTCAGTTGGTTGGAGAAGGTTTATGATAATGCGCAGAATATGACGCTGTATATTTATGAGCCAGAGATAAAAATCTGTTATAATATTGTCCATTTCAGATCTGCTATGACTAATATGTCTAATAATGCTTTGTTTTCCATGTATATGATTAATAGTTAGCAAACCAGATATTTTTAAATAGTTGCTGACTACTCAGTTTCAAGCTGCTATACATACCAGCTCACTTTTTTCATACAAGTAGATGCATTCATAGAAAGTAGAAAAATATAATATTGTGACATTGAACTGATTCAGTATAGGGTCGAACCCTATGAAAATAAGCAATAAATGTATTTTATAATGGCATGTGTTTCTTACATTTAAAAACAATATCAGAATCACTATAAACTAATTATAATGGCATGTCTTCACTCCAAGGGGTAAATACACCACCAGCAGCTTAATGCATGTGCTTCTATGCTCATTGGGCTTGGGCTGAATATTTACAGACAATATAAGGTGATTATAATATTAGCAATGATGTGTATTCAGACATTAAAGGAGCACTTACTTTTTTATATGTGGTGTATCTTTAGTTTAATGGGGATAAAAAATATTTACATGCATCAAAACAAGTCCCTTCTTGCTCTTTAACGAAAGGGGAAATCTAACCCCTATATGATATGAGCTCACTTCATTGTAAATACTATTTAAAATTTAAAAATAAATACAATATATATAATCATATTTTCTTACACTGATTTTCACAAATTCAAAGGAAACCATTATAATCTTTCTCTGTTTGCTAAAAATGTATTTATTTCTGGACATTCACTGTAATTCACTGTGCCGCAGTTATAAACGTATGCCATTTTTTAGCAGGGGAGGGGGGGAGCCATTGAAGATAAAATAAGGCTACATTGCACATACAGTATTTACATTGCTGATAACAGATATGATGTATAGAATACAATGATTTTCATTCTTACAAATGTAAGGGTCAGAGCCTGCCTTAACCTTCCTTGGGTTACTATACACTGGTTCCAGAACCCGGGCAAGGGGTCCAACTCCCAGCAGCTCCCGGGAGGCACAATATAATTAGACTCTTTATCTTCAGGTGGGCCCCCCACTTATGGTATAGAGGAAGGGATTACCACTCTGGTATAAGCACACAGTATTTATTCTTGATCAAAATAACTTTAGGAGCCAGAACAATTTATTGAACTGGTGGCAGCAGGTCATTTACATAAATTTATTACTCACGAAACTGTCTGATCCTTTATTAGTCAGCTTTCTGAATTGGGTCGCCTTACCCGTCTTTGCTGCACAATCCCGATTGAATGTAAATCTCACAGCTGGTCTTATGCTCCAAGAATCTCTCTATCCTAGTGAGCCTAACCACTTGAGTACCTATCCTGGCTGCCTTTTCACTGCAAGGTGCTAAACCTTTCACTAAACTCCTCGTTGGAGCCTTAGCTGCTCACTTACTTCACTGAACCTGTCACTCCTATAGTGACCTATTACAGTTTCTGACCTGACACTTGCTAGCTCCTATATTGAGGCCTACCTCCACCTCAGGCCCTCCCATCCTCACACCGCCTCCTTCAGCGATTGGGTTTACCAGAAAGAGAGGCTGAACACATGGGAGTATCCCTTTTTATAACCTCTGGGAACTATCCCCCTTCCCCTCTGGGAAAAAGGACACAGCCTAGCTGGCCAACACATTCCCTGGGGCATAGGAAAACCTTACATTTCTACACAAAGAAAAATTATCAGGGTTCCATTGCCACACATGGCAAAACCTCTTGTGATAAATAGGAAATTTTGTTTCCAATATTTAGTTCATATGTAGGTGCTTGATAAACATATACAAACTTTAAAAGTAAAAAAATAATTCACTTTGGCATAACTAGTGTTATAACATAGTGGCAGATAATCAGTTATAGACTATGTTAAAAATACATGAAAGTCTGAAAATATGTTTATATACTGTAGTTAATAACTAAATGAGTGCAAGGGAAGGGCTAAAAATCAAATAATATAAGCATCTATACAGACACCCCTCCCTACTTTTAATTAAATTCTATATACCCATACCTATACTAACTATAGAGTTTAGTATCACAATAGCCTTTGATATTCTGTCTGTCCAAAAAATCATCCAAGCCATTCTTAAAGGCATTAACTGAATCAGCCATCACAACATCACCCGGCAGTGCATTCCACAACCTCACTGTCCTGACTGTGAAGAACCCCCTACGTTGCTTCAAATGAAAGTTCTTTTCTTCTAGTCTAAAGGGGTGGCCTCTGGTACGGTGATCCACTTTATGGGTAAAAAGGTCCCCTGCTATTTGTCTATAATGTCCACTAATGTACTTGTAAAGTGTAATCATGTCCCCTCGCAAGTGCCTTTTTTCCAGAGAAAACAACCCCAACCTTGACAGTCTACCCTCATAATTTAAGTCTTCCATCCCTCTAACCAATTTAGTTGCACGTCTCTGCACTCTCTCCAGCTCATTTATATCCCCCTTAAGGACTGGAGTCCAAAACTGAACTGCATACTCCAGATGTGGCCTTACCAGGGAACTATAAAGAGGCATAATTATGTTTTCATCCCTTGAGTTAATGCCCTTTTTTATGCAAGACAGAACTTTATTTGCTTTAGTAGCCACAGAATGACACTGCCCAGAATTAGACAATTTGTTATCTACAAAAAACCCTAGATCCTTCTCATTTAAGGAAACTCCCAACACACTGCCATTTAGTATATAACTTGCATTGAAACCACTCTTTTTCATCTGGTCATGCTGGGCTGGGGGCAGCCGATGGAAGCATTGATAACAATTTAAAAAGATTTAATACATTAATCCCATACAAATGTAAATGCTTAACAAAATTTGTAGGGGTGTGACATGGAAAGGTTTCACAACATTGATATCACAGAGACTTTGCATGCTGAATTTGGCAGGAAATGTTGTATTAATCTAACAGCTGATGATCAGATCTTATTATTTTATCTTTATTTTTTAAAAGTTTTTGTCATATTAACAGTTTCATAGATGCAAAGATGAAAATCGCTTTTAAGCACCAGATAATTAAATACTATTGATCATGGAGTAGACAGTCATCACAGTTCCCATAAAGCATTTGTTTAAACATCAGTTGTTTGGGTTACCAACCTAAAGGCTCAAAACCTTCACATTTACCCAGTACAGGGACTCCTCAAGTTACATACACCCGACTTACATACAACTCACACTTACAGACGGGGCAATTACAGTAACATACTATGGTTTTCTGGACTTTTATTAGCAATAAGCTTTAAATCAACCACCTGCCCCAATCCCTTCTGGTGTGTGTTGTCTACTGCAGAGCACAGAAAGTTAAAAATAAATATGTACAGAAAGCAAAAAAATAAATACTATGTTAAAACAGACATCTGTCTTGTTGCATTTAATTAGTAAATGTATATGTTTCCACTTACATACAAATTCAACTAAAGTAAAAACCTACAGAACCAAAAAAATCAAATAATATAAGCATCTATACAGACACCCCTCTATCTAGTAGTGTATGTAATCTGGGGACTGCCTGTATTTAATTGTGTCTTTAAATCCCACAAATAAAAAAGTCTAGAAATTGACAGACACCACATTCTATGGTGTTTTGTAAAGCTATAGGTTCCTTATCAATAATCAGATTATCCAGTTAAGCTTTTCGCAGGTAATGGCATTTTTAGAAGTTCAAAATACCAGCATCTTTCAACTGCACAGTTTTGCTAAAAGCTGAATGACTTAGAATAAAAAGAGGAAAAAAGAAACTTTATGCTACCTCGAAAGATTGTTAAATGCCTGGAGTCTTTCTCTATTGCTACAATAAAATGTGTCAGATTAAGATATGTCCATATTTTTAGCAGAGCTTCATTGCACAATGGAAGCTGTAAACCCACATATCAAGCTATATATCCACCAAGAGGATAAAATATAACAAACATTTCTGGGTAGATACACTTTAACCATTTGATTCAGCTGAAATAAGTGGGTGTGATCTGTTTTTTTGTGAGCACTGCACATTCTGAAATATAGGAAATATTTTATATTAAACAATAATGTAAAATATACTGTATATGTACATTAATGTATCATTAATTGTAAGCAGATTATATATAATACAGTTTACTCTGTGACCAGCTATTTAGAATCAGATATTTTTTTAATATAATACAACAAATCATTTAAGAATATGTCGATTTGACCCAGTGCTGAGTGAGAGAGAGAGAGAGAGAGAGAGAGAGAGAGAGAGAGAGAGAGAGAGAGAGAGAGTAAGAATGTTAGAATTGTGGCTTTCAATAAAACACTGTGACCCTTCTGAGTCGGTATTTTCAAAAGATCTGTATTGCTTTTGCATTGGCCTAGAAGATTTATAAGTCAAGATCAAGTGAGAAAATAAAGAGAAAAGACTTGAAAACACTATGTCATGTAGAGTACACAGCTATGCTGGAGCATGCACACCAATGGTGAGATATTCTGGCTTAGTTTGCTGTTCTGGAAGACTTCATTATAAAATACCTAGGGGCAGATTTATCAAGGGTCGAATTTCTAAGTTGAAAATACTTCGAAATTCGACCATCGAATTGAATTATTTTTTTTTCATTGAATTTGGCCATTTGCGGTCGAAGAAAAATCGTTTGATCGAACGATTAAATCCTTAGAATCAAACGATTCGAAGGATTTCAGCGATCGATCAAAGATTTTTCTTCAACTTCAAAAAACTTAGAAAACTGCTCTAGAAGGTCCCCATGGGCTAACATAGCACTTCGGCAGGTTTAATTTGGCGAAGTATTGAAATCAAAGTTTTTTTAAAGAGACAGTACTTCGATTATCGAATGGTCGAATATTCGAGCTATTTTACTTCAAATCGAATTCGAAGTCATAGTATCCTATTCGATGGTCGAAGTATCCAAAAAACTACTTTGAATTTCGAATTTTTTTACTTCGAAAAGTCCCTCGAATTCACTATGACCCTAGATAAATCTGCCCCCTTATGATCTCAAATGAGGAACTAGGTTATCAGTAAAATGCAGTAAAGGAAGTGGTTATACCAAAGTGGATCTGGACAGCAATACATAAGGAATAATTATGAGATGTTTAATCTGAGATTCAAAAGTGTTTTGAGTAAAAGATTGTTTTACAACTTCCTATTACCTTTATTATAGTAAGAGTCCATTAATATATGCATTAAAGGAACAGCAACGTCAAAAAATTAAAGTGTTTTCAAGTAATGAGAATATCATGTACTGTTGCCATGCACTGGTAAAACTGATCTATTTGCTACAGAAAAAAAGCAACCTTGCATTATATTTCTACACTTTCGTTTTTTTATTTTACTGTTCCTCTAACATAAGTGCACGATACTATATATTGAAAACTTTTTTTTTTCAGATGTTTTTCCCTTGAAACAAAGGGCAAATAAGGTCTTGAGCTATATTAAAAGGGGCATAGATTCATGGGAGGAGGGGGTAATTTTTCCACTGTATAGAGCACTTGTAAGGCCCCATCTAGAATATGCCTTACAGTTTTGGTCTCCATCACTCAAACAGGACATTATTATATCAGAGAGGGTACAGAGAAGGGCAACTAAGCTGTTGAAAGGTATGGAAAATCTTAGCTATGAGGAAAGACTGGCCAAATTGGGGATGTTCACGCTGGAGAAGAGGCAATAAAGGGGTGATATGATAACTATGTATAAATATATAAGGGGATCGTATAATAATCTCTCTAATGCTTTATTTACCAGTAGGTCTTTCCAGCTGACACAAGGTCACCCATTCTGATTAGAAGAAAAGAGGTTCTGCCTAAATATTCGGAAGGGGTTTTTTACAGTCAGAGCTGTGAAGATGTGGAATTCTCTCCCTGAATCAGTTGTACAGGCTGATACATTAGATAGCTTTAAGAAGGGGTTGGATGGCTTTTTAGCAAGTGAGGGAATACAGGGTTATGGAAGATAGCTCATAGTACAAGTTTGTCCAGGGACTAGTCCAATTTTGGAGTCAGGGAGGAATTTTTTCCCCCTCTGGGGCAAATTGGAGAGGCTTCAGACTGTTTTTTTTTTTGCCTTCCTCTGGATCAACTGACAGTTAGGCAGGTTACAAAAAAGTAAAAAGGTTTAATTTGATGGACGTGTGTCTTTTTTAAACCTAACTTACTATATAACTATGTTACTAAAATCAAATCTCAAATTCTACTGTGCAAGAGCACAGTTTCTTCATGCTTCTTGGTTAAAGGTATAGTTGGCTTGAAAAGAACATCATATTTAAAGGTGAAGGAGGGGTGCATCCACCCTTTTATTTTAATCTCTTACCGCATCATCCGGGCTGGTGATTCACCAGCCCAAAGTACTTGGAGTGATTCTTTTTTTCTGTTTCTTTCATCTTCGCACCAGGTGTGCATACTCCGTATAGTAAAATGCCAAAATGTTGAAACAAAAAGCTGCCCTTTGACTATACTATGAAATTGCCAGCTCAGGGCTATGTAAGATTACAATGTGGTTTTTACTGAGAAGAAAGTGCTACATTACTATCTATGTGGCTAGAAACAGAATTTTTATTTATTAACATGAATTTATATAGCGCCATATATTGCGTAGCACTGTAAACTAAATGTGATTATACAACTAAATCACATGAATTCTATACATAGATTGACCTTTAAGGCTGTACCACCCCCTCCATTATTCAAAGATTCCCTTGAACGAACAAAAATAAAATAACTTTTAATAGTATATTATAAAATCTAAGTCCAGAGCGATTGTCTGGTTAAAAATACAATTAGGACAGAGCTTATTGTGATCTGAGTTCCGAAATGCAGCCCGGAACAAGAGGGTTAATCTCGATAGTATTTGTCTAACTACTGTAGAGAAACCGCTCCAAGATTTTAGTTCTATCAGTTAACCAGGTGCAGCCTGCTCAAATTGCGTTCAAAAATCCCACCTCCCTCAGAGACTTGTATTGAGGTTGGCGAGAAGTATCGGACAGGGGAGAGAATGGAGTATAATTGCACTGCCTGGTGTGTCCAGGTCTTAGGTAGTGATGGACGAATTTAACGGCCGTGAAAATTCGCTAGCACATTTACGCCAATAATGGACGCCGGCATCAAAAAACGCACGCCGGCGTCAAAAACGGACACGCAAATGCAAATTTCGCCTGAAATTCACACATTTTTCGGCAAAGCGAAACCGCGCAAATTCACCCATCAATAGTCATAGGCGTTCTCTCCTATCCCCATGCAAACCGGTTAGGCTATGTAGGCTACCCCGCCAGACCAAACATACTATGCCTTTGACAAAGCTCGCTGAGCGAGCGAAACGCGACCTGGACACACCAGGCAGTGCAATTATACTCCATTCTGTCTCTATCCACTTTACTTTATATGAACTCATTTGACCATGCACACCTACTTTTGTTTCTCCAAGGTGGATGGTGCTCCTATACTAACCTATTTGTAATATATTACAATCTCCTATTCATTTTTATTGGTTGCAAAATCTTATATTTTTCCAAAAAAAAAAGCTTCAAATTTGAAAGTATACCTGCCATTGACTTCTACAGAAGAAAGGCCTTTATTGCCAATTTTTTAAATTTGAGTTTTCAAGATCTTTATTGATAAATCAAAAAACTTAAAGGAACTCAAATTATAAAATAAAGTGCTCACTTTTTATGCAGCAAGCCCTCCTTAAATTTGGGGAAAATATGATCTGATAAGCCTGATAATGCCAGTTTTTACTTTTATTGAGAAAATTAGCAAACATTTTGAAATACTTAATATGGTCTTGATTATAATCAAATATTCTATGCCTATTTTCTATTCTATACCTATTTGCAAACTGACTATATAGGAAAAAACTTTTACAATACTCCTGGATGCTCTTAAAGGCAAGTTAGTTTATAATGATTAAGTACTGACATTTCATTTATGGTTTTATGAGGACATTCATAGATTCCGCAGTGAAGGTCACTTATACTTTGTGAAAGACCAGAAAGGTCTTGCTGCACAACGCTTGAAAAAAACATAAATGTACATGGTTAATATACACCTGCACCTCTTGACTAACATTAATCTACATGTGTTTATCTGAAATAATGAAAAATAAAATTATTCTGGTTAATGGTGAAAGAGTTTTCATTGTTTTTTTTAAAACTACAGTTACTGGATATTTGTTTATTGAGGTAAGAACATTCATGAATTTAGGAATGGCAGTAATGCTTTTTGAAAGGTTAGAAAAACTGCACAAGGTTCTGAAAATAATGAGTTCAATGTATATGGCTAATATATTCTTACAAAGCAAAGTTGCTACTGAATGCTGGTCAATGTGTGCTCAAACTGTGCACAATACAAAGGAACGTTGTCCATTTTATAAACTATATAACAAAAGAGAAAATTATGCTATATTCTTTTTTAAATACCTTTTGCTTTTGGGGAAAGCTAATGCACTTGACATTTGGTGGTAAGAAAATTATTTTTTGAACAGTATAACTTGTGACAAGTCTGGCATTGGCTAGATATTGTTTTACAGTCCACTTTGCAGTCTCTGGCTGATGGTTCACACATTATCAAGCCAGCTAAAAATCACATTTTTTTTTGGGGGGGGGGATAAAAAAAAATTAATGGTAACATTCTTGAATTGCGTTCAATCACATGTACAATGCAACTGAAATAATTTGGAGGGAACTAATGCCTGTACTGTGGTCCTTGCTCAAACAGCATTAGATTAGGATACTGAATCCACATCTTGTAAATGCATGCAATTATTGTGCTATTAGTTAAATATTGTTTTGGCCCATTACTCTACAGTGTGTATGCTACATTTGATCACAGTATCATATATCATGCATCAGAAGTATCATGATGTTCCCAAAGCTTCTGTGTGCACAATTTTAAAAATTAAAAATTGTGCACCTTATAAATTTAATTTACGTGCAGTTTTGAACTTCTTGTGCTTTTATAATCATGTACTTCTGAGATTCGGAGATGTTCCCACAACAAAAAAGGGCAACTCAACCTTGAGATCACAATTAAATATCCCTATTAAACTATATAGGATTATGTGTGTGTAACAGGGTTCCTGATATCTTCTATCTTTAAACTAAACTGTACAGGTTATTAGTTATCAATGTTTCAGTACTGTAAGAAGCAAGCGTAGGTAAATAATGTTTTCTCCTGGCTAATTTAGTGGAGGTCTTAAGTGGCAGTATAAGCTCCTTTTTAAGACGAGTTCTCTAATAATGAGCTGCTCAAAGGCTGCAGCTAGGGTAAGGAGGGATTTGTTTATTCTAAGGTAAATGAAGAGCTTGGAACAAATTGTCTTGTTTATAAATAGAGGGGGGGTTCACTGAAAAAACAGTGCTTTATAATGGCAAAAGACTAGAAAAATATTCTATTTTAATTAAAAGTATAGGCAGAATGAATGTGTAGGAAAGATATACTTTTGTAATGCGATCTGTTTAAAATAGGAAAAGTCCAAAAATACAATTTTATCTTCTACTTGTGGATGTTTATTTTAAAGTCAATTAAAAAAATACCCATCATAAAATATTTTTGTATTAACTTGAAACATAACATTACTATGGTGTAAAGATAGGGGGTGAAGTTAAAAAGCCTTTAGATATGGTCACAAACTAATACAGTAAATTACTTATACATGTAAGCACAAACTGTGTGAATATGTTTTTAATAACTCATTTTTTTTAAAAGTTAATAACATAACAAATGATATTTCACTGATATATGTTCATTTTGAATCGAATCATTAAAGAGTTGTTTCGACAATAATATCAATATAATAAATATAATGATTATTCAGCTCAAAATTAGTTATTAGTCCTTATGAAGGGTTTTGTGAATATTTTGCCAACATTCTACTGATTTGATGACTCCTGGGAGGTGCGTGTTCCAGTCCTTCTTGTTCCTGTTGCCAGGTTTCAATATATTGGAATGACTCCATGACAAGGGGGGTTTCTCTCAAAAATTCTGTGTCATACCACATTGTTTGTCTGAATGTGTAGATTGTTAAATTTCTGATGTGTTGTGTAAGCGATGATATGTATGTTAACCAGGTGTTCTTTTTGGTCACAGCTTTCAGCCAATCCATGTGGAATTAGTGATGTCGTTTTTGTTTGACTAATGATATGGATGGCGGTTCAGGGGTTAGCCGTTGATATAATATTGATTTCCGGGCTGCTGCTGCTAGTCTTCCCATCATATCTTTTTCTGACTTTGTAAATTGAGTATATGTTGTAGTATTGTTAAATAATGCCCATTCTAATTATGGTTTGAAAGATTTCACAGCCATCTCTTCGACATTCGAGGTTACCTCCTGCCAGAAGGATTAAAGTACTAGACATGACCAGAGGTTGTGTATTAAGTCGGCTTTTGGATAGCAGCATCTTTTGTCAGAGGAGAAATTACCCATTTTATATTGTCTGATTGGGGTGAGGTATGAGTTATGAAGAATTTGGAGGGTCATCTTTTGATATCTGCTTGCTGGAAGTAGTTTCATAATGTGCGTGTGTCTGCTGTCCATGTAAAATTAGGCTTATTTTCATCTTCTGGTTGTATTGTGGTTGTGAGGGTGTTTGTTTTTTTTGCTGGCTTTCCAGATGTAATTTAAGAAATTATCTTTGTTTTTATTTCCAACCCATGTAATAACCTTTATTTATCGATTTTCTAGTACTTGTTATAAAATACAAAGAAATTAATATATCACAGGCACTTGATAGAGAAACATCATTTGTAATGTACTTGTAATGTACATTTTACTTCTGTGAGAAGATACTGAGGATATCAAGCACTGGGCAGGGTAGGGAGGGTCCTGAATCTTAAATAAAAACACCCAGGAACTACTCTGGATGTGGAAGTCCAATCAAGTAAGGCACAGATGTCCCAGGGATTTGTTTAGTTGAGAAAATAAAATAAAAATATTGCTATAATAAATATAATGTCATTGAATTTATGTTGAAAACTAGTGTAAACTGCTCCTTATTTTGAATTATAAATCATTTGTAAAAAATGGTCTGTAAGTCTGCTACTTGGGCCTTAAATAGCACAAACTTTTATATTTCCTTTTCATTTTATTTCAAATGTTTTTATTCTTTCCTGAGTGCTCTTGAAATTCCCATAGAGAATCTTTATTTGAAGACGTTTGATCAAGTTATCTTCCTTGGAAAATGGCATCCAACAGGATGGTATTAGTCTCATTATGTTTTTTAATTGAATGCCTGTGCCTGTTCTTTGTTCACTAGCATCATATTACTTTTCATGCTCACACGCTACATTCATACAGCATTTTTGATCTGCATGAAAGACGGTTAATCAATTATTTACCGTATTGATCTTAGGCTGCTGGACTAAAAGCAAAAAGTATTTTTATATTCATCTGTAATACTTAATAAATGGACACTTTTTTTATAGTGGAAATAACTGTCTGAAACCTATAATCCATAAAGACTGAATGTCTAACATAATACCTTCCTGCTTTATTGCTCTCTTGGTTTCCACTGATTGGTTGCCAGGAAGTAACCAATCAGAGATATGAGGGGGGGGGAGCACATGGGTCATAACGGTTTGTTTTTGAATCTGAGCTGCATGCTGAGGCTCAGTTGCAAACTCCCTGAACATTAATGTCCCATTTGGCCCCATTTAAAGATGCTGCCTAATTTAGAGTTAGAGAGCTGAAAAGCATGAAGTAGTGTCCTGTTACTGTATGCTAGACATCCACTCACTCCACTGCTCACTTATATTTCACAGCCTATTTACCCAGTTTTTATTTTTACACTTAACTGTTTCTTTAAGGTGAGCCATTGAGTTAATGCCCTTTTTTATTTAATATTATTGGCTTAAATAACCACAGAAGACACTGCCTGGAATTATACCACTTGTTATCTACAAATCCTACCCAATTATGGATACCCATAACACCCATTTAGTGAAAAACTTCCATTTCTATTATTTCTATCAAAGTTAATAACTTTGCACATATCAATATTGAACATATTTTCTAGTTTGCTGCCTAGCTTTCCAATTTAGTGCAGCAGCCAACATGGCAGCATCCTACATGGAATTAATAATTTTGCACAATTTAGTATCATCAGCAAAAATAGAAACAGTGCTTTACATGCCCACTTCCAGGTTATTAATAAAAACGTTAAATAGCAAATGACCAAAGACAGATCTCTGCAGTACTCAAGTAGCATACTGGTCCAATTAGAAAATGTTCCATTTACAACCACTTTTTTGTAATCTATCCTTCAGACAGTTTTTTTTTATCTAGGGACATATATTATGTTCCAGGCATATATTACTTAATTTAACCAGTAACCTGCTGTGTGGTACTGTACTGAATGCTTTAACAAAGTCTAAGTATATCATATCCACTGCTATCCCTGGGTCCTGCTCATCTCCTCATGAAAGGCAATTAAATTAGTTTGGCAAGCTTTAACAAACTCATATTATTATGGTTTGCAGTGTAGTCATGTACCTTATTCCTTATAACCCCTTCCAAAGGCTTCCCTACCACTGATGTCAGATTAACAGCCATAGTTTTCAGGCTTAGAACAAGATTCCTTTTAGGCACCAGTCAAGATCTCAATGAATTCTGAAATATTAAGTAAAGAGGATTGGCAACTAAGCCCTTTTAGATGAATGCCACCCGGTTCCCAAACTTTGTTTACTCTTACATATTCTCCTCTCGTTTGAATATCATTCTGAGTGATCTGTTCATTAGTAGTTATATTACTAGAACTGGGCTGAGGTTCCTGCTCACTTCCTCATAAGTATATTGTCCCTTATTACCCCTTCCAAAAGTTGTCCTACTAGAATTAGGTTGTTTTAAAAGGAAGCCTTCATTAACTGACAGGTCAAAAATAAAAAATAATATTAGCCCACACCTTTGGTTGGGAAAAATGTTTTTTGTGCCCTTTAAGACCATTTTTTTTTGTTTTATTAGTAGGACATTCATTTTTCATTGAAGCAGCATGTAACTCATTTGAAACTGCTATGCCACATCTTCTATTATTAATGTAAAGCTCAAACAATATTATTAATTTCATGTATACTCTCCAGGCATAAAGTTGAATATACTGTAGGGGGTTAATTTAACCTTTATTGTAAAATATAAGTCACAGAAGGTTGCCATGACAATATAAAAATACAAGGAGCAGGTCATCTAATTCTAAGGTGACATCTAATATCTTTATTTTTCCCAAGGGGCACATATTTTATAGTACTCAGGTTTTAGTAATGTTATTACAAAGATGCAAGAATTCAAAATCATAACTGATGTATTATAATGGGATAACTTCATAGCCAAATGTAACTATACTTAAACTAATATGTAAGCTTAACTGGTCTGGCATTTTGACCAGTTTCAACCTTACTTTCTGATAAATAATTCTTCTATGAGAATTTAGAAGGGCAGGTTGATCCCTGCTAAGTCAGTGAATGAAGTGGCCAGTCTTTACTACCAGTCAATACCTCTTGTGACATCTCTGCATGACTGAAAGTGAAAGAAACCAGAGGAATTATTTCTCCCTAACATTTCCACTAAACAGATGAATAATTGGCAAATGCTACATGGCTATATGTCTAGATCACCCAATCAAACATATATCCAGTCAGTGATTTTGATTTCACACAATAAAGAGCAATGTCACCTATATTAGTTAAACTGTTAACACATAAAATATTGCCCTAAACTCACAGAAATATGTTCAAACTTTCATAACCTGACAAATTTTGTAACATGCACATGGTAATTAGGGGGCGTGGCCATAAAATGGGCATGGTAGAATCTTCACTAAGTTTTAATAAATAAGAGAATATTAGCCATGAGTTCATTCTGGTTGATATGGATTGAGTGACTGAAAACTGATGCAAACTAGAGGCAAATACTTTAGAGATACTTTAGAGACTGCTACTTTAAGGAAATGTAGGAAGTGATTTGACTATTATGAATCATCCTATAATGTCTCTGCAAAATGTGTACACCATCCCCTATTTTGAGAACAAGGTATATTTATTTAGTAAATGTTTGCTGCCCTGGTTTATTTAGGGAACTGCAAGAAATTTGACTCTAATGCAGATTCATTTAGAGCTTAATTTAGATTATTCCATTTATTTAGCTGTAGACTGTAATGCAATAAAATTGATGTCACAACTTGAATATAATCATTGGGGACAGTAAAATGAGCCATTTCTCGGTTCTAAAATAGTTTTGCTAAACAAGGAAAATACTGCATCTTCAATTTCATTAAACTATATAAAATTGAAAGCAATAACTTCTCAATGTATTTTAAAAAAACAAAACAAAATGAATGTAGATATTATTATTTTTTTCTAATCCTACAGAGGCAAAATGACCCACAAAGGAATGAAAGAGCTATTTGCAAAAGGCTCAAGTGGCTACAAAATTGAGTGCGCATTGATGATATTCACAAGGGTACAACTGTGCCCACCAATCCAGGTATGGTGAATGTGGTGCAATTGTGTTTGGAGACACAAGGAAACATTAGAATTAACAACAGCATGGACCTAGCCAGGTAAAATGTAGATTAAATCCCCTGATATTCCACTCATTTGTAGCATTTTTGGGTTTTTATGGCTCATCAACAGTTGCTTGAGAAGCCACCTTCACTTGGTATCATAGATGAATAAGGACCTGAGTCTATAATGTTGTCTATAATCATTTTATTGAAGCACTTCATGTTTCGGACCACAGAGGTCCTTCCTCTGGTGCATCAGAGTGGGATACAGGAAGAGATGTACAATACTTGTATTAGGTGCAAGTGCCTCTTGGCCAGGCATTAATTCCAGAGACAATATAGAATTAATAATGGATGGAGGGCACACCAAAATTTTCAAAAAGTGATAAGAGGTGCAGAAACAAATGTTACCCCTACTGCAGGTAACCTGTATCAATATTAAATGTCTGTATGTTCGCACACTCAACACAAAAATGCAATTTAGAGAAAGAGTGGTTTGAAAAAATAGTTTTTACTTTACTTTTATGCAGGAAAAAGCATTTTACATAGATAACACCATACAAGGCAAAATTTATACAATATTAAAAAATCTTATGGAATATAACCCACTCATTAGTAATACATTTTCTGAATCCCCTTGACAAAGGCCTTGGTGCCTAAACGTTGGGGCCATTCTCATTTTCCTGGTAGGTGTATCCGCTCCTTGCTTGTTCCTTGCTTGCTATGTATTACTAATGAGTGGGTTATATTCCATACGATTTTTTAATATTGTATAAATTTTGCCTTGTATGGTGTTATCTATGTAAAATGCTTTTTCCTGCATAAAAGTAAAGTAAAAACTATTTTTTCAAACCACTCTTTCTCTAAATTGCATTTTTGTGTTGAGTGTGCGAACATACAGACATTTAATATTAATTCCAGAGACCCCTTTTTGGCTTGCTGCAACTGACTTGCTGCATGTACAGCATACCACAATGACACAATTAGCACATAAATGCAATAAGAAAAAGTATGTTGCAACTTGAAAATGAACATTTAGTTTCACTGGACACTACATAGCAGGTGGGCTCTGGATATGCTGGATAAAAACAACACATTGTTGATAAAAATGATGGTGATCTGTGTCCAATCTTTGCACTTTGAAGATGTGTACACCTCTGCAAATAATTCCTAGTGGCTTGTAGCACTAATTTCCTGTGCAGCATATTGGGATGACAAGATACATGCCTGTAAAACCCTGTGCCAGAAATAATAGAGCAAACCTACGAAACAAAATTATTTGTGCTTAAAAAAAATCACACAATACATACAAAATGAGTGTTGACATCCCGCTTACATTGAATTTATAGTGTTACAGCCTTTTTTTAGCCAAACGGTATAATTTGTAGAGGTAAAACAGATACAAATCTATCAGCCAACTCCACAGGACATCGGTTTCAGTCCAAACACATGGCAGAAAGACGAGTGGCATATAGTGCAATGGTTTTTTACTTCTGAGAAATTGTGACATACACCATGTGAAACACTTAAGCCTGATAGTTTATTGCTGTGCTTTTGTGAAAAGCCTAGTGTAGAGTAGAGAAACCATATTTAATGAAATAAACTACTATAGTAACACTTAAAGCACTATATGCTGCTTTTGTGTCCTGGCTGGAATTGATGCCCAATTGAAATGGCTGATTTATCCGTTTGATCTATATATAATAGGTTTTATCACATAGATGTGGTGCAGGGTTTTACAGGCATTTATCCTGTCATTACAATATACTAAAAAATATGGTTGTTTTTTCATATGTGATTCATTGTAGTGTTTTTTAATAGGTATATCTGGGGGGAGAATTAAAATTTCAAATTTAAGATAATAATTTATCTGGACAGTGGACCATGCTCAAGGACTAATTGATATTCACAAGGGTCCATCTGTGCCCACCAATCTAGGTCTGGTGAATGTGGTGCAGTTATGTTTGGAGATTTTTTTTTTTTGCATATAGACGTGGTACAGTCTAGCTGCCATTTTTATACTGTGCACAGCTAAGATAACATGATCTGCAGTAATCTTACCCCATCCAGCCTCGTGGTAGCATTGTTGGTAGGTATTAATAATCTCAAACCCTGGTTAATGAATGCAGATCATTACTTTCCTGTTTTCTTGTGTACCTGTTTTCTATGAAAGTTTTTAACTTGTCATATGCCATCCCCTCATGGCACCGCTATATAAGACCAGGCATCTAGACTTTACTCTTTCACAGATGCCATCTACCTTATGCATATTCACATAGGTTGCTGTTCCAATGTACTGTACCCTCCACAGTCTTTTAATGCACTTTGTAGTATTTGATGTGCTATGTATGTTATACTGTATAGTAAGCATGTTCATATTGGTGGCAAAACAATCCTAAAAGGTTTATTTCTAGGGATGTCGCGGACTGTTCGCCCGCGAACTAATTCGCGCGAACATCGACTGTTCGCGTCCGCCGAATGTTCGCGAACGTCGCGCGACGTTCGCCAATTTGGGTTCGCCTTAGCTGTCGCTTATTTTTGACCTCTCACCCCAGACCAGCAGATACATGGAAGCCAATCAGGAAGCTCTCCCTCCTGGACCACCCCCACACCCCCTGGACCACTCCCCTTCCATATATAAACTGAAGCCCCGCAGCGTTTTTTCATTCTGCCTGTGTGTGCTTGGAAGAGCTAGTGTAGGGAGAGAGCTGTTGAGTGATTTGAGGGACAGTTGATAGTAACTTTGCTGGCTAGTAATCTACTTGATACTGCTCTGTATTGTAGGGACAGAACTCTGCAGGGATTTGAGGGACATTTTAGGTTAGGTAGCTTTGCTGGCTAGTAATCTACCTTCTACTGCAGTGCTCTGTATGTAGCTGCTGTGGGCAGCTGTCCTGCTGCTGATCTCTCATCTGCTGACTGCTGCCTGTAACCCAATAGTCCTTGTAAGGACTGCTTTTATTTTCTTTTTTGTTTTTTTACTTTGCTACTATAAGAGCCCAGTGCTATTAGTCTAGCTGTGTTGGGGAGTGGGACTGGTGTGCTGCTCCTAGTAGTTCAGCACCAACCAGAGTAGTTTTTTTTTTTAATATATATATATATATTTTTATTTTACTTATCTTACTGTTCTTTAACGTGTCCAGTGCTGTTTGCTGTTCTTCATAGTAGTGCACCAATAGTAGTGCACTTGCAGGCATTGTTTGCCCAGTGTGTTCTTCAAACAACTGCCACCTAGCTGTGTGAGCTTGTTCACATTCTGTCTAAATATCAATAATAATACCGTCTCCAGAAACACCACCTGAGTGACGTTTTCCAAGCAGCAATAATATATTCCGTATCCACTGCTGTAGTGTATACGTTGACCTTGCAGACATTGTTTGCCCAGTGTGTTCTTCAAACAACTGCCACCTAGCTGTGTGAGCTTTTTCACATTCTGTCTAAATATCAATAATAATACCGTCTCCAGAAACATCACCTGAGTGACGTAGTGTGATTTCTGCCCTTTACAGCAGAAAACGCAGCGCTGTGTCAACAATGTATTTTTCAGATACATTTTTGCCCTTGATCCCCCTCTGGCATGCCACTGTCCAGGTCGTTGCACCCTTTAAACAACTTTAAAATCATTTTTCTGGCCAGAAATGTCTTTTCTAGCTTTTAAAATTCGCCTTCCCATTGAAGTCTATGGGGTTCGCGACGTTCGCAAACCGTTCGCATTTTTGACGCAAGTTCGCGAATATGTTCGCGAACATTTTTTCCGACGTTCGCTACATCCCTATTTATTTCATGTTTAAATGTTTTTTAGCAGATTTAAGGTATATGATATAAAATTCCAGGTCCCAAGCATTCCGGATAATATATTCTACACTTGTAGTAAGAATATTAAAGGATGGCTGTGGTCATTCCTCTTCTTACCTAAAGGGGGTTAATCTTTGCCATTATCCACACTTTATTGTTTACATACTGTATTATCAAGGGTTAAAGCATGGGTATCTGTATTCCAGTAACACTTGTCTTTTATTCCAGGATCAACATTGCTTAATAACCTTTCCCCTGACTCTCCAAGATCAGCTACACCAGGGCTGTCCAACTGGCGGCCCACGGGTTGCATGCGGCCCACGACGCCTCCTTGTGTGGCCCCCACCTACATGCTGTGTTTGCTTACAATGTGTAAAATTTAAATGGTATCACTACAGAGATGAACTGGCCCCAGCATTGTTTAAACTTCAAATTTAGACTGTAATCCCCTGTATTGTTCACACCTGTGATCCCCTGCATTGTTCACACTTGTGAACCTCTATTTTTCACACCCCTAAAGACCTGTACTTTTCACACCTGAGACCCAGACTGAAACTGCCCACATTGTTCACACTTTATACAAAATGCTTATGTGTAATAAATGTGTAATAAAGTGATATGACAATGATTAAACACATTTACTGAATTTCATTTAATACTTAGTAGATAAACCTTTGTTGGTAATAACTGCTTCAAGATGCCTCCTGTATGGAGAAACCAGTCACATGCATTGCTTAGGCCCATTCTTCCACATAAACATCTTCAAATGTCTTCATATCTTGAAGGTTCTGGTGCCTCTTCTATATACTCTGATCTTCAGTTCTTTTAATAGATTTTCAATAAATTCAAGTCAGATGAATTCAAGTCAGCCATTCTAGCAACTTTATTTACTTTCTCTGAAACAAACTGAGAGTTTCCTTGGCTGTATGTTTGTGATTATTGTCTTCCTGAAATGTCTACCCTTGTTTCATCTTCAGCATCCTGGTAGATGGCAGCAGATTCTTATCAAGAATTCCCCAATACATTTCTCCATTCATCCTTCTTTCAATTAAATGAAGTCTGCCAGTACCATATGTTGAAAAACAGCCCCAAACATGATGTTCCCACCTCCAAACTTCACTGTTGGTATGGTGTTTTTCGGGGTGATGTGCAGTGCCATTTCTCCTCCAAACATGGTGTGTGCAATGACA
Organism: Xenopus laevis; assembly: GCF_017654675.1. NCBI lineage: Eukaryota > Metazoa > Chordata > Amphibia > Anura > Pipidae > Xenopus > Xenopus laevis. Next base: position 80,264,428 of record NC_054380.1, read on the forward strand.
TCCAAAGTGTTCAATTTTGGTGACATCTGATCAGACTATATTCTCCCACAATTTCCTTGGCTTGTCCCAATGTTGTGCAGCAAACTTTAAACAAACTTCAACATGCTTTTTCTTCAGCAGTGGAGTCTTGCACGGTGAGCATTCATAGAGACGATATCTGTTGACTCCATTACTTATTGTTTTCTTTGAAACAACTGTACCTGCTAATTCAATGTCTTTCTGAAGCTCTTCGTGAGTGATCCTTTTCTCTTGGACAATTCTTCTGATTATTCTTTTGAATCCTATGTCAGAAATCTTGTGAGGAGCACCTTGTCATGGCTGGTTTAGGGTGGGATTTTCTTTCCACTTCAGGATTATGGCCCCAATGGTGCTCACTGAACCATTCAGAATCTTAAAAATATGTCTGTAACCAATGCCATCAGTATGTTTTACAACAATATGGTAGAAAAGATCTTGAGGGATTTCTTTGCTTCTACCCATCATGAGATGCTTCTTGTGTGATATCTTGGTAATGAGAAACCTTTTTATAAGCCATCAATTAGGACTAAACCAGCTGATATTTATTTGCACTGATAGGGGGCAGGATTGCTTTATAAATACTGACAGATTTTAGCAGGGGTCTTGGCTTTCCATACCTTTTTGTGCCTCCCTTTCTTCATGTTTTCAATACTTGTTCCCTGTGTCATTCCACTTTATTCCACATAACTTAATTTCTGGATTTATTTGTTTTGAGTTCTTTGTACGTGTGGATTACTTGGGTTTAAAGTGACCAGATTTTTGGAAAGAAATCGAGGACAGGGTAGAATATTTTTTTTAGACCACGCCCACTTTGTAGGACACCCCCCACTACCACTACAAATACACCCTCTGTGAATATATTAATAAATGTAGTGGCAATTCCGTGTATAATACTCACTGCAGGATGGCACAAATAAATCTCCATGTACAAAACCCCAGGATTCTTAGTAGGATGGCATAAAGGCAATTCCATGTACAATACCCCAGAATTCATAACAGGATGGCATAAAGGCAATTCCTTGTACAATACCCCAGAATTCATAACAGGATGGCATAAAGACAATTCCTTGTACAATACCCCAGAATTCCTAACAGGATGGCATAAAGACAATTCCTTGTACAATACCCCCAGAATTCATAGTAGGATGGCATAAAGGCAATATTGCTAATTAAAGGTAAGGAAAGGGTTAATGGTGGCACAATGGGAGAAATTAGGTGAAGAAGCTAAAACTTTGCAATGAAAGAGCATTGATAAGGGAACAGTGGGGGTGGTGAAAGTCAGTGAACAGAGAGAGAAAATAAACAGATACTTACCAGAATTCTCTGCCTGCCACTGATCGTCTGGGAGGAGGGGGAGAGGGGGGATTTTGCAGCATGCTGGAACAGGATACTGCTGCCCTGATCAGTCTGCCAAGTCCACGGAGCTTTGAATAGGCGTGTAAGGCCAAAGGCCTCAGGAGTAGTGAGGACCAAGGGAGGAAAATAACAATGTCCAAGTTCGCAGTACAGTAGAGGATGAGACAGAAGAATGGTCGAAAACAGGCAACAAGATCAGTCCAGGCAGAAGAGGTTCAAGGTCGAGAATTCAAGGCAAGGGTCGGTACACAATAGACAAGAAGTTAGCAATGAATCACACCCAGGAGTAGTAAACTAAACCTATAATTGGGCACTGATGATTGTCCGGAGTTCCCTTATAAAGGCCCAGGTTTGGCGCCAATTTTGGACGCATCCGCGCCATGACGTATGCGCGGACGCGCTGACGTCAGCGACTGACGCGCTGACGTGTGCGACTGACGCCGGCGCCCATTATTGACGCCGACGCCCATTCCGTCGCCAGCGACCAATCAGAGTGTGGGAAGAGGTCGACATCATCCGTCTGCGTCCGTGAGGAACCAGGGAGCCACCATCTTGGACGCCATCTTGGTTATCCAGCACAGATTCCATTACAGTACCCCCCCCCCTAGGGGGGGCCTCCGGACCACCTGGGTTAGAAGGAAATTGCCGGTGGAATTTTTGGACCAGGAGAGGGGCGTGGACGTCTGAATTTCTTACCCAGGAGCACTCCTCAGGGCCGAACCCCTTCCATTCAATGAGGTATTGTAGGGTGCCCCTCGAAATCCGGGAGTCCAAGATTCTTTTCACCTCGAATTCTTGATGTCCGTCCACCAAGACAGGAGCTGAGGAAGAAGAAGAAGAAGAAGTACCTGCAGGTTTGAGCAAGGAGACATGGAATGCGTTTGGAATCCGCATCTCTGAGGGAAGTTGTAAACGGACAGCCACCGGGTTGATGATCTCAGAGATGGAGAAGGGACCAATAAACTTGGGACCAAGTTTCGGAGAGGGGACTTTGAGACGAATGTTTCGGGTGGATAGCCAAACCTTATCGCCAGGTGCGTACAAAGGGGAAGGGATTCTTCTTTGATCCGCGAACCTTTTCTGGACCAGGGAACTTTTTTCCAGATTGACGACCGTAGCGTGCCAGATGGCCGACATGTGAGCAGCTTGGTCGTTGGCGGCAGGGACATTGGTAAGTAATAGATCCTGAGGAAGAGCCAAAGGGTTAAGACCGTACATACAGAAAAAAGGGGACTTTTCGGAGGAAACGTGTAATGCATTGTTATGTGCGAATTCCGCCCATGGAAGCAGGTCCGCCCAATCATCTTGGCACAGTGATACATGGCATCGAAGAAACTGTTCAAGGGCCTGGTTAACCCTTTCTGCTGCTCCATTAGACTGTGGATGGTATGAAGATGAAAATTGAAGAGAAACACCAAGGGCTTTACACAGGGATCTCCAGAACTTAGAAACAAATTGGGAACCACGGTCAGAGACAATTTCGGCAGGGAAACCATGGAGGCGGAAAATGTGTTTAATGAATAATGAAGAAAGTTCAGGAGCAGAGGGAAGTTTTCGAAGGGGAGTAAAGTGTGCAACTTTAGTGAATCTGTCAATTACCACCCAAATAACAGTGTAACCAGATGAGTTAAGGAGGTCCACGATGAAGTCCATAGATAAATGAGTCCATGGGCGAGAAGGAATGGGTAGTGGTAAGAGTAGCCCCTTGGGAGGGGAACGCCCAGATTTGGATACAGCACACACAGAGCAAGAAGAAACAAAGTCTTTGACATCCTTTCTTAGGGAAGGCCACCATACAAGACGAGACAGAAGTTCAGTGGTTTTCTTGATTCCAGGATGCCCGGCCTGCTTGGAACTGTGGGACTGAACCAAAATGGAATGACGGAGTTCAGGGGGAACAAAGGCAACACCAGGAGGGGTTCCCGCAGGAGCAGAGGGTTGAACAGACAATAACTGGGAGGCCAAGGATGGAAATAGAGCAGCGATGATTTTAGTAGGAGGTATAATGGACTCTGGTTCGATGGAAGCGAGATCTTCAATGAGAAAACTTCTGGAAAGAGCGTCTGCCTTCCTGTTTCTAACACCAGGCCGAAAAGTAAGAATGAAATTAAAACGGGAAAAGAATAGTGCCCACCTGGCCTGACGAGGGTTGAGGCGTTTGAGTGATTGGATATATTCAAGATTTTTGTGGTCTGTATAGATGGTCACAGGGATAGAAGAACCTTCCAACAAATGTCTCCATTCTTCTAGGGCAAGTTTTACGGCCAGCAACTATCGATTTCCAACATCATAATTTTGTTCGGACGAGGTGAATTTCTTAGAGAAGAAAGCACAAGGATGAAGCTTCCCATCAGTAGACGCTCTTTGGGACAAAATTGCTCCGGCACCGACATCTGAGGCATCGACTTCAATAAAAAATGGCTGAAATGGTTCAGGGTGTCGAAGAATGGGGGCAGAAGAAAACGAAGTTTTAAGATCCTTGAATGCTTCCAAAGCTGAAGGTGGCCATTGCTGAGGCTTACCCCCTTTTTTGATAAGTGAAAGAATGGGAGCAATTTTGGAAGAAAACCCCTTGATAAATTGTCTATAATAATTCGCAAAACCAATAAATCTTTGGATGGCTTTAACACTGGTGGGGAGAGGCCAGTCCTGGATAGCGGAGATCTTGGCAGGATCCATTCTAAAACCCTGTTGAGAGATGATGTACCCAAGGAAAGAGATGGACGATACTTCAAAGGAACATTTTTCCAATTTAGCAAATAAGTTATTTTTCCGCAGACGGGAAAGGACTTCTTGGACTTGAAGACGATGCTCAGCAAGATTTTTGGAAAAAAATAAGGATATCGTCCAAGTACACCACCACGTACTGGCCCAGTAAATCTCTGAAAATGTCATTTACGAATTCTTGGAAGACCGCGGGAGCATTACAGAGACCGCATGGCATCACCAGATATTCATAATGCCCGTCCCGGGTGTTGAATGCGGTCTTCCATTCATCTCCTTCTCTGATCCGGATTAAATTATACGCCCCACGAAGATCTAACTTGGTGAAAAGACAAGCCCCTTTGAGTTGATCGAACAGCTCGGAGATGAGAGGAAGGGGATAACGATTTTTAATCGTGATTTTATTCAGACCTCTATAATCAATGCAGGGCCGCAAACCTCCATCTTTTTTCTCTACAAAGAAGAAGCCGGCTCCAGCCGGGGAAGAAGAAGGACGAATAAAGCCTCTTTGCAGATTCTCTTGAATGTACTCCTTCATGGCACAGGTTTCAGAAGGAGACAGTGGATAAATGCGACCCCTGGGAGGCATGGTTCCAGGAAGAAGTTCGATGGGGCAATCATAAGGACGATGGGGAGGCAGGACTTCGGCAGACTTTTTATTGAAGACATCAGAGAAGGCTTGATACACAGGGGCAAAGAAGAATTGGAAGACACAGATGAAACTTTAATAATAGATTTGGTAGGTAAACAGTTCTGTTGGCAAAAGGAACTCCAGCGGGAGATCTGAGAAGAAGCCCAATCGATTACAGGGTTATGAATATTCAACCAGGGCAGACCAAGTACAATGGGAGTAGAAGGACAATCGATTAGGAGGAAGGACAATCTTTCAAGGTGCATAGATCCCACAATAACGGAAAGTTCATCGGTGGAGTGGGAAATTGTAGCGGAGGAAAGTGGACGATCGTCAATCGCCAATGCTCGAAGAGGAACAGCCAGAGATCGCAGAGGAATGGAATGGCTTTCTGCGAAGACCTTATCGATGAAATTCCCAGCTGCGCCGGAGTCAAGGAAAGCCTCAGAGGAAATCGTCTGGGTTCCAAAACGAATCTGCACAGGAAGGAGGAAGCGTTGAGCAGAAGAATGGGGAGAGGGACCAATTCCACCCAGGTAAGTCTCCCCAGTCTTACCTAGGTGTTGGCGTTTCCCGGCTTCACTGGACACTCATAGGCGAAGTGGGATTTTCCACCACAGTAAAGGCAAAGTCCAGCAGCCCTTCTCCGAAGCTTTTCCTGTTCGGTCAGACGAGCCCGTCCGATCTGCATTGGTTCTTCCGAAGGCAGGGAAGAAGAGGCAGGAACCGCAGGATTTGGAGAAGACAAGGTGGAAGCCGGGTTGGGAAGGAAGGGTCTTTGAAAACGAGGAGCCAGAGTAGGTTGGAACTTGTGGAATCTTTTGGTTGGGGAGTGCTCTCTGTCGAGTTCAGCTTGAAACTCCCTCTGCCGAGTATCTACCTTTATGGCCAGGGCGACTAGATCTTCCCAACGGGATGGAATTTCCCTGGACACCAGATCAGACTTTATACGTATCGCCAGGCCGTTGTAAAAGGCAGCGTGATACCCGTCGTTGTTCCACGAAGTCTCTGCAACCAGGGTGCGGAACTCAATGGCGTACTCCGAGACTGAGCGAGTTCCCTGTAGAAGATGGAACAGGCGTGCGGAGGCAGCAGTGGCACGACCCGGAGCATCAAAGACCACACGAAGTTCCCGGACGAAGGCTCGGGCATTATCGATAATGGGATCCTCCTTTTCCCATAGAGGCGAGGCCCACTCCAATGCCTTCCCTTGCAGACGGGAGAATATGAAGCCCACCTTGGCTAGTTCCGACAGGAATTGGCTGGGTGCGAGTGCAAAGTGGACCTCGCACTGGTTAATAAACCCACGGCAAGCTGTAGGATCACCACTGTAGAGTGGGGGAGCCGGAATGCGGGGTTCGGTGGCGTGAAGCGGAACCACAGGTACCGGTGCAGGAATAGGATCGGCAGGTGTTAGCTCCGACAGTTTAGCAAGAATGGATTCCAAAGCCTGACCAAAGTGAGATTGCTGTACCTCATAGGACTGCATGCGGGATGCCAGACCACGAAGCGCTCCACCGACATCAGGCGGCGCAGGATTCTCCTCCGACGGGTCCATGGCCCAATTATAATGTAAGGCCAAAGGCCTCAGGAGTAGTGAGGACCAAGGGAGGAAAATAACAATGTCCAAGTTTGCAGTACAGTAGAGGATGAGACAGAAGAATGGTCGAAAACAGGCAACAAGATCAGTCCAGGCAGAAGAGGTTCAAGGTCGAGAATTCCAGGCAAGGGTCGGTACACAATAGACAAGAAGTTAGCAATGAATCACACCCAGGAGTAGTAAACTAAACCTATAATTGGGCACTGATGATTGTCCGGAGTTCCCTTATAAAGGCCCAGGTTTGGCGTCAATTTTGGACGCATCGGCGTCATGACGTATGCGCGGACGCGCTGACATCAGCGACTGACGCGCTGACGTGTGCGACTGACGCCGGCGCCCATTATTGACGCCGACGCCCATTCCGTCGCCGCGACCAATCAGAGTGTGGGAAGAGGTCGACATCATCCGTCTGCGTCCGTGAGGAACCAGGGAGCCACCATCTTGGACGCCATCTTGGTTATCCAGCACAGATTCCATTACAAGGCGCTCCTTTCCTCTTCGGTCTCCTTGTGATGTCATCGGCCTGCTGCCTGCTTGCTCCCCCTGCCTGTAGAATTATGCAGTGCGGAACAGATCAGCTGCTTCATGGTGATTTTTTAAAGATCTTTCTGCAGACGGGGACGCTTCACGGGGCAATTTCCAAAGGGGACCGAAGTCCTGAAATGGGGCCTGTCCCCATGAAACGGAGACTAAAGTGAGATTGCTAACTTCGCGCAAAATGTGTGAACAGGTGAAAAATTTGCGAAACGGCGCCGTCATCTCGTTTTTGACGCCGGCATCCGGTTTTTGACACCGGCGTCCATAAAATGGATGCTGGCGTCCATAAAATGGATGCTGGCGTCCATTTTTTTTGACAGCGGTGAATTTTCGCGGCAGTTTCGTGAATTTATTCGCCGGCCGCTAATCGCAGAAATTAGCTGCAAATTCGCACCTGGTGAATAAATTCGCCCATCACTACCCATGTCCAATAGAAGTATAGTCACTGAGAAAAACGTTAATGTGTTCAATACTTATTTCCCCACTGTATATAACAAACCATTTACTTAAAAATAGTAATGCAGAAAGTACACTACAGACCAATTGGCCCCGCAGAATAGACAATTTAGGAAAGTGATTTTGAGGAAACCAAAAGTAATTATTATAAAAAGCTTTGCTACCGTTACATTTACAATAAAGATAGCAAGCATCTCAACCACAACTGCATATGTAGTTGCCCTCTAATGTGCAGCCAATATTATATTTGACTTGTTATGATATAATTTGCGGAATAAAATTAATGAGCTCTTCAAATTCCAAGACTCAAAATCTTACTGCAAACTTTTCCTCTTCATTTGCATTCATAAAAACCATGAGCAATTCCTAATTAAAAGGGAAAATTGTATTTCCCCCCACACAAAGTTTGCAGGAATGAACAATTCCAGTAATTACATGAAAGTTCTTGAAATTGTATTGCAAACAATATGAAGATATTTCCTGGTTCTGAGATTAGAATGATTGACTAACATTTGCAAAGGTCACCGACCCAGTTTATATACGAGAGATCAGTCTAGTAGAGATTAATATTTGATTATTATTATTATTTACTTTTTCGGTTGAATACCAGCAACCTTGAGTGCAGTGCGCCTCCCATGCCCACTTCACTCCCTCTGATCAAAGCCCTGAAGTGAAAAAGAAAACCCTGATAGGGGGTAGGTCAAAAGCTAATGAAGGAGGTTGTGCTTGGCAGAATAGCAGGCCCTTTCAACACTTTGCCTTTTCTCAATTTGTGGGTGTCCTCCTATCCCTCCCAAAGGCTACCTCAGTGAATGATCGGATTAGCAAAACAGTGGTGGCCCTATATTATGTTTCTTTTGACACGGTGGTCACCTTAGCTAGGCAGGCGGCACAGAGGCTCTTGTAGCCACATCAGACATTGCGTCCACTGTTTGGCTCCTTCCAGTCCACAATGTGGCTGCCAGTGGGTTGCTTGATCTCTAGATACACATTCCTTGAGTTGGTGGTTTGGGATAAAACAGGTTACAATTCATTACCTGGATGATTTTCTTTGTATTGGACGAGGTCCTCCAATGTCTGCTTAATATTACTGAACACTTTTTAATTTCTAATGAAAAAATATGGGGTGCCGGTGGCCCAAGACAAGACAGAGGGACCAACATCTGTACTTTCATTCTTAGGAATCGAGATTGACACTGACCCCATGGTGTTTAGGTTGCCCCAGGACTAGCTGCAAGTTTTAGGGGTTACCATAGCAATGGTGCATGATAACAAGAAGACAACATTGCAAACTAGAGAGGTACATTTCCTGAAGAAAATGTGAGTGGTGCTTGCCGTGGCAAAACTCAGGCCCAAATCTGATTGGCTGTTGTTGCCCCGCCCCTTTTTTTCCTAATTGTGAACCACAGTCACTCAGTGACTAACATACCAAAGTTTGGGAATGCTGTCATTTAATGTGTAAAAATGGCAGCATTTCTATTTTTTTCTATTGAAAATCAATGAATGAAATTTGATTGGTTGTTGGTGGCTCCGCCCACTTTTTCTAAACTTGAAGTGGAAACCCCCAGCGACCACATTTGTGATATTCAAGGTCCCTGACATCAATACTGAGAGAATGGCAGCCTTCTTAATTTTTCCCATTAAAACCAATCAAAGAAATCTGATTGGTTGGTTTTGGCTCCACCCACTTTTCTTAATTTTAATCCCAGTCCCCCAGTGACCAACTGTGCCAACTTTGAGGACCCTGCCATTAACCGTCTAAGAGCGGCAGCAGTTTAAAATTTTCCTATTTAATTGAATGGCTGAAATTTGATTGGCTGTTGTAGACTCCGCCCACTTTTTGTAAATTTTGGCTGCAGTCACCCAGTGACCCACGGTGCCAAGTTTGGGAGCTCTGGCTTTATTACTGTGAGAATTACAGCTGTTTACATTTTCTCATTGAAGTCAATAGGGAAAATCTGATTGGTTGTTTGCGGCTCCGCTCACTTTTTTGGGTCCCCAAAATAGGACAGAAAAGTCACAACACCCCATTCCCGAATAAGCTGAACGGTTTGACACCTCATTCATGGGTCTGCGACAAACTAATTATTCGATACATTCCCCATTATAAGTCAATGGGGCAAATTTGGGGACCTCTCCTGCCCCGGGGGTAAAACTTATACCCTCATGTGGGGTATCATCTGACACAGGTCGCAAACCTCTTCAAATGTGGTAAATTTAACGTTTCTACAAGATTCCCTCTCTGCGCTAGAATCCGTCAAAAGTTGGCCTCAATGTTAATCTATGGGACTTTTCGGGGTGGTTAATTGCCCCCGCAAGGGGCAATTAACCACCCACCCCTTAGAAAAGTCATACCACCCCATTCCCGAATAAGCCGCACGATTTGACACCTCATTCATGGGTCTAGGACAAACGGTGCGGGACTAGTTACATACGGAAGAAGAATAAAAATAAGTTTGCAAGATAACAGTAGTGATGCTTTGCTTCGCAAGCACCACTAAAAATGCAGTCACTTCTGACTACTGGTTTTTGCATGTTGCATAATGCCCATGTGTGACAGAGTCATGTCACTTAAATAAATTCTTTTATTTTCTTTTTATTTTTTTTTGAGATATTTGTGGAGGACAGTACTTTCTTACTTTCTTTCTTCTCTGTCTTTTCTACCTCTGCTGGCCAGCGCAAACTCTCTTTCTTAATCTGTCTTTCATTACTTCTTGTGTCTGTCCTACACCATTCTCAGCCTTGAAACATATTTTTTCTCCTGTGTTCAACATGGCAACAACAGGGTTTAAAAAGCCACGTGAAAGCAGTCTGTTTGCAGCTCTATAAAGTTAGAACATTTAAACATTAGTTTTTCCTCTTAGAAAAGCAACTTGCCACTAAAATATACCCTTTATATATGAGTTCAAACTTTAATATTTAAAGCTTAAAATACTTTACCTGAGTTTCCCAAGTTGATCAGTCTGCACAGGGTTTGGTGAAACACATGGGTGTAGCCTGATTGTTATCAGCTGTGCACAGACATTTCACAGCTTGGAATTCAAACTTTGTTTAAATGTGAGTTTCTTTTTACCTTTTTTATGTTGTAATCTATGAAGGCTAATATGTAAATGTACATGTAGAAATTGCAATTATTGTTAAAAATTAACATTTGTTTAATGTGAGATGTATGATGTCACAGAACCACAAAGCATTCTGGGAGCCTTGGGTATAAAAGGCTGCTCCCAGTCAGCAAGGGAGTGTCTGTCTGATGTTGGCTCTCTTCAAGGAAAGACCTAGGGAAACTGCTCTGCTGTTCTGATGCCTTGCTGAAATTGACACTTTTTCCTTCTGCTTTAAAGAAATAAAGCTACATTTTTCATTGCCAAGCAAGCTTCAGCAACCTCTGTTAAAGGGGCCCACACTGTCAGGGAGCCGGGAGCTCCCTCCAGGGAGGTAGTCGGGATCAAGGAGGAAGCCCTCTTGAGGGTGCAAGGTCGCGGTATCCAAAGGGTTAAGCAAATACAAGGTCAAAGTCCAGGCAAGAGTTCAATGGCAGGCAGATCAGGATCAAATAACAAGAGTCCAGGCAAGGGGTCAAAACCAAGGCAGGAACAGGAATCAGGATAGCAGAATAACAGAAACCCAGGTTCAAGGTAGCAGAACCTATTCTTGGGCGCCCTTCTGGTGTCCTGGGCGCCCTTTTATGGTTGAATTTGGCGCCATAGTGACGTCACTGGCGTCCTTACACCGGCGTGTTTGCGCATGCGCGTCTGCGCATGCGTCGGCGTTGCGGCGCTGGCGTCCCAGCGCCCACGTGGGCCGACTGGGCGCCGCCATCTTGGATTCTTCGCCGCCGGGAGCGGACGCGTCCCTTCATGCTCCCGGCGGCCTTGACAGTACCCCCCCCTCACGGGGGGCCTCAGGACCACCAGGACTTGGCTTCTGGGGAAACTTGGAATGGAAATCCCTAACCAGACGAGGAGCATGAACATCAGAGTGTCCTTCCCAGGAGCATTCTTCAGGGCCAAAGCCCTTCCACTTGATGAGATATTGAAGAGAGCCCCTGGAGATTCTGGAATCAAGGATCCTTTCCACCTCATATTCCTGTTGCCCATCCACCGAGATAGTAGGAGGGTGAGACTGGTCCATAGAAAAGCGGTTGGAAGTAGCGGGTTTCACCAAGGAGACATGAAACACGTTGGGAATTCGCATCTCAGGGGGAAGCTGAAGTCTGACAGCCACAGGATTGATCACTTCTGAGATGGAGAATGGACCCACAAACTTTGGACCCAATTTAGGAGATGGCACCTTCAATCGAATGTTCCTGGAAGACAACCAGACTTTATCACCAACCTTGTAGGGAGGAGAGGGTCTACGTCTTCGATCAGCGAAGGTCTTGTGCACAAGAGCACTTTTCTCCAAATTAGACTTGGTTGCAGCCCAAATAGCGGACATATGGGCCGCATGGTCATCAGCGACTGGGACATCAGACAAAACAAAGTCTTGCGGAAAGGCTTGAGGATGTAGGCCATACACAGACATGAATGGAGATCTTCCAGTGGATGAATGACAGGCGTTGTTATGGGCAAATTTCCGCCCACAGGAGAAGGTCAGACCAATCATCTTGGCATAAGGAGACATGATTCCTCAGGAATTGTTCTAAGGCTTGATTCACCCGTTCAGCTGCCCCATTAGTTTGGGGGTGATAGGCAGAAGAGAACTGGAGAGCAATACCCAAATCCTTACATAAGGAACGCCAAAACTTAGCTGTGAACTGGGAACCTCTGTCAGAGACTATCTCCGCTGGGAATCCATGCAGACGGAAAATGAATTGAATGAACAATTGAGACAATTCCACCGCGGATGGAAGCTTCCGTAATGGGATGAAGTGGGCCATCTTGCTAAAGCGATCAATGACAACCCAGATGACAGTGTTCCCACTGGAGGGAGGAAGTTCGACTATGAAGTCCATTGCCAAATGAGTCCATGGACGAGAGGGGACAGGCAATGGTTGTAGTAACCCGCTAGGGCGAGAATGGCTAGGCTTGGAAGTGGCACAAACAGTACAAGCAGCAACAAAGTCTTTGACATCTTTACGAATAGTCGGCCACCAGACTAGACGCCGTAATAGTTCAAGAGTCTTAGCAGGACCGGGATGTCCAGCTTGCTTGGAGCTATGAGTCTGTTGCAGGATAGGCAGACGATTGACCATTCCGATGGGGGTATCAGGAGGGGCAGAAGATTGACCAGCCAGGATTTGATCAGCAAATTGAGGGTACAAAGAAGCGATGATCTTGACAGGAGGGATAATTGGCTCTTGTCTCTCAGGAGAACGATCCACCGGAGTGAAACTTCGGGACAGAGCATCGGCTTTCCGATTCTTGGAGCCTGGGCGAAAAGTCAAGACAAAGTTGAATCGAGAGAAGAAGAGAGCCCACCTTGCTTGTCTGGGATTCAGCCTCTTGAGAGATTGAATGAACTCAAGATTCTTATGATCTGTGTAGATCGTGACTGGAATCAAGGAACCTTCAAGGAGGTGACGCCACTCTTCTAAGGCAAGCTTGACGGCCAAGAGTTCTCGATTCCCTACGTCATAATTTTGTTCGGCAGGAGAGAACTTCTTAGAAAAATACGCACATGGGTGCAACTTTCCATCAGAGGAATGTCTTTGGGACAGGATAGCTCCAGCTCCAACTTCAGAAGCATCCACCTCAATGAAGAAAGGTGACTCCGGATCAGGATGGCGGAGAACCGAAGCAGAAGTGAAGGCATCCTTCAAGGATTGAAAAGCTTCAATAGCAGGTGGGGGCCATGAGCTGGGTTTACCCCCTTTTCGGATGAGGGCCAGGATAGGTGCAATACGGGAAGAGAACCCCTTAATGAATTGCCGGTAGTAATTGGCAAAACCAATGAATCTCTGGATTGCCTTGGTGCTCAGCGGTAGAGGCCACTCTTGGATTGCAGACACTTTCACAGGATCCATCTCGAAACCCTCTGGGGAGATGATATACTGTAGCCCAGAAAAGGAATCTTGGACACTTCAAACACGCATTTCTCCAACTTGGCAAAGAGAGAGTTCTTCCTCAAACGAGAGAGTACTTCCTTCACCTGGGAGCGATGGCTTGCTAGGTCCTTGGAGAAAATCAGGATGTCATCAAGGTACACGACCACAAACTTTCCCAAGAGATCCCGGAAAATGTCGTTCACAAATTCTTGGAAGACAGCGGGGGCATTGCAGAGACCAAAGGGCATCACGAGGTATTCATAGTGCCCATCACGAGTGTTGAATGCTGTCTTCCATTCGTCACCCTCACGGATGCGGACGAGATTATACGCCCCACGGAGATCCAACTTAGTGAAGATTTTAGCCCCCTTCAGTTGGTCGAAAAGTTCTGCAATCAGCGGCAATGGATACCGGTTCTTAACTGTGATTTTATTAAGTCCCCGGTAGTCAATACAGGGACGTAGGCCTCCATCCTTCTTCTCTACGAAGAAGAATCCAGCCCCTGCAGGAGAAGTAGAAGAACGAGTCTCAGCAGCGAGAGTACGGAATTCAATGGCATATTCCGCTACACTACGATTCCCTTGGCGGATCTGGAACAGACGAGAAGCAGCGGTCGCCACTCGACCGGGAGCATCGAACACAGTCCGGAACTCTTTCAGGAAGGCTTTAGCATCATCAATTAGAAGAGACTCCTTCTCCCAGTGCGGAGATGCCCATTCAAGCGCTTTCCCCGCCAGACGGGTGATCACGAAACCAACCTTAGCTCGCTCAGAGACAAATTCTGCAGGTTGCAGGGCGAACCGAATCTGGCACTGATTCACAAAACCACGACAGGCTAGGGTGGGCGTTGTCGGCGTTGGAGTAGTCGGTGTCAGCATAGATAACTTTTCTAGAATTGACTCCAGCGTGTGTCCAACATAATTTTGCCGAGCTTCGTACGCCTCCATGCGAGTATGCAGACCTCGAAAGGCCCTGCCGAAATCTGGCTGAGCTTCCTCAGTGGGATCCATGGCCCAAGAATAATGTCAGGGAGCCGGGAGCTCCCTCCAGGGAGGTAGTCGGGATCAAGGAGGAAGCCCTCTTGAGGGTGCAAGGTCGCGGTATCCAAAGGGTTAAGCAAATACAAGGTCAAAGTCCAGGCAAGAGTTCAATGGCAGGCAGATCAGGATCAAATAACAAGAGTCCAGGCAAGGGGTCAAAACCAAGGCAGGAATCAGGATAGCAGAATAACAGAAACCCAGGTTCAAGGTAGCAGAACCTATTCTTGGGTGCCCTTCTGGTGTCCTGGGCGCCCTTTTATGGTTGAATTTGGCGCCATAGTGACGTCACTGGCGTCCTTACGCCGGCGTGCTTGCGCCGGCATGTTTGCGCATGCGTCGGCGTTGCGGCGCTGGCGTCCCAGCGCCCACGTGGGCCGACTGGGGGCCGCCATCTTGGATTCTTCGCCGCCGGGAGCGGACGCGTCCCTTCATGCTCCCGGCGGCCTTGACACACACCACACCATGGGTAGGGTTTTTTGAATAAGGCTGTCCCTGGCCACAAAAGGCATAGAGAAACATAACAAAGCAATTTCAGGAGTGGTCTAGCATGCCTTCCTAGAAGCATACAATGGCCATACTTGCCTCTTGTATGAGCAGATTCTGAATAGTGAAACACTAATGCTACTGGCTTTTATAATTGTTCCTTATAGTAGCTGCCCTTGAGCTGTGGGCCACACACATGGCGAAAATATTTGTTTCGGGACAGACAAACAACATGTGTGTGGTGCATTGCATCAGTAGACTGACTTCCTCTTCCCTACCTGTCCTAGCATTGCTAAGGCATTTGGTAAACATGCCAGGCATGTTACTGGAGTTTAATAATCAGCGGCTACAGACCACTGTAGAATATTTGCTGCAACAGCTTTCGGCCTCACATTCTTTGGCATTCTTTTCCACATCAGCAAACTACTGTAGTTGTCTAGAACAAAACCAAAGCAAGGGGCATTCTGACAAACAATGTTATTATTGGGCATAACCTTTTTAAAATCCGGAAATCAAAAATGGACATTTACGGTCAGGGCACTTGGGTTTCATTGTTGGCCATCAGCAACCTAGCTTGCCTGGTAAAACTTACCAGTACATTCACCAGGCTTTGGGACAAGGGGAGGACTTTCTATCACACGTGGATACTTCTTCACTAACACTATACCAATCTGAAGGCGTTATTTCTTTAGTATATCAGGGACATCACAGTGGTCAGCATCAGATGCAGGGAAAATAAGTATATGCGCAGATATTACTTTTTGATATTATAATACAAGTGGTTATGGTTTTGGCAAGGATCAGGTTACTTGTCTGGACCTCGGTGAGAGACCTTTCCAATGATACAGCCAACACCCTTATCAATGTTGCAATCAGAGAAGGAAGTTTATTGAGAAACAGAATACAAGCATTCAGTAGCTCGGATGAGAACGTTCTGCCAGTCTCGACCCGTGCACATATATTTGTTAGGTTACAGGTTATGATCCAAAAGCATTGAGTTATACATGATTGGATAAAATATAACTTGCAAAATAAGGCTAAGCAAAATATTCTTCTATGGGCATAAACTTTATACTTGGTACAGTTGTTTGTTTATCTGACCACAAGCAATTTCGTAATAGCCAGCTAGCTAGGCGTAGGCTATCAGGTTCCGCTTCTATAATTGTCTTTCGCAGGTAGCTTTTATCAAAAAGATAAAAACATGTTTACTGCTTCTAAATACTTATAAGGAGCATAGAAAGAAAAAGATGTTGAACCAGAGTTCAAAGGTTAACTAGGCCTTAGGTTAGGTTTGGATTCATCAACTGATATAAATAAACAATGTGGTTGACTTTCACCCACACTCATGTCTCTGTGTATTTCATTTATAGCACTCTTGTTTGAATGGTTTTGAATGGGCTGGTCCGGATTCAGGGGAGGCAGCCAATTAGTTCATGCATCTCTGCAATATCAAAATCATGCTAGAGTCTGAATAGTTAGAGAGATGGAAAATAATAATAAGTAATCCAAATAATAATACTGAAGTCTAGAATGTCTGAAAAAGTAAACAGGACATCGCATACCTGTATTTTTTAAATCTAGCAGCAAGTACATATGGAAGCACAGGGTTTGGTAGATTTGGTACTGGAGTTTTTTGATTGCACTGAAATACTAATGCAGTCCTAATGTGGCTTAACGTTAATGTTATCGCCCTTTCTTTGGAGTTTTCAGTAATGTCACCAGAAATGACTGACACTCCAAGCAACCACCCTTACGTGCAAATATTGTGGTTATTCTTCACAATGCCCAAGAAGCTCTCTTTGTCCTACTTAGTTTGGGTGCATGCTTTATAGTCAATAATCAGTGACTAAAACAAATAATTTATATCCTCATAGCACAAGAACTACAGGTATGGGACCTGTTATCCAGAATGCTTGGGACCTGGGGTTTTCCGGATAAAGGATCTTTCTGTAATTTGGATCTTCATAGATTAAGTCTACTAGAAAATCATGTAAACATTAAATGAACCCAATACGATGGTTTTGCTTCCAATAAGGATTAATTATTTATTGGTTTGAATCAAGTACAAGGTACTGTTTTATTACTTCAGGTATGGGACTTGTTGTCCAGAATGCTTGGGACCTGGGGTTTTCCGGATAAAGGATCTTTCCGTAATTTGGATCTTCATAGATTAAGTCCACTAGAAAATCATGTAAACATTAAATGAACCCAATACGATGGTTTTGCTTCCAATAAGGATTAATTATTTATTGGTTTGAAGGTATGGGACTTGTTATCCAGAAAGCTTGGGACCTGGGGTTTTCCAGATACGGGATCTTTCCCTAACTTCAGCCTTCATACCATAAGTCTACTAGAAAATCATATAAATGTAAATAAACCCAATAGGCTGGTTTTGCTTCCAATACGGATTCATTATATCTTAGTTTGGATCAAGTACAAGATTTTTTTTATTGTTACAGAGAAAAATAATATAATTTTTAAAGATTTGGATATTGATAAAATGGAGTCTATGGGAGATGGCCATCTTGTATCCACTATGCTTTATATTACTGTATTCTTTAGCTTTTTGTTACTCTCCATAATATGTTGTGCTGCTATTCTACATTTTATTTTTTTCATAATGAGGTCAGATTATTATTTATCATTATGAATATGCTATCACCATATTTCAATTTCCAATTATATAAACAATTTTTTTTTTAGTTAAACCAGTTTCTGCCATTTTTACAGTTCATAAATCCATGCAGTAGCAATATTGGAATTCTGAGATTTATATGCTTGACTCCTTGAGCATGGTGTTTAACATAACTGTACAGAACTCCCAAAATGTTATAATTGAAAGTATCTGCAAAGATACAGTTGTTCTCTGACTGGTGTAGAACATTAAATATGCACAACGGGGTTCAGATATTGTTACAAAGGAACTTAAATATTCCAATGAGGCACTCATTATGTTCAAACCAGAAGGTTAATTGGCCATATCAGGTGAGCTTTACTTTTAATTACAAAGATTAGTTCCAGTTGCAATCACTGCAACTTCACTTACACATGCTTCTTTACAGATCACTTCTTGATATATTAATAGCAAGTTATTATCATTATATAGGAAGGTAATTTCTGTTAAATTTTCATAAGAGCCTTACTAAAGAAGTCCAGAAGTAGGCCTGCAGAGCAGACCCTTTTTCTTTCTCTTTCTGTCATTATCCAAGTTTTCCGTTTGTGTGTGTATATATATATATATATATATATATATATATATATATATATATATATATATATATATATATATATATATATATATATATATATATTAGTTTTAAACTTAATGAGAATCATTAATTCTGATTAATTATACTCATCACCCACCTGTCAGCTATAACATTTATGTCTCTTATCCATGTCCATCATGTAGTGTCTGTCTGTCTCTCTAGAGTCATATACAAACACAGACTTATCCAAAACATTCATAAAAAGTTCCTAAATTCCAGTTACCCAAGTAGCAGCACATTGAGGGTGCCAGCATGGATGGTGGTGATTTGCAGCTGACTTGTAACTGATCTGAGGAATATGCCAGGGAAGCACAAGTATATGACAAAATCCTCTCTAGCCCCTCAATGTGTATAATGGAATGGCACTGTGTTTATAATACAATGTGACTTTTGAGGAGAAACTAATGAGCATGAATGGATGTTAATCAGAACTTAATCAAACTGTGAGGCGTGTAGTCTAAGACAATCACCTCCATATGTGCACAATTAATAATTCTCTCCAGAACTGAACTAAATGAAAGCGCTACTTGTTGAATTAATAATCACCATTTCCCCGTATGGAATAATTGTCAGGGCGGGGATATTTTGCAAATTGTGTTGGCACAAGTCTAACACATAATAGTGAACTATAATTCACAACTCATGTTTGAAGGATTATGCCTGTGGGGTAGGAACTCTATATTACACATAAGCATGGAGGAGGATCCCTTTAATGCATATTGATAAACTTTAACTCACAAATTAAATGACAGATTATGCCTGCTTAGCAGGAATCTAAATCATAAGGTATAAGGGAGGACTCATTTGAACTCATGAGAAGCGTTGGAAACACAGTGCTGGTACTATTTTGTAACAGCCCACAGCAGGGTCGGACTGGGTCGAAGGGACACCAGGAAAAAATGTTAGGTCAAATTTTTGACACTTAGGTCTAGTAAAGGATCATATTTCATGCAAAAACAGGCAAAACCAAGAACCCGGCCAAGCATAATTCAAACCCTGTACAGAAGTAAAAATGTGTTATCCGAACCCCCGAAAGCCGGGTTCAGTCCATCCCTAAATTGCCATAAATTACCAAATGTGATATATAACCACATATTAAAACAACCACAACAATAAAACTTCAGTAACAAAGTAAAGTTTAAAAAAGTGGTAAAAAATTGCAGAATATCAACCCCCATTTGTGGCTCCAGACAACTTTACCCCAATATGAAAGTTATTAAAAATGGCTGCCCCAGATGATTTCTTGGACATAAAAGAGGGGAAACAGGATAACATTTTGGGTTAATGGAATTATGGGACATTTCCCTGTCTCAGTTGCAAATGTTGCAATCACATTATTTGTGCAAAAAAAAAAAAAAAAAAAAAAAAAATATATATATATATATATATATATATATATATATATATATATATATATATATATATATATATATATATACAAGGATAAATAAAAGGTAGCTAGAATTTCTGAATTAATCACTAACATTACACAGTTGCAATTAACATTTAGTTGATTTGATGTTCACTACTCTCTAGCACAAATCACTTAAACCTCTGTCTTAACAGTCCTAACAGGAAAATTGGTTGTAGTGATTATATGACCCCTAGAATAACACCACAGCAAGTTTACAAAATGTCATTTTATTTATAGATTTTATTTTTACAAAAACAAAAGAGAAAGACAAACAGGATTGTCACCTACACAAAGGCTGGGTACAGCTTTTTACATATAATCAGTGATAGTTTCAAAGCAGAGGAAAGCATTTAACATAAGGTTATCAAGGTGTACACAAAATTGTACATATACTGTAATTCAATTATCTGGTGGGTGTTGACATCTAACCATGGTTCCCATGTTTTCTGAAACTTCCTGGGTCTCCCCCAATCATTGTATGTCAATTTGATTAGAGGCAATGTAGCATTTATTAACTCAACCCATTACTGTTGTGTAGGAGAATTGGGGCTCCTCCATTTCATAATTACTTAACTTTTTTGCATAGAACATAAGGGAGCATAGCATTGTTTTAGATTTTTGTAAGTGCGCTGATGTAAGCAGGTCACTTGAGACCTTATTCCAGGGAGGGATAAGGATGCATTCATTTAGTGAGTAACTTCTGTCCAGTATGTTATTACCCTTATGGCTTTCCTAAATCAAGAGGAGGAATCTGGCCTCTCCAATGCCCCATTTCACACATCCTTCTAGTCGTCCCATAGCTTTAAGCCTCATGGTTGTGATATATATTTGGTGGATCATCTGATCTTACATTCTGTGCCTGACTCGCCTAGATTGATGAGGCAATCAGCCAATCACCATGTCATAGTCCTGCCCCTGTGATGTGTCCGGCACAACATCACAGGCAAACCCAAGCAGCATCACAGCCATTACCCCATGATGTCACAGCCCGGCACCCTGTCTGGCTTTCTGGACAGGGAAAGGTAAAATGCCTAGTAGAACCTCTATGGAAAATGGGGGTTGTATATACACATCCACCAAGATCAAGGTTTGATTAATATTAATATTACAGTGTATAACAAATTACATATAAAAAAAATATATTTATCTTTAGTAAATGAGAACCGCCCATTATGTATTTTATTTGACTACAATGGAAGTTTAAGATAGAAATGATTCCATGATAGTAATTCCTTTATTGGGATGATCATGTCTATTGCTAAGCTCTTTGGAAAATAATGTGTTAAGCAAGCTTTGTTCAAAAAAGAAGACCCATTACTTATTGTTCTGCCGTATTTAATCTGCACGTCACTTGTAAAGACACACAGCATTTAAATAGAGCTGAAATTCATGTAACATCAATTTTCACTAATTATTGTGGACTTTGTAGGCATTGATACCTTTCAAGGGACAATTATACAGATATGAGGTTAAATGAAGCGTGGTCCTTGCTGTGGAATAACATACAACAGAAGATTTTTGTTTACAGCTGTATCCACAACAGATATACTGAGGGATGATGTACAGTAAACTATTTTTAAAGTTGCTCAGTCGAGTAATAAATAATTATACAGAAAGAATGCAAATTGTGCACCATACATAGGAGCTTTACAGTGAAAAGAATTAAAAGAAAAAACAATGTGAAATATAAGCATTGCAATGTTTAGATGGAAGACACCAGATGGGACAGATAATAAAACAAATCTGTTAAAATAAGCATCTCTTAATTGTCATTTTACAATCACAATTGATCCATGCTGTGTCATTACACAATGATGTTCATATACAACTTTGCCAACTTTTCTCATTATAGATTTTATTTAGCACAAATAATATACATTAGGGGGTTATTTATTAAAGTCCGATATTTTCTGGTTGGACTTTTAAAGGGGAAAATGTGGGGAAAAAACCCTTATCCATTATTTAATAAACCCTAATGCTGTTAAACATCAGAGTTAAAAAGTACTCCAACTCAGACCTGCCAAGTTCATGTAGAGGTCAATGGCAAATATCCCGTTGATATCCTGATCTGCGCTGGGGGGGGGGGTGGCCAACGCGTGTATGTAAGCACATGCATTTTTGTACAGCTCCGGATTTTGTGCCACTCTACGCTGGAAAAACAGCAGTCCCAGAGCGCTTTAAAGTGGAAAACCCAGCCAACGTCAACTGCAGGCATGTCTCGACTCAAAACAAAGCAAGTCCCTTTGCAACTTACCGCGTTTTATGGGTCTCAGCCGAAGGCTCCATGAAGAGAGTCAAGATGGCACCCGGTCTTTGCCAGCGCACATTGATGCTGAAACAACACAGCATACAGCTAAGTACAGCTAAGTACATGGAGGGAATGCAGGGCATTACAGAGACAAATCTGAAAGCCATGTTAATGCAGCTAAGAGGAGATATCTGCACAGACACTAAGCGGGCAGTGCAGGAGTTAAATACTGAACTTCAGGCCATAACT
Organism: Xenopus laevis; assembly: GCF_017654675.1. Lineage (NCBI taxonomy): Eukaryota > Metazoa > Chordata > Amphibia > Anura > Pipidae > Xenopus > Xenopus laevis. Next base: position 80,286,439 of record NC_054380.1, read on the forward strand.
GAGCGCACTGACCACCTTGAATCTAAGATGGTGCATTTGGTGGAAGTGCGGAATACTATGGCAGACATGGTGAATAATCATGACTCAGAGATTGATAGGCTGCAAGCTAAAATTGCAAATATGGAGGATCGTTCCAGGAGAAACAATGGCAAACTTAAGCTGGCCACAGAGACGTAAAGATCCGATCGTACGAATCAACATACGATCGGACTTCCCCATCTCCCAACCTGCCACTAACCATTCCGATCAAATAAATTACAAAATAACAGATCAGCTGATGTTCTGCCCCTGACAGCAATCGTACAAAGTTATGTCCGACAAAGCTAGTGACAGTCTCCCTATGAAAATCGTATTATCGGCAATACATACAGAGATATTACCTGCAGCCGACAGAAATCTTCTAACCTGTCCGATCGACCAAACGACCGATCTCCGTCGGACGAAAAATGTCGGGACTCTCTACACACGGTCCAAAAATCATACGAATCCTCGATTCGTACGATCAGATCTTTGCGTCTATGGCCAGCTTTAGGGGATACCTAAGGAGATTTTACAGCCCCAGCTATGTCAATATGCTCAAGACCTTATATTAAAGGCTCTCCCAGAAACCCCTGCGGATCATCTCATAATAGATCATATTCACAGAATTCCTAAGCCTAAACATGCACCAACAGGTGCGGTCAGAGATGATAACATCAAAATCCACTTTTACCATATAAAAGAAGACCTGATGCGCTTCATCAGGCAGCAGAACTCCATTCCACAGCCTTACGAAAAAGTACAGGTTTTTGCTGACTTATTGGCGGCAACTATGGCTAAGAAATGCGAGCTTGCAGTTATTACACAAGCGCTATGCCAAAAAGAAATACCGTACAAGTGGGGATATCCAACCAAATGAATTGTCTAGTGGCAAAACTCCACAAGAATTATCACAAGTGCAGCGGAGGGAAAAGCAGTGTTAACGCAGTGGAATATTCCAGGTGAAATACAGCACAAACCTCACCTAGCGCAAAGTAACCTGTACATGGAAGGAGAATGGAGCAAAGTCAAGACTTGAGTTGTGAATACCGCATTGCAACAACATCCTTTAGCCCTGGGTCGCATATACCCAGATTGACCTCCCAGGCACTGGAGTAAGGTCAACTGTGATCTTAAAAACTAATTAAACAGACTTAAGGAGGAAGCAAACCTTCACATTTTGAGTAAATGTCAGAGCCAACTTACAAAACTTAAGAGTATTCACTATGTCATGGGTAATAGAGCATCGTCTGTTCTGTTCTTAAAAAAATGATTAATACAACAAACCCTACAACACAGAACCCCCAGGTGTTAAGAAATGGGTAGATATGGAAGATTGGATATATAAAAGTCACTTCGGTCATACTGGGAAATCTCATATGTGGACTATGGGGAGACATCATCGAACAACAATGGAACATTTACCCCCGCCAATCCATGCTACACTACTTACCTGGTACGCAACCAGGACAAACCGCAATTTATCCAAGCCGATGTGTTCTTTGGTACTACTCACCACCTTAGAGGACACTATACTTAAATTTAAGGAAATGGCAGAAACTGGGCATCATATGGGTGATATATATGATCGAGAAGGATTACAAACATTCTCCATCTTACAACAGAAGCGTAAGTTACCTGCTGATCAACTTTATACTTATTTGAGGATACAACATTACCTTCAGACGAATAAATGGCTGGGAGCACATTAGCCAACCTGGTTTGAACTTAAGTGCTGGACACCTGCACTGAAGAGCAAGGGCACCATGATCATCTACAACTTACTAGTATTGAAAAATATGGACAAACCCCCGGCAGCGCTTGGAAGATGGCAAGCCGACCTCCAAATTCCCTTAACTGCGGATCTTTGGCAATACCTTTTTAAACAAACCTTTAAGTTTTCCAAAGCACTAAACCACCATGAACTCACTATTAAACTTATGTACAGATGGTATATGACACCGGAAAAGATCCATAAAGCCTTTCCCAACTCATCCAATCTCTGTTGGAGATGCCAACGAGAAGAGGGGACCATGTTGCATATCTGGTGGAATTGTCCGATATTCACTGGGACACAGTTAGATGGCTCATCGAACAAACCACGGGCATACCCATTACACTCCGACCCACGCTGTTTTGAGATTCCTCATGAGCTTTGAGATTCCTCATGGAGACTAGAGTCTCAAAAGAATAATAATGCAAATACTCCTGGCAAGCAGGAGCTTATTAGTGCAACATTGGAAGCAGAATATACTACCCTCCCACAGAGAAATAGTTAAAGAAGTTAAACATATTCAATTGCATGAACGAACATTCTACTACCATCAGCTCAGGGCATGAAAGAAAATATCAGAGCGGGGCATGTGTAAAAGTTTTGTGGAAATCCTTAGTAATATACATGTATTATGGGAATGCATACTCAAATTTATGATTTACCTCATTTAGGTAGCTGCCAGTTCTCCATCTCCCTTCTTTCCTTCTTCTCCTTCCTCCCTTATTCTTCTTTCTCTTCTTTGGTTTTCTGAAAATGATGTAAAAATGACAAAAATTGTTAATAAAAAAGATTTAGCGGTTGTGGGCGTCAAATTCGAAAAAGTCTGAGTTTTCGGTTGTCAAATCCGATGGGGTTTTCAGGGACAAATCCAAAATATTCACACAATTCAGATTTTTTTATCACAATTTTCTCTAGTTTTTTGTAGCACAAGAAATTTTCAGGAAAAGTCTGTGCAGATTTGGTAGTTTACAGAAAACTGTGAACATTTTTTGGATTTTGATAAATAACCCCTTTACATTTGAAGGAATATTTCAGTATTTATTGTGAGGAATTTAATCAGTTCAGTAGCATTTAGGGCAGGATACTACAGCTGTAGTCATCATTATCACATATTTTGTTTTACGCTCCAGCTTCATATATACTGTATATAGTCAGAGTAGAGAATCAAGTATATTGGTGTGAGAACATAATGCTGAAAGATAACTATGAAGGAGCTGCTAGAACATGGCTGATTGTGGGCCTTATTCACAAATGGGACTAAGGGCAAAGTGAAAAATTGTAAATGTTAGTTATTGTGTTTGTTTTTTTAAAGAAAGGGAATGTACATCAAACAACATGTACAACTAAAAGTACAATATAATGTGAAGGAAACGCATCAGAGACATACTCTCAATCATGGACCATCCCTTCCTTCCTTACAGGGGAATTCCTCAGCTGAAGCTTATCATAGTGCAAGAAATGAGATTAGTGAGGCTCTTTTAGAAATATGTACTAGAGCAGTAGCCCATAGCAATCATTTGACTCTGGGGTTTTATCAGTTAACTGCAGGTAGAATATAGGTTGCTTATTTGGTTGCCATTTGTTGGTGTAACATAGGAGTCAAAAGTATTTTCCCTTGATGTAAACTGATACACTTCTGGGTGCCCTCTGGTTCTGAAGTTTGCATTTTTTATATTTACTGAATAAATTCAAAAGAGACATCTCAAAACTCGGAAGAAATCCATATTAGTAGCAAAACTCTCTTATTGAGTTTATTGATTAAATTCCTTAGTAGATGTAAGGAATGGTGATCCAAATTACAGAAAGATTTATTATCTGGAAAACCCTAGGTCCCAACCATTCTAGATAATAGATCCTATATGTACTGTACAATATATAGCAGTATGCATTTTGAAACAGGGTCTATGGTTTTACCAATCTTTGAGGGAACGCTGAGGGGGTTATTTATCAAGGTCAAATTTTAGAATCAGGTGATTTTTTTAACTCAAATAAACTCAAATGTACTCACAACTCCAATGGCAGGTTAATTATGAAAAAACGTGAACGTCTAACATTCTATTTAATAGGAACGACCATTGTCAGGAAGGCTATTAACATCTTCAAAAGGTTCTACATGAACTTGGCTAGTTTTAGATGGCAAATTATCGAATTAGAGCTGTTTTCAGGGTTCAAATTATAATTTGAATTTGTGGTTTTAAACTTTAAATTTTGAGTTTTGACCAAAAAAACAATTTGAAAATTCAAATTAACCATTCGAACCTTAGTAAATGTGCCCCTGAATTTCATCATGACCTACAGGTTAAAAATGCTTCTGTAATAGCAGTTGATGGATGCTGATGGGCAAATTGATGATTTATTAAGGATCATGATAGGGTAAATTGATGCCTGAATGCACTTTCATGTTCTGCAGTTTATTGATATTATTTGTTTATGACACAAAACATTTTGTGGAAAAAAATACATAGCGTTTGTATAAACCAGATAGGGAACAAACAAAAGCTACTGACTCAGAAAAAGTAGGAGTTAAGTTCAGGAGCTCACTTGCATTTTCTGGCTTCAATTTGCCTGGTCATGATCATAGATGAATCATAAATCTGCCCCAAGTATCAGTTCGTTCCTCAGACATTTAGATTATTAAATTGCTGGAGCATAGGGAATGTATACTATAACATAGCCTGAATATATGCACATCTTCAGGAGATTCATTACCTAACATTTAGGGGCAGATTTATCAAAGGTCGAATTATTGTATTGTATTGGAAAATACTTTGAAATTCGACCATCGAATAGAATTCTCCGACATTCGAATCATATTCCAATCGTAGTATGATCATACGATCGTACTTTGAATGATTTTATCGAACGATTTTCCTTCGAATATAAAAAACATAGAAAATTGCTCTGGAAGGTCCCTATAGGCTAACATAGCACTTCGGCAGGTTTAAGTTGGCGAAGTATTGAAGTCGAAGTATTTTTAAAGAGACAGTACTTCCATTATCGAATGGTCGAATAGTCGAATGATTTTTACTTCGAATCGACACATTTACTAGCAACATCTCCAGTTGCCAAAAGTTAAGCACACCCAAGTTATTGTATATACTTACCTGAAACCCCGGGCCAGTTGTCTTCCAGTACTGGTTATTTCAGTACATTTAACAATACTCTGTCGTGTTTACTAACAATGGATAATAACCTATGCATAACTTTAATGGGAAATATTACTTATTTGTTGTGAGATGCATATCCTAGAGGTGGTTATGTTTTTTTCTTATGGCGACTTTTTTGTCTCTGCAACAATTTTGTCTTGGTGACTTTTTTGTCTCTGTGAAATGTTTCACAATGGATTTTTGCTGCAGTTTTGCATCAAAATTCTCCAATGGTGAAATGCGGAATTTAGCTGTTTTGAGACCATTTTTGAGACCAAAAAGTTGCCTTCATGCAGAACAGTCTTCTGCTTGCCTGGTGCCAGGGTTCGGTATGTGGTGGATGGAGTGGACATATTATTCGGAGGGGCACGGGATGACCCAGTGATCGTGGTACTCATTGGAACTAATGATAGTAAGAATGAGTTTAACTCAAGAATGAGTTTAACAAGCTAGGTGAAAAGAGGGCAAGAACTTCCAAGGTAATTTTCTCACATATTTTACCTGTGCCACAAGCAACATTAAGGAGACAGTGGGAAATTAGGAAGTTTAATGTATGGCTGAGAGATTGGTATTGAGTTTTTTTTTTTTTTTTATTGAAAACTTTACAATAGAATATGAACATAATTTAGACGAAAATTACAATTACATTACACTCATACAGAACCACCCCCCCAGTCCACTGGCCAAATATCCTGATGGATAGAATGACAATAGGACAAAGACAGTCTCACGCTTTTGAATTGGTATAGGGAAGAGGGATTTGGGTATTTGGAGAATTAGGACGATTTCTCATTTTGGCGACAGGCTCTTTGTCAGGGATGGGCTGCACCTCAATGATGATGGTGCTTTTGGGGAGAAGATTGTTAGAGGGTTGGAGGAGATTTTAAACTAGACGTGGGGGGAGAGGGTGCAGTAAGGGATTCTGTGGAAGATAGGTTAGATGAAGTAGTCGGCATCGTAAGGGAAAATGGCGGAGGAGATTTGGTTGGGGGTACTGTTAAGGATAGGTAGAACCACATGTTGTATATACATAATTCTCATGATGGTACCAATATTAAGTACCAATTAACTAAGGGTCGAAAAAAACTTTGAATTTCGAAGTAATTTTTGGGTACTTCGACCATCAAATAGGCCAAAATTCGATTTGAATTGAAAAAACAAATTAGACCATTTAAAAATCAAAGTACTGTCTCTTTAAAAAACAGACTTCGACACTTCACCACCTTAAACCTGCCGAATTGCTGTTTAGCCTATGGGGGAACCTCCTATAACCTATATCAGCCGTTGGCTACGTTTTGAGAAGTCAAAGGTTTTTTTAGTAAAATTGTACGATCGTACGATCATACGATTAAATCGTACGATCATACGATTAAATCGTACGATCATACGATTAAATAGTATGATCATATGATTAAATCGTACGATCATAAGATTAAATCGTACGATCATATGATTAAATCGTACGATCGTATTATTAAATTGTATGAAGCGAACGATTCAAAGGATTTTAAATTTAAGGAAGAAACATTCGACTATCGTACTATACCTATTTGATGGTCGAATTTCGAAGTTTTTTCACTTCGAAATTCAACCCTTGATAAATCTGCCCCTTAATATATGTTTTTAAATGCAAGGAGTCTAATTGGTAAAATAGGAGAGCTGGAGATGCTGGCACTGGAAGGGAAATAAGATGTGATTGGTGTTGCTGAAACATGGCTGAATGAGTCTCATAAATGGGCAGTTAATATCAGTGGCTATACTTTGTTTGTCTGTGACAGATGCAATAGAAAAGGAGGAGGGGTATGTCTGGTTGTTAAGCAGAACTTAAAAGCTAATATAAAGAAGGATGTGCTGTTAGAAAATGAGGGGGCAGAAGTCTTGTGGGTGGAGTTCTTCAATGATTGGAAAGAGTTCAGCAAATTAATTGCAGGAGAATGCTATAGACCCCCTAATGTGAGAGGAGGAGGCTAGGCTCCTGATATAAATAGAAAAGGCTGCTAGTTTGGGGAAAGTAATGTTACTGGGGGATTTTAATTACCCAGACATTGACTGAAGCAAAGTGTACTGTCAGGTCATTTAATGGAACAGGTTTATAAACTTGCTGCATGCCAATTTATGACACAGGTTGTTGAAGAGCCAACCAGAAACAGTGCTATACTGGATCTAGTGATCTCTAATGACCCAGAAAGTATAGCAAATGTGCAAGTAATTGAAAACCCTGGGTAATAGTGACCATGATGTGGTCACATTTAGGGGGGTATTTATTAAAACTAAAAAAAATTCTCATTATATTTAATAGAAAGATTTGACCTAACTCTCTAGCACGATTTGGCTTAATTCACTAAAAATCTGAATGAAAATTGTATGTGCAGGAAAAGTCTCAACACAATCGTGTGATGATTTGAATCATGCAACTTTACAGTTGTAAAAGGGGACATCTGACAGTGATTTTTACATAAATTCAACAGGTTTTAGCTGCCAAATTTTCACATTCCGTTTTTAAGCAGCTTTAGAGCTTAATAAATCTCGCAAAAAATGTTTTTTCTTTTAAAAATTTTGATTTTCCCCCTAAAAAATTTGAGGCTTAATGTCTGGTGCAAAATACAAATGTACACTTTGGCAACAAAACACCAGTTCAGAAAAGCACATTTTAGCTCTTTAAAGGAATTGTTCAGTGTAAAAATAAAAACTGGGTAAATGGATAGGCTGTGCAAAATAAAACATGTTTCTAATGTTTGTGCATTTTTTTTATTCCCTTAAAGGAGAAGGAAAGCCCCAGGGCGCAAAACCCCTCCCCCCCTCCCTGTGTTGCCCCCCCCTCCCTCCTCCCCCCTGGCCTACCTGTCCCCCTGGGCAAATGCCCCTAACTTGTTACTCACCCCTCTGTGCAGGTCCTGTCCACGGAGTTCGCAGTCGCCATCTTCTCCCACGCGCGTCTTCTTCCTGCTCTGACCGGCGTCTTCTGGCGCATGCGCAGTAGGAACAGGTACCGGTACAGCTCTATTGCGCATGCGCCGAATGTCACGAATGAAATCGGAAAACTTCGTGACATTCGGCGCATGCGCAATAGAGCTGTACCTGTACCTGTTCCTACTGCTCATGCGCCAGAAGACGCCGGTCAGAGCAGGAAGAAGACGCGCGTGGGAGTAGATGGCGACTGCGAACTCCGTGGACAGGACCTGCGCAGAGGGGTGAGTAACAAGTTAGGGGCATTTGCCCAGGGGGACAGGTAGGCCAGGGGGGAGGAAGGAGGGGGGGCATCACAGGGGAGGGGGGGGAGGGGTTTTGCGCCCTGGGGCTTTCCTTCTCCTTTAAGAACAAATGTAGAAGCACCAAGAACCAACATATGTGGCTTAATACAGGAGTTAGGGTTAATAGGAGAGAAGAGAAATCAGTGTTTGCAGATGACACAAATTAAGTGGCTAATTGGCAGATGAGATTCAATGTTTATAAATGTAAAGTCATGCACCTGGGATGTAAAAATATCCATCCACGTATACCCTTAATGGGACTGCACTACGCAAATCCATAATGGAAAAGGACCTTGGAGTCATTTTAGATAATACGCTTGGGTGTAGCAAGCAATGCCAGTCAGCAGCATCAATTGCAAATAAGGTATTGAGCTGTATTAAAAGGTTCTCATGTTCTTCTATTACACTATTTAAGGGTTAATTGGATAAATTATAAATTATGCCACTTAGGCAGTAACTGAGATGGGTAGTTAAAGATGTTCAGATTACTAAGGAAAAGGAATAAAAGAGACATAAAAAGAAGAAACAATGACAGCATACTCTTGTACAGTTATAGCTGTGCAGTTGAAATCACTGCTGGATTTACAAACCCTTAGGCACGCCTTTCTGGCTCAAATTATGCAGTGCATGGGGGGGGGGCTTGTTTTTCATATAGTAGCTACTTTCAGCATGACCACTTTTGGGGGCAGCAGCTATATTTGTGCGTTTTTGTTATCCAAACAGTGGTGGGAAATTCTTTGGCACTTCTCACAAGTCATTTATTTATTCAACACAACAGGACCAATGACACCAACAATTAGCAGCCTAAAATAATAAGATGCATTCTTATAAGATACTTTAGGTTAACTGGAATGTTTGCAGGATATTTATTCAAAATAGCTACATATGGTTCTGCTGTGGAAAAATCTAGTAAAGTTTAGGGCACAAGGAAAAAATAAAAACAGCAATAGCAAGGTTACGAAGGAAATGGAAATTGGGTAACACAAATTTGATATGTTTGGGGCTATACCATAAAAATTTTGGTATGTCATTCAGGTATATGTATAGGCTACTCAGATTTTTTTTTCTCACCATAATAAGAATGGCCGAAAGCCAGTTTCCTTAAATGGGATGAGACTATCACTCTACATATTTTGATATAAAATTACACTTCAAAACGCAGGCATTTTTTAATCCAATAAAGTTGTCTCCAGATAGCAGTAATGTATGGCGACAGGACAGACAATGTCAAAATATTTTTATTTTAGTTTTTCCTCTTTTGGTTCTAGAGTAGGGTAAGTAGAGATATAGTGACTTGATGCTTCTTTTCAACTATCATTTGGTAGAGTGTATGAACTCTTAGAATCTCCTTATATTCATCCTGTTAGAGAGTCTCCCACTGGGGGTCATTTGGAGCAAACAAAACAAAGCCTAATCTTATTCTGTGCTGGAGTCTGATCAAGCTGTGAGAAGTATTGAGATATGTTTGAGAATAAAACTATAGAACAGCCGAGCATGAAGCGATATTTCAGAATGTAATAGCCAGTTTAATGACTATATATCTATCTGTGACAGTCAAGGCTGTCACAGTCATTGGGTTTTATAGAAGACATCAGAAGCCGAAATGTAGACAAAAGTTTATTTACACCATACAACATTTTAAATATTTTATACAGAGCTGCAGCAGGGAAAGCTGCAATCGAGCTTTCCAGAGAAAACTGCAATAATAAAGATGTGAAATATATTATTCATATAAAAGTGAGATTATTACTTTATTGCATTTAAAGCAATGAAGAATGTAGCTCAACAAACATTCATTTAATGACAGAAAAGTTTGCTTTTTTTTATATTATAAAGTAAAAAGTGTAGTAATGGCCGAACGGACTGTTATAAACTTTAAAAACTGCATATATACATTGTGCTTCATGGTGAAGTTTTTTGAAAACTAAACCAAGTGAAGCTGTTACAACATGAATTGTTGTTTGAGGTTGATCTATAAAGATTACCTTACAAATCCATTCCACAGGTACTTACAACACAGGATGGTAAGATTTGTACACCTGGTTCTGCACTAGATTTTCTAGTGAGAGAAGACAAGGGAAAAAAAAGAAGGAAATTAAAAAAAGAAAAGAAAAAAGAAAAAAATAAACACTGACATTTGGCACATGAAAAGCCTGACACTAAGAAGTCACAAAAGTCCAGATGTCAGGCTTCCAACGTCTCTCACATTTGTCAGTGCAATGACTTGCTGTCTTTTTTTGTTCAGTTTGTTGGTTATATTAAACTTCTGTTTGAAAGTCTCCTTCTTGAACATCTAAAGGCAAATTCAGACACTTTTCCCATTCAGAGGGTCTAAGTTCTAAAGTATTGTTTGCTTCTGAATCTAATACATTTATTGTTGTGTAATGTTGATATTCCGTATTTTTGAAACTGTCCCATGGGTTCTTGTTTACTGGTGGGTTGTCCTGCAGGTACAAAAAATGAGACATACATTGTTATGTTAAAACAAAGAATAAGAGAAATATTACATTCTCATGTTCACATTTGTTGTACAGTTGAAACAGTGTTTATGTTTAGGGATGGGTGAATTTGTCCCATTTCGTTTCGCCAAAAATAAGCCGCCGGCAAAAAAGTCTATGGGCGTCAAAATTGTTTTGACGCGCGTCTTTTTTATTTTGACGCACAACGCCATACAAGTCTATGAGTGTCATTTTTTCGGCGCAAGAAGACAAAAACATTCGCCCATCCCTATTTATGTTTGTATCTAATAGTACAATGCATATAGCACACATGCTGATGCTTTTGATCACGAAAATAATCAAGTTTATCTTCACTATCCCTCTCAGCATCTGTTTCTCTTAATTCTATCTTCTTGCAGCAGTTGGCTGTCAGATTTTCATTCACAGTTAGATCCAATATATCTTATAGGGGGGTTTCCTTTTTCTAGCAAATTAATTAGAGCTCACTCAAATAACTGATTCCAGTACAAACAAAATCTATCAAAATAACTGCCTTTTGCACAAATCCTGCATGTAGAGAGACACGATGTCTGGTGATTTTTATAGAGTGAGCTCTAATACATTATTGAGATTTTCTTCTTCAAAGTTTCAAAGCTGAATTTATGAACCCAGTTTCAGTATATGAATTTGACTGCTGAATAAAAAATTAATGACTAAATGATTGATTGAATAATCTGTATAAGCTAGATACATTTTAAATATTAATAAAACTGGTTATTATGAAACAGGTTGCAGAATCATGCCCCACCACCTGGCCAGTAATGATGCTTGATGCCAATGTTATTAATAGGGAATAGGGGCCTACCAGCAGACTTATCACCTTGTGCAGACAGATGCAGCCTGCAGAGATGGCAGAACCCTTCCTTATTTCAGCCAGCTACAAGAGCTCTACAGCATATTTATTTAAATGTCTTTGCTGTTTTCATTAACCTGGTCTAGGGCAGCATACCTGGGGATTATGTCTACTTTAGAAGACATTTCTTTTCACTGGCTGACTTATTATTGACATTCATATGCTTGAAGGATCTTCCTTTTACAAATCTCTTCAGGCAGTCAGTGTTGTTCCCAGAAATGTCTTTACAAAAGACGTTAAGACTATGCCCTTCTAACAATGACCTCTGTAAGAAAAATTCTACTGAGGTGCACAAGGTGCGGGTTCAGTATGATGATATGTTTAAAATATATATATATTTTGGGAGTTTTACTTTGAAAGCAGCTAGTAAGTTGCAGGTAAAACGTATTCGTCCCTTTTATAAAATGTATAATTAAACCATAGAATTCTTAATGAATCAGATGAAAATTGAGCATAGGACTGGCCAGATATGGGATGACTTTGACGTAGTTGGCCAGCTTAAATATATTGCAATATATGGACAAACAATCCCTGTGTTGTTTAAAGGGTAAGGCATTTTTCAGTAGCAGTATGCACAAAATGTCTCTGTCTTAAATATATTGATAATGGGTTGAGTGCAGAGGAATCTTGTATTTGTCTATATGTATTTTGTGGTCACACCCTCATTGCACCCCCGCCTAATGTTTTTAAAAACTAGTGGTGAGCACAACTTTCCCTTGTTTTTTATATATATATATATATATATATATATATATATATATATATATATATATATATATATATATATATATATATATATATATAAAAATCTGAGTTACTAATCATGGTTGCTTATTTGTCCCAGCAGTCAAATTAGCAGATCATTATCCAATAAGGCAGCACATTTGGTATGCTAATTCAACCAATAGTGCTCCATATCTGCTTGTTACCAGCACCATCCAATGACCAGATTAGATGGGAGAGCCATTCAGTCTATTGGACTAATGGTCAACTAATTGCTATAATGGAATCAATAGCCATACAATTGGAATATTTTTAGTAGCTGGTAGAAGTGTTGTCCTGCAGCGCTGGGGTTCTAAAAATCAATTCCAATCTGTGCACTGTATGCACAGTGCCTGTACTGTATGTTCTCCTTGTGTCACTGTAAGTTTCCTCTAGGTTTCCTCCCACACTACAAAAACAGTCAAGATAATTGGCTCCCAAATTAAACTGATCCTAGTAAAAAAGTGATAGGGACCTTAATTTGGAAACTTCACTGGGTATAGACTAAAATTGATTGATCAAGAATCTTTGTAAAGCACTGTGTAAAAAAAAAATATAAAAGAGATACAAATCAAAAAAAAAATATTGGTCAATGTCAATGTTTTTATTTGATTTTTATTATTTCATGAACAGGGCTTCAATTTCCTAGCTTTAATAAAAAAGTGGATTTACCATTTTAATCGAGATAAACATATAAAAGGACAAAATACAACAACATTGGCTTAATTGGTTCTGAATTTAATTATCTTATAACATCCAGTAAAAAGCATTACATTTTTGTACATAAGAAACCTAATTAAAGGAGAAGGAAATGCTTTGTGCACTTGGGGGTGCCAAATGTTAGGCACCCCCAAGTGATTGTATTGACTTACCTGAAACCCCGGGCCAATGCTGCTATCAGCAGAAAACTGCACCGTCCCGGGGTTATATCAGTGAGCACCACGGAGCGATCCTCTTCTGTCTTCCGCTTTCCTTCACGGACCTGTGCATGCACAGTAGAACGAAAAGCCAAACTTCAACTAAAAAGTTGGCTATTTCGTTCAACTGAGCATGCGCCTGCCCCTGGAAAATTTGAAGAATGAAGAAGCCTGGAAGATCGCTCCATTGTGCTCACTGGTAGGAGCACCAGCCCGGGGTTTCAGGTAAGTTAATAAATCACTTGGGGGTGCCTAACATTTGGCACCCCCAAGTGCAAGAAGCCTTTCCTTCTCCTTTAATGACTGGCATAATCACAGCCAGATCTGTTTAACAGTCAACATTTAATTTTTCTCTCTATGGTTGATTTGATTGGTTTTGACCTATATGAGATTTATGACATTTACTAAATGAAAAGATAAAATGTGCTTGTACATGTACATAAAGGCAGGAAGTGGAAAGTTCAAATAAAAAGTCCAAAAGGCAGAGGGGCAAATTTAATAAATAAGGTGCTAAATTACATCAGTGCAGTTGCCTATAGCAATGAATCAGAGCTTTATTTTTAATTATAAAGTGATTGATTGCTGATCAAAAATAATTGATTGCTATTGGCTACTACACTTGTGCAATTTAGTGCCTATATGGTAAATGATCCCTAGAAACTGCACCATTTTTTTTACATTTTCATATTAAAACCATATAAAACCATAGCATGATTTGCTACTATCATGCTATGAAAAGTATTACAGGCAAGACAGTTACTGGACATCACTCTCAGAATTCATTATTTAAATATTACCTGTATTGCAGCAAAAAACAATTGCAGTTAGTAATCCTAGGGTTACTGACATCTGTCATTTACAGGTGCCATTTGTTGCAAAACAGTATTGCTTTAAGGTGTACCATGTAAATGAGTTATTTCTCTGCTTTGTAAAACCATTAGTGATGAGCGAATATATTCTCCAGGCATGGATTTGAAATTCCGCATTTTGGCACCTACAAATATTTTTGCGAAACTGTGGCAAAAATTTGCAATAAAATTGCCGCAATAAAAAAGTTGCAGCAACAAAAAAGTTGCCGCAACAAAAAAGTTGCCGCAACAAAAAAGTTGCCGCAACAAAAAAGTTGCCGCAACAAAAAAATTGCTGAAATAAAAAGATTTACTTTTATGCATTTGGGAGCAAATTTATTAAGGTTCAAATGATAAATATACATTTTTGAAATTATTTTGGTCAAAACTCGAATTTGATTTAGAATGTGAAATGTATCACTTCCCGACCCTGAAAACAGTTCTAATTCAAATTCGCCACCTGAAACCTGTCGAGTCAATGTCAAGGGCTGAGGTCTGTTGAACCATTTGAAGACGTTAATTGCCTCCTTTTTTTTTTTTGGGAGGAAAACTAGATTAAAATTCGATTACAATTTTAGGGTCATTCATATTCGATCCGATATATGACGTTTGAGTTTTTTCATAAATAACCCATTCAAATTTCTTAAAGTTTAAAAAAATTCACATAACTTCAAAATTCAACCTTTGATAAACCTGCCCCTTGAAGTGAGAAACAATTGTCGCTTGACAATTGCATTTCACAAATTTTTCACCGTTTCGTGAATTTTTCCAGAGTTCAAGAATTTTTCGCCGAAGCGAAACAGGACAGATTCGCTCATCACTAAAAAAAATTCTAAAGTTTCACTTTCACAATGGGCTGGAAGCCACTACAGATCTGATCATTACTGTTAAGGCTGTCTTAGCATCTAGCTTTGCTTATAAATTATAATGCAATGAAATCAAGGGATAAACATTTCATAAATAGAATGGTCCTTACTATTTTGTTGTCATTTCCATTGGAATTTTGCACCCACAAACCTGTGGGTGTTCCTATAAACCAGCAACCTTTTTCAAATTATTGCTTTTAATCATAACACTGTGAAAATAAGGTCTCACAGTACAACGATATTGTTATTTCTGATGGACCCCACAGGTCCATTAATTGAC
Source organism: Xenopus laevis (assembly GCF_017654675.1). NCBI lineage: Eukaryota > Metazoa > Chordata > Amphibia > Anura > Pipidae > Xenopus > Xenopus laevis. Next base: position 80,301,652 of record NC_054380.1, read on the forward strand.
AAAAGAATCTCATAGAAATCAGAACAGCATTTTTAAGTGCCAACACATTGGCAAGTCTTTTGCAAATTCATGATATTAGCAGTGTACCTTAGATTGTAAGCTCCATTGGGGCAGGGACTGATGTGAATGATGTTTAATCTCTGTAAAGTGCGGAGGAATATGTCGGTGCTAAATAAATAAAGAATAATAGTAATAATAAAATAAATCATGAAAGCTAAAAGAAAAAAGAATGCAAATTAAAAAGAGGAGGGCTATTAGTCATGTAATATTAATTTGATTGGGGTGTGTTTAGCTCCCATTTAAGGTTATATAATGATAACCAAAGTGGATGTTTAGGATAGTTCTATAGATGAGTTTTTGAAAACCCTTTTGTTTGTAATATAAACAGATAACTTAAAATGTATTGATTAAAATATACAATCTTTTTAGTTACTAATCCATCATCAGTTATTATCTATAATTTATAAATTGAATTGCTTAGTTACCACACATTCATTTGCAATTCAGTGTTTTTATGTGCACATAGAAACAATTAAGGGCTAACAAATTAAAAATGAAATAATCATGCCAGAATACAGTAGATTGTAAACATCCACAAACCTTCATGAAATTTAAATCAGCAAAATATGGATACATTTATTCTAATTAAATTTTTTCCAATAAATGCACTCATCTGTAGATTTGCCAATGCAGTTTGAATGGCTTTCCTGTTTTACATCAGCAACATAAGCCTATATAAACCTTCACTCAAAATGAGTACACTAATTAGGATTTGTACTGAAAATGCATTTTGCCTTTTAATCAAAATGATCTATATTTTTCTAATGTGTTTTCCGTTATAAACAATGAGTCATTGTTTTTTAAATATCTTTTTCTAAAACTGTAATTAGGAGAGTTTGTTTAAATACGACAATGGGCTCGGTATAAACAGGAACTAGGAAAATTAAAAACTTTTCAGTTTTAGTAGTTTACAGTAAAGTTCAAGATATAGCAAAAGTCAGATAACTCTTAATTATAATAATACAATGATAGGCTAAAGAAATGTTCAATAAAGGCCATATTCACTGACCTTTTGTTGAGCAAGGAGCTATACTGCCCTAAAAATATACTGGATAACTATTATACCTAGAATTGTACAATTGTAGAAATCCTGAGCATTTCACTAAAACACGAGGCCATAGTATGGAAAGGGTTTCCTCCAGTTATTAATGTTTTAGATTTAACTTTTTATGAGAATCAAGAATTCATGAAGAAGTTTTGAAAATGTTAAACTGAAGAGGGAGAACATTTTTGGCTATGCTTACTGTCTACTCATGAAAAACATACATGTATATGATATGATGTATATCGTTCTGCAAACTTACCAAACTTCCAGTATTTGGTATATCCCGAAATCTGTCCAATGTCTGAAATTTCTGATTTAATTCTTGGAATAACTCCATATGCCTCTTTCTAGTATGCATGACTTTCTGTGAACAAAAATAGTAACATTCATCATTTATAATGTGGTGCACAATAATAACACATCTGCATTAACTTGCATGTGATTTGTACTAAATGTTCTTTTTTTTCTCCCTTTACTACACATTGGATAGCTCACTGAAGCATTAGGTTTCAGTGAGCTATCCAATGTGTAGTAAAGGGAAAAATAGGAAAAAAAAACATTTAGCACAAATCGAAATATATAAAATATAGCAGATAAGCATGTGATATTGTGAGAACTGAGTAATGAGTACCATTTATCTATGAATGCATATTTATTTCTACCGTATTTATGTTTGTTGAAGTAGAAGGAAATAATTTAAATTGCTGTCAAAGCATTCTTTTCAATGCTTTCCGACAGTGTTCCAGTGAACAAAAAAAATTTGAAATGCTTATTTTGAAGCAGTTACATTAACACTTTTTACTTTAATACCTCACAAAAAAAAGTTCAGAGATTGAAAATATTTTTTTATTTTATGTACAAGGGAATCATTTATATAGTGCTTTTTCATGTGGGACTCAAAGCATTTTACAGCAAGCAAGTCAGCCATAACAGGCACACTATATATGTTGGGGCACCAGGAGATTAAACAATTGATTGTTAAGGAGTTTCAACAGGGAATAAAACTAGGATTTTGATGAGATGCCACATTATTCATTGTAGCAACACGGGCAGCATTATATGTGCGGCACATTAAGGGGCATATTTATCAAGGGTCGAATTTCGAATTGAAAAAACTTTGAAATTCAAATTAAAAAAGGCCAACAGAAATTAAGTCAAAGTTTTTTTGGGTTGAATAGGTCCGTTTTCGATCGAATAGGTCCATATTCGATGAATTTGAATCGTTTAAATCGAATTAATAGCGCAAACGATTGAACTCGATTAGAAGTTTTTCCCCCAAAAAAACCTTAGATTTTTCTAAATCCACCAATTGACTCCAATTAGGTTCTAGGAGGTTCCCCATAGACTAAAACAGCAATTCAGCAGGTTTTAGATGGCGAATGGCTGAAGTCGAATTTTTTTTAAAAAAAAGTACATGATCAATTTTGATATTTGAATTTTTTTTAAATTCGAATCGAATCTGGACAATTCCCTAGTCGAAGTACACACAAAAAATAGCTCAAAATTCTAATTATTTTCATTCGAAAATTCACCTCGACCTTTGATAAATCTACCCATTAGTGAGTAATTACATATGTTAACAAAAAGGCTGTATTTTTCTGTACTAAAAGCAGACATATACAAGGGTGATATTTTAACTGTAATTGATATTTTAATTGTTCATGGTAGCACTGTATCATACACATAATTTCATTTGTCAAAGGCTAAAGTAGAATTTTTTTGACTTTTATGCTAGGCCCCCGAAACTCATTTCGTATATACACAATACAAAAACACATAGAAGAACTGTCTATTGTACTTGGCCCTGCAAAAGACAAGAAATGGGCTATCATATTAAAAATACTGTAAAAGAAAAGGTTTTACAAGCGTTTAATTGCTTCAATTAAGTAATTAGCAGTGTTTGCATTCTCAGGCTGATTGAAAGTATTTCTCAAATGAGAAGACTGGGAATGTTTTTAATTGTTCTATTGAATACCTTATCACAAATGCTAAGTCTGCACTATGCATCAGGATAATAAAGGTGTTTATTTAAAATAACAGGTAAAGACTACATATAGAGGCACATTTATAAAGGGTTCAATTTTGAATTTGTGAGTTTTTTTTAAATCTCGCATAAACTCCCATAAACTTGAAATTCGACCAATCAAAATGTATTAATAAAATCAAATTTTTTCAGCTCGGACGATTTGAATTGTCCCGAAAACTCAAATCGAATTCGATTTGAATTTGAAAAACTTGAATCAAATTTAAAAAACTCTAATCGAATTTAAAAAACTTGATTTGAGTTTTTTTTCTCCGAAAAAAACCTTGTATTTCAGGAAGGTTGCAAACATCACCAAATGGATCCCTGGATCCTCTCCAACTGACTTATACAGTAATTTGGCAGGTTTTAGGTGGCGAATAGTAGAATTTGAGTTCTTAAAGGGCCAGAGTATGATAAATCTCAAAAATTCTAATTAAAATTAAAACTCGAATCGAATGTGGATAATTCACAACTTGAATTTGAGAGTTTTGACCATAAAAAAATTTTTAATTCAAATTTTCACTTTGATCCTTAATAAATCTGCCCCTTAAGGTGTCTATATTTTATTCATCAGGGCACATTAAATCAGTTCTGTATGGTATGGTAGATTTGTTTAAAGTTATTCCTAATAAACTTATCATATGTTTCTATTTAAATAAGGAAACATATCATATTAGCCAGGCCTGAAATTGTGGTGAGGCCACAAAGGCGGCAGAATCGTAGGAACGGCATCACGCCCAGCCGATTGTTGAGGAGCACTAGGGATGCGCAGCACCCCAGTTCTCAGTGTGCGCGCTTGCTGGGAGAGGTGTAAAGGCAGTGCATGCTAGGACTGTGCAGTCAGCTGCGGTCAGGCGCTAGGACCGTGTGGCCTAGGGTCACACGTGCTGCAAATCCAGCCCTGATCCTAACTAGACTACAGGAAAAGTATGCTTAAAATGCAATCTATACTAGAAAACTCAAATCTGAGACTAGATAAATAGGAGCAAATCCTGAATTCCAGTGCTGGATCATTCCATTTTAAGCTTAAGAGGTGTTGATGCTGTCAGAGCATATTTAAGCCAAGCAAGGACTTTCCCTTTTGATATAATTTTACAATCCACATGAAAAAATAGAAACTAGTAAAGAAAGAACAAACACTGGACTTCATAGATTTGTTTATTTTTAAAAAAAAAATTGAAATCACACAAATCCTCTTTCAAATTCTTGAAATTTACCCAGTGGTTTAAATACTAAGCAAACACCAAAACTATGGTAGCAAAGCAGCAATATGAATATGCAGTTATACAACTCTGCATAATAATATTGGCCTGTTTTGATAGTTATTAATATTGCAGATCAAATGATGACTATGTCCCATGTGTATTAAATATACCAAAGCAAATCTATCATGTGCAGCTATGCTTTCTTGCTTTATTTTTGGTGCATAATTAAAGATAATTAGAGAGAGCTTTGGTTGGTTAAAATAATACCAGATTTATGTAAGAAGACAGAAACCATTAGAAAAGAGATACAGTAGGCACAGTATAATGTCATTAATAAAACAAGATAGAAAGACACAGGGGCAAATTTACTAAAAGGCAAAGTGACTAACGCTGGAGAAAATTCGCCAGCATGACGTAATTTCGGTAATTCACCGATTTACTAACGGTCGCTGGCGTAACTTCGCTAGCGAAGGAGATAGACTCTAGCGGTACTTCGCACCCTAACGCCTGCCAAATTTGTGCTCTGGCGAATGAACGTAACTACGCAAATTCACTAAGATGCGGATTTTACTGAACATTACCTCTTGTGCCGGACTTGCATGCAAATTAGGCAAGGCTAACCCAACTTCGCTTTGCTTGGCGCAGTAACGCTAGCGCAACTTCACCAGCGATTGGCGCCCAGGACGCAGATTTGGATTTTAGTGAATTAGCGTTGTCCTGGCAAATCTACGCCTGGCAAAGTGTTGCGCTGTGAGCAAAGCAATCGCTGGCGAATTTTTGGAGGTTAGTAAATTTGCCCCACAGTGAGAAGGAATGCAATGTATGACAAAGAACATATGAGGATGGACATTGTATAAGTATGTAAAAGTTGTCATTCGTTACCCACACAAAGGGGGTTATTTTCTACAAATGATGCAGATCAAATCCGGACTGACCCCCCCCCCATTTATCAATACATTTTTCTGAAAATTTATTGTGAGTGAAAAAATCTTGAAAAAACCCCAAAATCGTACACATTTTTTGCTGAAACCTGTGCTTTTTATGGATTTGAAGCCCTCGAAAAACACAAAATCTTTGCATTATTGAACGAAATCCAGTGCAGATCATGATATCTACAGGTCATCTGACATTAACTTATACAGGTCTGAGATGGACTACTTTTTTATTTGGACTTTTAACACCATCGGAAAAATACTCTTTTTTTTTCATCAAAATCAAAAGAAAAACTTAGGAATCTATTTAGGTCCCTAAATATCTACTTATGTGGGCTGAAAGCAGAATACTCAGCTACAGTCATTGAACTTTGGTCACTGAATGGCCAATACAGGTAAAACAGGGAAATCTGAAATAAAACTATTTTGCTATTAAATTATTTAAGATCATGTTTTAGGCATTGAAAACATAGTACTCAGCCAGCTCGTGATCTACAAAGCTTGCACTTCACCTCTAGGCTTTGTCTTTACAAATAAGAACAGCAGTAAACTGTATATTTATGAAATACCAAGCTATTAAAAAAGTCCAGTAAAATGGAACTTGTTTTGGGTGTCTCACTTAGAATATTGTCAAGAGTGCTAACTCCATGTAATGTATCAAATCTGTAATAAGCCATTTAATAGCTATCAGATGTCCACTCATTAGTTTATGGCTTCCAGGGGAAGTAATAGCTACTTTATAATTAATTTTGCCTTTGTGCCGCAGGTGCTTGAAAGAACAGAACTTTCCAAAAGAAAATCCATTTCAAACTGCAAATTTGTCTTCTCTTGGGTCCCATAGTCTGTATTCACTCTCCATCGCTCCAGTTGCCAGATTTGGAAGGGCTGGTTTTGTGCTTTTAGAGAGGCAATTACAGGTACTTCATAATTCATTATGCCTATGAGCAGCAGATGTTTAAAAGAATACACTTTTACACAATGAAATCCAATTCGGTATATATTATGACAATCAGGTAGTACCACTATTGGAGAATGCAGGTAGCAAACTGTAGCTTGGAGAATATTTTGAAGAGCAAAAACTGCAATAAAAACATATTCCCTCAACATGATAACCTAAAAACAATCCTTCACTTTATAATGGGGTTACTGGTTATGATATATTTTCTTAAAATGCAGTACATTTGGGACCTGTTATCCAGAATGCTCAGGACCTGGGGTTTTCCAGATAATAGATCTTGGGTCTTCATACCTTAAGTCTACTAGAAAATCATGTAAACATTAAATAAACCCAATAGGCTGGTTTTGCCTCCAATAAGCATTAATTATATCTTAGCTGGGATCAAGGTACTGTTTTATTATTACAGAGAAAAATTAAATCATTTTTAAAAAGTTGCATTATTTGGATATAATGGAGTCTATGGGAGACGGTCTTTCCGTAATTTGGAGCTTTCTGGATAACGCGTTTCCGGATAATGGATCCCATACCATATGGTTCTCATTCTGCTAAAAAAAGCTTATATTTTTATTACTGATATCAAGAGCACTGATCACAAATTGAAGGTGGGGGGCAGGAAACCGGCCTTTCGGGTGATCGATTGATAAAAGTATCACAGAATTGCTGTTTAGCAAAAACACTGTAAAGGATTGTGAAGAATAAATGTTATGATCCACATTTTTAATAATGCACTTGTTTAGGCTTTAACCCAGAACACTTGAGATTTCATTATTTGTTCCAATATCTGCAGTGCATCCTGCATTCATCATCTTCAACACGATGCAGCATAAAGAAGCAAGGAACGTCAGACTAAGGGATCTTAGCAACAGTTGCCATAGCGAACATTTCATTCTGCAGTTCCATAAAACGTTGATACCGTGATTATTCATATTTTCTGAATTTTCTGTTATTGTCATCACCTTTAGTGTCATTATGGTGGAGGTGAGTAGACTTTAATAATGGATTGTTCTGCCCACATTCATCTGTCACATCTCTAATGGTGCTATTGTTTTCTGCTCTTTTCTTTCATATGAGATTCAAGTTTTTTTCCCAGCAATTAAAAAAACATTTTCACAAAACAAGCATTAAGGGAGCTGTGTTCAGTTGAAATTACTATTATATGAATTTCAGTTTTATACTTCCATTTAAAAACAAAAATATGGTATCTACAGTATCAGGACATTCCCAGTGTAAAGTTCCTGATAATCTCTCTGTATTTGGCATTTTAAACAATACTGCATTATAATTGGTTCTGCATGTTTTATAGATCTGGTATCATTTCTGGCAGTGAGATGCTTCCTTATATCAAAATTATTTTTGAAATGTTGACGCTTGACAGTTATTTACAACCAGCTCTGTGCTTTTCAGGATCTGACACAGGGGAGATTAGGCAATAATGATATGCAAATATTCCGTAGGCCTTCACCAGCCTGTGAATATACATAAATCCCAGTTGAGTTAGTAGTTATTGTTTTTTTTTTATCCCATTTTTTCTGTTGATATTTTGCATTTCTGGTACTGGCCTCTCTAGCTTGGTTGCATTCATTCATAGTTTCTGTTAATGATAATTTGTATTACGTATATGAGTACTAGACTCTCTGGTTTGCTTTTACTTGCGTTAGCAAGTACTTGGTTTATAGGTACAGCTATGGCAGAGGGCAGTTAAATACATATCAATATACTCAAGATAAAATATGAAAAAAATAATAATGTTTTTTATTCAGCAATTCTCTGATCACTTTGTTTTAAGCAAGAGGAAAAGAGGGTGGAAAAAATGTCACTTTGTGTGCCATTAAATCTAAAACACCTGATGCAATACTAGGTGCAACATTTGCTCCACTTCTAATGATCCGCAGCAAAAGGTAGTATTTTATAATTTGTTATTTCACAGCAAAAATCTGATTGTTTGCTCTAGAGAGTGCAAGCAAACTTAGTGACGTTTATTATACTGAACCCTGGATGTCAAAGAAGGCCTAGAACTGTTTTTGTTATCTCTTTGCAGACTTATCCTAAATTTATGCAGTAATTTCACTGAAGAATGTTTTGTTGCAAATGTGGATCTAAGTGAATTGCAACTGTAACAATGGATACACCACCAACATAGTGTGGCAGAGCAATTTACAATCTGCTGGAGGCAACTAATTCAGATGGAATCTTATTTTTATAGTATGTGTGACAACCCCCTGTTCTCTTGTTTTAGGGGCTGCTGTGGCACAATACATTTTGTTATATTGCTATAAGAATATATTAGAATAAAGGAGGAATTATCAACAGTCGTCCTGAAACACAAACAGGCAATGGCTAGTAATTAGCAGTAAAGCCATAAAGGACCTCTACTGAGTCTAGTGCTGAGTCTAGGCAGGAATTGCCAGAAATCCTTTGTTGCAAAGAATATTGCGTGAAAGTTGAGAACCATTTACTCAAAACATGAACAGCAATGCACTTTAAGATCAAAGGACAGTAGTTTGTATCAAGATTCAGACAGAATATTTGATGGTAGGTAGCTACTTCAGGCAAAGCTGATCAAGGCAGTGTATAGAATCTTCTATAGGATATCATATGTGTTGCTTCCTATCTTTCCTTCATCTATTTTTAATGCTTTGTGTTAAGGCCTGATACTAACATCCTTTACAAAAGACATAGTCCTTAATCCTAAACCCAAAAAAACTTCAATAAACTCTTTGAAAAAGGCGAAATGGCCCGGAGTTCGCCAACTCTCCATTCTATATCCCAGATTGAGCGCACACATTTTTTGACCTTCTCTGTGAACTATATTAATAAAGTATAAGAGTTTTCAAACTATTTTTGATGCAATTTTTATCTGTTTACCAATTTTGTACTACTCTACATTTGTGCGTTATCTTGGCAATTGCCTTGGTGTTGGTGTGAACCAGAAGCGTATTGTGAAGCATATTATTTTCAAGACTCCTGCACAGTAGTGGAATTATCAGGGGAGTAGGGGATGTGATTGTACCAGGGTCCGCACCTCCTGGGGGCCCGCCGGCGATTTGCCTGGCCTTATGGCTGCTTAGAAAATTGCTTTTAAAGTGTGGCGGGGGGCTGCACGGCCTGCACCTGGGCCCGACTCTGCCTAGTTACGTTACTGGGTCTGTAACTTCAACAGTTCTAGCATATGATAAATGTGCTTAGTACTAAAGCAATTAATCAGTGTAATTGCTTTCCCTTGAATGCTATGATCCCCCTTAAATAAATACCTTATCTGTTTTTATTGCATAACAAACATATTTATATTACTAGCAAAAGTGTAGTTTTCTCACACCATTACAGCTTAGCTTGCTAGCTACTGTATGAGTGTTATTTGCTGAAGAGGAGTGTTACATTTGTTTCCAAAGAACATCCAAAAAAAGGTTTTGCAAAATGCTACCCATAAAAGGATTCACAACTAGTTCATATAATGAATTATTAGAATCTACAATGTAGTAATCACAAACTCCTGTATAACTTTTATACTCTTTGTCTGGGTTTTGTGTACAAGCACAAAGCTTTCCCTTCAAAGCCAACAAGTTGAAAAAGAACATTTCTAAAGTTGGTGGCTAACCCTCCAGGGACTAAGTAAGAGCCCATGATCAATAGTAACTGACTGGGTGGAGGAAAGTAAAGCCAATAAGTTCCTTAGTTGGCAGAAGATTGAATATTAGCAGCAGTGTTGGATTGGCCCACCTGGATACCAGGAAACCACCCAGTGGGCCCAGGTGTCAGTGGGCCCTCATGTTGCTAAACAATTATCCTATTTAATGGCCATTCCCTATTTTTTTTGAGAACAAAGAGGCTAAATAGAAGGACTAATAGATTATAATATTATAGTATGTAAAGAAAAGAGACTAGGAGAATAGCAGTTGAGTGAGAAGAAGAAGAATATTAATACAGTTTTCTCTCATTTTACATTGTTATTTTGAGGTCCCATCTATATATAATGGATAATTCCTTTCCCTGATTTTACATTTTCCTGGATTTTACACCATTTTTTTCTGGTCCCGTGAAAAACATAAAATGGGGTTCTACTGTACTGAGAGTGGGCCCCTGGTCTGTTTTGTGGTGGGCTCCTGGTCTAAGATTTTTGGGTGTGCCCCTGGTGACCCGGTCCAACACTAATTAGCAGTGGTGATACTGACTAATACTGCAGCAGGATTTCTACTCCATTCAGCTGGTCAAAAAACAAACAAGTTAACCAAAAGTAAACCTCCATGGAATACTGTTGCTACCTTACATCATAAAGTATTCACAGATGGAGCAAAAAATACAGTCATGATGAACTCTGTCAATATGAAATGTCTAGCACAGGACCCGGAATCGATCAAACTGATGAAAAAAGGACATGATGGGTCATAGCCCATGCACAACCTTTACCCTTGAGCAGTCGAGTGTCTGAAATTGCATGTTTTGATTGTAAAAAAAAGACCCTGAGAGACTTGTTAAGAGATGACAAAAGGTCAAATACAATTCAGAAGGTGCTATCTTGTTAACAACTGTTATTATAAAAAATATTCCAGCATATCCATAGTTGGCCTTCATGTAGGTTTTTATTTATGACAGAGTGTTTTATAGGGTTAGGGCTTTTTGCTTTTTTATCTTATTTGTACTGTATCTACAAATATTTACAAAGCTATTTTGTTCTTGTTATCTACCGGGTAGAATAAATATATGTTTGGATTACACATACTGTAGCAGTGGAGCTATTGCATACATTAAATGTGTTAAGGTTATTTTTACAGTTGACATGTAACTTGTTCTGTAAGCTAGGTGCTGAATAATCAAACTATTAATGGCAGCTCATTTAACCTGCCATTCTCAGGTTAAACCTAATTTACATTCTATATTAGAGGTCTGACCTCAAGCAACATGAAGATAGTTTAAAGTGTTACCTTCTTACATCCTCCATTTTTGTTACTGCCTATGCTACAACTATGCATTAAACAGGCTGACTGCAAGCATCAGCTCCCTTACCCTTCAAATTGTGTTATCATTTTCTAACATGAAACCAGAAAATGATGGACATTTAACTATGACCTTAAGTGCATCTGCAAAGTTGGGAAACTGCCTACATTTTCTTTTCTTCTTTACAGAGAGATTCTCTGAAATTGTGCCAGTATAGATCTTTCCCAATACTGCCTTCATTTTCTCTTAGTCTTTACAAAGAGGTTCTCTGAAATTGTGCCAGTATAGATCTTTCCCAGTACTAAGTACAATTCTGTTCCCTGTAGGATCACACTGAGGTGCAGTGAGCAAAGTGCAATTTAGAGTACAATCGCTTGAAATTTTTTTCCCACCATAAGCCTTTTTTTTCCCCAGAATTCTGGTTTAATTTTGGATGGAAGCTGGTTATTCTCTTGACACAATACTGCTGCACCTAATGCAATTGCATCTGATTTGCTAACCTGGACAGAACTGCACATGCATTTTGTTACAAATTGAGAACAGTTTTTTGGAAGTCTGCCTGGCATTATTTCCAGTATTTGCTGGCATAATTTCTGATGTTTGGCATGCCAGTGATGATGTGTCTTTTGGCACAACTGAACATTGCCTACAGATGCAAGATGCTGAGGGAACCCTGGAGCTACCACCACCTCGTGACCAGCTCCAGGATTCCCTCAGGGCCCTATGTCAATAGTAACCAAGGTGCTCAGTTTGGGACAGAAGACAGGTAGCACGGAGAAGAGCGAAGTGCAATTATAGGGAAGTGCGAGGAGCACATTTTGCGGCAAGTAGCTTTAATGAAAGTGCAACTTACTGCAGGAATTAAGAAAGTTGCTCACTATGCTTATGGACACAGTAAATGAGCCCTATGGTATTTTGATGTTTCAGACTCATATGAATCAATACGGTTTGTATACTTAGATGAAATTAAGTGATATAATGTGTTTTGTGTACACTGTTGCCTGTTACAGTTTAATAATAACTATTGGCTGTATATTTTTCATTAGGTCAATCTCATATGAGAAATGTATTCGCTCAGTTGAATGCTATTCCACTTTGAAAGATTTTGCCTTATACAACTGATTTAATGAAAAGCCGCATTGCTATTTTAACATTCTTTCTCAGGTTTGTCGTGATGCTTTTAGCTAAGTATGATTACCCTTGCCTGGAATTTTGAGATGCATTTTACTTTGTGGCAGCTATAGGAAAGTTATGGGGGCTTTGTCATGACATGATATGCTACAGTCTTATGTAATTTTCATTAACCTGAAATATTAATTTTTTTATCATGCAGAAGAATAAATATTGATACCACTGAGAGTGAGATTCTGTTCATTGTATGCTGAAACATTGATTTAATTAATATTATAACTTACTTCAAAGTCAAGGTCAGAATATCGGGATTTTCTTCTCTATGGTGCAGAAAGGAAAGAAAAAGAAATGAAGAATGGTATTAACATTTTGATATATTTACTTATCAGCAGGAAAATGAGGATTCAAAAAGTTAATGTCTCATGCACAAAACATTTTAAAACATGATTTTTCTTCCAAAATATTTATGATGAAGTGCCTACATATAAACACAGAGAATACTAATTAAGCATAATTAACATTCACCTCTAATTTATACCCCATTCGTTTTTTGCTGCTCTTAGAAAATTTAAAATCACGCAAAAAAAGGTAAATCCTCTAAATGGAATTAGTCATAATTTTTTCATACTTAGGGCCATTTATATAAAATATACCCATTGCAAAAACTAAACACATTTATAAAGGTTTGCAGTTTATTTTTTCCAATCATTTATTTTTTTAACCATTATTTTACATCACCTAAATGTGCCATTAAATACACAGCATTATGGGTAATCCATAATCCAGTGTTTCTGTAGGGTAGTTTCACATTGATGCATTATCAACAAGCACCAGTTGTAGCTGACATAAAGGGAGCTCTTTCCATTTCTGCAATACCTGATCTAAGGAAAACAGTTTCTATTGATATTTAGAAATCCAAATATTAGGAAATGTAATAGTGGCATTTTAGAAACATTTATTCTACCAAATTAAAAAAAAATCCAATGAAACCAGTGCAGTGGTCCCTGCTTGTATGATTGCAGAATCTAGGGGGGCTGGAAACTGAATTCAAACTTGGGTGATTGGGTGCAGGCAGACACAGTAGTGGATTTCGGCACAGAAACTAAACATTTTACATTATGCTCCAAAATCCACCCTGCCTTTAGAGAATCCATAATGTCTGTTGCTAGCCTTAAGAAGAACTAAAATTCTAATTAGTATTAGGCTAGAAATTTATTAAAACCCTTTAACAATAAATATTGGTGCCTCCAAAAATGCTCCCCGAAACGCCCCATTTCTTTCGTTTCAATTTGTAGCATATGCTCTGTGCTGTTGTCATTTACCTTGGTTTAGGAACCAACTTTTTTTTTTTTTTAAATAAGTAAAAAAATTATAAAGGGGTGATTCCAATCGATTGATCCATAAGGATGATTAGTGAATTTGTCCCCCCATTAAGCATCACCACAGTACACCATGCCATAACATTGCATAGCATTAATTTTAAAGGGATACTGTCATGGGAAAAAACATTTTTTTCAAAATGAATCAGTTAATAGTGCTGCTCCAGCAGAATTCTGCACTGAAATCCATTTCTCAAAAGAGCAAACAGATTTTTTTATATTCAATTTTGAAATCTGACATGGGGCTAGACATTTTGTCAATTTCCCAGCTGCCCCAAGTCATGTGACTTGTGCTCTGATAAACTTTAATCACTCTTTACTGCTGTACTGCAAGTTGGAGTGATATCACCCCCCTCCCTTTCCCCCCCCCAGCAGCCAAACAAAAGAACAATGTGAAGGTAACCAGATAACAGCTCCCTAACACAAGATAACAGCTGCCTGGTAGATCTAAGAACAGCACTCAATAGTAAAAACCCATGTCTCACTGAGACACATTCAGTTACATTGAGAAGGAAAAACAGCAGCCTGCCATAAAGCATTTCTCTCCTAAAGTGCAGGCACAAGTCACATGACATGGGGCAGCTGGGAAATTGACAAAATGTATAGCCCCATGTCAGATTTCAAAATTGAATATATAAAAATCTGTTTGCTCTTTTGAGAAATGGATTTCAGTGCAGAATTCTGCTGGAGCAGCACTATTAACTGATTCATTTTGAAAAAAAAGTTTTTTCCCATGACAGTATCCCTTTAATGTTTAAAGAAAAAATCTATGTTAGATTTTCACTTTGCTGAAAAATCCGGTGAAAAATTTGTGATACTCACATTGACGCGCATCCAAAAATTCAACGCTGGTGTTAAAGTCAATGGATGTGAGAATAGTGTTGACACGCTGCGATTTTGATGCGAGTGACTTTTCAGATGCGCATCCAAATATTTTTGATGCCGGTGAAATTTTGGTGAATTTATTTGCCGTGAATTCACAATAGGCAAATTTATTCACCAATCATTAATGAAGACTTATTTAAATGGAATGACGTGGTAAGCCATCTGAGCCAAAAAAGCACAATACATAGTATGAATATACTGTATGAATATTTTCACTAATTGTCCTGCGAGTTTGCAAATTTTTCAGCAAAGTGAAATGCAGCACTATTGGGGGATTTCTATGGTTATAGAGGAAGAAGACTCAGTTATGCTTCCAGCTTCCACCACTGCTACAATGCACAAGGTTTTGCGAAGTGATAGTATAGCCTTTAAGGGGGTAACTTTTTTGCCTGTCTTCAATCCCCAATGATGTCATCCTGTACCCCTTTGCTGTCTGGTACACCTGTAACTTGTACTGTAACATGAACCCTGTAAATATTAATGTAACATGTCTACTATCCCTTATCAAGAAAGCTGCAAAATACTACAAAACCATGTCCTCTAAATACTGCAAAGCCATGTCTTATAGTGCCCAAAACTAAAAAAAACATTCCTTGAGTTTTGCTTGCATGTTAAATGCATACAAAATAGCAAATAGTACTGTTATACAGAACTGTATACATGACGTGAACTAAGTTATCATAAATTCATATTGATAGCAAACCAATTATATGTGTTAGAAGCCTTAAAGCCATCTTATTTCCTGCTGATTCACTGTACATACTCTGTGCTGCTGTCACTTACTGAGCTTTGGGACCAATCCACAATATACAGTACACACAGAATATAAATGTCACAATATAAGGCTGATTACTAATTAATACAGATAAGTGGCAGCACATAAACCAGTGCAACTAACTAGAATGAGAATTTAATAATCAGCTTATATTTCAGTCCCACCTAATTTTCTGCTTTATAATTTGTGACAACCCCTAAGTTTAACTTCTTAACAGCTGCTCAGAGCCCACCATGTGAGTGTCGCAGACACTTTCCAAGATGGTGACCTCCTGTAACACATTAAAGTCGTGGATCATTGCTGCTATTGAGAAAACAAAACTTTAGGTTGGTGCAATATGTTCAGTATATAATATATGGCATTTTTAGCCCTATTCATTTTTAGGGTTTAGTTCTGCTTTAAGGAAAGATACTTCACAATACAGTAACAACTGATTATCCAGAAAATTCATGCATCTTGGATAATAAGCTTCATACCTGTATATTAATTTCAAATGCTCGCATAATTACTTCTATCTTGCATCTAGCACATTTGCTTGGCTGACAAACACTTTTCCTTCAAGCATTGCCTTTCAAAAGTTCCCTGTGACCTACAACCCCCATCTGCTAATAAGCGGCAACTGCAACACCTAATGGTTAAATGGCTTTAGCAAGGCTATTTGTTCTGTAACCAATTTACATAAACATTGTTTGACATTTAAAGAGAAGCTGCATACCTATGACTCATGGCTCAGAGGACAAATAGGGCAGATGAATTGTGAACTTCCCTGTCTTGAAAATGGATCAGATAAGAATGCATGTAGGAGGAAAAAAGGAATAGAAGAGATAGAGAGAAAGAGAGCTAGAGAGAGTAGGGAAATAGAGCAACAAATGTTATGATATAGTGAATGAGAAAGAAAGGGTTAAAGGTGAGGAAGCGCATATCAAAGAGCCAATGGAAGAGACAGAAATAAAACCCAGGATAAAGAGGATAATTTAAGATGAGATGCGTGAATGTGTTTAAGGGGTCTGCATGGGTAAGAAGAGACAGGGCTTAGGATATTAAAATGAAGGAGAGAAAACAGAAGGCACATTGGGAGGCATGATATGAGGGCTATGTTAGCAGAAAATTAAGAATAAGAGATTCATGAGGATTCTGTTTCTAGTATTTACATGGACAGAAAAAAAGAGCTTGAATGATTTGTGGACAGAACAAAGAGAGCAGCCTTCAAAAAAGGTGCTTTGATTATTGAATAACAATGGTACTATGGAAAAACAAACAATATATTATAATATTAAGTAACACAATCAATAGTTTTTAGAATTCAAATGAGGGGAAGGACTGGAGCAGAGTTTAGATCACTGAACTGTGGCTAATTGGTTTTGGGCAATATTTCCTCTATCAATATATCCACGTATACCACGATGCAAAATAAGCAGAGCTAATGATACTAATATTTTTTATAATAATCATGCAGGTTACGTAGGAGCTTTCTGTCCATGTATGTGTGGTGTTTCCCACTAATGAAGTTGTGTTACACAGTTTATACTTCATGTTTTGTTATTTATAATTACATTTTTGTCATTGCCTAAAGAAAATGTAATTAATTGTGCAAGTTTTATGAACTGCTGAGAATAATATTCTGCAAAAGTATAACAATGTAACACTGTGGGTATGAGACCACACATATATCTGTGAAATGAATTATATGCAATATTTATTTTCATTTTAGAATTCAATTATGTATTCACGTCCTTTATTGTTCCCTGCTTACGCACGTTATAAAGTTTTCTTTATTTCTCTAGGTATATCAGCACTTACTATAAGTGGGTGATACCATATTGCTTGAACATTAATAGACAATTTGCAGCCTTTAAAGAATGCTTAAGGAAAGCATTTTGTCAACTATTATGCATTTTGCACAATAGCTAAAGGGCACATTCTCAGCTGTAAAACCCAAGGGTAAAGGGAAGTCAATGTTGGTTGCTATGTCAGAAAGAGAATCTGGTATACAGTATTTACCTGTGTCTATCTCAGCTACTGGCAGTGAAAGATGTCTATATAGGGACTACCATTCAGTTTTAATTTTAACTATACTACTTATATCTGCCACTAGTTCAAACCAACAAAGCTCAACTACCAATGAAAAATTCAGAGTATAAAAGGCTCAAGGCCTCATTCCTTAAGTCATCCCACCCCTAACCAAGCAAATCTTTCAAGGATTATCAGCAGGTAATGGAAACAAATACACCCGCTAAATATATCACAAAGATATCACTTAAGATTTATAAATTTTAATATACAGACAGTTCAAGACATGTAGCTATTCTGTATCATTGTTGTTAAGCTGTGGCGCATACATGGCCATCGCATTGTTGATTACTAATGAATGAACAAATTGCACAATCACAGTGTTATTAATTAAAGTTGTGTTGCACTTACTGAATACCTAACATACTATATGCCCAGTAAATAGGGGACATGTTTTAAATGAGAACTAAAGTGTAACTAAAGGAGTAGGCTAGAAATGTTGTACATTATGTTTTGGCTTCTGTACCAGCCCAAGGCAACCATGGCCCTTTAGCAGCGAAGATCTGTGTCTCCAAAGATGCCTCAGTAGCCCCAGATCTTCTTTTCACTGCACATGCTCTGTGCTGCTGTCACTTACTGAATTTAGGGACCAATGTGCAAGATAATATATAAAACATAAATGTCACAATAAAAGACTAATTAGTAATTAATACAGATAATTACTATGTCAGCTCAGACACCAGTGCAACTAGCACCAGAATTTAATAATCAGCCTTGTAGCATCGACTTGTATTACAGACAAACCTCATTTACATCTTATAAAATGACAATGGCCCCTAACCTTGGATTCTTAACAGCTGCTCAGAGCCCACTGAGCATGTGAGTGTCGCAGACACTTTCCAAGGTGGTGACCCCCTGTGACACGTTTGAAGTCCTGGATTATTGCTGCTATTGAGATGCTCAATCTATAGGCTGGTGCAATAAATTCTGTATGTAAAATATGGCATTTTTGACCACAGTCATTGTTAGGGTTTAGTTCTCCTTTAATTGCTGTAGACCATTTTCCTAAGATTTTGGAATCAAGCCGCCTTTGCAGCACTCAGTTCAGATCCCTTTCCTTCATAACATGGCTATCAATATACTTTCATATAAAGGACAACCCCTAAAAACCCCTAAATGTTTTCTAAATTTAAACCTGGTCCCATAAAATGTTAAACCCAATAAGCACAACATAGGAAAACTAAAACTGGCAATGCAAGTAAAGATGACTCATACATATACCTTTTTTTTTAAAACTAACGCTGAGACGCATAGACACATAGGACCCGCTTTAGGAATGCTTGAACATCCAGGCTAGTTTTTTTCCATAGCGGGTTTTCCATAAAATAAATAAATAAATAAAAGTTTGCCACCTAAAACCTGCCAAGCTTTTTATTTTTTAGTCGGAGAAATAAAAATCCACTTGGCACGAAGCTTAGGTAATTGAAGGAAGAAACCATGCAACGGTTTAGGAGTTTATGTTTTTTGGAAACAAAGGCTTAAATCTGGGCCCAGAGTAAAATCTGGAAAATCACACCAATGGGCTCAAATAATAAACTGACAAAATGTTTTAGGGTTTATATATAACCTTTGCACATAAGGCTCAGACATTGTACACCTGGAATGTTTTTCAGAACAGAACATTTTTCAGAAAATCATGGCATCTACTAGGGGCCAATAAACTGGTGTATATTTAAGGAGCAGAATACCCAGTAGATTAACATAAATTCAATAAACAGGGCTGAGACTTAACATATGTTTTTTTGCCTATCACAAGAAAATATCTGTGTGTTGTAAATTTTAGAGCTAAACAAGAAAATTGAGCAGCACAATGTTCGGTACTTGCAAGATAGATAATTAAAATACTATTGTAGAAATAATCCGCTTGCATAATGAACTTATCTGCTTATCTGTAGGTCAAAGCAGTCATACCAAAAGTTGGGGGGCTGTTTATATAGATCTCTGTATCTCCTGTTAAGGCAAATATTAAGTACATGGCTCTGCTGCACCCCAGTGCTCTGCATTCTGGGCCTTGCTCCTCATGTTTCTAAATAAATGTCAACTGTTACATAAAACTATAAAATAAGCTTATAGCTTTGGCTCTTATGTTGGCAATTATAATCAAGAACTTTTTCCCCAGTAATAAAATAGATGCAGACTTTGTCTTTGGTCTTGAGTAGAAGTACTTTAAGAAAATAGCTTGACAGATTTTTTGTTTGCATTATGGAGAATAATTAGGACTGAGTACAATCATGGCATGAATTGCTGCTTTAGAAGTTGGCAAGGCACAAGCCAGCGGCCTAGGATGGCTTCTTGCCAAGGCTTGTTTCATGTAGCTTTACAATATCGGAAAATACTTTTCATTGTTTATTTAAATTCAAATATCTTATTTAGAAACAAATGGGTATTTTCGCAATAATTTGAATGGACACGTTAAAAAAAAATTAGCAGCTATAAATGTCTGAAAATTAATAAGGTAATGCAGGATCTTTTTCTTTGTTGTTACCCATATGCAGATGTAGCCACACACAAACATATATATCAGCATGGATCAAGAAGTTGGAAGCTCCCAGCATCCCTAAAACGCTATCTGTTGGAAAATGCTGGGGAATAAAATTCATAGGTGAAAGGCACAATTGTGACATCACTGATTTAAAGAATCTGCAGATTGTTAACATTTTCAGAATAATACTGTCCCCTTTTGGAAAGCAACCACATTCTAAGAACCTTGCATATGTAGTCTTTGATGCAAAATTACAATCCTAAAGCAAGACAGAAAATGAAGTTTGAATGAATATTGTATGCCACCGACCTCTAATGAGCTCATTGATACAGTTGAACCTGTTTCACTTCTTGATAGTCCTGCGCTGTCATCCAGCTCAGACGCTATGAAGTTCTTTACTGCTGTGCGGGGTTCAAAAGAAAGACTCTGCATGTGTTCTTGAGACACAAGATGCTGATCTAAATTTATACCAAATTGTTCCATTACAGCAGGATTCATGCTGAATTCAGGACTGACTTGGTAGTGTAATAGTCTCTCATGAGGCAAAGTATCCATAGCAATGTTCATTTTATTCTCATCTTTCATTTGCATGTTGCCAGCACATCTTGGCATTACAATATAGTCACTCTCCATCATTCGATCCTGGGAATGACCCATATCTGTATCCCCAGCCCTAAGACTGTCATCTGTGCATAAGTACACAGTTCGTCGTAAATCACTGTTTTCTTTTTTCAGACACTGATCTGTCATGTCCCCCATACTCATGGGTATATGCAAACCGGAAGGTTGTTGGATAATCACTTTAGAAATGATGTTTCCTGGTAATGTTGAGTAGCTCATGCCCTCTGGCTTTACTATGTTTTCATCTTCTTCATCATTTAGCGAAATCCTGGAAAGCGTCCCTGTTATTGTGGCAGCTCTGCAGGGGCCAATGTCCTTGTGCAAAACTGCAAATTAGAAATACTATTTTTACGCTTTAATTTCATTACATCTTTTTTTTTTATTTCCCATAATACTTAGCACTAGAACACATTGACTGAGAAGCTGTTTTACTTTAATTTATTAACATGCAATAAGACTTAGTTTGATCATATCTGACATTTAATCTTTTGTTTATAATTGTCCTGTCTACACTGTTTATTCCAGGGACTAATTTCAATTTTCATACTTGTGTCCTGTGATATTTATTTACATGTGAAAACTTCAAGCAAAACAAATGATATTATCTAATTCAAAACATGTAGTGATACCTTTCAAACTAAAGTCAGGCGAGTCTATTAATCATGGCAGGAAGTCATCCAAAATGGCACTATTGCCATGTGGAAGCAATGGCACTGTTTTGTGAAAATACTTGGCTGGGTCTTTCCAGCAATAAATACATTTCATTTCAGCTTATTCTGCACAGTATAACATGCAGTCTATATTTTTAAAATCCATTTAGCCATATTGACCAAATGATTTTCCCTCATACACATCTAGTATAAATGAGTTATTGGGAAGAGAGTGATGAAATTCCTGCCCCCCTAGCAATAAAACTGAAGTTACAGCATCACAGCTCTTGCAATGTCTCACTGGGCAACTAGACCACTTAAAGATTTATATATATTATTATTAAGATCACTAAGAAGGCCTACTACATTGTCTCTTTCAAATATTTGATGCATACTTCAACTGAACAAGCAATTGTGCTCTCTTCTTCTCCTAAGTTCTACTTGAAGTGCATAAAACAATATGAATGAAACCCCATTCATGCATATGATAAAGGACATGCATAATCTCCTGTGTTATATTTTGAAGATTTCCACTCCAGCAGTGTTTTGTTTTATTTAAAATCCATTTTGGAAGCAAGGACTGATACAGTTCTTAAATTTGCATCTCTAGACTGCTATTGCTAAAGCAGTACTCTCAGCTAACTATATATGCATGTCATAGTTTGTGTGTTCACTGAAGCAAATTAATATACTTGTTTGAGCAAAACAATTTTTCCTCTCAAGCTTCTGGTTTTATAAGTTCCAAAATACCTGAGGGAATTAAATTCTGTTCATGGCTAAGACTCTATTAAAATATCCAGTTTAAAGTGAACTCATAGAGAGGTATATAAAGTTAGGTGTTAGGGAATAAAATTCTGCCTGCAGAGTATATTAAAAGGCAGAATACTATTTAAGGACTTTTGCAATGCATTTGCACATGCTGCCATCAGGCACAACTTTGTATGGGGAAGCAATTTGCCCCCTGTTAAGTGCAACCTGCTCCTACCATGTAAAGGGCATGCATCTGCATGCCCAATGGACCTCTACTACCAGAAAAACAGCTTACTTAAACTTCCCCGTAGATAATACAGTAGCAGTGATGGCACATTTTTAATTGAGTGCAATTTGTACTGTTTGAGGGCTACAAGCAAAGGCCTAGTGTATGATGACTTAAGGTACAGTACTTAGTTAATGTAACTAAATATAACAACACCTTCCCTCATCTAATGGTATTATCAATCATTTTGCATCTAGATTTCTACCACAAATATAAGAAAACACATAAAAACATCAGTAATAATGCATTTCTCCTCTTTCTATCTTCATGTTCTTAAGAGAGGGACATATTTAAAAAAAAACAGGGACATGAAATGAAATTTTGCAATATTTTTGGGTTTCATTTGTGATTATATCTACATTTACATTTATGTACATCGTATGGCCAATAAATGGACACAAAGATATTTTTAACTTTTTGCAGTTCTCTATTTTTACAATGACCCCTTAGTTTGTATACATGCATTTCAAAGAATGCTTTTTGGAGTTATTATATTTTATCTTACATTTAACATACAAGTGCAGTGAGCAAAGTGCCATTTCATCACACACTCCTCTTTTTTTCCCCACAAAGAAGCATTTCTTCCCAGAATTCCAGAGTCAAAGTGGTTGCAAGGGGTAAAGTGCCTGAGGCCATTGCACTGCACCTTGCAAAATTGCATCTGATTTAACAAACATAATGCAATTGCACATGCATTTGGCTTCAAATTGAATGAATCTGTGCAAAAGTCCAACTGGCGTAATTTTCGGTGTTCACGGTCTAAGTGCTCCTGCCACCTCCTGATCATGTCTTGCCCCAGGGTTCCCATCACAAACAGCATTAATATAAGCAACACATTTGGCCAAAACAATCAGGCACAGACCTCACTCACTGAACATCAGAAATGAAACCAGCTGGACTTCGGCTTTGGGATGATATGCACATACAGTTGCAGTAATTTCCCTCTTGTGATCAAAGCAGGAACTATCGGGGGGAATGGTGTATTGTGGGAAAAAACATGGTGATTTGCACTTTTCTGGTATTTTTTGGTATTGTGGTTCTAGACGGGAGGTGATAAGAATACTAAAAGGGGCTGTTAAAAAGAGTACTGGAAAAGTAACTCTTTTTTCAGTACGTTCTTTGTTGTTTTCATTGTACTACAGGATATTTTGGCAACAGTTCTATATTCATTTTAAGCCACTACAATTCTTATAAATGACTTTTGTAAAGCATTTTTTTTCAAACTGACAAGTGCCATTTTACACCAATTTTAAAAAAATTACTACTCATGCTCCCCATTTTTCATCATCAGGGGAGCTAGTCCTCTCCTGTTTGTAATCATAAACTTCTTGAGCTCTTACAGTGTTATATTGATTTTTTTCTTGATGCACGTTCTTACCTGACCGACAAGCAATGTCCACATCTTTTTCAAAGTCTGTCTGTTATTGAAAGAAATAGAAACACGGATATATCAGCAAGAATTATAGTGTAGCAATGGTGGGCAAATGTGTCCTCAGAGCATTTCTATTATCTTTCTGGCAAGCGAATAAAATGCAAATGCAAACTAAAATGCTTCTAGACATTAACTTTATAGTGATCTTTTACACATAATGCACCAAACTATTCTAAGGTGTGAAGAATATGTTATGTTGTTTTGATTATATAAAGTGTTCCAATATGCTTTCTAGGTAATGTTAAAAAAAAAACTTCCACAATATTTATTTTTTTAACACAAAACCCCAACAAACAAGGATTAAATGTAGCAAACTTAGGTGGAGACTATTACAAATAGTGAATTTCTCTCAAATTAAAGCAAATGGGACCTCTGAATCTCCTAGTTCCCTAGCCATTGGACAGTGTTAAATATATGGCAACATTTTCTAGAGATTTCCACCATTTGCAGGTCATAGAAGAAATTAATTAGAGGGGTCCAACATGGGACAACTTTCCTTTAGAACCATACCCTGTAAGTTTTTGGAAGCAAGTGACCCAAGAGGGAGTTCAAAAGATACACATCTTACTTCCTAAAGTCTGACAATGTTGGTGGGTGTGGCATTTGGATGGCCAGTAAAAATTCTACCCTTTACTAGGTAGTGTGGTTGATTGATCACAGAGAAGTTTTTTGTCTTTAATTTCTCCCCTGTAGGAGTTGAAAGCTGCAAGGGAGATGTGACTAAACAGAGAAGGGTTTTGCTGGCTGGCCCTGGAAGCTGAAGTGTTCTGGAAGGAACAGGCAATCCATTTCAGTGGTCCAGTTTGCATGCTGGAGCTCACTTTCCACAGGAAGTCTGTCCTGTCGAAAGGTATTTAATCATAGTTAAAGGAACAGTACACCAAAAAGTGTTTTAATGTAATGAAAATATTATGTAGTGTTGTCCTGCACTAGTAAAACGGATCCATTTGCTTCAGAAACACTCCTGAAGTTCATATAAAAAAGCTGCTGAGTAGCAATGTCGAAAATTGAAAAAAAGGCTATATGGCACAGGATAAATAATGAATAACAGATAACACCATTATTTTCTACAGAGCTCATCTGTTATCTGCTGTGAAACTTGAGTCTTTTCTCCTTTGAATGACTGCCCCATTGCTACACAGCAGCTAATTTATATAAACAATAGTAGTGAAGCAACCACAGCAGTTTTACTAGCGCAGGGCAACATTGCATTATATTTTTATTACTTTAAAACACTTTAATTTTTTGATGTTACTGGTCCTTTAAGTGTTAGGATGCTCTCTCATTGCAGGACACAGAACAGGAGAGGTTACCTGTCTGTGTTAAGAACTCCCAGAGGGGCTGGGACTGCATGGAGCAGAGGGAGACGTGACCAGACAATTGAGATTGAGTCTAAAATGATAGAGGTGCTGCCAGACGGTGAGCCAGGCCTGAAGCTGATATCCAAGGAGGGGAGAGTCAGAAGGGCTTAGTGAGAAGCCTGAATATTCCAGAGTGTGGAAACCAACCTATATGATGAGAACCCCAGAGTGGGTTAAAGTCTTGAATGCGTGCTGTTAAAATGGCAGAAACACCCCTGCTTCCATAGCTAATTTCCCCCAAAAATTATGTGTACAGGCAGCCAGCTTGTCACAGTAGACACAATTCTGGAAGGGGTTCATGGCACTATTACCCCAAATGTTCAACAATTCCTCAACAGCAATGATGGTGGGAAAAATACTTTAAATATAAAAAAGCAACTCACAAGGACCCTCCACTTTTTTTCTCATATGCGGCACAAGCGTTTAGGAGAGAGGAAATATATATATATATATATATATATATATATATATATATATATATATATATATATATATATATAAAATGCCTTATATAGAAAGTGATCTACCCTAAATTGTGTGCTTACTAATGATGGGCGAATTTGTTCACCAGGCGCAAATTTGTGCAATTCGCAGCCGGCGAATAAATTCACGAAACAGCCGTGAAAATTCACCGCCGTCAAAAAAAGGACACCAGCGTCCGTTTTTTGTTCACCAGCTCATTTTTGCCAGCGAATGTGCGCCAGCGTTAAAAAAAACAAAATTTCAAAAAAACAAAGCGAAACAGCGCAATTTTGCCCATCACTAGTGCTTACTGGATGTGCAGTCTTTCTCACGCAAGTACATGTCTTGGTTATATAGTATAAGCTATATTCAGTTGTGCTGGAGAAACCTTATAGTCAGATTTTGGCACTGACAGTTTCACAATTTTTGTTTTAAAGTTCATGTACGGTAATGAGAATTTTGAAGGGTTGCTAGCATGAATGGTTAAAATGGATTTTTTAGCATAATAAATGGAAATGTAATTCTGCTACAATCTGTTTGAACACTTGCAACAGTGCAATGATTAGAAAGAAACAAGCTAGTACTTCCTTTACTAGCAATTATAGTTACAAATAATTCTTCACTTAGGGTACTTCGACCATCGAATAGGCCAAAATCGACTTTGATTCGAAGTGAAAATGATTCGACTATTCGATAATCGAAGTACTGTCTCTTTAAAAAACTTTGACTTTGACACTTCGCCACCTTAAACCTGCCGAATTGCTATGTTAGCCTATGGGGACCTCTTAGAACCTATAGCCAGTATTTGGCTTTCAGAAGTCGAAGGATTTTTTTGTAAAATCGTTCATAAATCGTTTGATCGTAGTACGATCGTACGATCTTGAAAATCCTACGATTTTGACTTCGAATGTCGAACTAGCCTATTCGATGGTCGAATTTTGAAGTTTTTTGCACTTCGAAATACGACCCTTGATAAATCTGCCCCTTAAACACAGAATATGATGAATTAATATATATACTGAAAATTTGCTTAGAGTTTCATATAATATACATGTATTGGATCTATTATCTGGAAACTCATTCTGAACAAGATTTAGAATTAGGGAAAGGCCCTCTCCCATAGACTCTAGTGATGGGTGATTTGCAGCGCATGTTCGTGCTTCACCGACAGGGAATAAATTCACAAAACTGCTTTGAAAATTTGAAGCGGAATGGGACAGATTCACCATTACTAATAGGCTCCATTTTATCCAAATAATCCAAATTTTAAAAAATTATTACTTTTTTTTCTCTGTAATAATAACAGTACATTGTACTTGATCCAAACTAAAAAATAATTAATCCCTATTGGAGGCAAAACCAGCCTATTGGGTTTATTTAATGTTAAAATTACTTTCTAGTAGACAAGGTATGAAGATCCAAATTATGGATTATGGAAATTAAGATCCGTTATCCAGAAAACCTCAGGTCCCGAGCATTCTGGATAACAGGCCCCATACCTGTACAGTCACTCTGTGGCACTACAAAAGCAGAATTAAACTGCTGTTGTTTAAAGGCATTCAAAACCTAATCTGAAATATACAATAAAATAATAAAAGTAACATTTGGTCATTGGTCACTGGACACTGTTTTGAACTAAGATATTGTACATTCATACTGTATAAACATGTTGCAGAAGTAGCTTCGTAAAGGAATGAAATGCAATTATTATATCTATAAAAGCACATTCTCAGTATTCCCCTTGAAAAATGAGTATCCTTTCATCATACCCTATCATGCTTTGAAACTAAATAGGTTGCATGTTGCAGCATTTTAGCTTAGTTAAAGAAATTACTATTTTCGTTGCCCAATGACTTACAGTGTTGCTTCCAAATAATGTGCTAGGCAATCATATAAATATGATAACAGGTTTTAGGTAAATTAAATGTCTGCATTTGCAAAATTTACTACACATTCATCTAAAAGACAGAGGTGATGGCTTTCAAAAGGTATTAAGCATTTTGCAGCATCGAGAGAGCCCTGTCATACAAGATAAATATAAGTAATCAAGCCAGTTCACCATACAGACATTTCTTATTAAATCATTGAGATTATACACAAGATACAATATATATATGTATATATATATATATATATATATATATATATATATATATATATATATATAATGTTAATTACACTGCAATAAGAACTCACATTCATATAAGGCTTGAAACAGACTAAAGGGTTTAGCAGTATATCTCTGTTTAACTCTCCCTTGTGAACAGCGTTTCAAACTAGCTTTGTTATACTGTATATAAGTGGTTATTGTTAAATTGATAAAATACTGCCTTTTATTTCAATTGTGAATGGCACCTTACTTATTAGAACATTTTTTCAAAACATCAGTACATTCAGGAAGGTAATTAATGTGAAAAACAACTATCACTCCTGTAAAGCAAATTTAAGAGACAGTGACCCCTCTTTAAGCTGCCTCATGTTTAAGAGTCCCCTTCCCTTACTCGAATTTCCCTTCCCTTAATCCAATTAAAGAATGTGTATAAAGTTTTGTAATTCAATTACTATCCCTTTATAATGACACAATCCTATTAATGGAATTATTGGCCCGTATTTAAAAATGTGGTATATCTAGCACTTTACCACTTTTTAATTGTCATTAAGGGTCATATTGTGCAAAGAATGTGCCAGCGCACTACACTCTTGTAAATATAGAAGGAATGTGCTTAAACATTTCTGCAAAAATCCATCTAGTCCAATACATCTACTTCTTGCTGCCTCCTTTCCCAGGCTGTGCATGGGAGACAGCAGCACTCAGCATTCAACAACATTCAGACCTCATCTACAGTATTACAATTGTATCTAGTTTCTGGAGAACTATTTCTGGAACAAACAAACAAACAATACATAATGGATTTCATACTATGGCAACACATACAGGCTGTAGTAAAAATTACTCAATATAGAACAACAATTATACATTCAATTTCACATTATAAATTAGTTACAGTACTTGTTCAGCCTGAATTTATATTTGTTGGACCACTGTCACAGGTTGATTTATAATACAGTTCTCTGTATATTAAAAATTCTCAAAAGAACAGTAGCAAGTGTAATACAATGAGGTATATATCTCTTAAATTGAGGTTCATTGTCATACATAATAAATATGTTTTACAGGTGCATAAACAAATATGTCAACATTAATGAACAGATTATGCTCGATTATAAGCATTTTTAATACATTCTCGAAAGACTATTTCCACATGACACTTTACAAGTACATTAGAGGACATTATAGACAAATAACAGGGGACCTTTTTATCCATAAAGTGGATCACTGTACCAGAGGCCACCCCTTCAGACTAGAAGAAAATAACTTTCATTTGAAGCAACGTAGGTGGTTCTTCATAGTGAGGACAGTGAGGTTGTGGAATGTCGGGTGATTTTGTGATGGCTGATTATGTTAATGCCTTTAAGAGTTCCACACAAAGATGGAGTGCTCTACCTCATGCGATGAATCCTTTCGGATCAGGTGCTTTTAGCAGTATTTGATCCAACCTGCCACGGGTCAGAAAATCAATTGCAAAAGTCCAATATACTGCAGCACACTGCAAATTGCATAATAATCAAAAGTCTACTTTATTGGCTCAAATGTGAGCAGACATGTGGCAACGTTTCAGGCCTCACAGGACCCTTTCTCAAGTCGAAACGTTGGATTTATGTACACGATAAAAAGAATTAGAATTTTGCACAAAATGGAGTGTGGGTCTATTCAATAATTATATATATAATATATACATATATATACACACACACGCACACACTTTCTTTTTCCTCTCCCAGCTGTGATTTTTTTTTTCAATTAATTATATGCAAGGCTAGTATTTTCTAGTTTGTATTATATTATAAAGTGTTATTTATTAATATATTTTTGCAGTGCAAAAATATATTTTTTTATGCAATGCTCAATATAGAATTTACATTTATTTGCTGGCTATTAAATCAATATAGATGTTAATGCTGCTATTTGTATTCATGGTAGGAGAAAGTAGTGTTTACACTTCCTTTAAAGGAGAACTAAAGCTTAACTAAAGAAGTACAGTAGGCTCCTTCAGTGTCTCCTACAATGGAGTAGCATCTTCTCCCCTTCCTCTTTCTGTTGGGGTTCCTCAAGGCTCTGTCCTGGGCCCCTTATTATTCTCCCTCTATACTTCCTCCCTCAGCAAATTAATCAACTCGTATAGTTTCCACTACCACCTCTTTGCTCATGACACTCAGATCTATCTCTCCTCTCCTGATCTCAACCCAGAACTCCTAACTCGCGTTTCCTCCCGCCTGTCCGCTATCTCTACTTGGATGTCGCAACGCTACCTTAAATTAAACCTCTCTAAAATCGAAATGGTTCTCTTCCCTCTGACTAACACCATTAACATCCCAGAAGTATCCATCATAACTAACAATTTCACTATCACCCCATCTCCCCAGGCCTGGTGCCTTGGGGTTATTCTAGATTCTGCCCTGTCATTCACTCCTCATATCCAGTCACTAATTAAATCATGTCACTTCCACCTAAGGAACATATCCAAAATACGATCATTTATCACCCAAGATGCTGCCAAAATTCTTATTCACTCTCTCATCATGTCACCTCTATACTACTGTAACTCTCTTTTAATTGGCCTTCCCCTCCAGAGACTGTCACCTCTCCAGTCCATAATGAACACTGCTGTGAGGCTCATAAATCTCAGTAACCGCTCCTCCTCTGCCATGCCACTCTGCCAATCCCTACACTTGCTTCCGCTACCTTTCAGAATAAAATTCAAATTAATGACCCTGATATTCAAAGTACTTCGTAACCCTGCCCCACCCTACATCTCTGATCTCATCTCTATATACTCATATACTATATACTCCCAACTGCTTGCTACACTCCACTACTGACCTGCTACTCAACTCTTCTCTCATTACCTCCTTACATGCTCGCATGACTTTGCAACGGTTGCAGCCCTCCTTTGAAATTCTCTCCCACGGTCTGGGGACTTTCTCACAACCTTTCTGCTCTCAAAAGATCTCTTAAAACGCACTTCTAGCGAAGCCTACCCTCACTCTGCTTAACTACCAAATGCAGTACTA
This sequence comes from Xenopus laevis, assembly GCF_017654675.1. Taxonomy (NCBI): domain Eukaryota; kingdom Metazoa; phylum Chordata; class Amphibia; order Anura; family Pipidae; genus Xenopus; species Xenopus laevis. Next base: position 80,332,224 of record NC_054380.1, read on the forward strand.
CATCTCTCACTCACTTATTTCTGATCCTGCCAACTCCCACGCCTTATTCCCTTCCCCTTAGATTGTAAGCTCCTTTGCACAGGGATTTTCTCACCTTTTGTACTGGTATTGGTTGTGATGTATGTAACGCCATATGTTCTATGTATGTAATTAATGTGATTTAGTTGTATAAACACATTTACTGCAAAATATGCTGGCGCTATATAAATAAATGTTAATAATAATAATAGTCTAGAAATGTTGTACATTATGAGAACCACAGCCCTTTAGCAGTAAAGATCTGTGCCTCTAAAGATGCCCCTATATAACCAATAAGAGGTACAGAATGGGTGATATGGGTATGTAGATTTTATTTTACCAAAGTCTTGTAAAATTATTTCCACTGTACAGTAGTTCTATTTTTTAAGCACTTTGTTAAAATCAATAGCATATTTTTCACTGCAGCTGTACACTTGCATGCACTAACATTTTCTTTGTACAGTTTAAATAGTGATGAGTGGAGTAAATTCTTTCAGATGAATCAGTGAATCATTGTGATTCATTACAAAATAACACATTTGCTGAAGAGCTGTCAAGATTTCCTTCCCCATTCATCGGCAGCTTTTGCATTATGATAGTGGTTACTTCTAAAACAATTTGTTATAGTCAATGCATTACCCAATTACCCCAGGGGTTGTGGATGGAGAGCTCTGCTAATACTTAATCAGCATTCCCCTAGTCAAAATGTATAATTAGTTTTTAATCTGGTTTAGCCTCTAATATCATGATTAAAATGTAATTGCAATTTGTGATACACTGTTTGAAAAAGTATAGATGGTAGCTTTATATGTTTTCATAAGCCTTTTTGTTCAGTTTTGACCAGGGTACTTTCTAAAATGATTTTATATCTTCGTTGTGTGGGTTTCCTACATGCATAATACATATGTAAAATATACACATTGATAGTACATAGTAATTACACATGACAATGAAGAAAGCTGTATAAATTCCTTCCCAGAGATACTATTTGGACTTTTAGTGGCTGAGCTTTGGAACAGTTTTCCCTGTGCTAGAAACACTGATTCAAATCATATATTTGCTCATAAGAAACCCTGCATTATACAGATTAGTTTCAATAAGAGTGAAAGTAGTCTGTATCTGGGAATTGATCAGCATTTTCCCCAGCTTTGCTTCTCGTATATAAATAAAACCTTAGGCTAACTAGGCAGTCCACTATAAACCCAAGATAACAATGCACGTGAGGAATTCTTAAATTATAAAATGTATATGTAAGTGAAAATGTGTTGAGATGTGATAAGTTAGAGGGCATTATCCTGAGTGAAACCAACCTGAACTGGAAATCAATTTAAAGAATATAAGTTGAATCACAGCTCTGTTCTGGTATTGATAATCACCATTTGGTGCACAGACTCTATTCTTTGAATTATACTCTTACCAAAAACGAAAGTAAAAAGACTGTTTCCCTTGAAAGCATATAAGCATATAGTAGAAGTCATATTACTAGTAGTATATCATTCTAGCAATAAAGGCTATTAGGCAATAATGAACTTAAGCAAATCTTACCATGATTTGTGCATGTCCATTTGGAAAAGAACTGGTGGAATCTACATTTATTGGATCTTGGCAATTTCTCAGTCGACATCTAAAAGCATCTTGGACCTGTAATAAAGAAATAAGCAACACAAATATTATAATTATTGTTTCAATGCATTATAGATTCCTACATTGTTGATAATTGTGAGCTACTCAATAGTAAGTAACATTCATAGGAAAATATCTATCTATATAATTCTAATCACATACTGTATGTATAGACCCATAAATCGAGAGTCAGATTGAGATAGAAAGCCAAAAGAATGCTAAGTATTAGGTAACATTATATAAAATAATGTTTTGAAGCAGGGGTGGATATATATTGATAAAAGTCTTCATACCAGAAAATAACTGCTAAAATGCAAATTGAGTGTGAGTTATTGCAAATAATCTAATGCTGCCTTGCCGAGAGGCAAGATTATAGTTCTAAATGCATAAGCGGACTATTCAGTGAATGAATGCACAATGTGTCTTAAGCAGGATTACAGAGAAGATGATATTCCATTTCTTGATTTCAGTCATTTTGCATATGATGAATTTCTCTGAGAAGTTAGAGTCTATAAACAAAGTGCTGGGCATTTTAACTGTTAAAACTACAAATTCCAGTATCACCCAAGGATGGTTGTTAACAAGAAATATTTGTCATAAATTGTGTATCTAGTGGAATAAAGTAATACAAACACAGTCATGATCACCTACTGAATAAAGCAAGGCTTTATCCACATTTACAATGCCAAGTTGTCTAATTCTGGGCAGTGTCATTCTGTGGCTACTAAAGCAAATAAAGTTCTGTCTTGCATAAAAAAGGGCATTAACTCAAGGGATGAAAACATAATTATGCCTCTTTATGGGTCCCTGGTGAGGCCTCATCTGGAGTATGCAGTGCAGTTTTGGACTCCAGTCTTTAAGAGGGATATAAATGAGCTGGAGAGAGTGCAGAGACATGCAACTAAACTGGTTAGAGGGATGGAAGACTTAAATTATGAGGGTAGACTGTCAAGGTTGGGGTTGTTTTCTCTGGAAAAAAGGCGCTTGCGAGGGGACATGATTACACTTTACAAGTACATTAGAGGACATTATAGACAAAAAGCAGGAGACCTTTTTACTCATAAAGTGGATCACCGTACCAGAGGCCACCCCTTTAGACTAGAAGAAAAGTACTTTCATTTGAAGCAACGTAGGGGGTTCTTCACAGCCAGGACAGTGAGGTTGTGGAATGCACTGCTGGGTGATGTTGTGATGGCTGATTCTGTTAATGCCTTTAAGAATGGCTTGGATGATTTTTTGGACAGACATAATATCAAAGGCTATTGTGATACTAAGCTCTATAGTTAGTATAGGTATGGGTATATAGAATTGATATGAAAGTAGGGAGGGTTGTGTGTATGGATGCTGGGTTTTCATTTGGAGGGGTTGAACTTGATGGACTTTGTCTTTTTTCAACCCAACTTAACTATGTAACTAACTAACTATGTAACTGTGAATTTACCCATACCCCCTAAACTATAAAGTTGCAAATTAAAATTTCTTCACTTTATGACAGTATCAACACAATAGTATTACAACAATATAGTGATGCATTGGGTTTTGTAAAGATTATGCTGTAGTGAAAAAATGCATAAAATGGTAATATATTCACTAATGCGGCAAGATTTGTCTGATATGGGCAGAAAACCTTCCTGTTCCTCCTGGTTGCATTGATTGCTCATTTTGTTTAAGTGGGTGGCTACAGGATATTAAACAAAAGGCAAATTATGGGAGAGAGAAAAACACATTCATTATTTAGAACACTTAAAGGGGCAGATTTACTAAGCCTCGGGTGAATATTCGAATTTCAAAAAGTTTGCATTTTTGTATACTTCGACCATCGAATTGGACTTCGACTTCGATTTGAACGATTCGAATCAAAAATCGTGTGACTATTTGACCATTCGATAGTTGAAGTACTCTTTAAAAATCCTTTGAATTCAATACTTTGCCAAGTTAAACCTACCGAATTGCATTATAAGCCTATGGGGACCTTCTACAAGCATTTTCTAACTATTTGGCATCAAATAAAAATCCTTCGATCGATCGCTGAAAATCGTTCGAATCATTCGGTTTGAACAATTTTTATTCGATCTATCGAATGCTTATTTTAGCTCTAAATCCTTCTAGTTCGATATTCGAATTCGAGGGATTTCAATTCGATGGTCGAATTCGAGAGTTTTAACCCCTCGAAATTCGACCCTTGATAAATACCCCCTAAAAGAAAATTAGGATTTTTTTGTAAATGTTGATGTTTTTTTTTCACTTACTGTACCTAGAGAAAAAGGTACATGGTGATCTTGTGGATGCAGACAATTCAAGGTTTTAGGTTGTATGCAGTCTTACCCATATTTGATGTAATACAGAGCAGGGACCATTAGTATTGCTAATGCCCATCTTTTTAAAATTGTAAATGTATATGTAGCACCGTCTATATATATATTTATGTATATTTATATATATATTTTTGCAAGAATGTCCTCTAAGTAAAACACTAATAATGGTGATTATAAATAGTTGTGCATTTTATTCTTCCAGTTATAACACAATGAAGTATAATAAACCATCTGCCAGCTTGCCTATGAGATTGTATAAGATAATATTTGCAGGTAGTCAAATAGTTACTAAAGCAGTTGTGTTGGGGTTCCTTGAGCAAAATGGTTGATTTCAACACTGGGCACCACTAAACAAGAGATCATATCATTTCATATGTTTCACCTCAGAGGGCGAGGGGGAGAGTGTGCCCAAGAACAACTACAGTGTATCTTGACGGGATTATTACTTAATATTTTCCTTTTAATGCTAAAATGAAATAACCTTTAGAAAAGTACAGATAGAAAAACAACCAAACTCAGTGTATAGATAAAAAGCAAACAGTCAGTTGCTATAGCAGCATCGGCCACTAAAATATATTTATCCTAATATGAAGGATAAATAACAAATATGCAAAACAAAGTGCAGCCAATGCAATTCTTGCAAATATATGACACTGCAAGTGTCTGATCCCAGCAATACACAAAACAATGATTTATTTTTATGCTCTATTAAATCTACACAACCAACAAAACATAGCATAGTGCCTAAAAAAAGCAAATCAGCGGTAGAATGGAGGCATCCAATCCTCCATCAACAGCATGGCTAACTAAGACATGGCCACCATACTGCTGTACCTGATTAATAACACATAGCATTCACCTTGTCATTTACAAAGTGAGAACATTAATTTCACATTTGTAATCTCCTGCAAAGCACAGATTCCGACCAGGTCCTGTATTCTCCACCCAATACTCATTAGGATCATGCAGCTCTGCTTGGCATATGGTTATTCACATACCCCATTTGATTTTATTTCTCTCTGTTTTTCATGGCTTTCCCAACATCTAAAATGTATTACCAAGCATTAATCACTCCTCAGCATGGCACTTCAGCCAAAGATACACTAGTGCAGAAATGCATTGATTGACAGTATGTCACTGGAAGATCTTGGTGAAAGCTCTTAACACTTCTGCTGCTGTAGCGAAAACAATCTTATTGAGTTTATTTAATGATTTGATTTTAGTTCACTTGGGAGCATATTTATTAAACATTGCATTTTTCTGGTTGAGTTTTTAAAGGGGAAAAAATCATATTTTTAGGGCGGGAAAAACTCAAATTTTATTATGCTCTTAAGGTGCTAAAATTCGAATTCCAAAAATACTCCAGCAAAAACCTGAATAAATCAGGTCGAAGTCAATGGCAGATGGTCCCTACAACAATCGGAACATATTTTTTTATCTTCAGGATTCTCGATAATTTTGGGATATTTGGGTTGGTCTCTGTTTGATAATCTGAAAAAGTCAAATTTTCCAGTGTCAAATTAAAAAAGATTCTATTTGATGCACGATTTTGTCACAACTTTTTCCCGCACATGTTTTTTTTGTTCAGCTTTATTGGAAGTTTGCTCTAATTCTTTTTATATAGTGAGAAAAAGTTGAGATATCGTAAATACCCCCATTAAATATGGAGGTGAAAATATGGAAAGACCCCTTATCCAGAAGACCGCAGGTCCTGAGCATTCCAAATAACAGGTCCTATACCTGCATTTAAATGCAGTGCAATAAACTTAATTAGGTAGAAGGTCTTCATACCTTATCATAACATCTGAGCGTCTATGATACGGTACATTATATTTTAGTGTATATAGTAAACATAAGACACACTGAGCACTGCATATACCTCTGTCTATACTCTGGCGCTGCCATTCCATGTATAATACTGATTAGTTGAAAAAATATGCTATGCACAAATACAGGTCTGCTTAATACTGCTAATTAATTGACAGTATTTATAAGCAGCAAGGTAATGCAACACATTATAAATAAGGCGACTAATAATGTGTCATATTGTGCTGTTTTAAGCAACAAGTGCTATGTGTGCCATGCAATGTATAACATAGCATCCTCCATGAGTATTTGGCTGGTATGTGGAAGGTGGAATGTTTCTTTACAGATAAACAGATTAAAGAATATTTTAGAGGAGTCTGTGCGTGTAGGATATTGACGTCAGTTAGCTGCAGGGCACTCTTTATGGAGGGAAACCATATCGTCAGTTAGATATATTTCTGTAGATTGTCACTTTCTACTAGGGGTGATGCCTTTAATGTATATTACAATTATGTATTGATTTATAGTTCTTGACCTTGTCAGCCTAAATACATAAGTGCATTTCAATGCTTTGTATCCAGTTTCAGTTTATCTAGTTTCAGCTGCCCTTATTCCAGCAGAACTATATCCAGCTTTGATTCCTTGTTTGGTAATTTTTTAACTATTGCTACTGGTGGGTGTCCATCAAACATCACCCATGGGAGATTCATTCTACCCATGGGAGATTCATTCTTATTTTTCACTGAAATCAAGTGATTTCAACTGCTGAAGACTCTAGTATAATACAGGTCCCCTCCCATAGATAAACAGTCAACAAGAGACTGAGCTGACTAAGACTATCGGACTTATGTGTTCCAAAGTTGCACAGTTTAGCTCCTCTTTGAGTAGCATTCGGATTCATTCATTTATTTTTACCATTAGAGTTTTATATCAGTATGTTGGGCACAGTTCAAATTGCAAAAAAAGTGTGTAATCAGCCATATTTTTTTTTTTTTACTATTTGCACTGCACATATAAGAATTACCGCAGGTCTCTACTCTTCTTAATGAAATCTTTGTAGATCAGCTCCAATTGTGATTTTAACAACTTCAGGAACATAAGTATTTTTGTTTTATGGTAACATATAAACTTGTCATATCAGATACTGTGCTGGAGTCCTTTATAATACACAAAAGCCATGAATATCCTGTAAATTATATCCTTATAAACGGTGAGTAGTGATGTCATCAGTTATAAACGGTCAGTAGTGATGTAATTTCTGTCACATGACTCACTAAAATTTGTGTATTATAATTAATAAAGTACCCCCAGTTGTAAAATATGAGGATATTATAAGTTACCTCGGAGTTCCATGACCTGTATAAAAACACTCGGCCTTCGGCCTCGTGTTTTTATATGGTCATGAAACTCCTCGGTAACTTATAATATCCTTATATTTTACAAGAGGGGGTACTTTATTCACTATATAGCCTACACTTGCCTTTAATGATCTTAAGCATTTTTTCTATTTGCATGTTATAATTACTAGTTTGACATTGGTGTAAATTGTTATGACTTAAAAATGATATAAAGCAACATTTAAAAAATGTGTCACTATGGTCAGTTTATTTGATTTGAAGCATACAAAATATTTTCCTCACCTCTTTTCGAAGAATGCAGTGGACCATTACAATGACGAAACCTTGCAAGGAATCAAATACTGCAAATAGTATCTGAAACAGTATTGATCTTTTATCTGTCATTGCGAGGACAGCAGACATCCACGTCAGTGCCAGGAGTGGTAAGACAACACAAGAACTCCAGAGAGATGCCCTAATCAGATAAAGGAAAAAAAAATTGCTGAACCATATTGTACATTGTAGATAAATATCACATTCGAGTAAAACAGCTAAAGCTTTCCGTGCTAATGTGACCAGCAAAATATATATGTTAGGGACATGGATTACTTGCAAGTCCCCTGTTGCTGTATAAACACAACTCCTAGGGGGCACATTCACCAAGCTCGGGTGAATGAATAGAGGGAAAAAAACTCGAATTTGGAGTCGTTTTTTGTGCTCCTCGACTATCGAATTGGTGTAAATTCACCTGAGTAGAATGATTCGAATAGATCGAGCGAAAAAACGCTGCGACTATTCGCCCATTTGATAGTCGAAGTACTGTCTCTTTTAAAAATACTTCGACTGCCTACTTCGCCAGATTAAACCTACGGAATTGCTTTAAAAGCCTATGGGAAAGTCCCATAGGCTTTTTTTTCTAAGTTTTTGATCGAATAAAAAGGCATTTGATCGATCATTCGATCGAATGAAAATCCTTCGATCGAATATTCGATCGTGCGACTATTCACCGGGCGAATATTCGCCCATTCGACTATTTGCCAGTGTGTAAATTTGCCCGAATTCCCTATTCAATTCTATTCCCCAGTCAAATTTCGAGGGATTTAACTTCTCGAAATTCGACCCTTGATACATCTGCCCCCTAGCATCTTCCATGAGCCAAAAGCCAAAAAGAATGCTAAAGTTGTAGTTTAGAAACTACAGGTAAGATATAGCCTATCCATAACATATTAAGTTGTAGGAAATTACAGAACTAGAGGTTATACAAAGCAAATTATTTTACTTTTTAAAGTCTTTAATAGAGGCACATAGACCCTGCAGACCTCCAGTTGTTATTTAATGGGAACAAATAGCACCCTAATATTGTAGGCTTCAAAGGATTACAGGTTTAAATGAGTTGCAGGGCTAAAAGGTAAGACACCCCTCATTTAACTCAACATTCCTTTGAAAAATAGAAGTGCATTTGTTCCTAATTTTAGACTAAAACAATAAAAACAAATAACAATATTATCATTAGAAAAACACAAATTTTCTATTTCAAGACATGCACGGTAAAAGATTTGTAACAAGAAGATGTAAATGATTTAGACTAACATGGCATTACTGGCGGTGGTGGCTGACAAAGCTGTTGTTGAAACTACTCCACACTTGGCACATTTGAGCGTCAAACCGCTATGAGGCTCACTCATCTGACTGCAAACAAACAGAACACCCACAAAAAAGAACAAAATATTCAATTTTCACCAAAAAATTTATTATTTTTGTTTGTTGTTTTTGTTTAATAAATTCTCATGCATACTTAAAATGATGAATGCATTGATTTGTTTAATAATGGAAACACTGTTACATAATTATTCTGGCTATTTTTTTCTTTTAGAAATTAGCTATTAAAAGAAGGATCATTTCATTCATGCATGGCTTGTGTCTGTTTACAAAGTGGAATGTCCCATTTTGCAAATTGAAAGTGAGCAGTTGCAAATACGTTGAGCTTAACATATGCGGGAGCTAAGAAGGACATATGATGAACAACCTTTATTCAGGCCTACATTTTCAGACGGTCTTTACAAATTTAGAAATCATATTCAAAATTTGGGTCTTGTAAGTAGAAATAATAAATCATATTTGTTTTAGAGTCATTTTGCAGTATACCAAATTGTTCAATAGTGGCCTGAACATAGGTTTAAAATGAATGGGTTTTGATGAACTAATTTTTGATGGGAAAAAAGATGACTTTTTTAGTGTGATTCTACAAAACAGTGCAGAAGCATCAATCCACATTAAATAGATAACAATGACCTAGATCACTAACCAGTAGGAAGTTTTAAAATACACTTTGAACCAAAAAAAGATTTGGCTGAAATAAAAATATATTTATTTGCCATATAATATTCATTACTTGTCTCACTAAATAAGATCCCTGTTTAAATAAGTAAACATACATTTAAAAGTCACACATCTCTCCATACCCAGCTCAAAACTTTCCAGTTTTATATATTATATTTGTTTTATTATTAATATGATACAGAAAAATAATCAGTGACTTGCATTGTAAAATCAGATTCCACAAACCAAGTAATACATTAACGTAATAAAATTTGGTTATGGAAAAAACGTGCAATGCGTAAAGTTTGTGTGAACAAATTTTTCTTTGTGCGAATTTAATATAGCTTTCACGAACCCGGAAACTGTTTAGCGGCCTCTTTCAACAGTGGAATATGGTTTACAAATTGCATAGCTTGCGCCAGTGCACATTGAATGTAATAAAACTTCTTACTGAAAAAGTTATGTTTGCTCCAAAAGATTACACCACCTTCAAACACTTCTTAAAAGTGGGCAATGAGCAATTAAAATTCACAATGCAATAATAATTTAAGGAATAATATTACATTGTGAAATTAAAATTTTTATTCTTATTTGTGCAAACTGTTTTGCTTTTTGCGACTTTTATTACATTCCCCCATACGTGTTTGACTGATGAGTGCTTTCTGTATTAACTTAGGGGCACATTTACCTAGGGTCGAATATCGAGGGTTAATTAACCCTCGATATTCGACCGTCTAAGTAAAATCCTTCAACTTCGAATATCGAAGTCGAAGGATTTTGCGCTATTCCTACGATCAAAGGAATATTCGTTCGATCGAACGATTAAATCCTTCGATCAGGAAATTGTTAGGAAGCCTATGGGGACCTTCCCCATAGGCTAACATTGGCCACGGTAGGTTTTAGGTTGTGAACTTGGGGGTCGAAGAAATTTTTAAAGAGACAGTACTTCGACTATCGAATGGTCGAATAGTCAAACGATTTTTAGTTTGAATCGTTCAATTCGAAGTCGAAGGTCGTAGTCGAAGGTCGAAGTAGCCCATTCGATGGTCGAAGTAGCCATATTCGACCATTTTAAATTCGAACTATTTCTCCTCTATTCCTTCACTCGAACTAAGTAAATGGGCCCCTTATTGTTGGGGAGTCCTGTTCCTTGTGGCAAAAAGGTATGCAGCATTTATTAAGGTTTATTATGGAATGTTTGTCACCTAGTTGATAAATAGAATGGGCTTTCCATATGCTAAGCCCTTGGTGCTTCATCTGAATAGAAGGCAGGGATTGCTCAGGGTCCAGAGACCAGAAGAGGCCTCACTGCTAAAATAAGTCAGGAAATAGGATCTTGCAAGGATTTAGCAGGTGATAGCTACACTCTATTATGGTACAACCCAGGGGTGTATGACAGATCAGTGTTAGTAAGCAGTTCTGTGCCACATCTTTTGATGTTCTACCTTAGTGAGCACCATGGGAGATAAATCTAATATTTTTACATCGTTAACTGAATATGAGATCAGATAACATAGCATAACTGTTCTAATTTTAGATTTTCAATAAATTTCCAATTGCTCTAGCACCCAATCTTTTGTAATTTTCTATTGTTACTGTCATAAAGGGCATAGATCATGTCTAACACCCAAGCTCCACCATCTAAAAGAGTTGCTTGAAATGTCATAAAAGTGTTACATTATTACAAATTATCTACATCTTATTATGATGCATAAACTTCCCAAAATGAACATTTTTCACATTTGCTGCTGTAACTATTTTACATGATATTTACTGTGAAGGGAAATGTTTGCTGATAGGAAACAACTTTAAAATGTAAAAAAAGTCAATGGTTCCTCTGGGGTTTCTTTGTAAATAACAAAAATTGCAAATGACAAGCAGCTCCAGTCTTGGTATTCGAACATGTCTTTATGAAATGATGCAACTAATTCAAAGTAGACCATATTATTATATGTCCTTTGCTATTCTCTGCACTGCTTCCTATGCTTTGTGCCTTCTACTACTCCTTTATGTTACTCTAATAAATTGTATCAGGTTACAATTTTATTAAATAATATAACAGTTGCCTTTTATCATAATTGTCTGCTTTTTGTTTACAAACATACTTCTTGTATTTAACAATTTATGTAATACATTAATTGGTTATTGAAGTAAATTATATTTATAAGTCTTTTTAGCTTAGTTATTGAGCATAAAGTTCCATATTAATATATAAATCTGTAACAAAATTCCAAAATATAGCAGAACATTGTCTTCCCCTGGGGTTACTATTATCCTCAGTAGGGCACATGTGCTGTATAAAACAAGTGAGTTTATCTTTCGGGATCTGCTATTGTGCTTCCCCATGGATTACACTGTTAATTATTATGTGAAACACATGAAAATAGAAACATGCTTCAAATATGAATTGCTGTATCCCTCAAAAAACCAAAGTTTATCGAGGGGGAGATAACAGAAAGTTTTATATAGTGTAATATTTATAAATTGAAATTCAGATCTCAACCTTAGTGATTATTTATAACTTTATAACAACATTTGTGCATTTGTTCACCACTTTTTACTTTCTCCGTGAGAAGTCGCGCTGAATTTGCGGAAGCGTGTCACTGTATGCGCATTGGACCCTAAGGGACGCAGAGGAACCGAAAGCGCAATACGGAATGCACAGGACACTTTTTTTCAATGCAGTTTGACAACGGATGTTTGTGAATGTGATTTTAATTATTTACAGCAATTCATATTTGAAGAGTGTTCTTATAACGGGGGGAGGAGAGCCTGATTGCTGGAATTTGGGGACACCATAGCTCCGGGATTCAAACTTATATTTTTTTGGACAACATGAAAATAGCAATACCCATATCATACTAAAATTGTTTTAATTCCTTTACATTTTTCAGTACTTTATTTCTTTCAAGGTTGACCATTACTTATTTAGCAATGACTGCGACAAAGAATGTTTGACTTTTGATTGTGTGGAAATGAAAATGACATAATAGAGGACAATGTGGTTGCATTGTTTGATGAAGCCCCTCTGGCTAGCAAAGCCCTTGCAAGGGTAAACTTACTCTTATATAGGTTGTTGACTGAATACCAAGCTGGCAGTAGATTGCCCAATGTATATATAGTCTTATGTATATTCTTGTAATGAAGTACAGTAGATTTATGGTATACTGGGGGCTTAGGTGCACTTCTCTGAGTCTTCAGCACATGGGGCAGATATTAGAATATGGAATATTGTTTGAGTGGGCCCCATACACTGACTTATGAAGTAAGCAGACCCTTCAAGAAGTAAAACCCACAGGTTTTTTTTTAAAGAATTGAAATTTGACTCAAGGGTAACGGGGACAGCTTTTTACTTTCTTGGTTTCTTACCACACACTGCTGTCTCATAGCAGTGTGGCACTGACAGTATGCCTACTTGTTTAAGCTCCCAGTGTTTGGCTCTTTTATAAAGCAGCTGAAATATTTTCTTTGCAACTGTTTTCTTGAAAATGTTCAGTGATTAACACAGTGTATTACAAACAGCACAAAGAAATGTGTTGTTATGGCAACAAAGAAATATTGTGACATAAAATCAACTTCTAATATGATACATTCATCTTTTATACATTACACAAGACACCTATAACAATTGATTTACAGGTAGCAGCCTTTATCATTGACATATCCTGTAAATTAGTTTAAACAGTTCTATGCAGATAATCCTTTTAACCATACAAAGGAATGTTAAAGTTGACATTGCAGAGAGTAAACCCATCTCAAAAATGACAAAAAAGTTTTGCAAATAGAAACATCTATCCTGTTACCAATTCTGTGAAAATTTTTTCTTTAATCAAGGGCTGATGTATTCATTGCTGGAATCTCATTTACAGGAAAAAAAGAAACAAAGCATTTCCAAATTGTTAAGCCCCCATTGACTTAATGTTTTAATATTAACACAATGGTTGTTAATGTTTCAGCGAACTGCTACGGTTTAGCACTGCTTCTAGCTTCTAAAATCCTGACTGCTTCTGAAGTCTGACTGCTTTGGGCACATCTTAATGAATTGACAGATTGATCTCATCTCTCACAGTTTCCTATATAGTAAGGAGTACAGGTATGGCATCCGTTATCTGGTAACCCGTTATCCAGAATGCTGTCTCCCCTAGACTTTTTTATCCAAATAATCCAAATCTTTTTCTGTAATAATAAACCAGTACCTTGTACTGGATCTAAACTCAGATATAACTAATCCTTACTGGAAGCAAAGCCAGCCTATTGGGTTTATTTAATTTTTACATGATTTTTTAGTAGACTTAAGGTATGAAGATCCAAATTACAGAAATATCCATTATGCAGAAACCCCCAGATCCAAAGCATTCTGGATAACAGGTCCCATACTTGTATAACATTTTTTCTAGTTACAACAACATACTTACAAAGCATTATCAAACATAACAAGGCTTGGAGTAACAATTCAAATACAAATGAGTAGTGATGGGCGAATTGGGGGCGTTTTGCTTCGCCGGAAAATGTGGGATTTTCCAGCGAAATTTGCGAAAGGGTGCGCTGCAGTTTCACGAATTTATTCGCCGGCGGCGAATCGCGGGAATTCGCCGCAAATTTGCGCCTGCCGAATAAATTCGCCCATCACTACAAATGAGAATATACAATTTTAAAGTAAATGGCTTTATGCCTGAAGACTGTTCAAAGGTAATTGCTTACTGGTTGGTTGGGTTATTGCATCAGTGCAATTAAGTACCTCTGTTAGGAAATTAGTATCAAGGCATACCAACCATGATACATTTAGATATTAGCTAACTTGCTATTTATATATGGATAATGTTTCATGAGTTAAATGCCTTTGGGATATAGTAAGTTTTTGAACATAGAGGAGGCCCAGCTGACAGGTATTGCTGTTTCCAGTCATGAAGCACACCAGGGAATTGACTGAACATTGGTATTAAATGTGTGTATTATCAATAATGTATGCTTTTATGTGTAATTGATCTTGCCAGACTAACTTGATGAGTAGGGACTTTGATTCTGGAAAGGCAGTGGATGTGATTTACTTAGACTTTGCTAAAGCACTTGATACAGTGCCACAAAGAAGGTTACTGGTTAAATTAAGGAATGTTGGCCTGGAACATAATTTTTGTACCTGGATAGAGAACTGGCTAAAAGATAGACTACAAAGAGTGGTGGTAAATGGAACATTTTATAAATTGAACCAGTGTTGTTAGTGGAGTACTGCAGGGCTCTAGGGATGTAGCGAACTGTTCGCCCGCGAACTAGTTCGCGCGAACTTCGACCGTTCGCGTCCGCCGAATGTTCGCGAACGTTTGGGAACGTTCGCATTTTGAGTTCGCGTTCGATCGTTCGACCATTCGACCATTCGAATTCCTTCGACCGCTAAAAATCGAACGATTTCCATTCGTTCGAACGATTGTAAGCATTCGATTCAATGAAAAGCATTCGATCGAATGGCTTCGATCGTTCGATTCGAATGAAAATCCTTCGATCGAACGATTAAAATCCTTCGATCGTTCGAATCGAACGATTTTAGCGGTGTTCGAAGTTCGCGAACTGTTCGCGAACGTTCGCATTTTTTGCCGGTGTTCGCGAACGGCGTTCGCGAACACCAAATCGGCAGTTCGCTACATCCCTACAGGGCTCTGTACTTGTTTATTAATGACCTGGAGGTGGGCATTGAAAGTACTGTTTCTATTTTTGCAGATGATACTAAATTGTGCAGAACTATAGGTTCCATGCAGAATGCTGCCACTTTGCAGAGTGATTTGACTAAATTGGAAAACTGGGCAGCAATCTGGAAAATGAGATTCAATGTTGATAAATGCAAGGTTATGCACTTTGGCTAAAATAATATAAATGCAAGTTATAGACTAAATGGCAGCGTGTTGGGAGTTTCCTTAAATGAGAAGGATCTAGGGTTATTTGTAGATAACAATTTGTCTAATTCTGGGCAGTGTCATGTTGCAAATAAAGTTCTGTCGCATAAAAAAGGGCATTAACTCAAGGGATGAAAACATAATTATGCCTCTTTCTATGTCACTGGTAAGGCCTCACCTGGAGTATGCAGTGTAGTTTTGGACTCCAGTCCTTAAGAGCGATATAAATGAGCTGGAGAGAGTGCAGAGACGTGCAACTAAACTGAGGGATGGAAGACTTAAATTATGAGTGTAGACTGACAAGGGTAAAAAAAGGTAAAACGGTCCCCTGCTATTTGTCTATAATGTCCTCTAATGTACTTGTAAGGTGGTTCTTTACAATGAGGACAGTGAGGTTGTGGAATGCACTGCCGGGTGATGTTGTGATGGCTGATTCTGTTAATACGTGGTTACTGTTGTGTAATGCCTCCATAAGAGCCTGCTAATAAATCACTGTTATATTCTACTCATCCTCGGCTGCCCAAAACATTTAGTATACAAATGGTTATATATAATTTATGTGAGGGTATGGAGGGGTGTGTGAAGGATGCTGGGTTTTATTTGGAGGAGTTAAACTAGATGGACTTTAACTACGATTTAACTATGTAACCTCATGTTTTGCTTATAGTAAACTTTAGAATATGTGAAACATATAATTGTTTAAATTGGGTGCTTATTATTCAAATGAACTAACTAAGCTAACTCCAGTTAGTACAACTACCTTCAACACATGCATGGGACAGTTATCTTTTATTAAAACACATGGATCTCCCCCATTATTACCCATATCATAAAAAATAGCAGGCATAAAGGTAAAGATCAAGGTAATTTTCCCAAATCAACATGCAACATAAGACCTGATAAACGCAGGGGTTCATGTACAGGTATGGGACCTGTTATCCAAAATGTTCGGGACCTGGGTTTTTCCGGATAATGGATCTTTCAGTAATTCGGAACTTCATACCTTAATTCTACTAAAAAATCATGTAAACATTAAATAAACCCAATAGGCTTGGTTAATTATATCTTAGTTTGGATCAAGTACAAGCTACTGAAAATTCTTTGGAGCAGGCACTCAATAAAGGCAATCTTCAACCAGGCAATTGGTTCAAAGTGAAAAAATTGTTTATTGTGTCCATAGCCTTGCGCGTTTCATGTTACAAACACTTAAGCATAGGCTATCTTTACAGAGCCATGCCTCAAATATGTAAACAGGAGTGCACAAATCAGAACAATACATCAATTAGCAAATCAACTAATTATAAGGCTTACTCAAATGCACCAATCACTAGTCACAGTTTTGGTGGTTGTGGATCAAGGTACAAGCTACTGTTTTGTTATTACAGAGAAAAAGGGAGTCTTTTTTTTTTTTTTTTTGGATTATTTGATGATAATGGAGTCTATGGGAGATGTTCATTCCGTAATACAGAACTTCCTGGATAAGGGGTTTCCAGATAATGGATCCCAAGCCTGTATGTCCTAATATATCACTGACAAAAGATAGAAAAGGGGGGGTTTTCTCTGCATATATTTATTTCTACACCTTAATCAGAAAGTGACGTTACCTTGTATTGCTAAAGACTGTGGTTGATAATTCCCACAATAAAGTCACAGTAATGGGAAGATGGCAAACAACACCTTATCTTCCCATTCGCTGGCAATTTACAGAGCTGAGAGTTTTTTTCTACTGTATCCCTGCAGTGTATCCTGGATTAAAGGTGACAAATAAATATAATTTACATTTTTCATTACCTTTCTGAAATCAAGAATTTGTTCAAATCACTTCCAATGGAATGGTCTTTGGTATGGGTATATGCATTAAATGGCTAATTTTATTATGATTAAAAAAAGTTAAAAGAGATAGGGGCAATTTCACTAAAGGGCGAAGTGGCTAACTTTTCGCCAGCGTTAGCATCGGCAGGGACATCGCCAATTAATTAACAGACGCAGAGTACAACTCGCTAGCGAATGAGACCGTCATCAGCGTTTGTTCACACTCTAAAAGTTGCCAGTGCTCGGTGCCTAGGAGGCAACTTCGCATATTAGTAAATTAGCGTGGTGGTAGCAAATTTGTGCCTGGCGAAGTGGTGCAAGGTGGGTGTGTGAAAGTGGATGCTGGTGAAAATTTACCCGTTAGTGAATCTGCCCCATACTATTTTCCCTAACCATTTCATTAATACAGGCTTGGACATTAGTTCAAGATATCTGTTGTCACTATTTATAACATTATCACCATTCACATTTTGTGCTGTAGTCTCTGCAGCATGCACTTGTCATGTTTCTCTTCAACCCCCAGCCACCCACTGCAGTGGGGCTGGAAAATATGTTAGATGAAATCTATAACACTGATATAACTAAGGCTAGCTATCAAACTACTAGTATTCAGACATTTTAAAAAAGATATTGATTTCAAATCAAAAACAGAAACACTTTTACATGTTTTGGAACTACTGTATAAGATTTGGTAACAATCTTGTAGTCATAATAAAATGATACAATGCTGCATTAATTCAAATATATTCAGCCCATGTTACTTCATTTATACATCTTGTCAAAATTCCATTTGATTAAAGATGAAGGAATAGGCAGAGATATAATTCTGTGTAGCTGATGTACATATTGGTATTACTTATCAGCGAATTAAGGTATTGAAAAGTAAACTGCCAGAGAAACTGCGTGTTTACATGGGTATGATATAGTTAAATATTAAATAGTGTATTGATGTACATCTACTGAATGGTTTATATAGACTCCACTAATTGATACTGAAAGTATGATCAGCCAGTATTTTTAGTTTTATACTTTTTCCTTATTAATCATGGCTATTAACATAATAATAAATGGATCTGAGTTCTTTTCACTGAAATGTAAACCCAATGGACTCTAGAGAGTGCCTTATTTATTATATCTGAACAGCATATAGAGGGAGAGGACGTTCATCATAAAGATTAACCATCCCTGCTTGTGCTGTAAGGGGCATGAAGCAGCCATTTTCCTTCAGCAGTAACACTAAAGAGTCCAGTGGGGAAGAATCTATGTGAAATGGGTTTTGTTCCCTCTGCATTGTAAAATAAATAATACAAAAGTAACATTAAATAAAAAATATGTTCAGTTCCATTGATAATTAATAAGAAATGTTCTATGAGTAGTAATGGGCAAATTGTTTCACCAGCAGCGAATTCCCGCGAATAGCCGCCGGCGAATAAATTTGCAAAACTGCCTCAAATATTCACCGGAGTCAAAAAAAATGCCGGCATCAAAAAAACGGAATGGAAACATACGCCGCCGGAGTCAAAAACGAGACGCCGGCACAGTTTTGTGAATTTTTCGCCAATTTGCGAATTTCGCAGGAAATTGGTGAATTTTTCAGGGAAGCGAAACACCCCAAATTCGCCCATCACTATATATGAGCATATGTGGGGCACAAAGCTAGTACAATATTCTTATTATTATACTTATTATTATAAAAGTTAACTATGTTAAAACAAACACAAAACAGTATTAAATGGTGCTGGCTATAGAGATGATGAGATGACAATAAAGAATATATATTCAATGTAGTATTTTGTAAGCAATACAACAGAGTTGCTATTTGTTGCACAAATTGTACATCAGTCAGTGTAATCCACACTACATAATCAGGCCAGTATCATTCTAGGGTGAGAAGGATGGATGTTGAAAGAATGTAGTATCCATAGCAACAGACTTTAAATTCAAAGAGCAAAAGATAAATATAATTGTACTGCTGCCTCTGTCTTACAAAACATCAGTTTTGCTCAGACTCTATAGATGCCCCCTCCTTTGTGATCCTACATTTAGTAAAGCCCCTCAAAGTACACCAAATTAAGTTATATCTATATGCACTAAAACATATATGTGTATTCATCTTCCTACTAGTTTAAGAATATTTAGGAGAGCAGCTAATTGTTGTTTCTTTGACTGCTGTACATATGTCCAACTCTATTAACATATATGACCATACCAGGCCAACAAAATTGCCAATTGAGGCTGTCATGACAGGCTACCTTCCTGAAATCTAACTGAAAATCACCAAATATCAACTGAGCAGTCATTGGTGCATTGATGCAGCCCTCTCTGGATTGGTCTCTCTATGCCCCCATTAGGATAAGATTATTTTCCCACAGGCCAAACTATTATATCACACTGATTTGAACATATCTACAATAGTTATATCTAAATACTGAATTCTTATTACGAGAATTAATATTGGATGATCTAAAAGCATCTTCTAAACATTTGATTTTTCCAAGACATTGCCTCCAGATTATTGACCCCATCTAAAAGCTATAGGTTAACAAGTTCAATATAGCCGACTCTGCTAAAAAAAATTGCACTCAGGATAAAAAAAAATAACGTTTACTGTAATATTCATTAGAGAGATTACTCGATAAAATCTAAACACATGTCAAATCAAAATGAACTTAACAAGAAGATCAAGAGAAAAGTTAAACATTATTGAAACCCCCTGAATATTATTATGAATGAAACCAGTCAGGGTAATTGCTAAAGTGCAGACCATAAAATTAACAAAAATTAAAAAGAAAACCAGAAGAATGCTTTGATAATGATTTTCTAATGCTGCAATTATATTGTGACCCTATAAAAGAACACCTGACTTCAATCTGCAAAACTCATGGAATCCACCAAATAATTAAGATTAATAACTTCTCAACCACTGTAGAGCCTAATTAAAAAAGAAAGGGAGCTTAATAATTTCTTTTACCGACAGCTGTGGTGGAGGAACCTAATAGGAATCTTCATACAATCGTGAACTATGAACTTTGTAGAGAATTCTTATATAAGAGATATTGACAGAAAATTACTTACACTAATATTTCTTCAGCAAACTGTAATTTAATTATAAAAGATAGAAATTACTTTTGATGTGTTCTGCAGAGGTATTTTGGCGTTGGTGTCTTCTTCAGATGCACCAGAACTCAGTAGGTGGATGTTAAACCATTTCTGTGCTGGAGATTCTTGCACACACTCTTGCAGTCCATTTTACTTAATTGAAACTTTATGTTACCCTTTCCATTATTGCTGGATATCACAAGGGTAATTCAACTTGGCAATTCTTTCTGACAACTTAAACTATCTAGCAGTGACATGACTAAAGCAACTGGACTTGCTGAGTAGTTTTGCACATTTTTTACCACTCATCTACTTGTTTTCAAGATGACTGCCGTAGCTTTAGACATATCACTACAAGATACTGAATGTCATGACCTGAATAAATAAAAAACCTTCATTGGCATACTCTGATGATTCTGCACTTTTGTTTTAAAATATAATTTCTGATGAATTACAAAAAAAATGTTATCATGAATGAAATATCAACTTCTCCATGATTCATGCAACTACTCCTAGATTATGCAAAATATGGGGGATGAATAATTCTAGGATATTTTTATGTATGAAGTAGTGAGAACATTGTGAAATGGCTTACCCTGCTCTGTGTTTGAGTTTTTTATCTAGGATACCATCTCTGGAAACAAGTTTATTAAAGACTAAAATTCCAATTACCATGTTGACCTGCATAAAAAACAAGATTTATTTAAATAAAAAAAACGAACACATCACATACATGAAATGCTTTTGTTAGCATGCAAAATCGCAAATACGGATTTTAGAAGAGTTTGCATTTTTACAAATATACAACATATGTTCTTAGTTTGTGAATCAAATGTTAAATGCATTTCCATTGCTTATGTGCTCTGTTTTTTAGGGGTGTCTTAATGAATGAAAGAAATAAACTAATTTCCAGGAAAACCAATGATGCTTGCTTCAATGGCTTACAAAGCTGCAGGGATGTGTTTATGATTTTCCTTTGATCAATTGCTATGGCTCCCTACGTACTATACATGCTTTATATGAGTATTGTGAAATTATGTGAAATGCCATTTTGCAATGACTTTCACAAGGACAGTATATTATATCAGTTCAAGACAATTTAAAAGAAGAATATGCTATTGGGACATTAACGGTCATTATCTCTTAATTGGTGAGGACATTAAATGAAATGACAAAAATAAGTGGTGTCATTCTGAAATATTTTAGATTAAAGCATAGAAGATAGCAGTTATAATTATTATGTCTCAATAACTAATTTTATTTAAGCAATTTGGCACACGGTTCCCCCTGTCTCAAGGAGGCACAGATTGACAAAGTAAATTAGCTTCTGTTTGAATAAGGAAGATGCTTACATCTTTTTCAAGACCCTGTGGTGCTAAAAACCTCCATAGTCTATAGGTTGATTGATTATTTTTGCCAGCCATAGTGTTTTTTAAAAATTTACTTTTTTCTTAATTCTTACTTTATTTGAAGCTTAACTAATTACTAATGGTGATTTTAATACATTTTCCAGAACAGTAGAGATTGTTTTTACTCTTACTTTAAGGTAATCTGACATTTAGATCAAAAATTTATTTGTTTTTACGACTGACCAGAATTGACCTTTGGAATGTTACATTTGGGAAATCACAAGAAGCCCCAATTCACATTCTCTATACACATTCAAATCATTGAATTATTTATAGGAAACTAATCTGATGTTGAAGAGTTTCTATTTAAGGGTAAAAACACATATAGAGGCTAAAAACACATAATTCAGCTACATGAAGTGGTTATAATGTAGGGTTTTAGAACACAGACAAAGTAGTTAAATAACGTGAAATCTGTCTACAATGCAAAGGAAGTTTACCATGAAAATCATGTTACAAATGGTAACAGTGGTTCAATTGGGGAAACTGGGGTTATTTATATTTTAAGTCTGATTTTATCTCAACATTTTCTGCTTAAAACTCCGATCATTTTTATGCTTATTTATTATTACATTTTCCTGAAAATTTGCTTTGCGGGAAAAAAAAAATCTGATTTTCAAGTTTTTTCCGGATTTTTGCACGAAACCCAATGCACATTAAAAATCATTGGGACTTCTCCCATTGACTTATATGCAACCTCGACAGGTCTGAGATGCCGGATTTTCTGATCCAGACTTTTCCATCCTCGGGGTTTAATAAATTCTGAAAAGTTAGTGATTTTTTAAAAGTCGGATTTTATAAAAAAAAATATCACAAATTTCTTGGGATTTTTGCATTTGGAGTTTAGTAAATAACCCCCTCTGTGTTATTGTACTGTATATAATAGTGAATGGTTTTTGGAACATTTGAACTCCCTAGAGCACATATCATGTATGTATGACTCCCATCTCCTGGTTGACAAATCAATTTTAAAAGTTCTGGTTTCGACAAATCAATCTAAAAACAAGTGCTCTGTTGATCTATAGGAGCTTGATGTACTGGTTTAAAGACTGTCTGAACTCATTTGATCAGTGATGCTTTCAGTATTATAGGGCTTAATTTCAGTTATGTATAGCAACCAATGCACATTTTGGATCACCCTACTACGGGTTAGATGATGAAAACATGAACGATAATTGGTTTAAATGGCTATTTGCACTGGTGCTATTCTGATCACTGAGGCCACATCTTGTAAATACTCTTTACCCATAACTTTATTGCAGGTTTTATGTATCCAATTTGTGCGTGTAAGCAACCACAACCCACCCATCTGCAAATATGCTACTTCACTATCCAGAGCTAGTTGTAGGATGGCCAAAAAAGTAAAAGCACACCTGCAATGAAGTATACAGTTAAAGAGAAAGAATTTTCCAAAATTTTGATGCCATTCAGTGATGCCAGTTGACTATTATGAGAAAAGATCTGCAACTTTTCCCACATTTTGATATAGGCCTATTAATGTCTCAATGAAACTGTAGACTACACTTTCTACTCCTATTTTAGTTCAAATTGGCTTACATTGCTATGTATTCAATATGTGTATCTGTGAGTTTTTTAAATACAGACAATATATTTTTTATCTTATAACACACGTAAATCTGTCTATCTAATTATTCTATCTTTATATGTATATGCCACCTAATCATACATTTTACTTAAATACATTTAAGGCATCTGTGATTTGAGCTTGACTAAATTATTCATTTTACCAAAACAACAGCAGCTGCAGGTCCAACAAAAGCATAAAGCAGCCCTCCTTCGAGTGACAGCCAGCAACTGGAAAAATAATTCATAAAGAAATTAATAAAGAAATTCATAATTGTCAGGAAGAATTACATTGCTTTTAACTGATGGGACACAACATATGTCTTGAAATATCCTTTCAAATCATGCAGCAGTAATGCATTTATACTGTATAATAGATTAATCAATTATACAAAGATGGAGTCAATAGAGCATTTTTTTTAAATGAGGAACATTGAATAGTGAAAATGTAAATTGGCATCATAAGAAAACGATTACTTTCTGGCTTTGATTATTTTAAACAATGTTCAAGACAGGTTCGTAATAAGTTCCTGAGATAGCTAAATGTGACATAGTTTTACAACCATAATAAAAAAACTATATCCTGCACAATTTTAATGTATTTATATTGTCGGTATAATGTAGGTATGTCCGAATTGTGGCAGAGAACAATCACTGCTAGAATCCCTTAAGGCTTTAATCTACAGTTTCATGACAGATGGAGTTGTACAATTTAGAAACTCCTGATATTTGTATGCAGCTATACTACTTAATAATATGTATGTGGGATAAAAGTAAATAGGTCAACTCAAACAAAAAATGAAATAAATGCACACGTGTATACACTGGGGAACTATGATATGTGTGGCTATTAATTGCATCCTCTAGCAATGACACTGCTATAAAATAAATAAAGAACATATGCAGTTTTCATGCATGGTCACTTACTAGTGAGGAGTCCCATATCCCTTTGCTTTGGTGAAACCCATTGATATAGCCACTACTAATGCTGGTAGACCTAATAAGGAGATACAAATAAATTGCTATCATCCAACATACAGAACCCCTGGAGCAACAGAATTCCCTATGTTTACACATTTGTGGACAAAATAAGCTAATATTTTATAGTTAAATAAAATAGTTATGTATTTCTAAACATTGATTTCAACTTTCTAGAATTTCCAGTATTATCCATTTTCTGTCACATGAACTGTAATTTATTGTAGCAATTATATCAAGCAAGAGAGAAGGGAAAAAAATGTCCTCTAGACATTTGGTCATACTGTTATAAAATATAAAAGCAAGGATAAAAAAGAAAGTAAAATGCTTATGTCAGGTTTCTGGCCAGTAGCATATACAGAACTGTATCTTTAACATAAAGACATGCACAGATGGAGCCTTTGATATTGTAACCAATGACACCGTAATTAATATAAATAAGAACTTGCCTACAAGGGCTACCAAATGTCTCTACAGGAGTTCTGTCAATGATTTGATAATCATTTTAGAAAATTTTAGTAATTTAGTAATTTTAGAAAAGTTACCAAATCAGTCTTAGTATTTCATATGAATTATATATGGCTTATTCCATTTTCATGATGTATGTGATGTCTGGCTTTGCTGTTCCCATTATACATGTATAAAGAGATCCTGTAGCTGCACAGTGCCTTCACATCCATTATACAGTAAACTCGACATTCTACAGGCACCTCGTGTAAATTGGAAGTCAACCCCTTTATAGCAATATGGTTGCACATGAATTAGATCTACTTGAACTTTTGTTCGAGATATTATTGTCTTTTTTAATCAATGTCATTCCTAAGACTTTGAGCCAGATTCAATTCAACCGTGAGAAAAAAGTTTATCACTTGAAAATTCATGGGTGAGATTACATTTAAGATGCAATTCAATTCAGAAAATCTTATTGCACTGTTTTATCATGTGAAAACTCAAAGTCTATGGGAAAAAATGGAACTGAATTTAGAGAAAAGTGGTATCTCCCTAAATAGAATCTTGTCCATGATAAAGCATGAGATACATTTTTCCCACCAAATTAAATCTGGCCCCTTATCTTGGGGAGCTGAAAGTAAGCCAAGGTATCTGCTGCACAACCCTAAATTGACAATCGGTTTTGCACCTTTTTTGAAATTAGTATTTTGCACTATAAGTAGACATTTCACATTATTAGAGTGGATCGTGTTAACCAACCCCAACAGCAAAAGGATTAATTTGTTGGGTCCCAACTAATAAATTACTATCGCTGCATGAACAGGAATATGTTAAGCAAGTGTTACTGCTAACAATCAAGGGTTTCTATCATAATAATCATGATTAAACTTTTTAGATTGCAGAATCATACAAAATGCAAAAAGTGGAGATTATAGGTTATCTTGCTGGAGTGTGCATTGTCTACAAATGAATTTCTTGGAGTAATGCTTAAACAAAATATATGCTGGATGGAGATGTATTATCAGCACAGATGTGGTCATCTATTTGCCAGAAATGAATCATTTATGGTGCAGTATCCCCCCCCCCCCAAACGCTGCTATTCTTTAGTGGTGGATAAATTACTTAGATGTTGCTAGGTTACCAGTGCATTTTTTTCCAAAGCTAAAATGTAAACTAAGCATGTAGTTATTTTATCCTTGCATTCCAGTGGCAAAGATTTATTATCATAAAATAATACAAGTACGCAGTATCCATTTTAAGTACAAACGACTGCAAAGGTACATTTTATATCAGGGTTTTTTTCCTTTATTGCCTAAAAAATTTCCAGCAACTCTAAATGAACCTGTATACTTTATAGCATTGCATTTATTGGCAGCTTGAATATCTCTCTCATATTCATCTGTAGTCAATATGACTATTTCTAACACCTTCAGTTTTATGATATGAAACAGAATTAGAATGGAAATTTGGAGGGCTCTTAGGTTTAATCAGAGAAATTGGCTTGATTTACAATCATTTCATTTTGTATAGCTCAGACAGCAATATGGATTCAAATACTGATTTAGCCTTGTACTTTAAAATGGATACAGGTGTGTATGGATGTGGAATATGAATTTTCCTGGCTCACAACATTTGATTTCTCTATTATTGCTGCCTACAATAACAGACTGGGAGTACGCAGTGGAACACATTGTGCGGCCTTGAACAGTTCTGGAGTAGTACTTTGTGTTATGAATGCACAAATATAAACAATACAAATGTACTAATAAAAGCATTCTCCACCTCCAAATTGATGAATACTGGTATGGGACACAGTGCACATATATAGAGGCATCTCTCACAGCAACAGCTAGGAAAATCTTCCTTGATTTGAAGCCATTTTTTAATCCAATCACTTCATTTCAGGGGCTCAAAAGTAATTGGACACTGACTCAAAGGCTATTTAATGGGCAGGTGTGGGCAATTCCTTCATTATGTCATTATCAATGAAGCAGATATAAGCCCTGGAGTTGATTTGAGGGGGGTGTTTGTATGTGGAAGATTTTGCTGTGAACAAAACATACGGTCAAAGGAGCTCTCCATGCAGGTGAAACAACCATCCTTAAACTTTAAAACATGAAAAAATTGCTACAATATTAGGAGTGGCAAAATCTACAGTTGGTGCATCCTGAGAAAGAAAGAAAGCACTGGTGAACTCAGCAACGCAAAAAGACCTGGACGTCCATGGAAGAAAAAAGTGGTGGATGATCACAGAATTATTTCTATGGTGAAGAGAAACCCCTTCACAACAGCCAAATAAGTGAACAACACTCCAGGAGGTACGTGTATCGATATCCAAGTCTACCATAAAGAGAAGACTGCATGAAAATAAATACAGAGGATGCACTGCGAGGTGCAAGCCACTCATAAGCCTCAAGAATAGAAAGGCTAGCTTAGACTTTGCTAAAAATAACATCTTAAAAAGCCAGCACAGTTCTGGAAAAACATTCTTTGGACAGATGAAACCAAGATCAACCTCTACCAGAATGATGGCAAAAAAAAAGTATGGAGAAGGCGTGGAACAGCTCATGATACAAAGCATCCCACATCATCTGTAAAACGGCAGAGGTGTGATGGCTTGGGCATGCATGGCTGCCAGTGGCACAGGGACACTAGTGTTTATCCATGATGTGACACAGGACAGAAGCACCTGAATGAATTCTGAGGTGTTCTGGATTAGTGGAAGAGTTTATATGCCGAGAACTTCCCACACCAGTCAGTTGAACTGAAGAAGCTGCTTGGATGAGTAGTGAAACGTCTTCATTGATTACTCAGCAAGTCCCGATGTTTTTAGATTTACCTATACTAGATAAACATGGTAAAATTGCACTTTGCTCACTGCACTTGCAGTCAAAAATTACACCTTATGTACCCACTGAGTAGCCTCTGTGAAAAAAGTAGAGGAATAGAAGTAACACTTAATCTACAGATAGGGGGGTTTAGCCTGAAGTGCAGTTATGGTGATGTTTGAGGGGAATATCTAATTGCACTTGCAGATACTCTTAAAAGCTTAGCATTAAGTAAGATTTAGGTTGTTGGAGCTATGGCTCAATGTCAGCTACAGTAAGGTTTTTATATATCTGTAACCTTGCAGCTAAACTAATGGGACCCCCACAAAAGGTTTAGCCTCTATGGAGGGCTTAAATTAAAAACGTTGACAACCACTGTTCTAGATGGACTGATTGTGATGGTATTAATAGCAGTGGACTACAAGAGCCTAAAGTATGTAAGTAGCTTGCTAGCCAAATTTATTGTTGGTTTTCATCAGGCTTAGAGTTGTGTTATATACTACTGTACTTATGAAATGAAATATGCTTTTTCATTATAGTGAGCTGCTAAAATACTTTTGCTGTTAATGTCTTGTTTTGTTCTCCATTAATTATTCAGGAATATGAAGCTTGTTATGGTTTCTAATTTTATTGTTTAATTAATTCAATTAATATATTGATTTAATAAAATGTTGCAGTAATGCATAAACATATATAAACGTGCAGTTATTTTTATTAACATGCATCAATATATGTCTTTGAACAACCGAGTCCCCATGATGCTGTCTGTATTGTATTTGCACTGCACTACATTGTTTTTCATTAACATGCTGTGTTGGTACCTGACAATGGTTTTATAATGAAACATACCCCAACCAAGGCAAAGGAAGCGCTTTCTTATGACTCTTGTTCTGATTTTCCCTGTAACGGCCATATAGGACTGCCAAGCTTCTGTCAGCACCCAGCAGAAGGAAGCCAGGAAGAAAAAGTGTAGAAAAGCGGTTGTCATTGTGCAAATACCCTGAAGAAAATAAAACAGATATTTGCTTAAGCATAATATATGTTAAACAAAAGTTATATACAATGTTTTTAAGGGTTATGCAGTAGTTTCTCCAATTCAGTTACTCTTAATCTAAATTACTCTTATTCAAAGTGCTTATTTGAACACTTTCTTGAATTTTATCACTTTAATAATACAGGAACTTAAAATACAGGAACTTAAAAAGGCTAATGCTATACACAAAATTAGTAAAAAAAAGCAGAGAAGTAACACACACTTATAATGTATTTTTTTCCCATTATATCTGGCTACATAGACTCACCAACCTTGATTCTAGCTTGAAGGGGAAAAAAGGCTGTTTAAAATATTGTAGGAGCGTGTTAGTTTGTTTACATTCAACAGAAATGCGAGTTTGCTGAAAGGACATGTTAGTGTCCATATACAGTAGAAAAGGCAGCATAGAGTCAGTTGTTGGCAAGAAAATAGAACTCTCTTTCTTTATAGGGTGTAACTGAAATTGAAATTGGCTTGGTTTAATGCAGTCATATGTAGTTTAGGGTTAAAACCAAACCCCCCCCCCCCCCGGAAGACGCCATACTTAACATAGCAGGTTAGGAACAGTTAGACATTCAAATGTATTTAGGGTAGAGGAATAAAACAAGTCCTTAACAGCTATGTGCTAAATAACAGATAAGCAGTCCATTTATGTACTGAGCTGCCACTTCCCACTGTTCTTAATCTCCTTTCACAGTCTGATTGAGGAGCTGAACTGTGCTGCAATGCTACCGACGGATCTTTAAGTAGTTTTAAATCTCCCTTCAAATCACTGTCAAGAAGTCATGACAGATTTCAGATGGCACCACACTGTCTGTTTAGTGCATGCTACTACACATGGCAGAAGGTATTTCACGCTTCAGTCCTTTCATTACCTTTACTTCAACGTTAGACTGAAAGAAAGTTTACAATTGCCTGATATGGGTTTCTCTACCCCCTCAAAGAAGGTTACAGTCTGCCAATGCAAGGTGCTGATTCAAAATGGATCAAATATGGACAGGAGCCGATGTCTGACACTCAGGGGTTATTATTTGCATTAAAATCATCATCATCTGACTTTAAGAACTTTACAAGGAAAAATTGCCAAATCCAAAGCCAAAATTTTCCATCTCTGATTGACATTTTAGACATGGCCTGTAGCTTAAGTAAGCTTGGCTTTGTTTGTCTGCCAGCGAATAGTGTTTACTTTGCCACAATTACAACATACTTTTACTGTGCACTTCCACATGGACAGAGTGACCATGTGTTGTGCAAGTTCAAACCCCAGTCTCTATAAAAAGTATTTTAAAATGTCCTTTTTCTTAGCTGCAGCCTTCTACAAGGGATATAGTAAATGCCCTAACATGTAAAAGTGCGTTGTAACCCGCAGTGTCTTCACCTACAGGTTACAGAGAGGAGGAAGATGTAAAAAGTAATAATGGTGTATTGTGAGGGATATCTACTGAGTGCTATAGTCAAATCAAATCAATAAGGTGCCACACTTACACTAAATCGCCTTTTGCAGCGTCGGGTGCACAGCTGTGTGTCTACTGAGTGCTATGTGACTGCTGTATACTGTATGTGAAATGGTGCATTAATGCATAAGCATAACATAAACACAACTCTGGCTTAGGTCTCATATGCACAATACGTTTAAAGTTTTCACCCTTCCATCTATCTATTCATCCTTTCTCTTTGAATTTTTTTGCAAATAAATTTTTCGCGAGAAATTCGCCCATCACTACATATAATGCATTTATATTACACATAAACTTCTATATTATTACACACGGTTTCAGTGTTAAGAAGTTGTGATATGCAGCTACCTATGCCCTTTGTTGAAGTCAGCAGCCTTTTCCCAATTAGCTCACATAATGTAACGGATTAATTTTAGTTACACAGTGAGCCATAGTATAAATATTGGAAACAAACATAAAATTAAATAATCTAACACAAGATATTTAATATTCAGTCATCATTGTTGGCTGTTATATACATCATATTCAGCAAATCACAATAAATAATTTCTAATCTTTACCATATTTCACTTAATACATCACACATTTGCCTTTCACTTCAACATTTTATGTAATTTTAGCTGCAGTGATATTATCCTCTTGCTAAACAGCGATGAAGGATATTACCGAGAATCATTTGACTTTGTAATATATTCATGCAAGCTATGATGTGTTACATTTTGTTGCCTTTAGTGCAGTAAATACCATAAACAACGGCATGAAACCAGTTAATTGCTTTGAATGAAAACATGTTACTGCATTAAGCAAATTTTATATTAACATTTAAACAGACATTCTATATACAGGAATGGGATCTGTTATCCAGAATGCTTGGGAACTGGGATTTTTCGGATTATTTGATTAAATAAAGTAAAAATTTGATTTTATTGTTTTGCCTTTACATCCCCTTTAAGAGGGATATAAATGAGCTGGAGAGAGTGCAGAGACGTGCAACTAAACTGGTTAGAGGGACGGAAGACTTAAATTATGAGGGTAGACCATCAAGGTTGGGGTTGTTTTCTCTGGAAAAAACACACTTGCAAGGGGACATGATTACACTTTACAAGTACATTAGAGGACATTATAGACAAATAGCAGGGGACCTTTTTACCCATAAAGAGGATCACAGTACCAGAGGCCACCCCTTCAGACTAGAAGAAAAGAACTTTCATTTGAAGCAATGTAGGTGGTTCTCCACAGTCAGGACAGTGAAGTTGTGGAATGCACTGCCGGGTGATGTTGTGATGGCGGATTATGTTAATGCTTTTAAGAATTGCTTGGATGATTTATTGGACAAGCATGATATCCAAGGCTATTGTGGTACTAAGTGTGTGTGAAGGGGTCAATGTGAGTGTGTGTACTATATGAAGGATGCTGGGTTTCATCTGGAAGGGTTGAACTTGATGGACTTTTTAAATCCATTATCAGCTTAAAGGTGTTTCTCTGGATTTCTCTTTATGTTTAATGCCCTCGTTTAAGTACTGAAAAGGGAGACCAAGATACACTAAATATTTTAAATAGAGCCTTATTGGTACTTTGTATTAATCACTAATCACATAAATCTATAGCACTTTTAATATAGGACAATCATTCATCATTTTGTGGCCCTTCCAGCTGCTACCTGACATAACTTAATGTCATGTGTTAAATTAATTTCCTCCAGTACCTCTAGGTTATCACATTAGAAAAGAAGTCCTCAGCTCTAAACATATGGGGCACAATTAGTTGCTGATGTAAGAGGATTCTTCTGTGAGATCCGTAGCTAACAGTACATCAGTTCTCTTGTTGGTCTAGATGCAATTTTTAGTTTATGATGGTATGACAGTGTGCTGTTTTGGAGAATGATGGTGGGAAAAAAATAATACATCTATATGCAACAAATACCAGAATATAGGATGTATGCAGAGCAGGCAGGGAGTTCATGGATCTCTCTCTCTTGTATCAATTGGGTTGGTGGCCCCAGAAAAACAAATACTGTTGTTTTAAAAATATAATTCTGTTATTGTTGGTAGGGATGCACCGAATCCATTTTTTTGGATTCGGCCGAACCCCTAACTCCTTCGCGAAAGATTTGCCAGAATACCAAACTGTATCCGAACCCTAATTTGCATATGCAAATTAGGGGTGGGAAGGGGAAAACATTCTTTACTAACTTGTTTTCTGACAAAAAGTCATGCAATTTCCCTCCCTGCCCCTAATTTGCATATGCAAATTAGGATTCGGATTTGGTTCGGCTGGTCAGAAGTAATCTAATCCGAATCCTGCTGAAAAAGGCAGAATCCTGGACAAATCCAGAACCGAATCCTGGATTCGGTGCATCGATAATTGTTGGACTACAGCTTCCAGCATGCTTTAACTCTTGATAACATGCCATGTTAAGTATAGTTGAGCAACATTAATTAAATTCCTTTTAAAATGTATTTTTAATGTATATTGATGTGTCACTGGTAAGGTGTATTCATTCCCAGAGGCCTATTGCTGTTTCCTAATCCTTTTCTAAGAATGAAGCCCCGGTAAAAGGGCTTTATTTCATTGACGGTGTGGCCAGCTGAACCAGACTATAAATGGATATTTCCATAACAAAGATAACTCCCTTTATATCCTTATAGCCTATAAAGAGATGCACCATAAATCTACGGCTGTCTGGATGTAAACCAGTACCATTTTGAAGAACATTTCACAGTTACAGTGGCCCTGAAATAGCAAAGTAGCTTTAACACAATTAATATGTTTCTGTTCAATATAATGTAGTATAATCTAATAAAAATCAATGACTAAACAAAGGCAATGCATTATTAGTATCCACTGCAGAACTATGAACCTTGACTAGATCATGGCAAATAGCATCACATGCACAGCAATATCCCTCTGTATACAATTGTTCCAGCTTTTGCCTGAAGGCAAATAATTATGCACCTAATAATTGCTTTGTGATGTTATTTCAATCACTACAACCAGTATAGCATGGTTTTAGTTGAGCCTTCTCAGAAAAATTATCTGACAGGATATTTGATAAGGTACAGTATTATTCGTATTTACATGCCTCATGCTATTTATAGCACTGCCTTAATTCCAAAAATGAGATTTTAACCCTAAATACCAAAAATGAGATTGTTAAACACACTCTATTTCCAGTGGCGTAACTACTGGGGGAGCAGGGGGTGCAATTGGGCCAGGGCCCGCACCCCCGCAGGGCCCCCCGGCAGTCACGCACCCACTGGAGTCAGCTGCAGCCGCACGGCCGAGGGTGGGGGGCCCGCCCGCACCAGGGCCCGCCCGCACCAGGGCCCGCCCGCACCTAGTTCAGTCACTGTCTATTTTTCTGCAAAATTGTTTCGACCAGTGTTTGAATACCATTTGCATAATTTAATGGGATTAATGGGATCTTTTAAAGCTATAAGAAGCTCCAAATAGTTATTCCTACTCTGGAGAGTGCCATTTTTAACCTTGTTCAGCTGTTCACTGCTCCAGCTCTTTCAAGCCTCCTCTCTAAATTGCAATGTCACTTCCTTCTTCTCTTCTTGAATTTGAATTAACACACAAAGGAGGCCTTGACAGGAAGTGTGCGGCTTGCGAGAAAGAATGCTTAGGAGCAGTGATGGCAAATTTATTAGCCAGACGTGAATTTGCAGGCAAATCTCCGTGTTTTACTCCGGTGAATACATTTGCAACCTTAATGGGAGCCTGCGTCAAATTTTGATGCCGGCGAATTGTCCAATGATTTGTGCAGCCAGACACCGCTAACTTTTACATTTTTAAATTTCTACAGTCATTTTACAGTACTTTTTATGGTTCATGTCCTCCTAAATGTATAGTCTCTGCACATAACTTACCTTAAAACATTGAAATGCCACAAAATAACTGTGCAGTAATTTCTGAAACTCACTAAAGGCCCCCATACACGGGCCAATAAAAGCTGCCGACAGGCCATGTCAGCAGCTTATTGGCCCATGTGTGGGGTCATACAACGGCATTGGCCAGATGTTGATTGGGCAGGGTAAAAAATCCCATCAGATCCGCAATCCGACCTCCCGTATTACCTCAGCCTGATACCACCCACCTCAATGTGGGCATATCGGGGAGAGATCCGCTCATTTGGCAGCATTGCCAAACAAGCGAATCTCCCTGTGTATGGCCACCTTTAGAATCTCTAAGAAGCTTTTAAGGTATTTTATGTTATTTTTAGGTGTAATTTACTTGCTATGTCTGAGGCCACGAGGAAGTCTTTCAAATACATCATCACTTAAAGGTTTCATTGTGTCTACAGCAAATGAGTATACAGATCATCATAGCACTAAGGCTATGGACACACAGGCTGTTGTCAGTGGCTTATTTCAGCATGCGTAAATGGGCTGACTACAGCATGTGCGTGGCAGCACACAGGCTAATAAGATTCAAATCAATGGAGCAGGGGCACTGAGCAGATCTGCTTCTCTCAGCCTGCAAAATGACTTGGGCTGACAACAGCCTGTGTGCCCATAGCCTAAAACCACACTGCTCTACATAGCTACCAGGTACCAGGTTTGTATTCCTTTTATTCATGCGCACACATTTAGGGGGTTATTTATTAAAACTTTTCCTTTTTCTCATATTTTATCACTTGACCTAACTCCCATGCATGAATTTGGCTTATTTAATAATTATTTCAGGTCTAAAATAATTTTTTTTAAAACAAATTTTTAGAGTTTAAAAAAAAAAACTCAGCATCCATCGGCTAGAAAAGAAATTTAGTTTTAATAACACCCTAAATATCTATTGCCAACACTTAGATTGTGATCTAGAAAAGAAATTTAGTTTTAATAACACCCTAAATATCTATTGCCAACACTTAGATTGTGACCCAGAGTTTTTTTCACTATCTTTAGACTTGCTCTATCCTTACTTAGTTGAAATCACTTTTATTCTGACTTTCTACTTAAAAATGTAATGCAAACATTAAATAGACCAAAAAGAATTGTTTTGATATCTCAGTTAGAATCAGGTACAAGGTAATGTTTTATAATTACAGAGAAAAGTGAAATTTCTTTTGAAAATTAAAATTATTTGTTTTAAATGGATTCTTTGGGAGATGGCTGTCCCATATTTCTGAGATTTCTGGATTATTGGTTTCCAGATACCAGTTCTATTATTGAAGAATGTCTTGACTTTACCATCATTTTTGTCTATTTATTTTTGTGATTGTCATGTGATGTCAAATAAAAAGAAAGTTGTGCTTGTATATATACCGTAGCGGTAATAAAATTAATAATATTTTTGGCTAAATAAAATGGACACCTAGCCTATGAATTTAATAATGGCTGAAATGCAGTTTGGCTGATTTTTTTTTCAACTTTATTCCCTATGGAAAACAACATACAGTATCCAATGTTAACAACATACAGTATCCTAGGAACTTCTTGTGCCTTTCCATAAGCAACAGCTAATAAAGTGGGAACCACTATATTACAGCCATGTTATAATATATATAATGAATTAAAGGGATGGTATCAGCATCCACCATCTTCTTACAGATATGCAAATCCCTGGTTTCCTTTAGCATATCTTGAGACTTGAGGGTAGCATTACCACCTCTGTATGTATGTAGCCTTTTGAAATAATATTTTCAAGAAAATGATTCTTTAAAATTCAAAGAAAGACACAAAGTATTTCATACTCCATGTTTTATTAATTCTAAGGATTACTGCCAATACAAGGATTTGAACACAATCTCTATTATAATGACTATGTCTATCATTTTTCTCTTTGAATAATTCCTTGCATCAAAAATGGAGATTACACATGGAAGTGTATTTTTACTCATATCAATTGGTGTTAGGGCATGCCCACATGACAAAGTTATTTACCAGTTAATGAAATGGTAATGAGTTTCAAAACAAGCAGTAATATTTTATTTTCACCTTACTTGGGTGAAATCTCAGAGAAACTGGTTATCCAATTGTGATAGAATAATGATTGTCTCGGTTGTAAAAATAAGGATACATATAATTTCTATTCAGTCATATTCATGCTTATGGATGGTGCAGTAATGACTAATGACGCTGAAACCATACTTAATTTGCATATTCAAGAGACTAGGAAATAAAAGTGCACCAACATTCACAAATAATGTTCACGTCATTTTCTATGTAGAAAAACCTTCCCTGACAAAGATTCCGGTTTGGAACCGAAACGTAGGATTCAATAAACCTTCACATTGCTTGATTCATCGACTTGGTGTAAATTTCCTCCAAGAGCCATCATCTGGTTTAAATATTGTTAGGATATACCACTGGTGTAGGACTGATGGGTAATTCTGGTGCCAATAAATCATTCACCATGAAATCTTTAAAGCGAATAACAGACAAGTGGAAATTGTATGCTGATAACCAAGTCCATACAACTTGCATGTAGTTAGTCTTGCCTTTAGCTAACTTAGAACAGGCATTGTTGGTAAATCCCATAGCACATAACATGCATAGAAGGGCATTGGTTGGTGAATTATTCCCAATTTTTCCATACCCAGTTTAACAAATTTGTATTCACTGTCTATTAAATCTGTTATTCCAGCTGTATTCCATCACTTTCCCATTTATCACATTATCTTATTACAGTGTGTATATTCCTTTGTCCTTATTAAAGTTCCTCATGGAGCTATTTTTATCTCTGTCTTCAAAAGTCGTCTCTCAGATTGCTATTGTTTTATTCATGTGTAGATGAGTTATTTCCCCTTTATTTTATCTCTCTATTTACACCTCTTGCTACTCAGTCCCAGTCCTTTTTAAATTAGCCACACCCAATTTCTGTGTTTACTACCCTTTCCATATTCCCTTTCAGAAAGTTAGATCACTATTGGAGTTATATGATATAAGGAGCAAAGTTTGCTACAGTTCTTATCACCTATGGGTGACCTGTTTTAAAGAAAACAGATCATTGGTTGGAATGGGTTACTGTGCCTGGGCATAACGCCTATTTTATAAAGATAAGGTGGACCTAGATAAAAAAAACTAGTCCATTATAATAATAATAATCAATACTAAGGAAAACAAATATTATATCGGTACAATTAAAATCCTTTTTTATTTTTCACATACTAAATAGGAGTAGAACATATATTTCAGTGAACTATAAATGTCAACACCTGCAACAAATTGGCCATTTTCTCTCAGGGATTGAACTTCATAAAAAAAACGATTGTTCCACACAGGTACCACATCCTGCAAGCCCTCAAAAATGACAGATGCAGATATTAGCTGGGTCAAAACATTTGTCAGAAAATGGCCAAGAGCTTTCTTGCCAGACTCTGCATATAATTCAGTAAAGAAAGCACAGAGCCTTCGGAGATATGTTCTCTGGACACAAGTGTTGACCTACAGTATTTAAGACAGCAGTTGTCAAAATGCCTGATAAACAGCAAAAAATCACTGACACAGAATGGCATTTTAGAACTTATGGATACGCATATAAGAATTTATTTTAAAATGCACCCTGGGTACATATTTTATATCTTTCCACAGTCTAAGTCAGAGCTATTTGTATAAAGTTAATAAAATATTGTACGGAATTATACTTTATATGCACTTGAATCAACTCCATAAACTACAGCACTACAATATTACAAACTAACATGCATTATCTTATGTGCAGCCAGGACAAGTAGCCAATGGAGATAATTAAGTTTCTTTAGTTTAAATCTATAGTGTTTCAATTTATTTATAAACTATTTTGGTTTATTTGAAGTTTTCTCTTTTTACACACGAGAATTCCATTAAGTACTTTAATGAGCTGCCACTAAAATTGGATTCCTTAATTATTAAGCAAATTAGGTTACATTTAATTTAAACAGCAAGCTCTAGCAGTACAAATTGGAAAAAGGACTTTTCAAAAAAAAAAATATATCTTTTTAAAGTAAAAAAGATTTAGGATGGTACTTCTGAATACATACGGAGTTCATGAATCATGCCCCACACCCCTTTTTTATGCAGGGGGAAGGGCTCTGGCTAGCGATGGGTGAATCTCAAATGCGAAAAATCTACATTCTACAGTTTTCAGGAAAAAATTGTGAAATTCTACCATTTTAACGATAAAATAGAGCAATTTGAACGTTTTCACAAAAAAAATCGAGCATTTCAAACATTTTTACTAAAAAATTTGAGTAATTCGAACCTTTTCACGAAAAAATTGAGCAATTTAAAAGTTTTCACGAAAAAATAGTGAAAATCTGAATTTATCCGGCAGCAAAACGTGGGAATTCACTGCGAATTTGTGCCAGGCGAATTTATTTGCCATCACTAGCTCTGGCTTGAATCAATAAAAAGAGAACATTTTAAGTAGACAAACAGAATTAGGTTAGGACCAGATGGGACCAAAATCAGCCTGCTGAAATATGTAAGATGATTTAAGCCCTTCTGCTAGTAGAACTCTTCTAGGTTCTGGAAGCCTTGTGCTGATTGTCATACTTGGTGGATTTCAGATCAAAATGCAAATAAGGATTTTAAGGGTCAAAGGCATTGGATACTGCATAACCAGCCATCAGATATGTAAGTGAAAGAGAAACTGTGGCTTCTTTCAGTTCCATATGTGCCTCTCAGATTAGGAATTAGTCGATTTTTATTTTGAACTGTACTCTTAGAGGATGTTTGGTGAAACTTTCTAAACAACAAGAAAATATCACTTTTTAAAGGCTGTATATAACAATTTTATCCATGCCTTTCATATAATAGTTTCTCAGTATGATAATTTACTGTTAAGCAGGTGTTTCTTCTGTGAAAAGTTTTAAAAAAATCTAACATTTTTCAATTTACCAGGCAAGCATTGAAAACATTTTAGATAATGGCAAAGGAGACCAGATGTATTAATGAAGCTCTTGCTGGAAGTATATTTAGTTATATAGTGCTAACATATCCATTAGCATTGTACAATGACAATGAGGAGCAATTACAGTGTATCACCTTTTTTACAATATATATATCTCTAAAACCCAAGATATATATTGTGCTGACAAATGGGTGCATTGCCATAACTTGACCACAAGGTTAAAATTGCAGTGAAATTGTAGAACAAAATATATTTTTTTTATATTGAATGCAAATTACTGGACTGGCTGACTTCATCTTTCTGATTTCAAAAACGTAACTAAGAAATACTCCCTACAACTCTAACACTGCCCTACTATTGTAATATCTGAATGCAATCTAAGCTCAAGGTAAAATAGCTAATAAACATATCACAACGCTAGAGGGCTTTGGAAGGTGTACAGTACATCTATGCCATTACTTTCTGATATCTGACATGTTCATGGGTACACCTTGAGGAAATTGGATCTCTTAAGTTAAAGCACAGAGAGCTGCACTTAACAACTGTCATCGTACACTTCTGTCACAACAGTTAAATATTCAAAAGGAGCTGGGTTCTTAAATACAAGGTCACCAATATATTGCAGAGGTTATAGAAATGTATTTTTAGGTTTAGTTCTCCTTTAAGGTATAACAACAACAACAAATCCTATAACAAGCCGAGAAACCGCAAAAAAGCAGACTTACAAACAGAGAGTAGGCAGTGAAAGCACAATGGCTGATTCAGTTAGATCAGCAAAAAAGGTACAACACTAGGAAACCCTGCTTTGCTTTTTTAATACATTTATTTATATTGTCATCATTTAATTTAAGTAGTGTTGCTGTGTTGGTGTCAATAAACATGTATCTAAATTAGCCTCATGAACATCATTCATTGTGTGCAATACTATGTTTTTTAATGCATTGAGAATCAGTGTTTAGCTGAATGAGTTAAAAAAAGTAAAGTTCTATGTTTCATGGCATGACAGAGCCAAATCCTATTTTATTCCTGCTGAGCCTGAAATAAAGCCATGTTGTAGTTCATACCTCACTGACTGGATAAAAATTATATCTTCAAAAATCCCTTTGTTGAACTATATTTCTGAAGCCCATGCCTTGGTATGCTAAGATGCTTCAGTGTTAAACAGCTACAATTAAATTCTATATTTCATATTGTTGCTAGGTTTTTGAAGGCTGTTCTGATATAATTTGAGCAAGGGTCCACAAAACAAAGCATGGGAAAACAAATCTCAGTATAAGTCATAGGATATAGTAGTAATTTCAAACAAAAAAATGCAACTCTGGTGGCCAAGAAAAGGAAACACATGAGATTAGAGAGATAAAATGTATTTTCAAGTTACTGTTCTTTAGATAATTAAAATAACACAACAGAACTATGGAAGAAAATGCTTAGCTAATTCCACATTGAGGGTGTAGTAGAAGGTGTATTTAGACCAGTGATCCCCCAACCAATAGCTCTCCACCCCCATTGATGTTGCTCACAGTGGCCTCAATGTAAGTGCTTATTTTTAAATTCTTTGCTTAAAGGCAAGTTTTGGAGGCATAAATACAAGGGTTTACTGCAAACTGAGCTTCCTGTAGTCTATCAGTCCATGTGGGGCTACCAGTTAGACTGTCACAGCCTTTTCATGCTTGTGTGGCTCCTCAACAGTTTTTACATTTGTTGTTTAGTTATCCAGTGTGGTAAATGAGAACCACAACCTCTACTTATTCTTTAGTAAATAAAAGTTTACTTGATTTGAAAATCGGAAGTTTTAAAGAACATTTTATGTCACACATTTATTTGACTTTTAGTGCAATATTATCTGAATTTATTTATTTTTAAACAACAGGCAAGATAAAGCCAGCAGTGAAACAGTGGAATTTGCTGCTAAATATGTCTTTGCCTCCTTTCAGTTTGAAAGCTTCTCCTCTGTTGGGCTTGTCAGCTTTTCAGAGTCATCAGATCACCTACAGACCAAGTGGGTAGAATCGTTTAAAATGTCAGTTCAGTGAAAACAAAGTGCCTTTTCCTTGTGCTGTCAGCTCGCTGCTTTATCATTGTGCCTATGGGAAATGAGCGCACTGAAATGTTCTAACATAAGACACTAGCCTAGCATTGATAATTGTAGAAATGTAACTCATAACTAACTTACTTGCATGGATTTCATCTGATACTTTTCATATTACAATTGAGTCTCAAGTCTGAGAGTTCAGTTTGGAAATGGCAGAGCGGCTCTCAGGCATGAATGAAAAGACAGTTTAACCTAATACAGTATGTCCTACATCCGCAGCCACTGCATGGAATCTAGCTACAGGACTACTTCAGACCGAACATGTTTATTTGTAAGCACTTAGCTACTGCTATGGCTATATCACAGGATTCTGTGAGTTGTAGTTTCAAACTGTTAAAAGTCAGTGAATTTGACATCCTAGTTTTTCAGCACATGCAAAGGTTACAGTTGGATTATAAATAGATCAGTATATTGCTGCATTCCTTGATGTATCCCTGTGTCTATTAAATGACAGCGTGAAACCATTTAGCAAATATATGTGAAGAGATGTGGTAAATCTGCTCTATTCCCATCACTAGTAGATTGTTCCATTAGGCAAATACACGAAGCAAAGACTGCAAATACTAGAGAGATGTGTTCTGAGAATTTGCATGATTAAATGCTGCTATATCTGTTCTGTACTGTACTGGAGTCATTTCACTAGCCACTGTATTATGTTGCTGCAGTGTTCAATAAACCATTAGCTGTTTTAGAATCTCTGTAAAAAGGCATGATCACATGATCACACAACTACTTTAGATATACAGATATACAGTAGATAGTTGGGATTGAGATTGAAAACTGTGTTAGACTATATTCAAACTATTGAATTTTAGAGATGAATGGAGCGAGCTGAATAGGAAAGTCTTCTTGTTAAAAGATGAGAAGAAATCCAAATATTATTAAACATATTAAAATATGAATGTGAATGTAAATATCACAAAGTACTTACTGGTGTAAGTACTGTATCTGCCAGATTGTAATGCACTGAATAGAAATTGCTAAACAGGAATCAAGAGAGGTACTGTAGTCACAAAACCTGTTCCCATTTGATAAAGCTGCACAAGTTGCACCACTGTCATAATTGATGTCACATGTCTATTTGGACATTATGTTGTAAGTTCAACAAAAAGAACCCTGTACTTCATGCCTAGTCAATGCCCGTTGTACAGAACAAGCTTCCCTTGAGCTTTACAGCACTGCATATTATGGAAGACACCATATAGACTAAGAACAATAGGCATGTCTGCAACTGGAGCAAGCCTGAGTAAGAGGGGGGCAGGTACAGACCCACAATTGCACCACACCCCAACTGAACCCACACAACCAGATGTATAGGTTGAGGTGGATTATGTACAGGGATGGCCACATATTCTAGTGCCTAGAAGCTTTCCCTATGTTGTAATGTGTGCAGGTTTGCATGTGTTTTGCCCCTAATGTTGTACCCACAATAAGCATATCAAGCCTTGGTTCTGATGAAGGAAATCATAGCAAATTGGGCATTTTCATCACTGATTTTTTAGACCCACAGATCAGTTTTCTTCTGTTCATTATATTTTTTCTTCCAACAAATTTAAAGGAATTGTTCAGTATAAAAATAAAAATTGGGTAAATAGATAGGCTGTGCAAAATAAAAAATGTTTCTGATATAGTTAGTTAGGCAAAAATGTAATGTATAAAGGCTGGAGTGACTAAATGTCTAACAGAACA
This sequence comes from Xenopus laevis, assembly GCF_017654675.1. Taxonomy (NCBI): domain Eukaryota; kingdom Metazoa; phylum Chordata; class Amphibia; order Anura; family Pipidae; genus Xenopus; species Xenopus laevis. The sequence continues at coordinate 80,374,790 of NC_054380.1, forward strand.
GAACACTACTTCCTGCTTTTCAGCTCTCTTGGTTGCCACTGACTGGTTACCCTGGTGATCCAGCAGTAACCAATCAGTGACTTGAGGGGGGGGCGCATGGGCCATAACTGTTGCTTTTAAATCTGAGCTGAATGCTGAGCATCAATTGCAAACTCACTGAACTCACTGAACAGTAATGTCCCATGTGGTCCCCCTCTAGGTCGCTGACTAGCTCAGAGCTAAAAATCAGGATGTTGGATTCTGGCTATTATGTTAGACATCCAGTCATTCCAGCCTTTATACATTACATTTTTGGCAGCTCAGACCTAGCAAGGCCAACTCAAACCAAACTTTTACTAGAAAAATCAAGAACATAATTTGATTTTGATACATTCCCTCATGCTGGGTCCATTTGAGGTCAACTGTAACTTTACATTCATTTTTTTTATTAATAGTTTATTTTATTACATCAGTACATGCAAACAATGCAAATAAAAGTTGATTTTGCTTTCACTGTCTTTATTTGAGATACTTCCATATCATGTAGAATATGCAGACCTCAGCAGTCAAGCTTTAAAATTATAAGTAAGTTCTGTAATTCAGCTATTTTGCATACTAAGTTTTATAGCTCTGAGGATTGTTGTACTGTTTATTCTGAATCGAACAAGAACATATATGGCCCTCCAGTTGTGAATTGCATTTACATTCATAAGCTAAATACCTTAAAAGCAGTCTGTTAATATTTGCAAATATATATGTTTGCCCATTTTTCCACTCACTATGTTTTTGCCCCTTTGGACTGATTTATAAGCCAGTTAAATGAAATTACAGAATCATGACTCAACCCATTTTCCAGTTTATTACATTCCAGTGCCTGCAAGCTATTTCTGAACTTACTGTACCTTTTGCTAGTAACTGCCAGCAAATTATTAATAGCTTCTACTATATGTGGTTAATAGCCACTGCCTTGTAAAGATGCAATTTAGAACTCCAAAGTTTTAAAATAATTCTAAACTTGCTGTTCTCACATTTAGGTAAGGAATTATTTTGTTTAATCCTCAAATAAAGAACCTTCTATTGGTAGCCACCTCAAACAAAAATGTTATCTTTCTACTCTGCTTATAACTTAATATTATTTTAAGAATTATCTTATTTCCCTAATTTTCATGAGAGCAGATAATGTGCAGGTGAAAGATGAGTGATGTGGTATTAAGTGGTTAAATTGGTTGATGTGGTATTTTAGAGAAAAAGTCAGTCTTCCTAAGAAGTTACACATGCATGTAATAACTATTTGCATGTACTCAGTCGAGATAGAGATTCTCTATTCAATGCTATTAAAAGGTCAATTGGCAAAAAAGTACCACCATTCACCAACAATCACCATTCTACAAATAAGTTGTAAATAGATCAGATAATATGGATTATTAAACTGATAATTGTTCTCCAAGAGATCAAAATAAATGAAATGAAAGTTGCTTGTTGTAAGATTTACTTTAAGTATGATTTGTGATAAAAGACAATTTGCAAATTGACAATTTTTTTGTTGTTTTTTTTAATTTATTTTTTTAATTCTACATTTTTTACTTAACTTTTTTATTTATTCTGCACCCAAACGTGAATTTATACTGTTATTTAGTTGCTATTAGAGCACTGAATCCAGAATTCGGTTTGGGACAGGGCCGGATTTACATCGTGGGCACCCCTAGGCCCACTGCCGTTCGTCGCCCCTGTCCCCTCCCCTTTATTCATGCAAATTTTCATCATCTGGACTGGAGCAATGGGAATTGGCACACGGGAAATTTAAAAAATGATTGTATCTCCAGCGCATCCCCTGTGTTTTTTAAACGAATGTGGGTGTGGTTGAGCAGCATGCCGCCCCCTTATATCCTGCCGCCCCAGGGACCGGGCCTAGGTGGCTTTTCCACAAATCCAGGCCTGGTTTGGGATTTGGCCAGGATTCTGCCTTTTTCAGCAGGGTTCAGATACAATCAATTCCAAGTGCCTGGTCCCTATGACATACAATAGTATTAGGATCCAGTGATTCTGCTTGTGTATATTTGAAGTGTGAGAGGAAATATTAATATGCAATGGAAATACATAAGTTTGTCTTCCTAACATCTTTAAAATTGTATATGCTGGTAAAAGGGACAGTGTTAAGGAAAAGCTAGGGAAAACTACAGAATGTGGCACCTATTTATGCACTGCATTAAAATACATAATGCTCAACATGTCAAAGCATCAAAAGGAATTACAATCTACAATAGGGTTAAGTAATTACTACAGCATGTAGAATCTTAAAATATCCTACTTAGTAGGAAACTACATAGGAAGATAAAAATGAAAGGAAAGAATCAGTTTCCACTAAAGCTTTCCTCTTGGCAATCACGCAATGTCCTAAAACAACAGAGGCCACATTACATTATTCTGGTAACAATTTACAGTAATAATTGTTAATGCCTTTGCCAAGTTATTCAAAATATCAACATTTAGCTTGGAAGTACAGTATTTTTCATAAAGTCACTTGAGAAAAGGAGACCAAAAATGATAACTTACACTGAATTTATCAATTCACATAAGTGCTTCAGATGTCCCCAATATGTCTCCCATAAATCAGCACCTTCCTACGATACCAGGCAAGTCCCGTTAGTATCAAAAGGGGCAAGCATATTCTATATCCTACTACAAGGCATATTTCCTAAATTATTGTTTTACATGTAATATGTTATCTTCTTTATTTTTTTCCTTCTTCTGTTTGTGAGGACCCACTCTCTGGTTCTTGCATATTGGCCCTTTTCATTTTTTAGAGCTACAAACTTTGTGACAATTAAGTGTCCTTAGAATTTATTTCAAATAAATTATAAATTAACTGCAATTAATTCTGTATAATAATTTTTTGTTGATGATGATTTAAAGCAATAGACTCTACAAAACCAGGAAGTAGCATCACATTAAAAGCTCTATGCTGATAAATGGTCACCAGTAGAATTATGCCAAAGCAAGAACAATGCACTGTATAAACCTTAGCTTTTTAGTAACTACTTACCTATTTTTTCCTACAACAGGGGTCTGACAAGCTAAATTACAAATAAAAGGAAAGACCTTTGCATAATATTATAATAATGATTACAGCACAATTCAAAGAAACTTTGACCTTAAAACCATAAATGCTGTCTGAGTTTTAACGATCATTGAGCCTAATTAAAAAAAGGACAAATGTTGCAGAAGCAAAGTGCTGTCACCGTTGGTTGGGAAATGACTGGAACATTTACATTACAAACAGTACAATACCTTAAGGCTAAGTGAACCCCATTAGTGTCTTCAAAATGTAATTATGAGGATTCTTTAAAGCATATCAACTGGCAGTTAAACTTAAGAGGCAGAAACAGAAATAAAAATCAGGACAACCCTGCTGTCAGAAGAACCACATTTATTAGATATATTTCTATTTTTATACTATATCTATTCACTAAAAAAAATAGGAAGTTTATAGCACTGCAGAATGCATAATAGTAACTCTTACAAGAATTAGCGAATAGATGTCAATAATATATATCAAAGTTAAATTTTTCTTTTACTTTTTTGAGCCAACCCAAAACACATCAATAAAGTCAACCCCAACATGTTTTGCTCCCAATAAGGATGAATTATATCTTAGTTGTGATCAAGTACAATGAACTGTTTTATTATTACAGAGAAAAAGGAAATCATTTTTAAAAATTTAGATCATTTGGATAAAATGGAGTCTATGGGAGACAACCATTCCGTAATTCAGAGATTTCTGGATAATAGATCCCATACCTGTACCATATGAAAATGCAGACAAACCTAACCTTAAACACCAAATTTTTAAATACAAAATACTTGTAAATTCATACAAAGTGCTACATTCAAATCAGTACCACATGAACCACTTTTCCAGCCACAACTTTTTGCACCAATGTGTGGACCAAACCCCAAAAAAATGTCATACTAAGCATTCACAGTGGCCAATCAGCTTTTACTACAAATGCTGCCTGGATGGAAGGAGAGGCAATCTATTATGAAAGCCAATGATTCCATTTTACTTAAATACTTCTTGCAACAAAGCTGCACAAATGGTAAGCTTCTCAAATACATAGCATGTACAGTGGTCGGGTCCAACCATATTTTCCTCTTCCTTTAACTTCCTTCAATTTATATCAAAATTATTTTACATTTTGCATCTGCTGCACCTCTCTGCGCATGCTGTTTGCCCATTTTCATGTTGAAATAAATATAATCTCTCTGCCCTTTATCTATTCCCCTTTCTCAGAACTGATGTGCCTCTAATTAAAACCTTTCACTGGCTCCTTATTTCCTCTCAAATTAAATTCAAGCTGTCCTTGCTAACATAAAATCTCTTCATCTATTCTCTCTAAAGATGTGCCTTCTGACTCCCTGTACTCTGAGTCCAACCACTGACCTTTCTAACAATTCTTAGTTTCTTAATAGGGATGGGCAAATTTGACCGGTTTCGATTCGCCAGAAATTTTGCTGCGGGCAAAATGTCGCTGACGCTGCGAAACAAGTCAAAAACATTTGTCCATCCCTATTTATTAACAATTCTTTAGTTCAATCATACTGACTCCGATACTATTTGAGTGAAAAACAAAATAACACGAGCAATTTCCTGTACTGACTGGCTATCCGAGCTAAGCCTACTTCTCCTATCAGTTATAAATAATTCCATCATGGCTGGACCAGAAAGGTCAAAACTGAGTTATGGTTTCCCAAAAAGGCATTTTATTACCTCTGCAAAAGTTTTGACTGCTAACCTGTCAGCATTTACTCAAGATTAGGCATCCATCAGTCAAACCTATAAAGTACTAATAATATTAATTGCACCTGCACCAGGCATGAAATCATATTCCTGTTCCTTGTCCAGAAGTACAAGCAATGCAATTAACCATCAAAACCGCCTTTGAGGTTTTTGTAAGAACTATTAAAAATCTGCTTACAAAATGGTTATTTGTATATGTATTGCTATTGAAAGCAGTGTTTGTCTTCCTTTCTATTCTCTGCCCTGATGTCTAAGACTATTGATACAATGGAAGACAAGGCAGCTGATTCACTGAAAACATATCATTCTATGTCTTTTTAAAATTAAAAACTGATGCTGTTTATTTATTACAGCACAATATGGATTGATTTGATCCTATAGTTGGAAAACATAAAAACATTACGCTAACAAGTACAGCAAAATCAATAATTTGTTAAGAGCTAAAAGCAAACATTTGTGGTTTCGTCATAGGGAAAATTGCTATTCACATGTACACTACAAAGATGAACCCACGAGGGTTTAATAAATAACCAATTTGCATAATTCTCTTACGTCTTTGATAAGGTGTTTGACAGCTGTTTTTCATCAACAGACACATGATCTTTTACATGTTTATATTTTGTAAGGGTAAATATTACATATCAGCATTAGCACATGGGCTAATGAGCCCCTGTTAAACTGTGTAGTGATTTCTTATCACAGACGCTGTGCGGATACAAATCATCTTCTTGTATGTTATATTTTTTGTATACTGGAAACTATGGTCAGAATGTAACAAGGCCTATTATTTTTCCATTCCCAGAGAAGAAATTCATATTGCATGGAATGTACTTAATACAATGCCAAGCTTTTATTACCTGTGAGCTACTGTGCCTTGTGATACATCTGCTGTCTGCTGCTAACAGCCTTTCCTATTGGTTAGGGCACAAATCTGCGTGGTTCCCAGCCATGCAGTGACTATCTGTCACTGTGATCACATTGAAAATCTATATTTAATGGCTGGTATTATGACAGTATGGTTGTCAGTAAATGCAGTGATATTGCAAAATGCCTTCAGCTTCTCAAGACCTTCCTTGTCTCCAGCTGAGAATCTCACTTCTTTTTTGATGTGCCCCCAATTTTCCTTTTTCACCTAATGTGATTCTTATTCAATCTCTCAGCCTTTTATAAGCTAACCCTCTGGCAGCCAGCCTCTCTAGCATCCTTTCCATTTGAATTTGTAGGGGACAAACAGCAATTCTGCGCTACCTTTTGTTAGGTACTCAATCAAACTATGTGTTATAGTGCAGATGCTTGAGTTTATTATCACGTGTCACTACAGTATGCCATATGCAGTGCAATTTCCATTAAGTGGAATAGGTGGAGAATGTTTAAGCCATTTTTCTGGACACAGAGAATGTTCTTCTAAACTTTATTATGTTCCTCTCAAGCCAGCAGTGCTCTAAATACATTATAGCCTCTAAGGTAGAGGATTATTAATTTTGCAAGGAATTACATAAGAATTTGATTGAAAGGGGCACTGAACAAAAATGTATACTTTTTTTCAACATGAGCAATATACTCACTTTCTGCCGACAAATAAATCCATACTTTCATAGTTTATTTTTTACTGTAAAACAGAACCTGCCCATACTTCCAACAATGTTGCCTTGGTTATAGTTTACTCATTCCATACTATGTTTCCATGTTGTCAGGAGATGCAAATTGCTTTGCCTTTAGTTTTTACAGTTGGATACTGTTTTATGAAGATACAGATTTAAATTGTAGAGCTTTTAGTCTGATATCTGATTATGTTTTCTGACAAAAAAGAATCATATCTACAAATATGCAATAAGAGATGCAAGCCCTTTTACATAGTAAACATCACAATAATGAAATCATATCCAGCATCAAGAAGGTTTTAAATTCAACATAAACATATTCGTACATCTGGTTTTCAAATGTAAATGACTGAATGTTTCAACTGTTCTTCAAACTTTATATGTACCACACACATTGAGAAAAGCACACTGCATAGCTTTGTGATTATCATCTCTGACTGTTTTGCCATCTGAATTTTAATATTCTACTGAAACAGCAGATAATAAAATGTCCTCAATGTGCCTAGTAGACCTGCATCACCTCTACAAACTGAACACTTTAGCATTTCAAGTAGTCTATCAGTTTAGCAGCTTGAGGTATTTCTACTGCAGGAAAAGAATCATTTTTCCTCCATTGCTCTCTAACTCTCACTGGAGCGTTTATTAAATACACCTGTTATTGCATACAAATATTCCATCTTTTTTTTCTCCTCCTTTAGGCACAATTTGCATTTGGCCTGCTAATACAACAGTGCAAAAGGCACTAGGTTTGATTTACTGATATAGGCGCTAAACTATAACTGCAGAGACACACTCTCTGATTTGGGGAGATTAATCTCCCAGAACTCGCCGGCAGGATGCCAATCGGTGCACTTCATTTTCCGAAGTCGCCCAAAGTTGCCTCACAAGGAAACTTCGGGCGATTTCGGAAAACGAAGCACTTAGAGTGCCATCCCGCTGGCGATTTATAGTCTAGCTGGCAGGAGGCAGTTCGCTGGGTAACTAATCTCCCCTAATCTGAGCATGTGTCTCTGCACTAAAAGTGCAGACTAATTATAACTAATTTCTTATCAAATAACCAATCAGTCATTTTCTAATGTGCAGTAGATAAACTCATTGCCGAGTGTTTGTTTTGGACAATAGCACTTGTGTAATTTAGCACCTATGTTTGTAAATGAATCCTACAATCCACTAAAAAATTGCATGGAAATGTATATGTGCAATGTGTAAATGTGTAATAGTATGGATTGAATGCAACAACCTCTCCACCACTCATGGTTAGATATGGTGTATACTTATCTATACAATGCCCATTAGCAATGTACTAGCAAGTAGGCATGTATCTAGTCAGACTGATAAATTTGTGATCTGTCCAATTGAAGTTATTAAATTTGAATTTTTTAGAATTACTTAAAAGCATAAAAGTATAAAAGAGGAATATAATAAACGCTACCATGCTGATGGAAGCATAGGAGGATAGAATGAGCACAGAATATTCCAGAAATAACAGATAATTATCACAACACATGCTTTAAACAAGAGCAACATGATAAAGACTTGTAGTTCATGAATATAAAAAAACCTTGATTCAGTGCTGATCCTTACTGAGAACAAGGGAGAGGTGATATGTAAAATCAATAGCACAGCTTTATTGATATGCATTTAAACCAACAAAGACTTAGAAAGGCAATAGAATGGGAGCCTGCTTGACATGTTTCCTGACCAAAAGCTATTTTCTCAGAAGCACTTGTGCCACCCTATACAATGGATATACTACCAAGTATTCTCACACATTACATCTCAGGCATTTAGATCTGTAGGATCACAAACATTTGCCTAACAAAAATTCAAATTATGCTTTCAAAAATTCATATGTACGATATTTATTAGGCAAAACAAATTTGGAAAGCTCATGTAAACCTTCAACATCTAAAAGCTCAAGTAGAAGTAAATGGGAGCTGCCTATGTCAAAGTTAAATAATTTTTTAATTTTTTTCAAACCATTGTAAATGATAAATAGAGTAAATAGTCATGGTATTCAATTTTTTTCAATTGATTTTTATGTATTCAGATTTTTTTTAAAAAAATCATCTGAATTAAAAAAAAATTCAAAGTAGAAAAAAAAACTCTAAGAAATTAACATTTTTATAAATAAGCCAATAAATGTTTGGTAGCAAATTGCACCAGATTCACAATAAGACTTTTGTTTAACTTTAGAAGGGGATATAATTTAAAGGAGAAGGAAAATCTGTTAGCACGTGGGGGTGCCAAATGTTAGGCAATGCCAAGTGATTGCATTGACTTACCTTAAACCTCTGGCCGGTGCTCCTATTGGCAGAAAACTGCACTGGCCTGGGGTTTTTCTAGCGAGCACCACGGAGAGATCTTCTTCCGACGTCTTCTATCTTCAAATTTCCCCAGGCAAACGCGCAGTAGAACAAAATAGCCAGATTTTTTGTTAAAGTTTGGCTTTTCTACTGAGCAAGCACAACCACGCGAAGAAGGAGGAAGCAGGAAGAAGATCTGTCCATGGCGCTCACTGGTTTAACAACAGCCGGTGCAGTTTTCTGCCGATAGGAGCACTGGCCCGGGGTTTCAGGTAAAACAATACAATCACTTGGGGGTGCCTAACATTTCGCATCCTCAAGTGCTAACAGACTTTTCTTCTCCTTTAAACACCTTGGTTATTTTAACATAAAAAGGAATATACTACAGAATGTTTAAGGTATAATGCAGAGAAAAGGCACATAACACTTTTCAAAATACACACAATAAAAAACTACTACATATGTTGCCATTAAAATATTCAAGCCTTCGTTTACTGATTATGGATTGCTATTAACAATGCTGTTGCCTTTAAGAATTTCTTTTTGAAATATTAGATTGCACCATGTAGTTGTTGTTAAATTATAGTTCCCAGTGAAGGATCTTTATATGTATTATATTAATTGGTTTTGATTTGTATCATATGATTGCATTGAAAAACTTTATAGATCCAAGCAATTATTTTAATAGTACAACAGATCTCCCCAAACATCTTGCCAGGGATCAATGCAAATTCAAAGCATCTTTACCTAAAAAAACTTTCTAAAATCATCAATTATTTTCCAAAACTGCTTCAAAAGCAAAAATAAATACTACTACTACTATTATAACTCTTAATTACATTTGGTAATAATATGGTGTCATTTTTAATACTCACATTTGGTAAAGAAAATGACATCAAATCTGAATTTATGAATTTCTGATCAGCTGCTATTTACTGTAAATGTTCTTACAACAATTGATATACTTTAATTATGTATAAAACATATATGAAAACTTTGGCTGACACATGAGATAGTCAGTACACATGAGATAGGCAGAAATGAGATCTTCTTTGCTTAGGGCATTGCAAAAGGACGGCTATATTACATAAACATGTGTTTATACAGATGCTGTGTTATATGGTAGATTAAACAGCCCTTTTCAATGTGTGGTATTGATTTTGAGCCACTGTACTTTAAAATGATAATTAGGTGTAATCATTTCAAAACAATGCTCAGGAAATAAACTACAGAAAGTACTACACCGAAGGTATAGAAACACTTATTAAACTGTTTCTCTGTGTTGCAATGGGATCTGTCTTTAATCAAACGTAACACATCAGTATGGTCAAAGACAGAAAAAAGCAGAATTTTCATTTACAGTTGAAAAAAGGGTTATAATACTGCATATAATGCATGAAAAATCCAAAGTATCCTACAGGAAAAAGATGTCAGGAGATAAAATGTCAATAATTCTAAAACTGGTTCTCAAATGTTAAGCTACCGCCCACTGGGGGGAACTGGGATAGTGGCAGAGGGGGGCTCAGTCTGTCTGACAGAAATGGCAAGATTCGGGCATAATGCCTATTTGCTTTCCTAGATATTTTGGAAAGCCCACTTAGAAGAAAATTTAGGGAGGGACACTTGTTTTCCTATATTTAGAATATTATTCTGTACTAAGGTGGGTTCTAGGCAAAAGCTGGGCCCCCAAATGGAGTTTAAACTGCTGTTCTAAAACTCCAGCTTAAGCATTAAATACTTGGAGGTTTACATCCTTTTTATTGGGTAATGCTTTTCTTCAGCATTATTCTATTCAGTTTACACCCTGCCCACAGCATTACATGTGAGAGTTAACCATTAGCATGAGATTAATTGTGGAACAGAAATCAAAGACTGTTATTTTTCCCAAACAAATAGAGGCAACCCTAACACAAACAATATAGTTATTTTTAATATATTGTAATTGATAAGGTATTAACCATTTTGCCCAAATAGGTCAAATACATCGTTATTTCCATGTCCTAAGCAATGACTTGAAGACTAAACTTGAATATATTTGGATTAACTTGCCCCCAAATAAAAACAGCCATGCAGTACTGTTTTCTGAACACAGCTGTACTATGAATATATGACTGTAGTGATTGCTATTGTTTCAGTGCTCTTGTACTCAAGAGAAAGGGCAGAATAATTTATAGCTTTGTGCTCGAACATTGACTTTGAAAAAGTCTGATACTCTTTTTACATTTAAACAGTCATGTATTTTATGCAACCACTTTCAATAAAATATTCATATCAATGCAGTATTATTTCCATAACAAAACACTAAAAAATTGTGATCGTTCTTGTAGCACCTGTAAAGTGAAAGAATTCTCAATCCATGAATTATAGGAAAGACTAAAAAGTAGGACCATTACTTCAAATCTAAATAAAACACAGCTTATATATGTGACTAAAGTAAAGCAGTTCAATGCAATTTTTTTTGTGCAAATTATGGAAATACTGCATAAGTATCTGTTTCTACTGGTAGATTATCTATAATATCACAGAGCATCTCAATATAAAATGGAATAAAGTAGGGGAAATCAAAATGGAAAAGGTAGTTTTCTGTTTTTCTTCTTTTCTAGCTATGACATTGTCGTGTTTGGAATAAACTCATAAGATGGGTGGCATAAAGTTGTTCAGTTTAACAATAGATATTGTTGGTTTGGTACAGTAAATGCAGAGTGTATAAGCTGCGAAAATTGTTTGTGCCCTTACTGATTGCTGATGGGAGACTTTTGGGGAAAAGCCAACATCATTACAGCAATTGAGGCAAAGACACTGAAGGAACAGAAATGGTTACTACTTGCATGTACTTATATTGAGTGAAAATTAAATGTTTGGAGGGAGAGAAATAATTGCAATAAGATGATTTGTATAATGGCAGCAGTAAACGATTATTATAAACTAAATATATTGGAATGAAATAGTGTCCACTATTATATTAGGCAACATACATTAAGACCAAAAATTATTTTGTCATTTCTAATTGTAACTCTAATTTCATTATAAATAGTGATGGGCAAATTCGCTCCGTTAGTCCATTTGTTTGGATGCCGACGCATTTTTGGCAGCGAATTTGTGCCGGCGTCAAAAATAAAATTCGCGAATTTTTTACTGTTTCACGAATTTCGCGTGAAATTCGCAAGTTTTCAGGGAAGCGAAATGCCCCAAATTCGCTAATCACTAATTATAATATCCAAAGGCAGAGGCAAATTTCTAGTAATTAAACTACACAGCGGTTCAGAAAACTGGCTGCTATCATTAAGAAGCCACTTATGTTAAGTTGTGTTTCTGGAAAGATGAGTCAGGCTTGATAAATGGAATGTTAGCATATTGTAAGGATACTTGGAGAAGTGCTCAGTTTTGAAGAATGCATGCAGAAATATGAAAAAAGTGAACAGTAGTAACATAATGTTATACATCCAAATAATAAGTCATGTCAAGTTATATTCCTTCAGGACACATTTAGGCCAAATAAAGCATTCATTTCTATTCTGAGAGTTAAATTTGCAAACATGGATTATAATAATGTATTGCCTGCAGGAGACTTCTTGCTTGACATACCTCTAACTGTAGTGGGAATATGTTGGACTTAAAATACTGAAAGGTCAGTGTTCAAAGGCTGAATGGCAGGCATGTAATTTACTCATATTGGCCTGCTCCATGCTGTTAACATGCATGGAACATATTTATCAACAGAAAAACACGAACAATTTTAGTTTTCACTGAAAAACCAGTGTCAAACCCCGAAAACATTTTGTGTGGGTTAAAACATCTTCAAATGGTTAAGGAGACATCTGCCATTGACTTTTATATGAATTTGGCAGATTTTAGATGGAGTATGTCAAAACGGATGCCACGAAAAACCACTCCTTAATAATTAACCCCCTTCAATTTCTGTTCTCAAATGTTACATACGATCTATTTATTTATTTATATATATAATAAAGTATTCAAATCCTTTTTATTCTCATGTAAATGCCTGAAAAAACTGTATGGCCACTTCATATAAAATCAAATGAGCTTGACAAGGTATGGTCTATGCGCACAATCAGTTACTGTTTCTGTCTACTTAAATAATACTGTGTAACTATAAAAAGTTCATGTTGAATGAAAAAAAGACCAGTATCCCAATTAAAAATAAGCTGTACCCTTATATTCCTCTGGTAAATAATAACATATCATTTATATGGTACAAGTGTCTCCCAGATCCTTTGTTTCCCTAGATTAGTTTCATATTCTAATAACTCTAAAAAGAATTCCCGAGAAGTCTTTACTTTATCCAGGTACCCCATATTATCCCATGTCTTTTTATGTATAAGCCATTTTAGATTGTTCTTTTGCATGGCGCCCATTATGCTGACTAGTATTTCCACAACCATCATAAATGTCTTATGTTAACACATGCATACATACATTGTCATACAAGGTAAGCCAAATATGACCATCTAAAATATGTTCATCTCAAATATGTATCAGGCTAGGTAGAAAGAATTGCTGTTCAATACAGTGTTCAGCTGACTTTCTAGGTCCTACATGATGATTTGCCCAACGGCTGAGCAATCAAAACTTCCCAATTTGGCACATCCTGTGCAAGGCAAAATTGGACACCGTTCTGCTAATTTAAGATTTGACTAATTTATTAGACTAAAACTAATGGCCCAAATGAATATTTTATAGAGACAAAGCCTTAAGCAAATTATTAATTGAAAAATGAATGAAAATTAAAGTATTATTCTGCATTTCATACCCAACCAACCATAAGAATATAAGAGACTTCAGTGAAATGCATAGAAGGGCAGCAAAGAAAGGAAGGGCATCAGATAGAGAACAAGCAATCAGTAAAGAAAAAGATTGAAAATAGAGAAAAAAGACACAATAGACAAAGGGAGGGAGGAAGGATGGTGCTTGGATCATGTAGAAAATGTGATTATTTGGAAGTAGAAAGATGAATTCAGTACAAGGCAATGGGGCAGAATAAGAAAAGAGGAAATTGATAAACTACATGAAAAGAGTGTGGAAAATGTTAAAGCAGATAACTCAGAATAGGATGAGGAAGAAACTAATTAATATATGCAGAGAAGAAAAATGATTGTAGATTGTTTGGTCTATGTGACGGAAACCCCCGTATTCCCGGTTTGCCTCAATCTAACTTTAGTCTTAAATATAATTGCATATATTTGATTTATCATTTATGTTTTGTTTATTTCACTGTTATTTCATCTGTTCTATTAATGTATTGTTTGAGATGTGCTGCTTATACACAGAGCACAGTATAATCATGTACATATATACTGTATGTTCTAGGCAAAGGAAAAAACATACAGAGGGGGCCTTGGAAACCTGTTGTAAAATAATAATAAAAAACTGTAAAATAAATATTTACAACCAAAGGTAAGAGCAGAAACCTGTGTTAATGCCTAAAGAATCAGGCACACACATAATTTTGGTAGCAAACACCAGAAATGAAACAATGTGAAAGTTGTCAGAGCCAAACTGAAAAATGTCAGCATAATTGTGTCTTATTTGAGCCACAGTGCAGTTGTGCACATTTTAATGCATCATCCAAAATTGCATAAGGAAGATTATACCATTATAACTGCAGTTGAATTTGCTGTAATAAGGGTAACTTGCCGCACAAATTTGCACATTTTAAACACTGCGCTCGTGGTCCCAAATGACCCTGATAAACTGCACATATGCTCTTCGTATCAGCAGACACCTCTCCATTACCAACTGCAATAATACAATAATACAATTCCCAAATACCCTCAGATTCAGGGTCCACAAGACTTTCCTGTGACCTGCAGGATAAATCTTATAATACATTACATATCGCTTTTAAATCTAGATATCTTATATGCTTAATAAGTTATCTTTGCCATTTGCACCATGCCAACAAACAATTTCTAGAAACGATAGACAGTCATTAATTGCTTACAATTTGCTATTTGCCTCTTGAGTTATCCCACAATCCCACTATATTATCTATGACATATTTCCTGAAAATATATTTTGTAAATACATCCCATACCAACAAATAATGTACCTTCTGTGTAATCATATGCATGTCCTCACAACGACAGTCAAAATAATCACACAGAGGTGATCGAAAACTAAACCTAAAGAATCCATGGTGGCTTAAGATATTATGTGCTTCTCTTCTTACAATACACATTCTTTTTAGGGATCCAGTGCCAAAACATGGGGGCAAATTAACTAAAATGGCCACACTTTGCTCCATTTGAAAGACAAAAATTAGTTACCACTAAATTTACTAAAAGGTGAAGTTGCGTCCTGGGTACTGAATGCTGAAGACTTTTAGCTAACATTACTTTAGCAGTGCAAGCGTTTCAAAGCAAAATGATGCTAGCAACCACTTCTTCCTAGCGAAACGTCATTAGTCCTCTTACGCTTAGGTCAATTTGAATAAGACAAGTACATTAAAGTCATATGGATGTTGGTGCAAATGCTTGAAGTGGCCACTTACAAATGTTCAAGGAACCTGCATAAAGACAAAAGAGATCCTCTCATGCCCTGCATATAAGCCCACCCTAAAATGAATGTTCCATGCCCCTCAAATGTCTGGGGAAAAATGTTAACACAAAAAATGTAAATAGTTAGGACTTTTGCAGGCAAACCAGCTTAAAAAAATGACAAGTCGTCAGAATTTTTACAACTTTAATGCATTCGGCAGACTGGATATGATTTAACGGACATAAGATTGAGGAAGATCAAGCTTCATTTTAGGAGGTCGCCTTGTCTAGGGTGGTGAAGGAAACTGACGAAAAAGCTAATGTACAGTAAGATTTGAATCTTAGTGAATTTGTGGAGTTCCACCTGGTGAATGAACACTAGCGATGGTCTTGTTTGCTAGTGAATTTGTGATGTCCCTGCAGATGGAATATCTGGCGAAATGTCACTAGCGTTAGCCACTTCACGCTTTAGTGAATCTGCCCCATGGTCTTTTTCTCCCTAACTCATTTTTATAGCAATAATCTAACATCCATTAATACAAATAGTTGTTTTGATTCTCTACTTTATATTCCAACAATATTAGGGTTTTTCCTTTTTCTTTTTCTAGCCTAAATGCACAATTTCACCTTGATAATGCTGACTGCTCTACAAATGATAAATCTTGCAGAGAACAATGTGTCTTCACATGATGTTTCGTTTGTGAGGAACTGGTGTTGCTGTTTCACATTGAATCCAGTTACTGCAACAGCAAGCTTTCTTTTTATCGTTAGTGTTTGTTTTATTTTGATGCACACACACTGTCATTAAAAACCTTGTAGCAACAACAAATGGCAAACAAATGATGCTAAGATACACATTTCCTAAGTCAAAGAACAGCACACTGTACCTGATAAGCAATTCTTTTAATTGTATTCTCTTGGCTGTAATGTTTGTGCAAACATCGTAGTACTTCCAACACTGAGTTCTATTTATTAATGAGGTCTTCATTGACAGAAACATAGTATATTATTTAAGGCTAGGTTACACAGGACACGTGTACTTTTAGATAATTGTCCCAGATATAAACTCTGCTTTATGTTATGTTGGACAAACTAACCATTTTATAATGTACCAGTTTTGGCATACATCTTGCAAATCCAGTTCCCCCATTTAATACAGATCCATAAGATCAAAAAATTGAAAGAAATCTCACATCCAATAAACAACTATGTCCATGCTTTGTATATATATATTACCATAACATACAGTATAAAGTGCCATATTGTATGATGAAATCATAGATAAAACATAGGTAGAACAACAAAAGAAAGAAACTCACTAATCTCCTTAAAGAACATACTTCTTTTTTACCCAACGCAACTTAATGCACCATGAAACAAATAATTATATCAATTATTTCTTAACATGTGTAGATGACAAATAGATACATTTATCAGGAAAAAAGTATGATTTTAAGTCGCAGAATAAATGCCTTGAGTTCATTTATTTTGTTTAGCCAAGCAACATTATTGCATGTTGTAAAACCCTGCTGTAAATGAGGACAGTGAAGCTATCTTTTTCTTTTATAGCCCTCATCCCACACTTATATCCAAAAAGATAATTTTATGTCAAGGCAAAAAAAAATTGATATGTTTAGGTACGCTTGCATAAATAACAAAGTCATTAAACATGTAAAGCACTAGAGTGTTATCATAAAAAAGTGGAGAATGATTTTATTTATGCTGAAGCAGATACTTTGTAAATGAGACATCTTCATTTAGCTATGGCTTTTATGTCTTGAGCCAAAGAGAAATATTCAACAATATTTTGTGTAAATAATTTATGCAAACAAGAAAATCAAAGCCAGAACAAACAGGAACAGTATAACAAATGAAGGAGCTTATTAACCTTACCTTGTTATGTATCTGTGTTTGGCCCACTAGAATGAGTATATTGGATGAGATGATGGACAAACAGAAGTTTATAAGAATAATAGACCTCTCAGACTTGATGTATCTGTTAAACAAAGATGAATAAAAATATATTCAATATAAATAGCTTTCTATTAAATGACTTTTGTAATTTGTTGGAAAACCTCAATTATAATGCAAAACCTTTAGTGGCATGTCTATAAAGTACAGGTATGGGATCCATTACCCGGAAACCTGTTATCCAGAATGTTCAAAATTATCTCCCATAGACTCCTTTATATAGTGAATAAAGTACACCTTATTCTAAAATATAAGGATATTTTAAGTGACCAAAGAGTTCCATGAGTTTTATACAGGTCTTGGAACTCTGAGGTTACTTCTAATATTCCCATATTTTCCAAAAAGGAGTATGTTATTTATTACAATACACAAGTTTTAGTGAGTCATGTGACAAAAATGACATCACTACTCATTTACAAGATATTTCTGGCTTTTGTGTATTATAATAAAATTAGAAAATTTGGTTGACTACCTTTTTCTCTGTAATAATAACCCAGTACCTTGTACTTGATTCAAACTAAGATAACATGAATTCTTATTGGAAGCAAAGCCAGCCTATTGGGTTTATTTAATGTTTACATGATTTTCAAGTAGAGTTAAGGTACGAAGATCCAAATTTTGGAAAAAGAACCTCACATCCTGAGCATTTTGGATAACAGGTCCCATACCTGTATATGTGTAAAACACATACAGTATTTATAAAGCTCCATTGTTGTCCTTACATGGTAATATTTGTCATGCATCACAATTACACAAATAATCCATCACAAACAGCTAATTTGCATATTTATTAAGGTCTATATATGGGCAAAAAGAATGTTATCTATGGGACAATTTCAGGAAGTAAAGAAAAGCTAACATTGAAAGTGTTGTATAATGCATAAACAGTGTTGGTGCTCAACAGTGAATTTCTTATATTAGGATTTATATTATAATCATACTCTTCAATAGGTTTAATGAAGATCTCTACTTTTATTTAGTTTTATGCAATGTTCATTGTTTATTTCTGCACTGAATTTTTGTTACACAATTTTAGAAATTATATGATTTGTACATTACAGCTATAATTGAATCTAAATCTGCTTTATTGTTTTTCCTATTGTAAATGTATTTCACAGTTTTTCAGTCCGTAATCAGTGCAATTCTTATAAGTAGCTAATTGCCTCTCCTGCTGTCCTTGGAATGTGCTCACTACCTCCAGAAACCATTAACTTTCATTTGTTTCTGTTGTCTGTTGTCCCATTTATATGTATGCTGCAAACGTTTACCGAGTTGTTATTTAGATCCTTTTTGGTAACAGTGACCCTTCTTGCTATGTGTTTGTTTTCCACAGAGGAGTTGTCAGTGGATGGATGATACATAAAAGCTGACAATAGATGGTAGAAAGAATAATGTGTTGCAAGTAGGGAAAGAATATCAATGTTTCAAACAGAAACAATAGCAGCACAATACTTGGGAATGGTAACTACCATTGAGTATTCTACACATGGGATTTAAAGGGGTTGTTCACTTTTAAATGAACTTTGAGTATGATGTAGACAGCGAAAAAAAGTTTGCAACTCATATTCAATTTTTTTTATTATTTGTGTTTTTTAAGTTATTTAGCTTGTAGTTCAGCAGCTCTCCAGTCTGCAATTTCAGCAAACTGGTTGCTAGGGTCCAAATTACCATAGCAACCATGTCTGAGCAGAAAGAAAAGTAATAAAAACAATAATGTGTAGACTCACAGATCCAGATTCAAGAGTTTCCTCGCACCATACCATTTCTAGTGCAAGAGCAGTTGTGAGGGGGGGGGGCGCATCGCTAATGCAGTGAGCACAATTGAGCACTCTGCACTTGCAGAGCCGAAATGCTGATTTAAAAATCTGTATTTTGCCTCCTAAAATTACCAGGGGTGACTTTCTTGCTGCCACTGGTAACTTGAGGGCTGCTTCTGCCTGAGGCGAGTTTCTCAACTCACCTCATGGCAGCAGCGCCCCTACAAAGATCATTTGTTTGGGGTCAGTGATCCCCATTGGAAAGCGGAAAAGTATCAGAAGAAGAAGCCAAATAATTCAAAAACCATATAAAATGAAATAATGAAAAGTTGCTTAGAATTAGCCATTCTATAAAATACTGAAAATTTACTTTGTGAATATAGGGTGCCATTATTGTCAAACTCTATTGCTCCTATTTATATAATATAACCCAAGGCTTCAACATTAATGTCTATTTATGGGAAATAAAATATACAAAGGGCTTACGCAACTCACTCAAGCTTTTTTAATTCAAGATTTCTCAAGATTTATGAATTTGAAAAGAATCCAAAAAAAAAAAACATTTAAAAACATGTTCAACAACAAACCGAGCAAACATTCAACCTTCAAGCTAGTTTTTTAAACCGCTGAATTTGCAAAAATGAATGGAACAATGCAAACAAGTTTTTCTCTGTTAATTAATACGATCAAGTTTTTTCATTTGAGTTTTTATAAATTATAAAAATAGCAATTTCAAAAAGAATTCGATTCAAGTTTAATTGCAATTTTTTTTCACAACCAAACTTTTAAACAACTAAAATTCTAAACTAATTAAATCTGATTGCCCATGTCATAAGGCATCATATATACTATCCTATATCCTTATAAATGGATCTTAGTGATGTCATCAGTTATAAATGGAGTTTAGTGATGTCATTTTGTCAAATGTCTAACAATCTTTTATAATACTATTATAATAAATAAAGTACTCCTTGTTGGAAAATGTGAGGATATTAGAAGTAACCTTGGAGTTCTATGACCTGTATAATTTATATGGTCATGGAACTCTTCGGTGACTTATAATATCCTCATATTTTACAATAGCAGGTACTTTATTCATTATATAATTACACTGTCATGGCAATATATTTTTACATTCTGTGCATTTTTAAACAACATGAAACAACAGTGTCCCAAATGTACTTGTGGAGCTATTAAGGTAGATTATTTTATAGTCTATTTTCTTTGTGTCAGGCAATGGTATTTTGGAGAAAAGCTAGGTCCTTATATAGTTGGTTGTATAGATGTAGTCATAGTTTAAATCAGTCTGTTATTTTAGTGTCAAGGCAGACAATTTTTACATTTGGCTACAAACTGACATGTTCTGAGAATCCCTCAGGTTAAAGGCAAATTGCTTAGTCTCTTGATCAGACACACTGTTGAATCTAATACAATCTTCATCCAGGTTCTGAGAGAGCTTTAACACAACTCTTTATGTGTAGTTATAGACAACAAAACTGTATTGTAAGGAACTAGAGCTTTATATTGATAGTGATAATTATGTATTGACGTTCAAATTCTTACAATCCTTTAATAATACCAACAGAGGACAAAATAATGCATCAAATAAAAAATGTATACATACAGTTTTTAAAGCTTAAGTCCCACATGTTATTAGCCACATGGTAAAGGAATTCCCTGTTCCATAGAGTTTACAATTTAAGTTGAATAAGTTGAAGGTGAATAAATAGGAGGGTGATGGGTGCTGAAATTCACAAAGTCTACAGGGTCAGATTCATTTTAAGATACTGTCGGAGGCAGTAAGAGATTTGCATCTGAATTTCGATCGTTAGTGAAGGCAGTGCCAAAATATACCTGAATGTCATCTGCTTACAACTACTTTAAAGTCAAACGAATGGATGAGTTCTGCCTCAGGGAGATTGTACAGGAAACCCAATATAGGATAATCTAGAGAACCTTGAGGCATCCTCAAAACTAAGTTGGAACAGAAGCATTGTGTCAACTATGAAATGTGTAAAATAGCGAATTCAAAAATGGATACCACTTTTTGCACTGGATGCTAGATTTGAGAAAAAAGTACACTAGAGCATGTTGGTTCAGATATAATAGGAGCTCCAAAAGCTCTAATTTATAAACCCTACAAACCATGGGCAGCTAATATATTTGATATGAACAACTGCAGTAAATCTGATCATTTGAACAATAAGGTGTTATATGTCAATGAAAGTAAATGTTGTGTATTAAAAGAGGGTTCTATATGAAGATGGACTTAAGGCCAAGGAGGCAGCATAGGGGATATATAAGTTAACTAGTGATAGGTGAATCGGACCCATCGCTTTGCTGAAAATTCAAAACTGTGAAAAATTTGGTGACTACAGGTGATAAAGCAATAGCACAAGGAGCAGATATATGATAGACTTTCAATCCAAGAGGCCTTTGACCTAAATAGGTATGCTGTGATTAAGGTCTTGGACACATGGAAGTACTTTTTTAGAATGATACCAAAACAGTTTAATAATTCACAACTTCTCAGGTCATGCCTTACAGTTAGCCACTAGATATGAGCAAACATAATGAGTAAGAATTTAGAACTGTAGAAAAAACAGCCATATACATTGTTGTGAAGAGTAAATAATGATCATATTGATTCACATATATCTACATATACCAGTTTCCAGGCTTAAAGTGATCCACAACTTGAGTGTCAGCATGTGCTCTTCTCTAGTGGTTCCTATTGAGATGAATCTAGAGAGTAACCAAATCTCATGCCAGCTTTAACTACAGTATATTTTATTGCATTTTGGTTTATTATTTTATTTGAAATTTGCATTCATACCGAGAGAAATGGTGTTCTGGCTGTGAAAAGAGTCTTCAGTTATCCTTTACAAATCAAAAATGGGAAATGCTTACAATGTGATTTATAAATATCTCCAGTGGCAACTACAGATCGACTTGCCATTTGGCATTGGTGCTTTTCTAAAACTGTTTGAAAACTTATAGTATTTTACCTTGAAACATATCATAGAAGAATGCAAGCATGTTTGAATATAATATGATAAATAAACTAAGCAAAGTCTTGAGCCCAAGTATCGATTTTGATGTGCTTCAAGAAAGTCACATAAAATGTTAACAGCCACATAAGCAAGTGTTAGCTTAGATACCTACTTGTGAGAACTGCATTAAATACTTCCATTTGGACATTTGTTTGTGACCTGGGGGGAGGGTGCTGTGCCATTCTGATTTGCTGGCACAAGTCAACACTGGCTACACTACTGAGTGAATGCACATAGAATATGTGGTGCAGCCTATTGATTGGATGTACAGTTTATAGCATGCCAGCAGTGGAGCCTAATCTAGCTTTATGTTCCGGTACTACCTTAGCCTAATAGCACTGTAAAAAGCTTACTCTGCTTTAGGAGTAACTAAAGTTTCTCAACAAAAGTATCTCTCTAGTATCATATCATGTCATAATATATTACTACTTATATCATACAACTTATGACCTGGAAATAACAAAGGCATATTAAAGATATCTCCTTCACCTATATTCCATCCATGTTTCACTGTTGGCTTCCTTGGCACACCCACTTGCATGTAATAAGCTCTCTGGCAGCATGTGCAGTCTCTACCTATAGCACCAGACCTACAATTCTTGCCTGAGGCAACAGAAACATGATTTGGGAGTGCTTTCAGACCAAGAGCAAGCCTACATCTTGAAAAGCAAGGGACTTCTCCATATATTAAACTGCATTTTCACAAGCTGTGAATAACTATTCAATAACAAAATACCATGCAAAGATAAAAAATTTATTTAATATGCAGTAGTTCTGTGCACGGCTCTTTTAAACAACAGATCCATATATAAATATACCTCCATAGCGCTGCATAAACAACTGCAAGGGTGATCAAGGCCAAGCATGATAAACCACAGCCGATTATCAGAGTGACTGAAGGAGTACCTGAAGATTCCATGATCTGTTGAATAAAAGATAAAATGTACAATATGAGTAAATGAAACATTGTTAAACCTTTGTTCTAGTACAAGTTTAATGCAGATATTAATTGCACATTCTCAGGAATGCCAAGGCATTTAAGTAGCAGCTGCACATGTTTTTTAGTATCAGCTCAATGACACTGCATTAGACTAAGTCTGTTAGACTAAAAAAATGACACAAACATAAAACTGCTAAAGTCAGGGCCGGAACTAGGGGTAGGCAGAAGAGGCATATGCCTAGGGCGCAAAGCTTGGGGGGTGCCAGGCATGTACCTCATTTGCGGCCTACCCCTAGTCCAGGCAAATGTTTCCTGTACGTCCTTGGTTGCGCATGCGCAGCATCAGTAGCTTCTGTGCAACCGTGGTGGCTGGCGCCCCCCCACAGTGACGAGCATGGCCGTGACGTACCTCATTTGCGACCTACCCCTAGTCCAGGCAAATGTTTCCTGTACGTCCTTGGTTGCGCATATGCACCAGCAGTAGCGTCCGTGCAACCGCGTTGGAGCGGTGGTGATGAGCATGGCCGTGCGCGCGTCCTCTGTTGCGCACAGCTGCAGCTGGGGACGAAGTGGCCGGCTGGGTTGCCTGGGACGCCCGGCACTGGCTAAAGTTTTCTTTAAAGGGGCGGTTCACCTTTAAATTAACTTTTGATATGTCATAGAATGACTCATTCTAAGCAACTTTGTAATTGTTCTACACTTTTTTCTAGTTTTTTAATTATTTGCTTTCTTCTTCTGACTCTTTCCAGCTTTCAAATGGGACTCACTGACCCCATCTTAAAACAAGTGCTCTGTAAGGCTACAGATTAATTGTTATTGCTACTTTTTATAACTCATCTTTCTATTCAGACCCTCTCCTATTCATATTCCGGTCTCTTATTCAAATCAGTTCATGGTTGCTATGGTAATTTGAACCCTAGCAACCAGATTTGTAAAACTGCAAACTGGAGAGCTGCTGAATAAAAAGCAAAACACAAAAAATAAAAAATAAAAAATGAAAACCAACTGCTCAGAATAACACTCTCTACATCATTCTAAAAGTTAATTTAAAGGTGAACAACCCCTTTAACTTACCTACACAACAATATTTATTGCATTACTTTTAAGGGAGACCAAACTGCCTTGGTTTCTAACTCCTTTTTCAAAAACAGATGTGAAAACAATAAAACATTGAATGTAATGTCAAGTAAGTGCAAGCTTTAGCGCATTCAGCTCATTTGTAACAGCATTTGCTAGTGTGGTGATCATACGCATTTACAACTTTGACTGTAGGCCAGGTTACACATTCACACATCATATTTTATTTGACTGCAGTTAAAAGAGACACGGGGAACACGTTTACTTTAGAAAGGAACTAAAGGGCAAATATATTCTGCTTTGGGTTAAACATGGAATGTGCATATCCATTCTCAGCACAAGTTTGAGCAATATATTTACAGAAGATAAGTGGTCCAGTGCTGAAAATGCTGCAATCTTTTCCCCTTTGTTTTTTTTTTGTTGTTGTGGTTTTACAGTAAGTCATAAAAAGTAAAGGAAATGGGCACAATAAAAGTGTCTAGTAAAGATCTGCAATCTATTAGGCAATCTAGGCTTCTCCTTGCAATGGCTACTATACAGTATGTTCTAGTCCTTGGAGATAATTCTCTGTAAAGCAGACATTGCCATCTTGGCCAGCTGACCTGAATGCTTTCTTATACAGTATATTTGCATTTCAAGAATAAAACATCCCAATTACAACAGCAGAGGCTTGAATACAGCCTGGAATCATGGTTATGAATTCAATGAGAGCACAAACACACATAAGACCCATTCCTTGGCTGAATAATGTTGTCACATCAATGCATTAAAACGTTTATATGTTGTTGTTGTACAGCCAAAGGTACATGAAAGTCTGTATGGTTCCTTTGTTACTTACTATTTCTCTAGGTCGCTGAGCCAAAATGGCGAAGGTAGAGAGACGATCACATAAGCATCTCGTATGGGATGCATCGGTAAACACTGTTTTACATCCCTGGGTGGACCAGGTTCCGAAGGAGTCGTTCCTGCAAGAGGGGAGGGGGGGGAGAGAAATAAAAGATGACAACGTTACGCCTGGTGACTCAAAAATCCTCGCGAAAGAAAATGTAAAAATGAGAGCCGCAGCCTAATGGAGAGCACCGTTTGCTTCCAGCGCAGTAGCAGCGATGTGTGTGTGGCTGATCTAAGGCTCCTTCATTGGGATGCACCTCCAGCTGTAATGCGGGGCAGGGGGATACAGTGCGGGGAGCTGTCCAACGCTCTCGGTGCTGATTACTGGCTCAGCTCTGTCCAGCCCTCAAGCAGCCGCACAAACCTCTCGCTGAAGCAATGGATTCATGGCATCTGCTGCTGCTGCTGCTGGAGAGAGCGAGCTCTTTATTCTGCTTTCTCGGTTACTCTCCGCGCTACAAGGTCCCGGCACTGCTGCACATAACATTCTATTTTTATTCGGTTATCTAGTTATGTGTATATGTATATGTGTGTGTGTGTGTGTTGTATATATGTGTATTTATTTTAGTCCTGGGTCCTGGCTGTATTAATTAAATAGCGGCTGGATGAGGTGGGAGAGAAGGGGGGGGGGGGGATTCACCCTGGAAACGGACAGCGTCGGATTGCTCCACTCTGCTTGCGCGTTCCCTCGGAGGGGAGGGGTGGGAAAGTAAGAGGAGATGGGTCTGGGCAGCAGTGCACCGGGATCTATGGAAAATAAGACCCCCCCTGTGCGATTAACGCAGCACTGTGCGACATTAGAATAGTCGCCGCTATCTATCTGTATCTAGGCTGTTCTCTTTCCTAGTGCAAACACTGCCAGGCCAACATTCACAGCCTTCCTTGACCCACAATGCCACGCTAACACATCCCCATACTGAG
Source organism: Xenopus laevis (assembly GCF_017654675.1). NCBI lineage: Eukaryota > Metazoa > Chordata > Amphibia > Anura > Pipidae > Xenopus > Xenopus laevis. The sequence goes on from NC_054380.1 coordinate 80,400,581, forward strand.
CCACACTGCTGACACTTTAGCTTCCCCTGCTCTGCCGCCTCTCATGGATACAAATCACGTTTGTCCTAGCAGCACTAACCCTGTCCCAAAGCCCCTCTCTGACAACTACCTTTGCCACCCTTAGCCTGTGTCTGCTTATTCACCCAGGAATGCCCAGCTGTTGTTGCTTTGCAACCCAAGGAATGCTGGGAGTTGTAGTTAGTAATATCTGGAAGGTCACACGTAACATGAACTGTCGCTAACACTGCTTTAGGTGTTGCTTTAATCTTAGTTGGCGGGGATAAGTCGAATTATAGAAGGGATTCGTTTCTGTTTTGGTTTATGGAGGCTCCCTTCTGGCATCGCAAAGAGAATCCGTGTGTCGTGATAGATTATAGTTCACAGGGAGAGTGTTCCCCTGCATTACTGTTTCAATGCATTGCGGATAACTGGCTGCCGTGCCCCCTGGCGGCACAAGGGTTAATACCTTGCAGTATTGTTTTTCTATTGAGCTAACAAGCCTAGCACTCAGCAAATATCCTTCAGGGGATCGATTCAAAGCAGATAACATAGAAATCTCCTCCAAAATGGCTCACTGGTTGCTAAACATCAGCACAGGAGTCATATACATTGGCTTTATCACCTTGTTCCTATGCCATGGATCTGGATGGAGGGAGAAGCCATCATCTTAGCACCTGAACAGCGAATAGAATCATCCAGGCAGAAATAAACTTCCTCTTTCAGAAGCATTTTCTAGTGATACTGCCAGCACAATGAAACAATGATCTCTGTGGTCACTAATCAGCATAATGATATCATTTATACTGATCACACAATTACAACTTACTAGCAGAATAGCATTTGGTACAGGAGGAGGAACATCCATTGTTACAGTTCTGTCTCTGAGACTACACTGACTTCACTGAGTGGAATATTTATATGATCTAAATATAAATGTATAGATATAACATTGAAAAGAGTCTGCACCTGTTTGATGTCTGGGTGCATGGTCAATTGATATACACTGGGATATATTTTATTTAACTTCATCCATCTCAGTCCTTCATAAAGGTCCCACACAGGACAAAAACATTAAAAACATGTGCCACTGGTATATATATATTTTTATATGTGTATAAAATGTATCCCAGTGGCACACACAACTGGAATGCTGGTCCTCCTTTCAATTATATCAGTATGCTAATTATATAATGCAAAAAACCCTACAATTGTTAATTTATACACAAAACAGCATAGACATTGGTGTAAAAATGAAGTCCCGGCCCTGGTTCATGTACACAGGTTATGCAGAGGGTTGAATGGAGCAGCAATAGTTCTCATGCCTCAGGCAGTAGCAGCAGGAACATTCCTTGTGCTCATTTGTTCAGAGAATCCTGCATGCAGTCAAATCCCAGCACTTTCTGCAGTTTAGCTGAACCAAATCAGAACCCAAAGGTCTAGAAAACTGAAATGAACAATATTTTTTCACAGTTGGTGCAGTTTCCTCAGATCTGAATATGCAAATGAAGGTTCCGATACAGTTCAGGTTTGCTAAATTGTGGAGGATTTGGTGCGTTGCTTTCTTTTGCTGCGTCCTTTTTTTAAAAAAAGTTCTGTATGTAAGAGATCTTTTGTGTCGGTTAATAAAAGTAAGTATACTGCAATTTACACTAAAGTTCTTGACATTATGGGGAAAGGGAACAAAAAGCTGTTCTTAGAAAACAAAACTTAATTAACATAATTTTAAATCTGTGTAATAAATTTTGACATGTGTAGTGGGGTCATAAATTCTATCACTTTAAAAAGGCCCAAGGTTTTAAACATCTCACTCCAGTGTATATACATTGTGCATTATACAAGTGTTGCCATGAACTGATTTCAATGTATTGGCAAGAACTGCTCTCTGCATTCTCTGCATTCAAATATTCCATAAGTACCCTGCAAGTATTGCATTGTAGGATGTGTACAAAGATCTGGTAACAGATGGGTTAACATAATACTGTAGCTCTGTTATAATCTTTAAAAAAAAACCTTAAACACCTCGAACTGAAGTAAAAATCAATAGCTTCATTAAATCCTTCTGCAGGCAAATTACATTTGCCTCTTTAGACAAGAAAGAAAATATTTGGAGATGAACTATTAAGATTGTAACAACGTTACCTTACAAAGATGAACAGCCCCTGTATTGACCAGCTGAAGACAATAATTTATACAAATTGCACTCTAGATTAACAAAATCTGATGACCTCAGCGAAACGCGGCAGATGTGACATTACTTCCGGTCTCAGCAGTGAGTGGATGTACAGGTGGAACATACAGGAGAGGGAAACGCCGGCAGAACCCATCTCTTTTTATTGCAAAGGTTCACCTCCATGATCTGCACTCTAGGGGGCAGATTTACTAAAGGGCGAAGTGACTAACGCTAGCAAAAATTCACCACGTCATTTCGGTACTTCGTCTATTTACTAGCGGTCACTGGCGTAACATTACTAGTGAAGGAGATAGACTCTAGCGGTACTTCACTCCCTAATGCCTGGCGAATTTTTGCTCTGGCGAATGGACGTAACTACGCAAATTCACCAAGATGTGGATTTTAGTGAACTTTATCTCTTGCGCCAGACTTGCCTTTGCCACCTCAGACCAGGCGAAGTGCAATAGAGTAGATAGGACTTCCTCAAAAAATAGTTGAACATTTTTCTAAGTCCCAAAAAACGCTGGTGACTTTTCATTTTTCAGGGTGATAGGCTGCAAAAAATCGTAATTATTTTCTTGGGTACTCGGCTTCCCCCCTACATTTCCTAACATATGGCACATAAACAATACACTGAGCTCATGTGTAGGGCATTATAACAACTCTATTTTATTTTATTAAAGGAGAAGGAAAACTCCAAGACCAGTTTATTGCCAACAGATTAGCCACAATTGTGCAAGCTATAACACTATATTTATTCCTCAGAATTCTTTACCATTCTCGAGTAAACAGCTCTAGACACTGTCTCTGTTTGTTTAGGATAGAAGCTGCCGTATAAGCTTGGTGTGACATCACTTCCTGCCTGAGTCTCACCCTGCTCACTTACAGCAGGGATAGGAGGAGGGAGGGGGAGAGCAGTAAACTGAGCATGCTCAAGCCTTGCCCTGGAGGTTTATGCTGAAAACAGGAAGTCTGATACAGAAGCCCATGTGTACACAATAAAAGGAAAGAAATGCTGTGTTTCTTTTGACAGAGGACTCAGAGCAGAATTACTTTGAGGGTTTACTGGTGTATTTATATAGACCTTTCTGATAAAGCTTACTTAATTTTTTACTTTAATTTTTCCTTCTCCTTTAAGGTTCCCCGGGCTTGTGTAGTGTAATGTATTTGCTGCAACATATACATCCATTCAACTTTAACTTCCCACCGTATGTAAATGAGGCAATGCTAGCGCAACTTCACTTCGCTTGCCGCAGTAAAGTTAACGCAACTTCGCCAGCATTCCGTACCCTGGACGCAACTTTGGATTTTAGTGAATTAGCGTTGTCCTGGTGAATATACACCTGGTGAAGTGTTGCGATGTGAGCAAAGCCGTCGCTGGCGAATTTTCAGAGGTTAGTAAATTTGCACCTAAAACTGTCTTGTTTGATATGAAGAAGTTTGACTTATGTAAATGTAATAAGTTTAAAACCTTTTAAAAAATAAAGACAAATTACACTATGGGCGCTGTCCCTGTTTTTTAATGTCTTTACAGAAAAAGGAATACCCTGGAGTTGATATTGATATGCTGTTTTGAAATCAGGAATCTTGTAAGTTGCCAATCCCCCCATAGACTGAAGAATCCATTGCACCTTATTTTTATTTTTTTTATTATTTAATTTTTTTTATTTTACCTTTTGAAGCAAACACTAAAAGCACTTTGTTTCACCTAATAATAATTTTACTTTGGAGATAGCACCTTGTAGAAATCACGACAGCACTTTAAAACACACACAAAAAATCTGTGCATAGACTTTCTATGGTTCAAAACACACACAGATTAGTGTTGTAACACTTTGGTGATTGCACTCAATATTAACAACATTGCACTAGATTCTATTTGTTTTTTCCATAGCCTGTGGCACTAATCTTTAATTGTATCTTAACTTTATTTAATACTGAGTAACATCACACTGTGGAATTGGAAATCTTCTAGCAGAACCATGACCCATAATATAGAGTACATGTACATCTGTGAATAGATGATATGTGACTTTTATTAGTAGACTTTGCACTCTGTAATAGGCGCCTGAATCTGCCCAGAGCTGCATTTTCAGCTGTTCAATGCTTTATGAACCATTGCAAAGGATCACAATTGTTTATTTCCAGTGCTCCTGTGGTTTTGCTATGTTCTCATGAAATTTTTGCTTTACAAATAATTTTTTTGGCTAGTGTAATAATTTCACTAATTAGATTAGCGTTCTTGCAAATATCTATCAATATCTTTATCACATTTCTGTAATTTTATATTTCAAAGTAAAGCAAGTAAATGCATAGGGCATGTTCTCTGTTTACAAATGCAATCAGCAAATCAGGTAATGCTGAATCACCCAAAACAGGTCAAGTCAATTTTATCTTCATTTGGCTGTTAATTAATGTGTACAGTAATAACATGACACTTTTGCCAGATATGATGGATCACTCATTAATCATTAAATGACATAATACTGAATAAGAGTCTATATCACCGATACACAGCATGGATTTAGACAGAGACAAGGGCTTATTTATAAATGCAAGTGCAGTGGGAAAAATGCAAGTCTGGATGCAATTCAGTTTGTTTTTTAAATCCATAATGCGGTGGTCTTTTCAGGAGCCCAGCATCTTTCTGTTCAAGCACAGTTTTGGACCTGGCAGTTTTAGGCTTATATTTGGGCATGATTTTTTTAGGTGCATGAATTACTGCCGCCTTCAGAGCAATGGTACTTCAGGGTTTCACTGTTTCAATAGGTGCACTTTGGTGCTTTTTGGCCTGTGAAAAGTGAGGAGGAAATTCTTTCCCTTACCTTGCCTGCATTTCGACAATGAAACGTGTGTGACTGCACTCGGGCCTACACTATGGTTCCAGGTACAGACATACATGGTGGATTTCAGCAGCAAAATGCATGTGTCTACACCCAGGCCAACATTATGGTTCCGGGTGGAGGCAAGGTAAGTAAAAGATTGTTGCAGAGGGGTTTCAGAATTGCCCTTAGGAGTGTATAATATATATCTTTTTTAATATCTTCAATGTTTGCTCAATTTGGTCACTGTTTTAGAACTTTGCACTTGTAAATCACGCTAAAATAATAATTATTTTTTAACATAATAATTTTACAATTTTGATAAAAATCAGGGCAAGAATGATACACACTTTAAAAGGGTCTATTTATTAAAGGTCTAGTTTTGCTTTCTCTAAAAGTTTTAATTTTTTTCACTAAAAGTGGAAAAAAAACTTAACTTTATCGAGATTTATTATGGACCAAAGCAGCAAAAAATCACAATCCTAAAATACTGTGGAATTCATGTAAATGGCAGAGGTCCCTTTAACCATTTGAAGATGTTTTTTTGCCTTCAAGATTTTCTGGTGTTTTGGGGTTGTTTGTCGATGTTTTTTGATCAAAAACTCAATATATATGAGGTATTCAAGGGTTTTACACCTATAAACTTAAAACATTTGCGGTATTTAAGCCTCTAAACTCGAGATGTTTATAAAAACTAACATTTTTCCAATTTTTTTAAATCTGATTTTTTCAAGTTTAATTATTAGTAAATTAGCCAAAGTGTTTAAGAGAAAATATAGAAATTGATGTTGTAGGTTTTAGATCAGATTTTTTTGGATTGTAGAGCGCATAGTGTTGTTTTACCTGGGATATTCTTAGAGTTTAACATGGAAATATAAAGTGCTTTACTCATATTAAATCCCAGTTAAAATGTGTTCCATAGTTCCATAGTTAAAGGGATTCTGTCATGATTATTATACTGTTTACATTGCAAATAATTTACTCTACAATATAAAATTTCATTCCTGAACCAGCAAGTGTATTTTTTTTAGTTGTAATTTTGGTGGGTTGGCAGCCATTTTAGGTCATTTTGCCTGTCATGTGCTTTCAGAAAGAGCCAGCACTTTAGAATGGCAGGCTGTTGTTTCTCCTACTCAATGTAACTTAAGTGTCACAGTGGAACCTGGGTTTTACTATTGAGTGCTGTTCTTAGATCTACCAGGCAGCTGTTATCTTGTGTTAGGGAGCTGCTATTTGGTTACCTTCCCATTGCTCTGTTGTTAGGCTGCTGGGGGGGGGGGGATATCACTCCAATCTCCAATGGTACCAATACTAACAAATCCCCACTACAGTTACATGTGCCACTAGTACGGCTGAACTACATGAGAAACAAAATCACTTTTTTAAAAAAAGTATCTCAAAACATGTAATCAAAGTTTCAAATCAGTTACCTAAGCTCCACAAAATATATACCAGGCCATTGAGTGCCTTTAGCAAACCTCACTGTTGCCAACCAGCTGTGCCACATGTGCACTTCTTTTCAACATTGGCATTTTCTTCCCGCATTCCAGCTTCATAGGCAGCGCATCTATCTTTCTGTTCACAAAAAACTAGTTTCAAAATGCATTAATAGAAATTATACAAACCACTGCTATTGTTGTATACAGTTGCTTCCTGATACAACTGCCTTCCCAGTTTGGACACATATGAGAGTTTCTAATATTGATTCATGACACAAAGGATAGTATGTTTTCTTTTTTCAATATTTGATTAATACCACCCAGTATAAAGTGTTTTATGGTACATATACATAGTAATAATAATAATTCCATATTTATAGTACAGGTATGGGACCTGTTATCCAGAAACCCTTTATCCAGAAAGGTCTGAATTATGGGAAGGTCGTCTCCCATAGACTCAGCTTATACAAATAACCCAAATTTCAAAAAACATACAAACATAGATATAATTAATCCTTCTTGGAGGCAAAAACAGCTTATTTGATGTATTTAATTTTTAAATGATTTTCTAGTAGACCTAAGGTATGACGAGCCAGATTACAGAAAGATTCGTTATCAGGAAAACCCCAGGTCCCGAGCATTCTGGATAAGAGGTCCCATACCTGTGTAATAGTACTAAACAGCAAGGTGTCATTTATTATGTGCAGGGCAGGGTATAAAGTGTTTCCCCCATGTTTATTGCACTCTGTTCTCTGCACTGAACAGAGAAGATTTGCTATAGGTCTCTGGTCACCATACACAAAATGCAGAGACTCGTATCCCTCAAACTTATACAGCACCTTGCACGTCATGCAGACATGCGATTTGGGAACACCAACAGAGCCTTGTACTTACCACCTGCCATATAGTAGTTAGCAAGGACAGTCAATATCCTATGCCGAGTGCTATAACACACTCAGGCATTGTAACAAAACAAAAGTATTAGTGATAGAGATAGGGAACTAATCTACACTCGACTGCATTCTTATATACTAGTGATTTCCTTTGACAGAGTGACATGATCTTAATTAAGGGTAAACAAGATAGCTGTTGGTTAAATTTATTTAGTCACAGACTAAAGCTGCATGAATTGAAAATACAATCAGTAGTTCCAAAATCATCTTTGAAATGTATATCTATCCGTCTATAAGTAAAATGACCATATAAAGGCACAGAGCTAGAATTTATTATACAGATTGTTTTGTTTCTTGTGTTGTGATTTTGTTTCAGTGCAATTATTATTTGCACCTTCAGTCTGTCAATAGGTGCAGATAATTTTTGACCCTTACATAAGCTCATGTCTTTCATTCAACATTGAGTATTTATATTGCTATATATTGATTGTGAACTTGGATGTCGCTTTTGAATTTGTTAGCATGGCTATGTTGTCATCTTGATATCAAAAATAACGGGGATAAAATTAAGGGTTTGGTAGCATATGGGGTCCTTTACATAGATCCCGGGCAGGGTCTATATAATGGTCCAGGGTTCCTAGTAGTGCATGTGCCTTTCTGTTTCGTGCATGTCTGTAGGACGGAGTGTATCTGTGTTTGCTTTGACCTCAACTACTCCTGAGCTCTAAGAAAGCTCTGCTGTGGGTGAAAAGATGATGAGGCTCAACCAATGTATCAAAAACAATTTATTTCAAACTTTACTACATTTTCCGCTGCCCTGAATTAGAAGTATTTTAGAAATTAAGTCTCTAATTTAACATAATGTAATGATTTAAGGAATTATTCTACGTTTGGGTTTTGGTTAATGACACATTTTTATATGATCAAGATCTCAGTTTGTAAAAGAAGGTGTAGTATTTGAAGAATGCATCTATTGTGAGACATATGTTTGCCAGGTCAGCAATGTGGGTTTGAAAATATAAAATGTATTCTGTACTGGTCTTATACAAGTGATCTGCCAAAACCACTTTAACAAATCTTGCCTTTAGGAACAGTAAATGCCACCCATTCATAAAAAAGCAGCTTGTGACTAATTGTAAAATCTGCAAACCTATAATCCCCTAACAGCTGGGACTGTTGCAACCCTTTGTGCTCCCAGAAGGAATGAACTGCTTGCTACTGCCAGTGTAGAAAAATGTGTATAAAATGTGTGTCCCTTCAAAAAACCCTTCCTTGTGCAACTAGAAGGAACATCAGAGAACACAAGGCACTTAAAAGCCTTGTATGTAATACCTGCTTGAGACAAGAAGGGGTTGGGATGTTCACCTTAAAATTAGTACAATGTAGAGAGTGATATGCTAAGACTAGTTGCTATTGGTTTACATTTTATATTATTTGACATTTCTGAATTATTTAGTTTTTTGTTCAGAAGTATTTGCAATTTCAGCACTACTGTATCAGGTTGCTAGGGTCCAAATTATTCTACCAACATAGCACTGTTTTGATTGAGTGACTGATAGATGAATAGGATGCATATCTTCCAACTGTCCTAATTTGCGCTGGACAGTCCTGATTTTGATGGCCCAGCCTGCAGTCCAAGATATTTATTAAAATTTTCTGAGTTTCTCTTTGATCTCCTGCGCTGATGCCAGAAAAAGATACAAAGTTTCTGAAACTTAATTAAATAAGAGGCTTTTGGCAAAGAGGTCACATAGTACTCAGAACCTGCTATAGAGTTTATCTGTCTGCTATACATTGACTTTACACCTTCACATGAACCTCTAATATTACAAGGGACTTATTTACATAAGCCATATCTGAATTTAAGTAGATACACAGTTTTTATAACTGTGAGTTGTAGATGAAAGCCTTTTATTTATGTGGGTGTTGCGGGCCTGTTGATATCTTGTATGCTTTAGATCCATATTCAGATTCATACATCAGTAAAATAAAACACAACTGAATAACAGCTGCAACTGGTTAACCAGGAGTATGTGTCCTACAGCAGTCACTTTTAAAGGACATATTAAAACTGCACATAAAGCCCAAAATGTCTTGCTATATATATATTGCTGTTCAGAGGGGCAGATTTATTAAGGGGCAGATTTATCAAGGGTCGAATTTGAATTTGAAAAACTTCAAAAATTCTAATTCAAAAAGGATCAACCGAAATGAAGTTGAAGTTTTTTTTGGTTGAATACGTTCGTTTTCGATCGAATCAAAGTTTTTCCCCCAAAAAAATTGATTTTTCAAAGTTCACTCCAACTGGATTCTAGGAGGTCCTCCATAGGCTAAAACAGCAATTCGGCAGGTTTTAGATGGCGAATGGTCAAATTCGAATTTTAAGTGACAGTACATAATACATTTCGATATTCGAGTTTTCAAATTTTTTTTAAAAACAAAACAAATTTGGACTATTCCCTAGTCTAAGTACACAAAAAATAGCTTGAAATTTGACTTTTTTGGATTCAAAATTTCACTTCGACCTTTGATAAATCTGCCCCTAAGGGTTGAATTGAAAATCCTGATTTGGTCAAATGGTCAAAACTGTCAAGTTCCAACTAGGGAATTATCCAAACTCGATTTGAGTTTTTTTTTTAAATAATTGAGTCTACATTTCCTTCTCTTTTGGCCATCTACAGCAGAGTTAATTGTAATTATTAGGTTGTAGTCTTTTTTTTGTGTAAGGAATTTTTACACCCAATCTTTACGCTGTATTCCTATTTTTGTTGTAATGAAAACATGTAAAGGGATGAACGATTAATAATTATGGAAATATTCTCCCTTCATATATATTAAAAAGATGTGATATATTGCAATAATACACATAAACATTAAAATGTAGATTTATGAAGATAGGCTCAATTAATATTTGTAACAATAGTCAGGGCAAAATGTCATACTTTTAAAGACATGGAACATCCTTTCGATATTCAAAGTCGAAGGATTTAACTTCGACAGACGAATATCGAGGGTTAATTAACCCTCGATATTCAACCCTAAGTAAATGTGCTCCCTAGTATTAAATCATGTTTACATACAGTTTTATTTGCATTATGCATCTAAGGCTGCAATGTTTTCCAGCTTATACGTACATTAGGATAAAAGAAGAAAGTAATTTGGTACCTATACAATACAATTATAAAGTCCAGTAAAAACAGCTGATAGCTCACTGAATAATAACACAGTATTCATTCTCCAAAATCATTGATAGACCATTTTTGAAATGACTGCAAAAGGAAGTCAATTTAGTTAGTATTTACAGAATTGTTTTTAAACAATATGTAATGTAAGAGATGTATGCTATATACTCTCAGAAAAAACATTTTCACCTGACCGGAACAGTCACACCCTTACAATATGAACAACTACCCTACGGTGCCCATAGACTTACCAATAATATCGTATGAAATCAATTTTCATATGATATTCAGTGCGTGTATGGTGGGAGACAAGCCAACCAAGATCGGCAGGAGACTTGGGTATTGGTCGGTTTGTAGATCGGTCTGGCAGGGAAATTTTCATTGAGCGCCTTTGAAGGCACCCTGAACTTCGGCCATTGTTAGTGCTGAATTTTCAAATACAGTTAGAATTCTATTGTTTCTACCTTTATATCTGATGATTCAGCTCTACACATGTGTTTTTTGGAAAGATCTTTTACGGGAAAGATGGTAATTGTAATGTCTATAACCACCTCCCAATTTTTTACCCGTTAGTCACATGCTTAGATTGCTGCAACTTCATCATGTACTTATGTAGCCATATATATTCGTATTTCTTGATATAGCCCTGGTATCCAATGTATGATCAATCACATTGCTATATATTGTATTACTGTAAACCTGTTTGCCTTTTATCTGTGTCCTAACTGTCTTTGCATTCATTTAAAACTTTTCCCAGCAAAGCTTATTATTCTGTTATTTCACTGATCCAGTGCTAAGCAGGGTCAAATCAGTATCATTAATATTCTGATGATTTCCTTAATGGTTCCTTGCATCACATAAGGGCATATTTGACCTTGTATGAAACTGCTTTTCAGCATTCATTTCTTTTTAATATTGAATTTTGGTTGTCAGGTTAAATAACTGCAGGGGTTTACAAAATACATATTCTATTACAACCTGTATCATACTGTCAACACTCAAGTGTATTATAAATCTAGTATAAATTCCTGATAACTTTCAACATTTTTCAGTTCAAAGCTGTGAACTCACTGGGAATTTGGCAAAGTCGTAGAAAAATTTTGCACTTTTCTTTACAATATTAATTGTCAGGAAAGTATTTCAATGATATTAATATGATTTTATTTTTTTTTTAAAAAAAAGCTAAATCTCTATACTGTAGGTCATGCTAATTAAAGGAAATACATTTATATAAGGTTGTGTTTCAACAACCCCCCATCTTGAGTAAAGTTTAAGCTACCTATCACCTTATTGATAGGAGTGATTGAAATATACCTGCACCTTTTTCATCTTTGTCTGATTGGAGCAAAGATTAATTAATCTCTCCAAATTAGAGTCCTTAACAGATATATTGTATGGAGGTTGCTGTGGGGAATCTAACCTTTGACCTTTTGAAGGACAAAAGGGTTCTTTTAAATAATGCATGATGTAAATGCATACAGAAGGAGAATAATAGCCTACAATAAAGATATTATTGATGAGCTGCGTGGCTGTAACTGCTCAGTAGAAAAGATTGTTACTTTTAAAGAATTTAAATCTCATTATAATCTTGAATCTTGTTAGAACCTATTGACAAGAATAAGAATAATTTTGGTACAGGTATAGGATGCCTTATCCGGAAACCCGATATCCAGAAAGCTCCGAATTATGGAATATCCCATAGACTCCATTTTATCCAAATAATCCAAATTTTTTTTAATAATTACCTTTTTCTCTGTAATAATAAAACAGTAGCTTGTACTTGATCCCAACTAACATATAATTAATCCTTATTGGAAGCAAAACCAGCCTATTGGGTTTATTTAATGTTTAAATGGATTTCTAGTAGACATAAAGCATGAAGATCCAAATTACGGAAAGATCCGTTATCCGGAAAACCCCAGGTCCCAAGCATTCTGGATAACAGGTCCCATACCTGTAATGGGTAAATTCTTTCACCGTAAGGGTAGTTCAGTTCTAGAAACAAATTACTAATCTGACTTTACAAGGATGTATCCAGAATGAAAGATTTCCATTTAGGATGTAATAGTCAACAAGGAGCAGAAAAGGTTTGCTCAGCATAAAACATATTCTAATTAAAACGTATTAAGAATGAGAACCATTTTCCTGTCTATGCTCTTAAACACAGATTTTATACCTTGCAAGTTTAGAATTTCTGTCTGATGCTGTCCTAGGGCACAGGGCACGCGTAACATAGCAATTGGAAGTTAGTGGAGCGCTATACACATTGAAATTCTAATTAAGAAGACTGAAGCACTCCTAAAAATCAGAAAACTAATAATTTTAAATCACACAATACATATCAGATCCAGAATCCCATTCAGATAAAAAGAGAAGTACTTATAGAAGACAGTGAAGTGCCGCAATAATTTCAAATAACTATGTGTAGCGCCAAGTAATTCTGAAGTGCTGAAGTGCTTCATTATTTTTAAAAAGGGTTTCAGTATGAAAGTCAAACAGATTTCCATTGCAGTGAACATTAGCAAATAAAATGTACATACAGTACACCTATGCATCAGTGACTTCCAGGAGGTTTCAGGAATTAAAACATTAGACTGAGGAAATTAAAAGCTTAATCTTTTAAAGGATCTTGGGTCAGTTAACTGATGTTTTGCAAACAACCCTGAAATGTATTTCTCAATTTGTCACAGAAGCCTCAGATTTTTAAACCCAATATTTGAATTTGCTATAAGTGCTATGTACTTGGATGTTAAGTAAAAAGCCATTAAGGGAGATGCTCAGTAAAATAGAACATGTTTTATTTGTGCTTGAAACTGCATGTCATATTGAGTCAGACATTTTTATGTTTTAAAGTTGTTCACTTTGCATGAAGAAAAACATGTTTCTTCATTCAGCAAACTTTTTCAAATTATATTGTAATTTTTTGCCATGGGCATAGCATCAGATTATCAGTATCAGATTATCAGAGCCCTAATGAGCCTCGGCCTAGGACAAATGCCATCTGACCTTTCATATTTTTACCTTAGGTCAGTAAAGCAACTATATTAGTTGCATATAAGCCTCATCTCAAACAAATTTTCAGGCAAGGCTTTTGATAGGTGTAAGTAGAACAATTGTTCAAAGTCTATCAATGAAAATTTTTTTTTGGGGGGTGACCCTCCGCACAGCTTTAGTCTAGTGGGTTATGAATAATAATTTGGATAAATAATGAGTGGAAAAGCTGGCTAATTGAACATGGAAATTGGTGCCGGCTCTGCTATAATTACAAAACTGATAAAAATGAGCCACAATAGAGATATCCCGCAGGACCTAAAATGTAGGATTGGGACAGTCCTGGGAGTAATTTGTGCTAATGCTAAATTACGTTCTATATTAATATATATGCACATTTATGTTAATGAGTTTTTATCAGTGGGAATCAAGTGTATGCATTGCAAAAATCTTTTCCTAGGCCTATAATCCTTCTCTTCATTTAGCCTGATTCCAAAAGGCTCCCTCAATTGTTTCCTACTAGATATTGACTTAAATCAGCATATCTGTAAAAACAGTTACATTTTTGTTAATAATTGTCTGGTAACATTTTTGGGAGGATTTGGATTACAGACTCTCTACAACATCTCTGTTGCTTTATAAATGTATTTAAAGGTTACTATATCTATATGTGTCACAGTTTTGGCTAACTCCAACCAATTCTAAATGGAGTGAATGGTGTCAGTAAGCAAGTTCAACAAGCATATAAAGTATATGAGCCCCTTCAGGTATTCAAATATCTCTGCCACAGCAATTTCAGTCACCTTTTATAATAATATACTTTTAATATGCAATGAAATAACCAGACTTGGGGAATCATTTTCATCAACTCAACATTTTACAAAATTGTAATGTTTGCTTATTTATTAAAAAAAAAACTACAAATATAAAAAAAGTGATCAAATAAACTTGATTCCCATCGATCAAATAAAACTGTGAACAAATAAAACTGTCTAAAAGACTTGAATGCATTGAATTTGCATTCTACTCATAAATTTCAATAGGTCTACAAGCTCTAACAAAAAATTATAAAAAATTCAAAAAACTCAAAAATCTAAAAATATTGCCTAGCTTAACCCACATTGACTTCTATGTGAACTAGCAAGCTTTTAGACTCCAAAGTTTACATTCAAGGTCTTCAATTTTCTTGGCTTAATAAATAGCTAACGGCTCTGCTATAATTACAAAACTGATAAAAATGAGCCACAATAGAGATATCCCGCAGGACCTAAAATGTAGGATTGGGACAGTCCTGGGAGTAATTTGTGCTAATGCTAAATTACGTTCTATATTAATATATATGCACATTTATGTTGATGAGTTTTTATCAGTGGGAATCAAGTGTATGCATTGCAAAAATCTTTTCCTAGGCCTATAATCCTTCTCTTCATTTAGCCTGATTCCAAAAGGCTCCCTCAATTGTTTCCTACTAGATATTGACTTAAATCAGCATATCTGTAAAAACAGTTACATTTTTGTTAATAATTGTCTGGTAACATTTTTGGGAGGATTTGGATTACAGACTCTCTACAACATCTCTGTTGCTTTATAAATGTATTTAAAGGTTACTATATCTATATGTGTCACAGTTTTGGCTAACTCCAACCAATTCTAAATGGAGTGAATGGTGTCAGTAAGCAAGTTCAACAAGCATATAAAGTATATGAGCCCCTTCAGGTATTCAAATATCTCTGCCACAGCAATTTCAGTCACCTTTTATAATAATATACTTTTAATATGCAATGAAATAACCAGACTTGGGGAATCATTTTCATCAACTCAACATTTTACAAAATTGTAATGTTTGCTTATTTATTAAAAAAAAAACTACAAATATAAAAAAAGTGATCAAATAAACTTGATTCCCATCGATCAAATAAAACTGTGAACAAATAAAACTGTCTAAAAGACTTGAATGCATTGAATTTGCATTCTACTCATAAATTTCAATAGGTCTACAAGCTCTAACAAAAAATTATAAAAAATTCAAAAAACTCAAAAATCTAAAAATATTGCCTAGCTTAACCCACATTGACTTCTATGTGAACTAGCAAGCTTTTAGACTCCAAAGTTTACATTCAAGGTCTTCAATTTTCTTGGCTTAATAAATAGCTAACAGTCTATTGAAACCATGATTGGAATTCATGAGTTTAAAGAAGTTATTAGTCAAAATCCGAATTTATCTCATTATTTTCTGAAATATACTCTGACCAAATCCACACGGGTTATTTCCCCTTATTTATCAATACATTTTCCCAAAACTTTCCTGTGTGGGGAAAAAAACTACAAAAATAATGAAAAATTCGGATTGTATGAATTTTTCGGATTTTCTTCCCCAAAAACTCCAAATTTTTTTTTTTGCCTGAAAACCACAAAATCTTCAGATTATTGCATGAAACCCAGAACAGATCAGGATATATTTGGGACTTCTCCCGTTGATTTATATACAACCTTGGCTAGTCTGAGATGCTGGTTTTCCAGATTCAGACTTTTTCCATCCTTGGGGTATGATAAATCCTGAAAAATGTTAGGCTTTTTTTTCCTTAGTGAAAAACATTTCAAATAGCAGTAAAAATTCAAATTTGAATGTTATTAAATCTTAGACGCTTAGTTATCAAAATTTAAGTTTGTGAAGTTTGAATAAACTTGAAATTTCATAAAATTTCTTCATCAATTAATTAAAATGAATATTAAAAACATGAATACAACCATGAAAAAAAACACATCAGATTCATATTCTGTTTATCATTTTTCTTAAGATTTAATCTTAACCATGTTACCATGGGCAACATTTATAGGGGACAAAGTGGAGGAAAAAGGAAAATGAGCATGAAGGTACTGGAAAGATTAAAAGAGCTAAATCATTTGAAAAAAATAATTTTATTTGAAATACCCGTGTTAATAGGTTTTCTAGCAAATGTATCATCTTAAAATATATTATTCGGGAGCATATTTTAATAAAAATGGTTTACATTTTGGTTGAAATTTTGTTAAGCATGAAACTAAAGATAGTACAAGGCAATTTATATGGTCTGTTATTAAATTATCTGTGTAAAAATGTTGATATCCATTCAATAGCTGCTCAGATTATATGTATACACAGGTAATTCAAAACGTATAAACTAGTTTATTGTATACAGTTGATGCAATATAAAAAATGATAAAATAACTGATGTAGACTTACTGAGGTTTCTTCCCTGGGCTTCTCTCACCCTATTTTTACTCGTATCTGAAATACTGAACTGAATGCACTAAGGGGCAAATTTACTTATAGTCGAATATCGAGGGTTAATTAACCCTCGATATTCGACTGCCGAATGGAAATCCTTCGACTTCGAATTTACCGCAATTCGTTCGATCGAACGATTAAAGCCTTTGAATCGTTCGATTCGAAGGCTTTTAATCCATTGATCGAATGATTTTTCTTCGTTCTTCGACCAAAAAATACTAAGAAAGCCTATGGGGACCTTCCCCATAGGCTAACATTGACTTTGGTAGGTTTTAGGTAGCGAAGTAGGGGGTCGAAGTTTTTTTTCAAAGAGACAGTACTTCTACTATCGAATGGTCGAATAGTCGAACGATTTTTAGTTCGAATCGTTTGATTCAAAGTCGAAGTCGTAGTCGAAGGTCGAAGTAGCCAATTCGATGGTCGAAGTAGCCAAAAAAAACATTCGAAATTCGAAGTTTTTTTTATTCTATTCCTTCACTCGAACTAAGTAAATGGGCCCCTAAATGTACAGACAGTTAGGGGGTTATTTACTAAACTCAGAATGCAAAAATCACAAAAAAATTGAGATTTTTTTTTTTTTTTTTAAATCAGACTTTAAAAAAAATAACAACACATTTTTCAGAATTTATTAAACCTGAGGTTGGAAAAGTCTGAATCTGAAAATCCGGCATCTCAGACCTGTCGAGGTTACATATAAGTTAATTAGGGGGGGAGTTTTCGGATGAAAATTCAGAAAAAAAATCATGAAATTTGTGAAAATCGGGGTAAAAAATCCCCAAAAAATCATGAAAATCAAATTTTTTTCCCGAAAAGCTAATTTACGGGAAAATGCAATAATAAATAAGCATAAAAAACCCGATTGGATTTGATCGGAGTTTGTAGCAGAAAATATTTAGATAAATTCGGGCTTTATATGATAAATAACCCCCATAGGGTCACTGACACTCTGGGCCTTCGAAAGCTGTTGAATCAAGCCTAAAACTGCTATTTTCTTAGACCATTTGAAATAGAAAATGCATGTAAATTGCAAAGGTGCTCAGAGGTCCACTTTAAGTAGCTTACATCAATTACATTTTTGGGGTTTAGATCCCCTTTAATTGCATGTCTTTTAAAAATCTGCATTAAAGCTCAATGTTCGTTATTTATATAGTTCTGTGGAATTAATATGTACAGTTAAAACACAGGCAAAGTGTTACATAGATTAGAACAATAAGTAAAAGTACACAACAAGTGCATCTATAGCCATTATTTCAAAAGGATTTACTTACATTCTAAAGGAGAAAATACAAATACTGTTAACAGAAGATACAGAGATCATTTGAATTTATGTGTATAGGATTGAGCATAATGTATAAATGGGTTGATAAATTTATAAGTAGCAGATTACATAGCTGAGACTTCAAGCAATATGAAGCTTTATGACACAGCACACACAGTTTGTGAGTGGACAGTCTATACACTCTATAAAACACAGTTTGTGTGTGAGTACTATATGCACTCTATAAAACACAGTTTGTGTGTGGGTACTCTATACTTCATCAACTGCAAACTTCTAAACCTAACAGCATTATTACTGACCATAAAGCCCCTTCAACAAATAAATATATTATGAGATTCAAAGTATGATGATAAAATGCAAGTTGTACAAATACGGTACTAAACACATGGAGAAAAAGCAGTTACATCTCAGATACAAATGTTAAATATTCACTCATATTCAATTTGAGACACCTTTAATGAGTAAGGATATGGAGCATAAGAAAAGCAGAAATGATGAGGTTAAGTTGATCTATAGCAGGGGTCCCCAACCTTTTTCACCTGTGAGCAAGATTCAGATGTCAAAAGAGTTGGGGAGCAACACAAGCAGGAAAAAATGTTCCTGGGGGTGACAAATAAGTTTTGTGATTGGCTATTGGTAGCCCCTATGTGGACAGGAGACTCTGTTTGGCAGTTCATCTGGTTTTTATACAACCAAAACTTGCCTCCAAGGCTGGAATTCAAAAATAAACACTTGCTTTGAAGCCACTGGGAGCAACATCCAAGAGGTTGGAGAGCAACATGCTGCTCACAAGCTACTGGTTGGGGATCACTGTTCTATAGATACACAAAGGAAGTGAGGGTAAAGGAGGAGAAGTTAAGCCTGGTTTCCTTACAAAGGCAAAAACGAAAATTAGGGAGACACGTATGTGTAAATTGTCTTCTCATCTACAGGTCACTTCAATTCAGCAGTAGTGATGGGCAAATAAATAAAATTCACCAGGTACGAATCTGTGTAGAATTTCCCTGTTTCGCTGCCGGCGAATAAATTTGTAAAACTGCGAGGAAAGAAAAAAATCTGCCACATCAAAAAAACAATTGCCGCAAGTCAAAATTATTTGGAACCCCATTGACTTGTATAAGAAAACTGTCGCGGGCGGCGAAATTGATGCGCGTCAAAATAATTTTCACGTCTAATGACTTCAATGCGTTTCACAAATTTTTCGGCAACATGAAACAAATTCGCCCATCACTATTCAGCAGGCGAACAAAACATCTCATATAATATAAAAATTGTACATACACTTTTGCAAAACATATGTCCTAATTTTTTTCCCGTGACATAAATGCTCTGTGAAAAATTGTCACTGATTTTCCCATATAATTGTAGTAGAAAAAAAAGTTCTGGAGACTTTTCATCATGAAGAAATGATTTATCTGGGCAACAGAAAAGTTGATTTCTTTGTAGCACCACATTGATTAGCTATGCAGCTTCAGAAGTGTTTACAAAAGGCTAAGAGATAGCTGATAGGGAAGTCAATGTCCTAGGTCTAAATGCTCATTCATATTTGCACTGAAGATTCTTCTATGCATGAAAATATATTTCTGGCAAGTGAAAGTCATGATATATGCTATGATATACACGAGGGATTAGAAAGATCCTGGGTACTAGATCTCCTGCATCCTCATTCAACCAGCATTTGAATGATGGTATTGGGAACCAACAGGTAAAAAAATATGTTGATGGCAAAGGAAATCTATTTAGGTTTTTAAAGTTTCAAATATTTATGCAGCCATAATTTATGGTATATATCATGAATTGTCCATGTGGTTTGTTTTACGTAGGCAAAACATGCACCACGTTGAAAGAAAGGATTGCCAACCACAGGTCCGCTGTTAACAAGTACCTCAAAGAAAGGAAAGCATTGCAACCGGTGGCCAGACATTTCCTATCCACTACCTACTTTCAGATGTATGGCCATCGACCTCCAACCTCCCTTGGAAAGAGGGGGAAACAGAGACCAGGCATTATTATGTAGAGAGTCACGTTGGATATTGGATACAGTAACCCCCCGAGGCTTAAATGAGACTCTGCCACTTGGCTGCTTTCTGTAACTTTCCCACATGCTTCATATTGCAACTATGTTTCTATTCTCATTTCCAGTGCTTCCTGTTTTGATTAGAATGTACATACTATGTATTCCATTTATTGATTGGTTATAACTCCACTTGCTACATCTATACATGGTTAATTCCATACATGAGTGGATACAGTAACAGATATATTTTTTTTTTCATGCAACCACTTGCTATGAAATACTTGTTTTGATTTTATATTTTTATTTTTTTATTTTTGCCCAGTCTGAATAAAAAAGCCTCTGGGCCATCTCTGGAGAGGAGTCACACACAGTGACTGAATGGTGGCACAATTGATCCCCCATCGGAAATAAACGGCTTTATTAATGATATGTGAACCCTGCATGTGGATAGAGAACCGAGGTGAGCGCTAGCAGTCGTGCTATAGACACCCAGGAGCTGGCTTGTTGGGGATAGGCTAAGAGTGCAGTAATGCCCAAGCGATGGAGACAGCGGCTACAAGCTGTGCACCGCCTGCTGGTTCTCCTGCCCAGTAATATCTTTGAGAACAATACCTAAATGTGGTTTCTTCCCATAGCGCACCGGGCTATACTCTATATTACGTGGGTTGCCTAGCAACAAGCACTGCGACTTCTCACTGAGGCTCCTCGGCGGCATGTTGCTTCCAGGCCACCAATACAGGACGTTGGTCATCTACTAATAATCGGTAACCTGGTTTGACAAGAGGGGAAGTAGGACGCACCCGAGGTATGTGTACATACTCTCTCCACATATAGGCAATTTAATAACACCATTGGCAGCTTGTTACTTTTGTCCCTAATTATGCATAGTTAATTATGACTGGCAGGCGTCCGTTAACGGCTCGTTTGGTGACATTTTAGATGTAAATTATGCTCATTTGTGCACTGTGTTTTTTTCCCTGACGAAGGCTCCTGTGCGGAGCGGAAAGGTTGGACTTCAGATAAACCTCCACTTCATTGACTCTCTTTGACTCTGTGGATTGCTGTAAATATCGCCTTGGTGTGCTGTCATTCCCTGCATTAACTAATTGATTTTTCACGGACTGGAACCCAGGTTTCCTTATTGTCTTATGGTTGTGTGTTCCATTTTTCTCATATAAATATTGTGCAAAATAAAAAAAAAAATTCAGTCACAAATTTAGACCTTTATCAAGATGCAGTTGTGTAAAAACAACCATATAAATACCCAGTGCAAATGTTGGGATGAATTACATCAGTTTGATGTCACCACCACCTACTCATACATAATTATGAGCCTCCTAATCATGCATAGTAATGAGCCCAACGTGTGAACCTAACAATGCTATGTATAGACAAGACTGCTTTGAAGTGATCCATTCAGGTTAATCCATGTAGCAAGTGAAAAGACACAAAAGTAACAATTGAAACACTAAGGGGTAAATTTATCAAAGAGTGAAGTTCCGCCACTAGAGTGAAATTCCGCAGCTCACAATTCATTTCTATGGGATTTTGAAAGGCATATTTATCAATGGGTGAAAGTGAAATTTCGCCTTTAAAAATCCACTCTAGTGGCGGAACTTCACTATTAACTTCACTCTTTGATAAATATACCCCTAAGGGAGTTATTTATAAAAATCCCAATTTATCTCACTATTTTTGGAAAGCCTCTCCGACCAAATTCGAAACAGACTTTTCCCTCCTATTTATTATTACATTTTCCTGAAAAAAAATTCTTGTGCTGGAAAAATCTCGAAAAGATTGTTAAAAAATCAGGATCTGCAACTTTTCTGGACCTTTCAGATTTGACACCTGAATATCACAACTTAATAAATAATTTAATATTTGGGGGCACATTTACTAAGGGTCAAATTTCAAAGTGCTAAAACTTTGAAATTCAAACATCGAATTGAAAAAATTTGATAGTCGAAGGTTTAATTTTTAATTAAATTTAGCAGTTTTCGATCGAATTAAAATCGTTCAATTGATTGTAGAAATTGTTCGAATTGGCTAACATAGCAATTCGGCAGGTTTAAGGTGTCGAAGTCAAAGTTTTGTAAAGAGACAGTACTTCAATTTTCAAATGTTAGAATATTTGAAGTTTTTCCAATTCGAATCGAAGTCGAAGACTAATTTGGCCTATTCGATGGTGGAAGTACCCAACAATTACTTTGAAATTCTACGTTTTTGAATTCGAAAAATTCACTTCAAATTCACTTTGACCCTTAGTAAATGTGCCTCTTAATAAATCACTAACAAATTTTGGTTTTCCCCTTTAAAAGTCCAACCAGAAAAAATTCAGACTTTGATAAATAAACCCCTTAGAGTTTAAAATCTACATGTAACCATAAAATACATTATCTGAGTAACAGATACAGAGCAGAGTATGATGTGGCAATAAATGAATAAATTAAGACCTTCCCTTCATCAGTGGCACATCTATTGTACTCAGTACCCATGGTTCTCATGAACATCATAGTTAATAAAAACAAGTATGAACATATAAATTAAAGTATTTTTTTTTTATAAATGTTCTTTTCTAATCACTTTGCCTGGGAGTCCCAAGTGATGCCACTCACAGTTACTCAATTTGAACAAGATGCTCCTTTTATAATTGGTACTAATTTATATTAGCATATTGCTTCAAAGTGTTTATATTATTTTTTAGATATGCTTGAGTAAATTTGCCTTCTCATCAGGGAAAATAACTTGAACAAAAATTGCTGGAAAGTTTTTTCCTCTTGAAAATGGCAGTTTTTTTTTTACTGTAAATGTACTGAACCATCAAAGTAACTATTTTGGGGGTCCAACAATTTCTAGGGTCCAATATTTAGCTTCATATTTCCACAACTCTTATGGAAAACCCACGTCTTCGTAAGAATTTTTGTGCGAAATATCAAATTGTTCATGGTTTAGAATAATTAAATAGTGATGGGCGAATTTATTCGGCAGGCGCGAATTTGCGGCGAATTTGCGCGATTCGCCGCCAGCAAATAAATTCGCTGCAAAAATTCGCCGGCGTCAAAAAAATTTTTGCCGAAAAAACGGACGCTGACGTCAAAAACGGGCGCCGGCGTCAAAAACGGGCGCCGGCGCCAAAAACGAGACGCCGGCGCTGTTTCACGAATTTTTCGCCGTTTCACGAATTTCGCGAATTTTTCGGCGAAGCGAAACGGCGCAAATTCGCCCATCACTATAATTAAACACAATTTTTTGTGCTAAAAAGTCTGATTCAAGGGGAAAAAAAAGGAACATTTGAACATCTTTTGCCTAAGCTACAAACTGTATGTGATTACGGACGCAAAAGAAATGACACCAGAGCATGTAATATGGTGCATGTGACTAATCCAATGTGGTGGCAGATTCAGCAAGGGATTTACAGAAATTGCACTCACAATCATGTCTCTCTGAATGGGAGAGTTTCAACAGAACCCTAAAAGCATATTGCCAGAAGCAGAACTTGGTCAGTTGATTTGGGCACCTAAGGCCACCTTAAGCAAACCACCTATAGATACTTAAACAAACCCATCCTATTTTCTCACCAGGTTCTTCACTGCTGCCTCCACTGCTACCAGACACCCACTGCCCTTTGCCACCAGGGTCCTTTGTTGGTGCCACCACTGCTCCTGCTTATTCTCTCATTCCCATTGCTCCATGCAGAAGCACTGAGTGGAAAGGACAGCAGCACATTTTTACAGGCCAAATTTTGTCCCCTGGAAGTTTCACCCTAGGCAGTTGCCTACCCTGCCAGTCCCTAGTTCCTGCTGTGGACAGAAGTGCTGCATGACAGGATTTTTCTCTGTGCCAACACTAATGTGAACCAATCCCATCAATTTCTCAACAAGCCTTAGCCCATTTGCAACACACCGGGCCCCTAACTTTAATGGGCCTCTGACAGGGCATCTGAATTTCCCCCTCCATCCCTCCATGGCAGCCCTGAACATAATTGTGAACATAGCTGTTTTCATTTTTACTCTTTACAATTCTACCCTGTTCTCTGCCCCGCCACAGGGATGGAGTTGAATGTGAGGGATGGAGTTGAATGTGTTAGTTATACTGTTTTCTCTATGAGCCATCTCATAGGAAGAAGGGCAGTGGGTTGACCATGGGCAGGAAATTTAGCAGATGGTATAGGAAGCACAACTCATTGATAGAAAGACAGATTGGACAGAAGAAAGAAATCTCAGAATGCAACAGTCACACAAGTTTGAGTATAAGACATAACTAAACTAAACTATGCGTCTGCATAGTGTGGATATTAAAACTGGGATATTTCAGTTGTTGCTAAGATACAATACTATTGTACTCAGCCATTGACTGACTGAAAGTGACACGCCTTGTCATTCAGCAAAGGCTAGTAGCATGTTGTTTTGACATATCTGACCTACATAAATATAGGAATACTTAAAGTATGTGTAAGTTTGTACTACTAGAAGGCAATTTATATGCTATATTATCTTCATCATTTACTTATATGAAATTGATTTAAGGGTGAAGCAAGATCATCAAAATATATTCATCCTCACACTGCAAAAAGTGCTTGTATTTTCCCTGAGTATTATTTATAGGCTTATTTATTTAAGGTAGATTTTATGGACTAAACTTACAAACTCTGCAACCACAATTGTCGTTGAATTTATTAAAAGATCCAAAAATAAAAAGTGCAAACAAAAAAAGCACTGAACAATGCGCTAAAATAACCTCTAAGAATTAGCTTTCTTCGGACAATTTCTAGCAAAGAAAGAATCTGAAAACCTGTAAAAGCCAAATTGATTTAAAGCAGCCCAAGATCAGAACAGCTTTTGATTTCTATAGCACCTTGACAATTTTCACTTGTGGACGTTGTTTTGCATTAGAGGTTGGCGTTGTTTTGAGAATTCGAATTTTCAAGTTTTTTTGTGGCCAAAACTGTCAAATTTGACTATTCGCCATCTTAAACCTTCTTCGAATTGCTGTTTTAGCCTACGGAGGATGTCCTGGGATCAATTTGGAGTTGTTTGCAGCCTTCCTGACATTCGAGTTTTTTCAGATTTCTTTCAATTTCGATCAGAGTCCCAAAAATTATTTTTTTTTTAAAAAAAAAATTGCAATTGGTCGAATTTCAAGTTCCTGAGAGTTTTAAATAACTCCCATGAACTCTAAATTCAACCCTAGATACATCTGCCCCTTAATAAATCTTTTTAGAGCTTTTAAGAAATATAGGAAAACCACACATTTGTAGGGGGAGAAAAATCGCAATTTGATTGCTAGTAAATGCAAATTTACCCAATGTAATATGAAATAGTTTTAATTTATAAGGAAGGCTGAATATTATTCTGAAAAGTATTACAATGCGAAGAGGGTGCTGTTATTACATAAAAAATCAGCTGTTTCAATATGTAGTCCATAAATCCCAATGGGAGTTGATCTTGCTGTAGTCAATTTTTGGGAGCTGCCTATTTAAAAGCAGAAAAAATCTATAAAACAAAATGCAGAAAGGGCGCACTCCTCTAGTATAATCTCCTTAAAAAAATGTCTCTATTGAAATAAACTGCACTTACAATATTGTAGGCATCAACAGTATATCAGATATCAGTAGACAATGAAGGAAATCAAAGCCCAATGCGTTTCATCACTCAGCGTTGACTTCCTCAAACAGTAAAGACCTGTTCCAAAGCTGATTGCTCGGTTTTGCTTTATAGAATACTATTCTGGTCCAGTACTTTTTAGGCCAACTACATGCTTGCATTGATTACTCTACTACTACCACACCAGACCAGCTGTATAGGGACAAATCCAATTGATAATTGTATAATCTGTCTACATGTTTTTGCAACCTTAGTTAGTTCTATCACACTGATATCAATGAGATGTCCTCCCTTCTGATGTTTGTTTAATGTTTAAAATTGGAGAGAACACAATAGAGTCTTCTGAAGAAAACTAGTGGTGCAGTGGGACAGCTGTATAGAGCGTTAGGTCTTGTAGACTTAGTTACCAAGTACCTGTTACTTTTATTCCATTGTGGTTAAATTACCATTATATTAATATAAAAATGTCATGCATGAAAGAAAGAACCTTGGTAAATCTTAGGGGGTTATTTACTAAGTTCCGAATACCCGAAATTCCCCGAAATCCGAAAAATTTGTGAATTTTTGTGTTATAATAGGCTTAAAAAAATCACAAATTCTTCGGAAATTATTAAACCCTGAGGGCTAAAAAGCCAGAATATAAAAACACGGCATCTCAAACCTGTCAAGGTTGTAAAAAAGTCAATGGTAACAGTCCAATTGATTTTTGGTTGTCGGGGGTTTCGGGCAATTTCACAATGTTTTCTGGAGCTTTCGGGTGAAAACTCCAAAAAATTCTCAATTTTAAAAAGCCAAATGAGAAAAAATTGGACTTTAAAAAATAACCCCCTAAGTGTACAATCATTTGGACTGCTTTCTCTCATCATGTATTTGCATTTATAACATGACAAACCTAAGCCATTTATCAGCATTTTATGAGTAAAAAAAAAAAATCAATCAGGCTCACTGTTCAGGCTTAAGAATACTTCTGCTGTATTTTAACAAGGTGTTTGATTTGTGAAGACCCTTTGTCATTGAGCTTAGTTTAAGAAGCAAAATGAATGGTCTTCAGTGATTTAATTAAAAAAATGGCAGATAAGAAAACTTTAGACTGTGTAAAATGACAGTGATATTAGGCAAAGGCCTATAATAAAGTTAATGAACTATATAACTGTTCTATATGACATAGACATCTGTGTTAACATTCTACTATCCTTTGTGTAGCTCAGGCTTTTATAAGAGATTTTTATACTACCTATTCTTTATTATTTTACAATGTTCTCTGGCAGATTCAAGAGTGATCACTGAAGCTTAAGAAATTGAATTAAATAAAAAAAAACACTTTACAATATATGGTAATTTTGTAACATTCTAAATAAAACTGAAAAGCATGATCATTTTTACAATTATGTGCAAGCAATCTGTGCATAATTATATAATACTAAAGACATATATGAAGTACTAGTGCTGAAGCAACACATATTTTCATTTATCAAGTGACATATATTTAGCAATAGTGAGCGACATTTTCAAGTTTAGCCGCTAAAATGACACCCATAGACTCCAATGGGAGAAAAAAAAGTAAAAAAAATGTTGATGCCAATAGACTTCAATGCATTTCAATTAATTTTCGATGTTCCGTAAATTTTTGGTGAAGCAAAATGGGTCAGATTCACCCATCACTATTTAGCAATAGTTTATATCTTGGGTATTTACCATGGTCCAAAATATTCACTTGCATTTAAGTACATATGAAAAAAAGATTGACAAAGGTTTTCAAAACCCGTTTAATTGTTGTTTTCTTAAAATCATATTTTACAAAGCAAATTATTACTCTTCAGCACTTGGTCTATATAATAATATATTAATTGCTAAATACATATCACTAAGCTGACATGTAGGGGCAGATTTATTAAGGGTCAAAGTAAAAAAAAATTTTGTCAAAATTCTCAAATTCGAATTGTGAATTATCCAAACTTAATTCACGGGGCAAATTTACCAAGGATTGAAGTGAAAATCCAAATTTAGAATTTCAACTTTTTGAGTTTTTTTAAAGTGAAATTTGACTAGGGAATAGTTAAGATTTGATTTACGTTTTTAAAAAAATGTGGATTTGATTTTCAAAATTTATCATGTACTGGCCCTTTAAGAATTAGAATTTGACTATTCGCCACCTTAAACCTGTCACATTGCTGTTAAGCCTATGGAGACCTCCTGGGGACAGATTTACTCAAGGGCAAAGTGGCCAACGCTAGCATCAATTCGCTACCTGTTACCGCCCGCAGGGACATCAATAATTTACAAACGGGTGCAGGCATCACTTTGCTAGCGAAAAAGAGATAGATGCTAGCTGTCATAGCGTCATACATGCCAAATATTTAATGATTTCAGTACTTTGAAATTAATAACAATGATGTCTCCTCAAGCAATTATTTTCTGCAAAATGCCTGTCACAGAAAAAAATCTTACAAATCTTTATCAATGTCTCTTCCCCTGCGATTTTTCACAGCTTTCTTAGTAATAACTCTTAGCCACAAAACATCTCAATATTAGTTTATATCTCACGGAGGAAGGGCAGGCCAATTATTCTTTTTACCTTTTGACATAATGTTTATGAATTTAAACAACAGTCTGTTATTCTGTTCAGCTCTCTTTTAGGAATATAATTATTTTTATAAACAGAAAGTAAATATCCTTTGCATACAACTTCTGGCTGCATACTGTAGTAGAACCATCACACAACATTCTGAAGAAAACACAATACAGTATACTTAGAAATTTAAAGGAAATGGTCACCCTGAATGCAACTGTACATATGATGCAGACTGCAATATTCTAAATAATCTGCAAATCATCTTATTTCTGTTTGTGTGTTTCTTAAGGGGCAGATTTATCAAGGGCCATATTGAAAATTTGAATGTTCGGATTTTGAATTTTCTAGTTTTTCTATGGCCAAAACTGTGAAATTTGACCAAGGAATTGTTAAAATTAGATTGAACTTGAATGCAACTATTTGCCACCTTAAACCTGGCGAATTGCTGTTTTAGCCTATGGAAGATGTCCTTGGATCAATTTAGAGTTGTTTACAGCCTTCCTGAAATTCAAGTTTTTTTCAGATTTGATTCGCATTCAATTAAAATTTTCCGGTCGATCCTATTCACCAAAGTCTGCAAAATTAAATTTTTTTAATAAAATTTCAATTGGTAGAATTTCGAGTTCATGGGGGTTTATGGCAGCTTTAAATAACTCCTGTGACCTTGAAATTCAACCCCTGATAAATCTGCCCCTTAGTGTTCCAATCTGCCTTAATTTACATGTTATTTGGTTGTCAGAGCCAGGAGGTCCCTGTAACTAGAAAGCATATTTAGGGGGGGTTATCTATTAAAGGTTGCATTTCAAAATTAAGCTAATTTTTTAATCTCTAATAAATATGAATTTACTCACAACTCGAATGGAAGGTTATTTAAGAAGAAACTTTGAACGTCTAACATTTTATCAAATAGGAACAATCCAAAAATCCAAATCAAATTCAAATCGAATTTGATTTGAGGTTTCCTCCAAAGAAAACCTTTAATGTCAGGAAGGCTATTAACATCTTTATATGGTTCAACTGAACTCTGC
The DNA here is from genome assembly GCF_017654675.1 of Xenopus laevis. Classification (NCBI taxonomy): domain Eukaryota; kingdom Metazoa; phylum Chordata; class Amphibia; order Anura; family Pipidae; genus Xenopus; species Xenopus laevis. The sequence goes on from NC_054380.1 coordinate 80,429,845, forward strand.
CATTGTCTTCTACATGAATTCAGCAGGTTTTAGGTGGCAAAGTATCGAATCAGAGTTTAGATATGATAAATCTCACATTCAAATTTGAGTTGGTGGTTTAAAATTTGAAATTGTGAGTTTTGACTAAAAAAACTATTTCAAAAATTCAAATTTACCATTCAACCCTTAGTTAATCTGTCTCTAAATATTAGGTTACATTTTTGTTTTGTATTTATTTGTTTTTTACTTATGACTCTGTTGGTACCCTCTTATTCATTTTTCAGTTTGACATTCACAAGACTGCTTTTGTTGTACTATTAGAGCTCTAATAACATCATAAAAGCACCTGCAGTCAAAATATTAAGCCACATCACATCCATAATAATGAAAGCACATACACAAAATCACAAATGATCATATAAAACAGTACACTAAGGGAGTTATTTACTAAATTTCGAATGCAAAAATCATGAACATTTCGTGATTTTTTTTTTATAAAATTGGACTTTTAAAAAAAAATCACGAATTGTTCAGAATTTATTAAACCCCAAGGATGGAAAAGTCCAAATATGAAAATCCAGCATCTCAGACCTGTTGAGGTTGCATATCAGTCAATGGGAAAAGCCCAATGATTTTTTGATGTTTGCTGGGTTTCGTGCAATGCCATTAAGTTTTTGTGTGAAAATTCTGAAAAAATCATGAAATCTTGAAAATCGGATAGAGAAATCCAAAAAAAATCTTGAAAATTTGACTTTTAACCACAACAATTTTTTCGGGAAAATGCAATAATAAATAATTTTCAATTAGACCTTTCAAAAGTAATTGAACATTTGGCAGGCTCATTGAAAGTGATGGGTACAATGTGATTTTACTGCGTTCAAGTATTTCCTTTTTTTTGTATCACATGACATTGGGTAAAACTTGCATTACTAATGCATTTATTTTTGGGTTGAAGTTATGAAAATAATCTGTAGGCACCCTCAAACACAAACACACATACCCTATAAAATAGTATATGTCAAATACATCTAATTGCAGATTAATTATTAGTTGGATATTGGGTTCAGGGCTTCTAAAAGAAAAACTGAAGTGAGTAATTCACTTAAGTTTTCAGTCAAACTCACCAGGTTTTAGGTGGTGAGCTTTATATTTTTGAGGGGGAAAAAGGATCATACTATAAGTAATCAATGCCTAAAAAATGAATCAAGGAAATGTCAGATTATGTTCACTTTCTTGCATTTGCCACATTGTTGGAATGGAATTTTGTCCTTTTTCTGAACCCTGCAGTCTAGAAATAAACAGGCTTTGAAAGCATTAAATGGATTGTATTAGGTCTGAGCTAAGCTTTGTCATTACTTTGTGACTTTATATTGTCACTCATATGGCAACCTGCTTTCATTTCATGCATGGCCATGACACAGGCTACTAGAATTTATAGTGAATTGATCGAAGCTTCTTTGTAGAAGGGATCATGTTTCTCCTCTAATACATTATAATGATATAAGTAGGTAGAGAGAAATTCCTTGATTGAAGCATTATACAATATGTAAGAGAATGTACAATATAAAAAAACATATGACATAGTAATACATATTATAATACATACACATACATATTGATTATTATTAATTAGTTGTGTATAAATGTATAGTGCCAAATAGACAGAATTTAAAAAAGAAGCAATAAATGTTGCCTTGATTCTGTCCAATTTTGCATGCACACGCAAGTTTAGTTTAATTTTTTTTTATTTATATATAGTACTTAACATTTCTGTAACAACTACAAGGTCCTACAATATTTCCCCCTTTTTAGCACCTAGATCCCTATACACAATAAAGTGCACATCCGGCACAGGTTGTATGTAATAAAGGGATTTTTATTTAAATCCCAGTCATGCTGGAAACCTTGCCTGCTCTAGGTACTTACTAAACAATGACTGCATCACCTATGCCAATAAGGAATATGGCTTTATTTCAAGTTTTACTGTATAATCCTTCAGCTAAAATGATCATGAACCAAGTAAAAATGGCTAATAATGATTATATCATGTAATATGGCTAATATATGATCAGAATCATCACATTAATAATTTTAGGGGAAACTTTTTAAAAAATCACTTACGCTTACATCACAGCAATGTATTACAAATACTTACATTGAACATAAAAAGCTTTTTCTTACAATATCAAGGGCTTTGGCAACAAAATTACTATTTAAAGGTGTTCTTTAATAAAATATGTATGATTCACCTATACTGTATATATTTCAGCAGGCTTCTACAAAGTTTTATGTCATGACCACAATATCGTGACTTATTTATAGTGCTTCATTAAGGGGCATATTTACCAAGGATCAAATTTCGAATTGAAAAAACTTTGAAATTCGAATTCAAAAAGACCAACCGAAATTAAGTTAAGTCGAAGTTTAATTTTGGTCGAATACTGTAGGTCCATTTTTGATCGAATAGGTCTATATTCGTCCGAATTCGAATTGTAAGAATCGAAGGAATATCACATTTGTTCAAATTAGACTCAACATTTCCCCAAAAAAACTTTGATTTTTCAAAGTCCACCAATTGACTCCAAATAGGTTGTAGGAGGTCCCCCATGGAATAAAACAGTAATTCTGCATTTTTTAAAGAGACAGTACATGATGAATTTTGATGTTCGAATTTTCGATTTTTTTTTTCAAATTCGAATCGAATTTGGACTATTCCCGAGTCGAAGTAAACAAAAAATTGCTTGAAATTCGATTTTTTTTTTTCATTCAAAAATTCACCTCGACCTTGGATAAATCTGCCCCTAAATGAGCAAGCAAGCTTTCATCAATATTGCATTTGTTAATATAACTATTGCAGCCACTCCCTTTGTGTTTTACATACAATTCATGCTTTAATCAAAACTAACTTGTGAATTTTGTATCTTCCAAATACAATGCTTCAAATATTTTGGGGGTTATATATCATAATTCAAATGTATCTGATTTTTTTAAATAAAAAATTCAGACTAAACTAGAATTCATGATTTGTCCTTATTTATTATTAAAAAAGTACAAATTATTGTAATCGGGAAAAAACTCCATAAAATCAAGAGAAAACCCGAATCGTATGATTTTTTTGGATTTTTTCCCAAATCACTCGATTTATTCTCGGGCAAAAATCTGAAGTAGTCAGATTTTTAGGGTAATTCCAGCCAGATCACAGAAACTTCAAAATAGGATAGCAACCTCTTCCATTGACTTATATACAACCTCTGCAGGTCTGAGATGGTGGATTTTTGGATTCTGACTTTTTGCAGCCTTGGGGTATAATAAATCTCGAAAAATATGACTTTTTTCAACTAAAAATTTGGATTTTCTATAAAAAACTAATTTTTTTTGAGTTTTTAGCATTCTGACTTTAAAAATAACCCCCTATATGTTGTTTCAAAGACACAGTTGTAGCACAAATCATTTATGTAACACTAAAAATGTCATTAACAAAACACATCTGTCCAAACACTTATTTATCAAAAATCGAATTTGTGAGGTTTTAGGGGGAAAATAATTAAAGATCACAAGCGATATTTAAAACGGCGTTTTTGTGAATATTTAGCACTGCTAGCAATGTAAAATAATTTGTTGGCAAATATTACATTGCTCATTAGCGCTAAGCAAAGGTTAGTGTTAATACCTGCTCTGAAGTTTTGTTAACTATTTTGCAATCAGGCCCGGATTTGTGGAAAGGCCACCTAGGCCACACCCACATTGGTTCAAAAACACTGGGGATATGCTGGAGATACAATCATTTTTTTAATTTCCCATGCGCCAATCCCCATTGCTCTGGTCTAGATGAAAATTTGCACGAATAAATGGGAGGGGCAGGGGCAACGAACGGCAGTGGGCCTAGGGGCGCCCATTATGTAAATCCGGCCCTGTGTGCAATTGCAAAATTTTATTACATGTACTACATATGTTCGCAAATGGCATTTGGTCGGAGGAAGTCATGAGGTTTATAATGGGTCAAAAATGACGCAAACATGTTCGCTAATGTTCGCAATGCCCTTGGCAAAGTTTTTTTGTGCTAACATATTACATTCCCCCATCTGAGTTTTTTCTTCTTCGAATAAACTTACAATTTAAAAAAAGTAGACTGTTTAATTATTAAAAAATCCAAATATAAATACCTTGGTTGAACACAATCGTGAAAACAATTTGAAAAACTCAAATTTGTAAATTTACAAGTTCAAAAAAACCTCAAAAATTTTAAATGAAAAAATAACTTGAATTTTGTCTGGAACAACTCCCATTGACTTCTACATGAACTTGCAAGCTTTCCGATGCCGACGTTTTTTGTGCTTAATAAATACCAAACATTCAAGTTTTTGAAAATATAATTTGAATTCTATCAAAAACTATGCCTGGCGAAGTGCGGTGGAGTGTGGCGTAGCTGTTGCCTGCGCAACTTCGGATCTTAGTGAATTTGCCCAATGTGACCCTAAAGCAACCACCTCTGAAGATATATCTGAAAAAGCATGAAGGACAGGAAGCTAACTGCAAGAACTAGACAGCTGATGATTTTTTGATTACTGCAGATTAGGGATACACCAAATCCAGTATGCAAATTAGGAAAATGAGGTTGAAAAATAACCATGTGCGCAGTGAGAGATTAAAAAATATTGACTTGTTTGTGTGGTGAAAAGTTATGTTATTTTTTGGGATTCAGTTCAGCCAGGCACTAGGATTCGGCTGAATCCAAATCCTGCTAAAAAAGACAGAATCTTGGCTGAATCCCGAACTGAATTTTGTATTCAGTGCATCCCTACTGCAGATGCAAGATAAAACCTAAACATGCATATCTATTTGTCCTGGCCACTAATTCTGCTTCAGTAATTTCTTGCAGAAAAAGTTTTTTCATGTGCTACATATTATTGCTTAAGGGGCCTATTTATTAAACCTCTGATTTTTCTGTTTGAGTTTTTAAAGGGGAAAACTCACATTTTTAGAGAAGAAAATAACTCAAATTTTTGGAGATTTATTATGCTCTGAAGTAGGGATGTAGCGAACTGTTCGCCGGCGAACTTGTTCGCGCGAACTTCGACCGTTCGCGTCCACCGAATGTTCGCGAACGTCGCGCGACGTTCGCATTTTGAGTTCGCGTTCGATTCGAATACAAATCGTTCGACCATTCGACCATTCGAATTCCTTCAACCGCTAAAAATCGAACGATTTCCATTCGTTCGAATGATTGTAAGCATTCGATCGAATGAAAAGCATTCGATCAAATGCTTCGATCGTTCGATTCGAATGAAAATCGTTCGATCGAACGATTAAAATCCTTCGATCGTTCGATTCGAACGATTTTAGCAGGTGTTCGAAGTTCGCGAACTGTTCGCGAACGTTCGCATTTTTTGCCGGTGTTCGCGAACAGCGTTCGCGAACACCAAATCGGCAGTTCGCTTCATCCCTACTCTGAAGCTGCTAAAAATCTGAATTCAAAAATACTCCAGCTAAAACCTGTCGAAGTCTTGTAAAATTCAATGGAAGATGGTGCCAATTAACAATTTGATCCTGCAGGATTCTTGATAGATTTGGGCTGTTTGCACTGGTTTTTGTTTGATAATCTGATAAATTTGAGTTTTCGGGCCATCATTTAAAAAAAGTCACATGATTCGAATCGACGCACAATTTTATTGTGAGTTTTTCTCACTCCGATTTTTTCAAGCTGTTTTAATGGTAAATTATGGTGATAAATATATATAACAATATAAAAAATTAAGCAAATATTTTTAAAAAGGCAAGGAAATAAGGAAAATAAATGTAAACAACACTTTTTAAACTGACTGCAGGGCCAAGTCAAAAACTGCTGAGCATTGGGACTAAATACTTGAGATTGTATGGATTTGTTATCCCCTGAGAGTAATGGAATAATTTACATTTCCAATAAAGAGAAACTGAAAAGATGCAAATACTGCACAATGTCTCTTTTCCCTGAGACATTTGGATTGATGGACAAAATGTGCAATGGGAACAAACAATGTTCTAAACTAGTTTCTATCAAATCTGCAATAATATGCACAAAGAATCCAATTATAAAGTTTACAAAAAAGGGTTTATAAGGTGGAACACTTACAATAACATGCTGTTAGTAGGATAAGTAATAGCATTCCTGTTGCCAACATAAGCATGCTGACAGTTTTAATGTGACCAGGAGTCAGTCCTGAGCTACCACAACTGCTCCATTTCTCATGAACACATTAGCATACCATTAATTATAAAAGCTGTATATGATTAGTACTATTCAAATGAGCAAGAAAGGGATGGGGCATCAGGGTCATCACTAATTTTTAGTAGAATCATGAGGAATCTAAATAGTTATTAGTGATGGGCGAATTTGCCCTACGAATCAGGTGAAAAATTTGCAAAAGGGAGATTTTGACGCCGGCGAATTTTCAGCAGTGAACTTTCGCCGCAAAATCACTAATTTATTCGCTGGTGGCAAAACTTGGAAATTCGCCATGAATTCGAGCCTGTCAAATAAATTCGTCCATCACTGATAGTTATTTCGGCAATAGGAAAAACCAGGGGATGTTCACAAGAGATTAACTTCCCCTTCAAACCAACCATAGTCAGGAAATTTGTAACATAAAAATACCTTTTAAACTAAAACAAGATTCTGTAGGAACATGAGTAAGGTTTAACAGGGATCAGAATAATGGCAAAGAAAATCTGCTCAAATATGTAATTAAGGTGGGTCATAAAATGTGTATAAAGTAATTGGACGATGGGTCTAAATGTCAGTGAAAGATATTACTAGTGATGGGCGAATTTGGGGCATTTCGCTTCACCGAAAAATTCACAAATTTCCTGCGAAATTCGCGAAAACGGCAAAAAATTTGCGAAACTGTGAAAAATTTGCGAAACGACGCCGGCGTCTCGTTTTTGATGCCGGTGTCTGTTTTCTTTTGACACAAGTGAATTTTGGCGGAGGTTTCACAGGAATTTCACAGGAATTCACCGTGAATTTGTGCCTGGCAAATAAATTCACCCATCATTAGGGGGCACATTTACTTAGCTCGAGTGAATGAATAGAATAAAAAATACTTTGAATTTCGAAGTATTTTTTTGGCTACTTCGACCATCGAATTGGCTACTTCGACCTTTGACTACGACTTCGACTTCGAATCGAACGATTCGAACTAAAAATCGGTCGACTATTCGATAGTCGAAGTACTGTCTCTTTAAAAAAAACTTTGACCCCCTACTTCGCCAACTAAAACCTACCGAACATCAATGTTAGACTATGGGGAAGGTCCCCATAGGCTTTTCTGTCAATTTAGGATCGAATGAAAATCGTTCGATCGATGGATTAAAATCCTTTGAATCGTTCAATTCAAAGGATTTAATCGTTCGATCGAACAAATGAAATGCGGTAAATCCTTTGACTTCGTTATTCGAAGTCGAAAGATTTTACTTCGACGGTCGAATATCGAGGGTTAATTAACCCTCGATATTCTACCCATAGTAAAGGTGCCCCTAGCTATTACAAATAACATCTTAAAAGTGTCAACTGCAATTTTTTCATCTACTCTCATCCTAATTTATAGGTATGAAGAAAAAGAGGCAAACATGGAACCTGAAAGCTGAACATCGACAGTTTAAGGGGCAGATTTATCAAGGGTCTAATTTAGAATTCATGTAAGTCTGTAAAAACTCCCATGAAATTCGAATAAAAAAGACCAATCAAAAAACTCGGGTGAATGGGATCAACCTGAAAACTCAGATTGAATTCGAATAGTATTAAAAAAACTTGAATGTTCCATTCAGACTTTAATAAACAAACCCCCTAAGTGGTTTTGAAAAATAATAGTTTAATGCAAAAAAAATATTTTGAAATCGTTCTGCAAATTTTTGCTTGTATATTTCCTGGACATGGGTCTCTCTCCTGTTTTCCCCTCCAGTGATTTATGCTCAGTCTGGCTTACTAGTCAGTAGTCTGAATCTCTTTTTTCCCTCATATCAGAACAATGCAGCATAATATTTTTTTTAATATCAAGAAATGTGCATATGCATATTCATTTAGTATCCCTTTACCTTCTTTATTTTTCCAGTCTGTAAAATTATTAGTGAGTCATATGCAATGCTCATAATGCCTGTCAAACAGCGGTACTCATATCATTGGAAGGCAATAAACTATACTGTATATTTTTAAATAAAAAGTCTTTGACATAGAATTTTTTTCAGATGATAGGCATGATGACTGTACAATATGTCAAAATTAGTTTTAAATTATTTTCAAATTATGTTTTCAGCTGGAATTTAACTCTTAACTCTGGCAAATAATGAACTCAACTCTGGCAAATAATAAAGAGTCAAGAGTTAAAACTGTATTGAACTGAGTTGCACATCTCATTCTCTGGCTACACATTACAATGCATGTCTTCTGGAAATAACTTGCTCGTGAATTGCTACAAGTAATTCATGTCTGCCTTTCCTATCCAATTGTAAATATACTCTATAGGGAGAGAGGAAGTAAGGTAGGAAGGACTGTGAAGTGATTAATATGAAGCCTGAGCTTGGAATCCATTTTCCAATTCGACCTCCAAATCATTCATGTTGATTTTTGCTTGCTGAGGCCGATAAACATTACAACTAAATGGTCCCTAGAGAGCACAAGCTCTTCCACTCTCTGTACAAGTAAGGTGAACTCTTTGATATAATGCGTTCTGCATTTTTCAGATGATATCTTACTGCCCATGACACCACTCCCCTAACAGTGTAAAACATCAATTTAATGATACAGTATAGTGGTTTATTTTATTCATACAAAGATGTATAAGTTATTTAATATTTCTGTGTAACTGAAGCCGATATTGGAAATTTTTTTACCACCATCATAATATGTGAATTTTTGTTACAGCATGTGATCTATTATACGGATGCTTGAACCTGGATAAAGTGTTATCCTGTCATTTGCATCATCATTAGTGATGGGCGAATTTATTCGCCAGTCGTGAATTTGCGGTGAATTCCCGCGATTCGCCACCGGTGAATACATTTGCGAAACTGCTGTGAAAATTTGCCTGCGTCAAAAAAAATGGTCGCCGGCATCAAAAACTAGACGCCAGTGCAGTTTTGTGAATTCTTCGCCGTTTCACGAATTTTGCGGGAAATTCACAAATTTTTCGGCAAAGTGAAACGCCCCAAATTAGCCCCCTCACTAATCATCATCATATCTTAAGTCTGCTAAAAAACATTTAAGCATAAAACAAACCCAATAGGATTGCTTTGCCACCAAAATAAATTTGTGCATTTTGGTTACCATCAAGGACAAGGCACTATTTTTTTATTATTAGAGAGCAAAAAAAAGGAATAGTTACAAAATTAGAACAATTTATTATAATTTTTAAAAAGTTTTTAGAATTTTCCAATGAAATCTACTACGGGTAGAATGCTCAGGACATGGGGTTTTCTGGATAAAGGATCTTTCTGTATTTTGGAAATTTATACCTTAAAGGAAATCTATACCCCCAAAATGAAAATTTAAGAAAAATATAGTTTATATCATAATAAGTGGCATATCAAAGAATTGTACCAAAGTGGTATATATTTAAGTGAATATTGCCTTTTTACATCTCTTGCCTTGAATCACCATTTTGTGATGGACTGTGTGCTGCCTCAGAGATCACCTGACCAGAAATACTACAGCTCTAACTGTAACAGGAAGAAGTGTGGAAGCAAAAGACAGAACTCTGTCTGTTAATTGGCTCATGTGACCAAACATGTACAGGTATGGTTTGTTTGTGTGCACTGTGAATCCGAGGATCCCTGGGGTGACCCTTATTTTTTAAAATGGCAATTTTCTATTTATGATTGTCCAATGGCACATACTAATAAAAAGTATATTATTATGAAAATGGTTTATTTACATAAAGCAGGGTTTTACATATGAGCTGTTTTATGCAATATATTTGTATAGAGACCTACATAATTTTCCTTTAAGTCTACTAGAAAATCATAAAAACATTAAATAAACCCAAATAGACTTGTTTTGCTTCCAATAAGGATTAATTGTATCTTAGTTTGGATCAAGGTATTGTTTTATTATTACAGAGAAAAAGAAAATCAATTAAACATTTGGATTATTTAGATTAAATGGAGTCTATGGGAGATGGCCTTTCTGTAATTCAGATCATTCCGGATAACGGTTTTCTTGATAATGCATCCCATACCTGCACTGCAAATATTTCCAGAGGCATTCGCTTCGTATTGGCTGTATTGAGTACCAATGGGTAAGGGAAATACAGTATTTTAAAAAGGGAAGAGATTACAATGGAGGGGTTTGTTTATGGATGCTGGATTTTCATTTGGAGCGGTTGAATTTAAAGGGATACTGTCATGGGAAAAAACATTTTTTTCAAAATAAATCAGTTAATAATGCTGCTCCAGCAGAATTCTGCGCTGAAATCCATTTCTCAAAAGAGCAAACAGATTTTTTTATATTCAATTTTGAAATCTGACATGGGGCTAGACATTTTGTCATTTTCCCAGCTGCCTCAAGTCATGTGACTTGTGCTCTGATAAACTTCAATCACTCTTTACTGCTGCACTGCAAGTTGGAGTGATATCACCCCATCCCCCCCCCACCCAGCAGCCAAAAAAAAAGAACAATGGGAAGGTAACCAGATATCAGCTCCCTAACACAAGATAACAGCTGCCTGGTAGATCTAAGAACAACACTCAATAGTAAAAACCCATGTCCCACTGAGACACATTCAGTTACATTGAGAAGGAAAAACAGCAGCCTGCCAGAAAGCATTTCTCTCCTAAAGTGCAGGCACAAGTCACATGACCAGGGGCAGCTGGGAAATTGACAAAATGTCTAGCCCCATGTCAGATTTCAAAATTGAATATAAAAAAATCTGTTTGCTCTTTTGAGAAATGGATTTCAGTGCAGAATTCTGCTGGAGTAGCACTATTAACTGATGTGTTTTGAAAAAAACATGTTTTCCGATGACAGGATCCCTTTAATGGACTTTGACTTTTTTCAATATGATTTGACTATGTAACTATGTTATTTGAGACAATAATACATGTAAAATAGATTACACACCCGACGATTTACATAACGAATGATAAATACTGCACTAAAAACTGGATCAAATGGTATTACAGAGGAATACGCTCAAATCAAAACAAACTAACTAAATAAATGATTAGCTGAAAGTCTGTGCATCTAGTAGTTGGTGTAACAGTGATTTTCTGCAGTAAAGGTCAACACGGATCCCAGTAGAGATTCTTTTCTGGGTCGATATATTAAAGAAGAAAGAATCAAAGTTTGTTTATTATTGTGGAGACACAAGCACAGCTGGAAACACACTAGGGACAGTGGCTTTAATTGACTATGTCTGATTATCACCTGATGCTCTCTCAATGGCAGGTCAAGCTATCATTTTACTACTGGACTCATGGGATATTATTTCGGAAGTATATGCTGTTTTTAGTTTGTCTGTTAGATGTTTAGTTTTACTGTTATCAAACATTTTAAAATATTATATTATAAAATGCCATTTTCTTTGTGCACCTTTAATAAATAACCGTTTAAGTGCACAAAGCACATAAGGTTTTGTTTATTTCCCCTATTTGCCTAAAATACAGTCTGCAGTTCTTACATGACTCCTGTCTGTGGGATCTGTGAGTGCCTGCTGTTCTTTCCATGGTTTAACTGGTAGGCTATGGTAAACAGACTATGGTAAAGTTCATTACAGCATATTTCATTTGTCTCTGTCTGCATGAATTACTATCTGTTTATTTATATAATGCTAACATTTTAAACAGATCTTTGACACAGACACATTAGGTACATTTCAGCAGTATCCATTTAACCTACCAACCTGGATTTGGGACTGTGGGATAAAATTGAAGCAAACTCACACATATATGCATCATCTACTAACGGAAATTGAAACACAGATTCCAATTCTACATTGCAGCATTGGTATATATATGTGTGTGTGTGTGTGTACAGGTATGGTACCTGATATCCACAATGCTCGGGACCTGGGGTTTTCTGGATATACTACATAATCATATAAACATTAAATAAATTCAATAGGCTGCTTCCAATAAGGATTACTTATAGCTTAGTTTGAAACAAGATCAAGATACAGTTTAATTATTATGGAGAAAAGGGAAATCATTTTTAAAAATTTGGATTATTTGAATAAAATGTAGTTTATGGGAAATGGCCATTCCGTTATTCTGGGCTTTCTGGATAATATTTTTTTGGGATAATGGATCCCATACCTGTAATATATATATACAGGTATGTGTATATATATATATTTCCCTATGGGACCAGACTGTAAATTATATCCATATAAACGGTGCGTTCTGATGTCATAACAGGGGCCCCCAGGCCACCGAATTTGACGCAGCACATCGGAATTTGACGCCACACGTCCTGACCCCCCCACAAAATGTAGATTATAATGCATAATATACCCCCTACTAGAAATTTATAAAGATATCAGAAGTCACCTCGGAGTTATGTGACCTGTATAAAAGCACTCGGCCTGCGGCATCGTGCTTTAATATGGTCACATACCGCACGCAGCAGGCTGATTTACAGTAACTGATTTTTATAGAAAAACAAAAGAAAGTCCAATGTTTCAATCACATCATAGTGATCTTTCTCAGGGAAATTTTTTTCCCTGAGGAAGATCACTATGATGTGATCAAAACGTTGGACTTTCTTTTGTTTTTCTATTAAAACTGAGCCTGTTGAGTGTGTTATTTTTTCGCTATTATATATATTATATATATATATATATAGATATATATCCAGGAAAAAAGCGAGCACTCACAGGTCTTATCAGTCTAATAAAAGTTTTATTTAGCAAACAGAAGCTGACGTTTCGGCTAGCACTCTAGCCTTTCTCAAAGTGCAAGAACATAACAACAACCAAATATTTAAACCCACAGTGGCGGGAAAGGGGAAGTACTGACGTCACATAGGGGCAAATTTACTTATGGTCGAATATTGAGGGTTAATTAACCCTCGATATTCGACTGCCGAATGGAAATCCCTCGAATATCGAAGTCTAAGGATTTACCCCAATTCGTTCGATCGAACGATTAAATACTTCAAATCGTTCAATTCGAAGGATTATAATCCATCGATTGAACGATTTTTCTTCGACCAAAAAAAAGATTGCTAAGTCTATGGGGACCTTCCAGGTGCAAAAAATGGTTACATTTCAAAAAAGTTACATAATATCCACAGAACTTAAGTGTTCATTGTGGTATACGATTATAGCAACATCGAATTAAACAGTATAGTTCAGTAGAAGATACAATTATTAAGTGCATACAGGCTGTGAGTACTCTTACTGAGTCTATGGGGGGTCCAATGTCGTAATAGTTTTGCCCACATGAACAAGACCACAAGGGCATTTTATTATTAAATGCCCTTGTGGTCTTGTTTATGTTGGCAAAACTATTATGACATTCCAGGATAGGATGGCCAACCATCGTTCAGCAATACGAGCAGCACTCCTGAAAGGATCTGGTGACACACCTGTTTCCCAACATTTTGTGTACTCTAGACACACACTGGCCTCTTTAAGAAGTATGATAATTGACTTTGTCCCAGCACCGGTTCGTGTTGGTGACCAGGAACGCCTGCTGCTTCAGACGGAACTTAAGTGGACAGGGGCCCAGGGAATGTGCACTGACCCATTTGGATATGCCAGTAGCACTTCCCTTATACTTCTATATATTTTTACTTAGCAATGCGGGTGCTCCCACAACCCCCCTTGTGTATTTGCTTTTACAGCCTGTAGCTTTGGCTAAGCTTCTTGTGGCTTGTAGCACCCCCCATACCCACCCCTATTAATTAATAGTGGCCCTATGCTTTTAACTGCACCATATTTATACATTTTTGTCAAAAATGGGCGTTGGTTTGGGCAATCACTCTCTCTTAAAAGCTGCAATTCAGCAGCGGCGGAGGATTTAGCCCTCCAGAAACCAAGGTTCAGCAGACTTTTACTTTTTACTTTACTAATGCTATTATGCAGAGAGACACAGGATCCTCAATACTATGACTGGTAGGTAAACAAGTTAGGGACCGCAATATGGGGTTTACCTTGATGTGGTATGGTGGCTTTTCAACTTTATGATCATAACTTTGCAACTAAAAACCCCTGACTTTGTTAACACATGCATTTGCATTTCTACTGAATTACTTAGACAGGGGCCCAGGGAATGTGCACTGACCCATTTGGATATGCCAGTAGCACTTCCCTTATACTTCTATATATTTTTACTTAGCAATGCGGGTGCTCCCACAACCCCCCTTGTGTATTTGCTGGATACACCGCCTCGACACACTTAGCCCCAGGGGATTAAACAAACTAATTTCATATGCCCCTCTACTGACTTTAATGGGGCACATGGGGTCTTATCCTCCTACAGATTCCTTGTGATCCCATGTTTACTGAATATCAAGGTACATACACTAACGTATGTTCTGTTGGGCCTCCATGGAATCCTGCTTCTCCCTCACATCCCTCCCCTCTACTTTTCTTTTTCCTCTCTTGCCCCCCCCCCCCCTATTCACGGACCAGGATAAAACGGTGACTTTACTCCCATAACTACTATGAGCACACATTAAACACTCTCTCTAAAGCGGACTATCCACTCGTTCTTTTTGGATTTGAGTCTACCCAGGTGCACTTAGTTTGGAAGGGCAGTGTGTCTCCAAGCCCCTCATATTAACAAGGTGGTTGACCATGCCAACTATCCAGTGCACTCGATATATGGACATGGAGCTGGAACGGTACAGGCTTTAAAATAAATACGCATGATCTTTTGCCAAATCTACCTCCTTATTCCGAGCACAGAGGTTTACCTGATTAACTCCAAATGGGTACACCAATTTTGGACAGATCTAGTGGTCCATACCAATCTATAGGGAGAGGGAGTACCCTAGCATGTACGTAACAGTGCCCTGGTAAATAGTTCCACTAAAGTCTATACCTAAGAGTGTGTTCACTAAAGCTCAAATGTGCTTCCCCAATACACCATGACCGATGATTTGTGGTCACTGGCCGTTCCTCCTTTCCATTTCCCCATACTACCCTCCCCTCTGTGTTTTCCCGTCCTCTTCTCTTTTCCTTGTTCCCCCTTACAGGTTTCACGGTCCCCTATGAACAGAACCAGTGACACGATATGCAAATTCCTTTATTCTGAGACACAAATCCACAGCACTACTAAGATCTACACTTGCACAGTCAAGCGAAGGTCTCCATCCTAGGTTACTATGATCCGGATGCCTAACAACGCACGTCTCCACATTCATGCGCAAGAATCGTGCACACCCCTTCGTATACGTGAGGTGGGATTGGCCACCTCATCCAACTCTGACTTTTCACCTGTAATATACATCGGGGAGATGATCCGGCCGGTCTGACAGATTCCTTCAGTACTATGTGTGACTGTAAGCATCGCACACTAGCCTTTCCGTTCGGACTATCACATTTTGACTCCTGCTTCTTGTTCCAAAGTTCGCCTCCAAGTGGGTCGGTATATTTACCTTCTTTATGAAAACACATTGGACCCCCCCAGAGACTCAGTATGAGTACTCACAGCCTGTATGCACTTAATAATTGTATCTTCTACTGAACTATACTGTTTAATTCGATGTTGCTATAACCGTATACCACAATGAACCCTTAAGTTCTGAGGATATTATGTAACTTTTTTGAAATGTAACCGTTTTCTACACCTGTCTGACTTATAGTGTATTTATATATATATATATATATATATATATATATATATATATATATATATATATATATATATATATATATATATATAAGTTCAGAAAGTACCTGCACTTTAACCCTCTCAGTTCGTAGTGGGTGCCCGGTCAAATGATATTATGCAGCTTTTCAAGATGGACCAGCACTCCAGTTTGTTCAATCAAACGTGAATATTTATTTGAATAGTCACTCTCGTGTCCAACGTTTCGGCCCACATCTGGGCCTTTATCAAGGATAAAGGCCCAGATGTGGGCCGAAACGTTGGACACGAGAGTGACTATTCAAATAAATATTCACGTTTGATTGAACAAACTGGAGTGCTGGTCCATCTTGAAAAGCTATATATATATATATATATATATATATATATATATATATTGTGTATATATATATATATATATATATATATATATGTGTATAGATAGATATATAGATATATATATAGATATTATAAGAGCTTAGCTCAATTTTCAAAAAGACAAATATTGTCAGCTTTAGTCATTAGTCCTAACTTGGCCCAAATACAATATAATTTTATGCTTTATGATGTTAAAATCCAACCTTATCAAACTACTGGTGAAATGCTCTGTGAAATTTAAGAAAATCTTTGATTGTTGCTCTTAAACATATTAAACATATTCATGAGATATTTTTAATGACATATTTAAAATGTCAGTTTTTGCCTTGTTGTGTGATTGACTTTAGTCGCTTGATAAATCACCTGTCAAATATGCTGGCAAACAAAAACTGTTTTCTAGTTTTGCAAAGCTGGTCAAAATACAAACACCTAATCTATAAATACATTACTGAAGGAAGGCAAGCATTTAAAGTACAGCAAACAGCAGCTGCAGTCAAATGATATGACTCTGCTCTCATGTACTATACTCTTTCATTGCCAGGAAATGCAAATGCTGAAATTTGTTTTCCTGATAGCAACTGTAGCAGTTAAAACTTTACTGTTTTAATTTAAAGGATCTTTTTTTCCTCAAATTTCAGGGGAAGTTTGGCTGAGCTTGGAAGGCATCAAGGACTGGGTTAAAAGAAAACCATACCGCCAAAATGAATACTTAAGCAACAGTTCATATCCTATTAAGTGGCATATTGAAATTAAAATTTTACCAAAGTAGAATATATATTTAAGTAAATATTGCCCTTTTTACATCTTTTCCCTTGAGCCCCCCTTTTTAAGTTATTCTCTGTGCTGCCTCAGAAATCACCTGACCAGAAATACTGCAGCTCTAACTGTAACAGGAAGAAGTGTGGAAGCTAAAGAAGAAGACGTGTGGAAGCCAAAGAAGAAGACGTGTGGAAGCCACAGAACTTTTACCATTAATTGGCTCTTGTAACCCAACATGCATGGTTTATTTGGTTTATGCATCTTGAATCATAGGGTCCCAGGGAGTGGCCCTTGATTCCTAAAATGGCAATTTCTATTTAGGATTATCCAAGGGCACATGTTATATGTTAACACGTTGTTGATCTCTAGAGCAGTTCTAAAGTGGTGTAGAATAGAGGAATGTAATCCATTCTGAATACAATTTGCTTATTTAAAAATCAAACCAACAACAATATTGGTTTTGCTTTTTTTGTGCCCTTCCTTGATTAAGGTGGAGGTTATTCTGTGCAGCAAAAATAAAAAAGATATTGAATGCCAAGAATGATAGAGCAACATCATTTAAGGTGAGACTTTCATTTAAAACCACATCACCACTTAGTACCTACAAAGTTACTAGAAGGCATCACTACAGGCCGTCAAGTGTCGGTTTCACAAAGCCACAAAACTAGCTGTGCATGAAAAGGGTTCATGTATAGTCATGTCTGCAAAATAATTGCACTCAATGTCACATTTGATTTGGGTTTGTGTTTTGGAATAAATATGCCTTCTGCCAGAACAAAAAATTATCTAGCCGAGAATTCAGAATATCCTTTGTAATGGGCTGAGCTTCAGTACTGGTAAACTTAATTTATTGATGGATGACTGCAGGTGATAAACGCCCTTAAGGTAAAATCACTATGCACCACATCTATAACAGATCTTTGCATATGTTTAAATTTATCTGTATTACCTCTCGTATACCATGTATTCATTAAGTACTTAATTAAACTCGCAGGGAAAAAGGCAAATATACATAAACAACAATTTATATACAGTAGACATACGGAACCTGTTATCCAGAATGTTTGGGACCTGGGGTTTTCCAGGACCTTCCTCTAATCTGAACAAAAAAAGTATTTAAACATTATATCCTAGTTAAGATCATGCAGAGTCTGTTTTATTTTTTCAGAGAAAAAGGAAATAATTTTTTTTTAAATGATATGTATTTGTTTAGAATTGAATCTATGGGAGATGGCCATCCTGTAATTCAAAGCTTTCTGGATAATTTGTTTCCAGATAACAGATTCCCATATCTACATAGTATAGTTTTTTTTAAATGTTAGATACTTACGATTTTGCATCATCCCAAAGAACACAGTATGGCTTTAAAGTACCCTAAAAAAAAATTACAAATATATATCAACTTCACGTTTAGGTATACAGCGATATATGTGTACGTTTTCTATACAAAAGGTCAAATTTCATTATTAATACCTGGAAAAAATATACAACGTGTCATATATTTTACAAAATATATTTTGATAGTAACAGCACTAATAATATCATTCACAGAAAAGCTCTCCTGATTTGTTCTTCAGTCTCCCTGTTGGAAGCAAAAGGCAAACAGCCAAAGCATATGGTAAAGAAATTAGTAAAAACTTTTGTTAATTTGGACAGGAGGTCTATAGTGGGTTAGCAGTGTGGGCAAATGGCGCATCCACCTCTTCTAATTTTATGTCTTGAGCTCCAAATTTAAGATATTTTAGGGGTTATTTAATATAATTTCCTATTGCCATCTGTGTCATTTTTTATCTAGATTGTTTCTACTAATACCTGCAGAGAATATATTGTATCTACATAATGCTCTGATACAAGAATATCTGTTTAATCCAGTCTAACAAAGGTGTTTGAAGCAATGCTTCAGAAAAACATATAACAACATACAGGTGTAATGTAAATACTTAAACAAGCACAGGGTTTCAAAAGCAGTTTAGGAAATGGAAACAAAATTTTAACTACTTGCAAGAAAAATAGGCACATTTCAATAAAAAAATAAAAGCATATAAAAGAGTAGAATGATTGATTTTTAATGGATTGAATTTACAGCACAATTAATTAAGGATGCCAGTCATTCATGGAAAGTACAAATAAGCACACACAACACTAAAAATTACATGTCTGGCTGAAAGAAAGATATAAAGAAAATAGTATGGAACTCAATAAAGGATCAACCAAGCAGATCTGTAGAATGTTATACTTTTTTCTTTATATATCTACAACTGTATATATATTTTTTTTTTTCTGACTCATGTCTGTGCATGCAATATTTTATGTACATGGATACTATTATGCTATATGTAAATCGGTCACCACCCTTGCACAGGTTATATTCTCTTTGCATTGTGCTATGTTGACTCTCTCCTATTGGCATATGGGGCCAAGGTAGGGAAGGAGCAGGGTTGTCTATTCTGCAACAAAAAAACGATAGTTTCAGGGAGTAATATATGCAGGTACTAGTATAAAATAGCTATCTGTAGATAGTACAGTGTGTTATACTATATTATAAAATACAGAAATTCTAGGAATTAAAATTAGGAAGCAGCAGTAACCTGTGCTCTTCTAAGGAGAGTAAAAAAGGTAAATCCTTATGTAAGTAACACAGTCTCTAGGTTAGGTCCTCAGCTGTGTTTGAAGCTGTTAGGAGTGCCAGGTGGCACATATCTCCTCTTCAGCGCCACGTCCAAGATGGTAGTGTCCATAACATCACATGGTACGCAGCGCCAATGCGGTGACATGATATAATCTCTCAGAGTTTGGTGCCAAAATTGGTTGTTAGGTCCTGGTGTGCCTAAATTACTTTTCTGACTTGACTCCTGGTTCCAAACTCTCCCCCTTTGATTGTGACTATGGTGATCACTGCCTGCCCTGACTTTTGCCTGGATTAGAGCTTGAGCTTCCTAAATCTATTGTATAATGTAAATTGGACTTTGTCTGCCGGCTTGTGTTGCAGCTTCCTCCTTGGTCCTAACTTTCACCTCGCGAAGGCTGCTTGGCCCTGAAAGAAGCATCATTTGTACAACCGAGTTGTGCTGGTACAGATGAATAAGTTTTAATGAACAATTAATAGATGTACTTTATTATAGTTAATGGTTATGGTAATATAGAGTGAAAAACTAAGTTCAATAGATGCTGCTTCCTATAGTATTTGCTATTATAAGTAGTGACGGTGAACTGGGGGTCCAGAGAAAAATGACTGGGAATGAGGGAAGGTACAAAATAAGGGGACAAGTGTGTAGAAGCAAGTGACAGGCACAAGGGAAGTACTAGAGTTTGTATCATGGCATATTCATTGCTGGAGTTCTGGAAGGAAAACTTTTAAAAGAAACCAATAAATGGCAAGACGTAGGCATCAGCTAAGGCAAGGTAGAATCTGCAAGCCAGCAGTACAACCCTTTTAATGTCCCTCTAACTAAGCAGAATCAACATAAATCTGTGATTGCTGATAATCTACAAAATAAAATATCTTAAAATATCTTCAGTATTTCAGCAACAAATGTTGAAACTTAGGGGCCCATTTACTTAGCTTGAGTGAAGGAATAGAGGAAAAAAAACTTTGAATTTCAAATGTTTTTTTTGGCTACTTCGACCATCGAATGGGCTACTTCGACCTTCGAATCGAACGATTCGAACTAAAAATTGTTCGACCATTCGATAGTCGAAGTACTGTCTCTTTAAAAAAAAACTTCGACCCCCTAGTTCGCCACCTAAAACCTACCAAGGTGCAATGTTAGCCTATGGGGAAGGTCGGCATAGGCTTTCTAACTATTTTTTGGTCGAAGAAAAATCGCGATCGATGGATTAAAATCCTTCGAAACGAACGATTCGAAGGATTTAATCGTTTGATCGAACAATTTCCGCTCCATCGTTCGATCAAACTATTTGCGGTAAATCATTCGACTTCGATATTCGAAGTAGAAGGATTTACATTTGAACCTATGTAAATCTGCCCCTAAGTGTTTAACATGGCCTTTATATTGTTTTCATATTCTAATCTAGCTGATATCACTTTTTCAGCCTGCAGTTCTACATTATTAAAACAGAAATCAATTCATCACAATAAATTTGAATACATAAGGAATTATGAAGGCAGATACAATTACATTTTTTCTCTTTTATGCAATAAAAATGTTTTAGTTGAAAAGTGGAGAAATTGCCTTTTGCTATAGTACATCCCTTTGGGGAGGAAATGAAATGAAAGTGAAATGGACAACCATGTATGATGAAAATAGAGAGCACTGGTTTGGAAATCATTCTGTGTATTCTTCAGCTTAGTGCATTATGCAGAAAAATAGAGAGAATAATCCACCAGTTTGCAGAACATAAATCCCACAAAAAGGATAAAAGAAAATCCTTTCATTTTAACAGACAATGCTTAGCTCCATGTGCAATGCAAACTGTTAATGTAGCCGGAAATCAAATCTGTATTTAATCATCTCCCTGCTCCTTTCCTATCAAGAGGATTCTTCATTTTTATTACAATTATATACATATATTTTCTTCACTAACCATACTGTGCTGTGTGATTAACTCCTTCTAAACTCTGTACTCCTTCTGCACCCAGTATTTTCAGTTATTTCAATATACAGGAACTGTCAAATAATAAGTAAATCAACTACTAGTATAACCTATATCACTAATACTGGAAAATGTTATCAGAATTATCAGTTGGTTTATTGTTAGGTTGCATCCAGTGATCAAAATGTGCACTGTTAGAGCAACAAGTGTTCATATAACTTCATTCACTGGCCTTGCAAATGGGAATAGAATGTAAAGGAAATGAAAAATGAAATAAAAAACTGACACACACACATATATATATATATATATATATATATATATATATATATATATATATATATATATATATATATATATATATATATATATATATATATATATATATATAAAGTCATGCATTCTATGTTTTACTGATGGGAATAGCCTCTATCAGATAAAAAGGATTCTTTAGTAAGAGTTGGAACCATATTTACTATCATCTTTGCAAACATAAAATGATGTGCAGGGCAGGGTAAAGACAAGGTACAGGAATTTAGAATCTACAGTGCATGTAAAATAGGCCAATATTATTTGTGTTAGTATGCATTTTTTAGATTTGAGGGATGGAATATGACCCTATTAAGATGCCCCCTTCTATCTGGAAGCATATACACTGGTTTGCAGCTTATGGCCTAAAAAAGAATGTATTGATAAGCAGCTAAAGGCCTAATTCAATGGAGAACACTTTTGTTTTTCTAAAAACCAATCTACAATTAGTTTAATATAGTTAACAGTACTTACAATTTATATACCGTATGTGAGTGTATTGACAGGTCTGTTTATGTCTATGATGCATGTGCACTGGGGTTAATTCTAGGTGTTGAACTTGTCTTTTTTCAGCCAAAACTAACTATGTAGCCTATGTAAACAGTGTTGCTTCCTTTGCTAGCCAATGTGAATGCAAGATTTGATCTGACAGATATCCTTAATGTTTAAGACATACTGGGTTGTGTCCTTCAGAACTTTCATTGTGTCCTAAGGGACATTTATACATAATTTTTGTGAATCCAGTCTCAGCAATGTAATAAACAATGGCACGTATAATATATGAAATGGAGCTTACTGTGCTAAAAACACTGCACTTTAATAAAGAGGGAGTGATATATTTTTTCATGGATACTTATTTGGTTAGCATAGTGCATTAAAAGATAATCTCTTATCTATGTTTATGAACTGCAACTGCAATTATGAACACACACACACACACACACTAAACCACTGGTATATGCTGCCACAGTTTGGTACTGGCTATCTACTTTACAGATCAAGACATACATTTAACTTAAAGAGAAGCAAGTGAACCCCCCTAACTTCTAAAACAAAAAGATAATCCAGCTCAAAAGTGAATGCAAAAGATTTTCAGGATTGAAAACCTTATCCTCTCTGACAATAATCCGCTGGACCCCCTACAATCTGATTTTAAGCCACAACACTCCACTGAAACTGCCCTGACTCAACTAACTGATGACCTTTTAACCGCTAAAGCCAACAGTCATTTCTCACTACTAATACTGCTTGATCTCTCAGCTTCATTTGACACTGTAGATCACCCTCTCCTCCTCCAGTCCCTCCATTCGCTTGGCCTTCGTGACACAGCCCTGTCCTGGTTCTCTTCTTACATCTCCAATGGTTCCTCCAGTGCCTCCTACAACGGAGTAGCATCTTCTCCCCTACCTCTTTCTGTTGGGGTTCCTCAAGGCTCTGTCCTGGGAACATTACTATTCTCCCTCTATACTTCCTCCCTCTGCAAATTAATCAACTCGTATGGTTTCCACTACCACCTGTATGCTGACGATACTCAGATCTATCTCTCATCTCCTGATATCAACCCAGAACTCCTAACTTGTGTCTCCTCCTGCCTGTCCGCTATTTCTACCTGTATGTCGCAATGCTACCTTAAATTAAACCTCTCCAAAACTAAATTGGTTCTCTTTCCTCCAACTAACACCTGTAACATCCCGGAAGTATCCATCATAGCTAACAATTCCAATATCACCCCCTCTCCCCAGGCCCGGTGCCTTGGGGTTATCCTAGATTCTGCCCTGTCATGCACTCCTCATATCCAGTCACTTATTAAATCATATCACTTCCACCTAAGGAACATATCCAAAATATGATAATTTATACAAGATGCTGCCAACATTCTTATTCACTCTCTTGTCATATCACGTCTAGACTACCATAACTCTCTTTTAATTGGCCTTCCCTTCCAGAGACTGTCACCTCTCCAGTCCATAATGAATACTGCTGTGAGGCAACCGCTCCTCCTCTGCCATGCCATTCTGTCAATCCCTGCACTGGCTTCCGCTACCTTTCAGAATCAAATTCAAATTAATGACCCTGACATTCAAAGCACTTCATAACTCTGCCCCACCCTACATCTCTAAACTCATCTCTATATACTCACCCAACCGCTTACTACACTCCTCTACTGACCTGCTACTCAACTCTTCTCTTATCCGACCTCTGGAACCCTCTCCCACGGTCTGTCCGACTTTCTCCCAACCTTTCTGCTTTCAAGAAATCTCTTAAAAAGCACTTCTTTCGAGAAGCCTTCACTCACTCTGCTTAACTACCAAATGCAACACCACATACAGTACCACATTTCTCACCCGCTTAATTCAATCTTGCCCACTCCCACACCTTGTGTATTACCCCCTTTCCTTTAGAGTGTATGCTCTTTTTTGCATAGGGCCTTCCTCACCTTTTGTACCGGTATTGATTGTGATGTATGTAACCCCATATGTTCTATGTATATAATTCATGTGATTTAGTTGTATAATCACATTTACTTTACAGTGCTACACAATATGTTGGTGCTATATAAATACATGTTATTATTAATAATAATAATATTAATAATGTCTAGATAATCTAGATAAATCAAACTTTCATAAGACTTATGAAATGCATATATTTTGTAACAACAGGTCCTACATTATAGGAATCTTTCAGAGGTGGAATTCAAGGGGCTGTTCAAGGGGCTTTATACCCCACTATTTGACTTGAGCTCACTGAATAGGGTTTTGACTGTTGTTTATATTAAGAATAATTTATGTTTTTTATCGTTTTTTGAGCTCAAACAAATCAAAACTATGTTTATAACTTTCTAGTTCTTTTAATGTAGATAATTGTATTACAAGTGCACAGATAAAATGCCTGCATAATCGTCTTAAAAACATTGCTAAAACATTTGAAATTATTTTATTATCATACTTTTAAATTAAATATTACACACTATCATGAAAATTACTTTGTAATTTGCAAACTTATTGTAAGCATGCATATTCAATATTATTAAATATGTATTTAGCTACAAAAGTAACAGGCAAACCAGAAAAGTATTCATGTCTCTCTTACTATATATTCTTACCCCTATATGTAAACTGAGTAGGATTGTGACATTCAGTACTGCACAGTAGAGATGTCGCGAACTGTTCGCCGGCGAACTTGTTCGCGCGAACATCGGGTGTTCGCGCTCGCCGGAAGTTCGCGAACGTCGCGCGACGTTCGCCATTTTGGGTTCGCCATTGTTGGCGCTTTTTTTTGCCCTCTCACCCCAGACCAGCAGGTACATGGCAGCCAATCAGGAAGCTCTCCCCTGGACCACTCCCCTTCCCTATAAAAACCGAAGCCCTGCAGCGTTTTTTCACTCTGCCTGTGTGTGCTGAAGAGATAGTGTAGGGAGAGAGCTGCTGCCTGTTAGTGATTTCAGGGACAGTTGAAAGTTTGCTGGCTAGTAATCGTTTTGATACTGCTCTGTTATTGGAGGGACAGAAGTCTGCAGGGGTTTGAGGGACATTTAAGCTTAGGTAGCTTTGCTGGCTAGTAATCTACCTTCTACTGCAGTGCTCTGTATGTAGCTGCAGTGGGCAGCTGTCCTGCTTCTGATCTCATCTGCTGACTGCTGCAATAACAGTAGTCCTTGTAAGGACTGCTTTTATTTATTTTTTTGTTGTTTTACTACTACTACTACTACTACTACTATAAGAGCCCAGTGCTATTAGTCTAGCAGTGTTGGGGAGTGGGACTGGTGTGCTAATCTGCTGCTCCTAGTAGTTCAGCAGCACCAACTTTAATTTTTTTTTTTAATATTCATTTTTTTTTATTTTACTTTTTTTTATTTTACTACCGCTGTAGTAGTGTATAAGTTGACCTTTTAGGCATTATTTGCCCTGTAGGCATTATTTGCACAGTGTTTTCTTCAACCCGCCATCTAGCTGTGTGACCTTGTTCACATTCTGTCTAAATATCCATAATATTACCGTCTCCAGAAAAAACACCGGAGTGACTTTTTTCAAGCAGCCATAATATATTTTACGTAATCCGTATCCACCGCTGTAGTAGTGTATACGTTGACCTTGTAGGCATTATTTGCACAGTGTTTTCTTCAACCCGCCACCTAGCTGTGTGACCTTGTTCACATTCTGTCTAAATATCCATAATATTACCGTCTCCAGAAAAAACACCGGAGTGACTTTTTTCAAGCAGCCATAATATATTTTACGTAATCCGTATCCACCGCTGTAGTAGTGTATACGTTGACCTTGTAGGCATTATTTGCACAGTGTTTTCTTCAACCCGCCATCTAGCTGTGTGACCTTGTTCACATTCTGTCTAAATATCCATAATATTACCGTCTCCAGAAAAAACACCGGAGTGACTTTTTTCAAGCAGCCATAATATATTTTACGTAATCCGTATCCACCGCTGTAGTAGTGTATACGTTGACCTTGTAGGCATTATTTGCACAGTGTTTTCTTCAACCCGCCACCTAGCTGTGTGACCTTGTTCACATTCTGTCTAAATATCCATAATATTACCGTCTCCAGAAAAAACACCGGAGTGACTTTTTTCAAGCAGCCATAATATATTTTACGTAATCCGTATCCACCGCTGTAGTAGTGTATACGTTGACCTTGTAGGCATTATTTGCACAGTGTTTTCTTCAACCCGCCATCTAGCTGTGTGACCTTGTTCACATTCTGTCTAAATATCCATAATATTACCGTCTCCAGAAAAAACACCGGAGTGACTTTTTTCAAGCAGCCATAATATATTTTACGTAATCCGTATCCACCGCTGTAGTAGTGTATACGTTGACCTTGTAGGCATTATTTGCACAGTGTTTTCTTCAACCCGCCATCTAGCTGTGTGACCTTGTTCACATTCTGTCTAAATATCCATAATATTACCGTCTCCAGAAAAAACACCGGAGTCACTTTTTTCAAGCAGCATTCATATATTTTACGTAATCCGTATCCACCGCTGTAGTAGTGTATACGTTGGCCTTGTAGGCATTATTTGCACACTGTTTTCTTCAACCCGCCATCGAGCTGTGTGACCTTGTTCCCATTCTGTCTAAATATCCATAATATTACCGTCTCCAGAAAAAACACCGGAGTCACTTTTTTCAAGCAGCATTCATATATTTTACGTAATCCATATCCACCGCTGTAGTAGTGTATACGTTGGCCTTGTAGGCATTATTTGCACACTGTTTTCTTCAACCCGCCATCGAGCTGTGTGACCTTGTTCCCATTCTGTCTAAATATCCATAATATTACCGTCTCCAGAAAAAACACCGGAGTCACTTTTTTCAAGCAGCATTCATATATTTTACGTAATCCGTATCCACCGCTGTAGTAGTGTATACGTTGGCCTTGTAGGCATTATTTGCACAGTGTTTTCTTCAACCCGCCATCGAGCTGTGTGAGCTTGTTCACATTTTGTCTAAATATTGATAATATTATCGTCTCTAGAAAAACCACTTGAGTTACTTTTTTTCAAGCAGCATTCATATATTTTACGTAATCCGTATCCACTGCTGTAGTAGTGTATACGTTGACTTTGTAGGCATTATTTGCACAGTGTTTTCTTCAACCCGCCATCTAGCTGTGTGTATTATCGTTTCCAGAAAAACCAACTGAGTTTTTGTTGTTGTTGTTGTTTTTTTAAAAATAATGCCAGGCAAAGGCAGGCCGCCACGCAGAGGCCGTGCTAGGGGCCGTGCTGCTATGCAATCCTGTGGCCCTAGCAAATTGCCCAGTTTTAAAAAGCCAATGACCCTGAACTCCCAAAATGCTGAAGAGGTAGTTGACTGGCTTACACAGCACACCCCATCCTCTACCGTTTCTAACTTTACCACAACATCCTCCTCATCCTCCACTGCTATGGCCACCCCACGTAACACTTCCTCCACCACCGGTGCCCCTTCTTCACTGGGGTCAGAGGAGTTATTTTCCAATGAGTTTCTTGAACTGAGTAATGCGCAACCATTATTGCCAGAAGAAGATGAAGGAGATGAGGACCTTACACCAGATTTAATTCTGGCAGAGAACACGATAGAGATGGACATAATGAGTGATGAGGAGGAGGTCCCCGCTGCTGCTTCCTTCTGTGATGTGTCAGAAGAAATTGATGCATCTGAGGAGAATGATGATGAGGAGATTGATGTTTTGTGGGTGCCTAGTAGAAGAGAGCAAGAGGAGGGTAGTTCAGATGGAGAGACGGAGAGTCAGAGAGGCAGTAGGAGAATAAGACTTAGAAGAAGCAGGGAGGACAGCCCGCAGGGATCAGCAGGGCAACAACATGTATCGGCACCTGTGTTCAGCCGGCCAACGCACCCGCCATTGCCGCCAATACCGCCAACTCCGCCAACTTCTACTGTTACCGCCAGATCGCACACTTCCAAAAAGTCAGCAGTGTGGGATTTTTTTAATGTGTGTGCCTCTGACAAAAGCATTGTAATTTGCAATGAGTGCAGTCAGAAACTGAGCCTTGGTAAGCCCAACAGCCACATAGGTACAACTTCTATGCGAAGGCACATGAGCGGCAAGCACAAAGCACTTTGGGAGCAACACCTCAAAGGCAACAGGCAAACTAAAAGCCACACTCCTTCTGGTCCAGCATCTTACTGCTCTACCTCTGCTCTCCTTGACCCGTCTGAACCACCCTCCACTCCGCCTTCCACCTTGACCACCTGTTCCCATTCCCAGTCATCTGCCACCAGCCAAGTTTCTGTGAAGGCCATGTTTGAGCGTAAGAAGCCAATGTCTGACTGTCACCCCCTTGCCCGGCGTCTGACAGCTGGCTTGTCTGCACTCTTAGCCCGCCAGCTTTTACCATACCAGCTGGTGGACTCTGAGGCCTTCCGCAAATTTGTAGCAATTGGGACACCGCAGTGGAAGGTACCCAGCCGCAATTTTTTTTCTAAAAAGGGAATACCACACCTGTACCAACATGTGCAGAGCCAAGTTACCGCATCTCTGTCACTTAGTGTTGGGCCAAAGGTCCATATGACTACTGACGCATGGTCCTCCAAGCATGGTCAGGGCAGGTATGTCACCTACACTGCCCACTGGGTGAACTTGGTAATGGCTGGGAAGCAGGGAATGGGTAGCTCAACAACAACAGTGGAGTTGGTGTCACCGCCACGGATTGCACGCGGTTCTGCCACCACCTCTACTCCTCCATCGCTCTCTACCTCGTCTTCTTCTTCTTCTTACTCTGCTGCTGGGTCCTCCTTCTCCTCCTCCACACCTGTGCACCCCCAGCTCCCCCTAGGCTATTCGACGTGCCAGGTACGCCGTTGTCACGCTGTCTTGGGGATGACGTGCCTGGAAAGCAAAAACCATACCGGATCTGTACTCCTGTCATCTCTGCAGTCACAGGCCGATCGGTGGCTGACCCCACACCAACTGCAGATCGGAAAAGTGGTGTGTGACAATGGAAGCAATCTGTTGGCAGCGTTGAGACTAGGCAATTTAACACATGTGCCCTGCATGGCACATGTGTTAAATTTAATAGTCCAACGTTTTGTCTCCAAGTACCCAGGATTCCAGGACGTTCTCACCCAGTCCAGAAAGGTGTCGGCCCATTTCAGACGTTCCTACACAGCCATGGCACGCCTTGCTGACATTCAGCAGCGCTACAACATGCCAGTCAGGCGTTTGATTTCTGACAGCCAGACTCGCTGGAATTCAACGCTCCTTATGTTGGAACGTCTGCTGCAACAACAAAGGGCCGTCAACGAGTACCTTTTTGAACTGGGTGGTAGGACTGGATCTGCACAGCTGGGGATTTTTTTCCCCCGTTACTGGGTGCTTATGCGCGATGCCTGCAGGCTCATGCGACCTTTTGAAGAGGTGACAAATATGGTCAGTCGCACCGAAGGCACCATCAGCGACCTAATACCCTTCGCTTTCTTCCTGGAGCGTGCCGTGCGACGAGTGACAGATGAGGCTGTAGACCAGCGTGACGAGGAGCTGGAAGCGCACGATTTCTGGTCGGAATCACCAGAACGAACCCAGGCACCTGCTGCAACGCAGGGAGAGGTGCCAGAAGTGGAGTCAGAGGAGGAAGGTGGCTTTGTGGAGGAGGAGGAGGAGGACCAACAGGAGCAGGCTTCCCAGGGGGCTAGTGGTGACCTTTTGGGGACCCCTGGTCTTGTACGTGGCTGGGGGGAGGAGACCGTGGATGATGCAGTCCTTGATAATGAGGAAGCGGAGATGGATAGCTCTGCATCCAACCTTGTGAGAATGGGGTCTTTCATGCTGTCATGCCTGTTGAAGGACCCCCGTATCAAGAGGCTTAAGGAGAAGGACCTGTACTGGGTCGCAACGCTACTAGACCCTCGGTACAAGCATAAAGTGTCAGAAATGTTACCAACATACCACAAGTCCGAAAAGATGCGGCATTTACAAACCAGCCTGCAAAACATGTTGTACAATGCTTTTAAGGGTGATGTCACTTCAGGAACTCATCAACATTCCAGGGGCAGAGGTGCCAGTAATCCTGCCACGAGCACACCTGCAAGGACAAAGCCCTTTGGCCAGTCTGTAACGTCAGACATGCAAATGTTTTTCTGTCCAAGGCAGCGCCACAACCCTTCTGGATCCACCCTCAAAGAACGCCTCGACCGGCAGGTAGCGGACTACCTGGCATTAACTGCAGATATCGACACTCTGAGGAGCGATGAACCCCTGGACTACTGGGTGCGCAGGCTTGATCTGTGGCCAGAGCTGTCACAATTTGCCATGAACCTCTTGTCTTGCCCAGCCTCAAGTGTGCTCTCAGAAAGGACCTTCAGTGCAGCAGGAGGGATTGTAACTGAGAAGAGAACTCGCCTAGGTCACAAAAGTGTCGATTACCTGACCTTTATTAAAATGAATGAGGGGTGGATCTCGGAGGGTTACTGCACGCCGGAAGACTTGTTCTGACTTCTATGCAGCTGTCCTTCTCTTCAAGCCTCATGACTCCACACACAGCTGTCCTTTAGCGTCCTCCTCCTCCCTCCGCCACCGTTACAAACTAGGGTGCAAACCCTACTGGTTTAATTTTTTCTGGCCTCTGTGCTTCAGTGGCTGCAACCAAAAAAACTGGGCAAACAATGTCTACAAGGTCAACGTATGGCAAAAAATGACTATTTCAGCATTTATATGGCATATTTTTTCTGGCAACTGTGCTTCAGTGGCTGCATCCAAAAAAATGCATATTTTCTGCATTTATATGGCATAATTTTTCTGGCCTCTGTGCTTCAGTGGCTGCAACCAAAAAATGCATATTTTCTGCATTTATATGGCATAATTTTTCTGGCCTCTGTGCTTCAGTGGCTGCAACCAAAAAAATTTATATTTTCAGCATTTATATGGCATAATTTTTCTGGCAACTGTGCTTCAGTGGCTGCGACCAAAAAAATGACTATTTTCAGCATTTATATGGCATATTTTTTCTGGCCTCTGTGCTTCAGTGGCTGCGGCCAAAAAAACTGGGCAAACAATGCCTACAAGGTCAACGACGTTGACCTTGTAGGCATTGTTTGCCCAGTTTTTTTGGCCGCAGCCACTGAAGCACAGAGGCCAGAAAAAATATGCCATATAAATGCTGAAAATAGTCATTTTTTGCCATACGTTGACTCAACGTATATGGCAAAAAATGACTATTTTCAGCATTTATATGGCATATTTTTTCTGGCAACTGTGCTTCAGTGGCTGCGACCAAAAAAATGCATATTTTCTGCATTTATATGGCATAATTTTTCTGGCCTCTGTGCTTCAGTGGCTGCAACCAAAAAAATTTATATTTTCAGCATTTATATGGCATAATTTTTCTGTCAACTGTGCTTCAGTGGCTGCGACCAAAAAAATGCATGTTTTCTGCATTTATATGGCATAATTTTTCTGGCCTCTGTGCTTCAGTGGCTGCAACCAAAAAAGTTTATATTTTCAGCATTTATATGGCATAATTTTTCTGTCAACTGTGCTTCAGTGGCTGCGACCAAAAAAATGCATATTTTCTGCATTTATATGGCATAATTTTTCTGGCCTCTGTGCTTCAGTGGCTGCAACCAAAAAAATTTATATTTTCAGCATTTATATGGCATAATTTTTCTGGCAACTGTGCTTCAGTGGCTGCGTCCAAAAAAACTGGGCAAACAATGTCTACAAGGTCAACGTATGGCGAAAAATGACTATTTTCAGCATTTATATGGCATATTTTTTCTGGCAACTGTGCTTCAGTGGCTGCGTCCAAAAAAACTGGGCAAACAATGCCTACAAGGTCAACGTATGGCAGTTGTTTAAAGAGAACAGCAGATTACTAGCCAGCAAAGCTACCTAAGCTAAAATGTCCCTCAAATCCCTGCAGACTTCTGTCCCTCCAATACAGAGCAGTATCAAGCAGATTACTAGCCAGCAAACTTACTATCATCTGTCCCTGAAATCACTAACAGCTCTCCCCCTACACTATCTCTTCCAAGCACACACAGGCAGATTTTTCAGATACATTTTTGCCCTTGATCCCCCTCTGGCATGCCACTGTCCAGGTCGTTGCACCCTTTAAACAACTTTAAAATCATTTTTCTGGCCAGAAATGTCTTTTCTAGATGTTAAAGTTCGCCTTCCCATTGAAGTCTATGGGGTTCGCGAACCGTTCGCGAACCGCTCGCGTTTTTGCGCAAGTTCGCGAATATGTTCGCGAACTTTTTTTCCGACGTTCGCTACATCCCTACTGCACAGTAATTTCCTATTTAAAAGTAGGCAATACAGTTCCAAATGCAGTGCAGATCACCATGTATTTTTACTCACAATGTCATATCTTCCCCTGAAAGCAGGTACCCACTAAATAGCATCCATTGCAGCTTGCATACAATGAACCAGCATTGACACACATTACCAGACATTTATTCAAATAGTGTTTGTTTCACTTGCAGATATTGACACAGCCCACTAAACAACTTCCTTGGCTATTCTCAGTTGCTCATGACCCCCTCACCCATCTGTGGCAGTGCTCACTCTTAAGCAATAGCCTCCATCTTGATTGCTGAAGAATTGAGGTGACATTGGACAGGTATATACAGAAGCCTAAACCTTTAATGATGACTCCTTGTGGTATATTTATTAAAGTTACTGGTCCATTGTCAGGTTTATCATATGCAAAAAATAAGTGACTTCCTTTTTCTGCATTTGATCACTCAGGAGACTGACATCTTATCTTTTTCCCATGAATGGACCTATTGCACCCCTTGGGCTCACATGGGGTACAAAGTGTCTCTAGTATACACAGATTGTACCTCTAGCCAATGCTAGAGATGCTTTGTTCCCCATGTATGGGCTTAAGGGGTGCAGTTTTGAGTCTTTACTGCTACAACACTTGAGCCTGTTGCAATTTTAAATGAGCAACCTCTACTTCATCTGCATGCTAGCTTAGAAATACAAATGCTTCCATCAAAAGTTACTAAGAACTTCACACATCAAATATTATTGAAATTACTTTCAACAGAATTTTTTTTTTGAGTCTACGGGGAACATATTTGCCAGGACCTCTGGACTTCTCAAAACAACTCATATGGAAAGAAATGAATATTGTAGAGCTGAAAGCAGTATGTTCCAGTCTTCAAAAATGTGTTCAAAGCAAATTCTGACACATTCACATAGAGGAAGGATGGGATAGGATGCCCTTGAGTCCTTAACAAAATACAATCTACAATAAAGAGCAAAAAGAATGAAAACTGATATATTTCATATTCATTCCAGCTTTCTCTTGGGAAGCAAACAAGCAAGCAACACATAATTGGAAATACCATCAACTGAGATGAACCAGTCGCCCGAGCAAGTAGCAGCTTACTGCTATACTGACAAGACTTTGATGAAGAAGTGCCTGCAGCCATTCATCCAATATGGACATTAAACAAAAAAACAAATATACAGTATATATATATATATATATATATATATATATATATATATACTGCACAATTTAACCAGACATAAGAATAACAAAAGTATCTAGTATCTAGTGCATGGTGGTAGCCATTTTAAATGAGAAACAAAATCCTTGTTAGTATACTGTAAATATTTAGTTGCTACATATAAAATACTTCTGCAACGAGTTGTTAAAAATGTTCAAGCATTTAAGCTGTCTACATACATAAAATGCATACTTTTTTTTTAAAAGTTTTTATTTTCAGGTTTTCAACAGAAGAGAAAAAGAGAAGAAAAAGATAGAGAGAGAAGGGAGAAGAGAAGAAAGCGAAAGCAATGGGAGCAGGGCAAGTTAACATGTCTAGCAATCAGAAACAGCACAGTTCAACAATTTACATTTCTCAGCAGATTAACCGGGTTTTCTCTGTAGGCCAGCCACAAGCCCCATATGTTGGTAAATTTTTCCGGACAGCCACGGGAGAGGTATGTCAGTTTCTGGTTAGACAGAGAGCTGTTAACTAGATTCAGCCAGAACGGTAGAGACGGAGGGGCAGTAGATTTCCAATTAAGTAGAATGGCTTTCTTTGCGAAGTAGAGAAGTTGGAGATAGCAGCTTTTGGAGCAGCGGTCCAGATCTAGGTCCTCAAATATGCCAAGTAGACAAACCAGTGGGGACACAATACGGGGCATGTCTACGGCTTCAGAGGAATAAGACACAATGTCCTTCCAAAATTTCTGAATGGTGGGACAATGCCAAAATACATGCATATATGAACCAACATCACCCCCACATCTAAAGCAAATATCGGACGCATTAGAGAACATTTTACTCAGCCTATAGGGAGTCAGATAGACCCGATTTAGGAACTTCATCTGAATGTACCGATCCCTCACAGGTATAGTTATCTCGGGGATCTGCCTGAGGCTGTCCTCCCACATGTCATCGGTCAGTTCAGGAATATCCCTCTTCCATTTACCCAGGACGGAAATTAGTGGATCAGGGGAGGCCAACCCTAGCAGTGTGTACGAACGGGAGAGAGGTTTGTTTAGGCCCTCTTTACATAAATATTTTTCTATAGCAGTGTCTGACATGTTCAATGGTCTCACAGGGAATTGGGAGCGAAAGGCGTGGGAAAGTTGGTGGTACCTGAAATACATACCCTGGGGCAGGCGAAATTCGACCTTTAGAGCTTGGAATGACTTTAAGTCCCCTTCCCTTACTACATCCTGTAATTGTTTGACACGACATGCAGCCCAATGAGAGACATCCGGAATAGTGAGAAACTGAGGAAGACAACTGTTACCCCAGAGAGGCTTCCACTTGGACCATGTTGTTCGAGACCCATGTGCCAGTTTAAGTGCTTTTTGGTAAGCCGCCAGTACTGTTCGCATGGGGGTCGTGGTAGTGTGTCTTATAGAAGGTCCCCTATAAAGGAGGTGTGCTAGGGCTTCCAATGACCCCACAATGTTAGCTTCTAGGATTGTGGCTGTGTTGTCCCGACAGGGAACCAGCCACCAATGCGAGTATGTCAACTGGCCTGCGAGAAAATATAGCTTAAGGTTGGGAAGGGCTAGTCCTCCTCTAGCAACTGGGGCTTGTAGGGTTTTAAAACTTAATCGGGGGCGATCCCCAGCCCAGACAAGTCTCCTGATAAGCCTATCCACATATTTGAACCACTGGGATCTGGGTGTAATGGGGGAGTTGTGGAGGGCATATAAAAATTTGGGGAGGAAAATCATTTTAAAGAGGTTCACTCTGCCAGGGAGGGTAAGGGGTAATTGCGTCCATACATCAATTTTGTTGGCCAGCGCCTTGGTTATTGGGGACAAGTTGGCCTCCTCAAAACCCTTACAATCTTTCGTTATGGTGATCCCTAAATATTTAAAGGACTGTACCACCCTGAGACGGCCAATGTTAGCAGCAAATTCAGCAGGGAGGGGATCTATAGGGAAAATCACAGACTTCTCTCGGTTGACCTTTAAGCCAGAAAACCTCCCAAAGTCATCAATGAGGTCTAAGGCAGCAGTGAAGGCTCCTCTAGGATTAGCCAAATACAATAACATGTCGTCAGCGTAAAGGGAGACCTTTTCCTCAAGTCTGCCTATTTGCAACCCAGTTACAGTCGGGGAGTCCCTAATCTGTATCGCAAGTGGCTCAATTGCAAGTGCAAAGAGCAGGGGTGAGAGGGGGCAGCCCTGCCTAGTTCCCCGTTCCAGCTGTATGGCGTCAGAGAGGTTGCCATTGACCATTACCCTAGCCTGAGGCTTTAGGTATAAAGCCTTCACCCAGGAGATGTAACGAGGACCTATACCGAAGTGTCGGAGGACTTCCCAAAGATAGGTCCAAGAGACCGTGTCAAATGCTTTCGCAGTATCAAGGGACACGACTTGCCTACTCCCTGCGTTGACATGGGGGGCATCAAGGTTATTAAAAAGGCGCCGGATGTTTATGTCCGTGGCATTGTTCGGCATAAAACCTGTCTGGTCTGGGTGGACTATCCCCCTCACCACTCTCTTAAGCCTATTGGCCAGCACCTTAGCAAAGATCTTAACATCACAGTTTAGGAGCGAGATGGGGCGGTAAGAGTCACAAAGTTCCGGGGACTTGCCTTCTTTATGAATGAGGGTGACATGCGCCATATAGCACGTATCGGGGAGTGGGCATGTCTCAGAGGCGTTGTTCAGGATGGGCTGAAGCTGGGGGGTTAGGATTTGGGCGTGCGCCTTGTACCACTCAGCTGGTAGGCCATCAGGCCCTGGGCACCGGCCGGACGGCATGGCCGCTATGGCTGCCCCTATCTCATCCGCCGTGATGTCAGAATCTAGAAAGAGCCTCATGTCTAGGGGGATTGATGGAAATTCTATTTTCCCCAGATATTCCGAAAGCAGTTGGCCAGGCAGAGGAGGAACGGCAGCATACGTTCCCTGAAAGTACTCCCCAAATCTCATGGTGACTTGGGCCTTATCAGTGAGAAGGACCCCAGATAGATCTCTGACTCCTGCAATCGCTAAGTGGGGGGTGTCATCTTTGGCCAGAATGGCGAGAAGTTTCCCATTTTTGTCTCCCTGGCTGAACCATGCCGCTGAATGGTATAGTTCTTTTTGGGAGTATTTGTCTATGTGTATCAGGTCTACATCTCGTTGTGCAGCTGACATAGCCTGTTTAGCTTCATCACTGGGGTTAGCGGCTAGAGCTTGTTCCGCCTCTCCTAACTTAACTTTAGCAACTGTCAGGTCCGCCTCAACCTCCCTCCTGGCTGCAGAGATCAGTGAGGTGTACTGGCCTCGAGTATGTGCCTTGCAGGCGTCCCAAACTGATTGGTCAGGGGCTGTGTGCGCATTAATCTCCCAATAACTGTGTAGCTGGGCAACATATCTATCTTTTACCCTAGGGTTGGAGATCCACTTTGTGGGGAGTCGCCAGGTGTGGGCATGGGCAGTCCCACCAGTCTCAATAGTCAGCAGTACAGGGGAATGGTCTGAGCATACCCGGGTGCCAAAGTGAATATTCGAAACCATTGCCAGAAGGTCGGACGTGGTCAGAATGAGATCAATTCTAGATAGGGCAGATGTAGCAACTGAGTAGCAGGTATATTGTCGGAGGTGTGAATATTTCCACCTCCACACGTCCACATAGTGCGCGGAATCTAGCCAATTTCCAAACGCCTGGGAGTCATTGACACTTGGCTTTAGCCTATCCAGGCCAGGGTCAGGTACCATATTAAAGTCACCTCCCCAAATAGTAGGATAGGGTCCAAGGGTGGCCACTTTTTGGAGAATATCATTAAGGAGAGTAGTGTCTGCGGGGGGGGGGATATATACAGTCACTAAAATGTACAGCAGGCAATTTAATCTGCATTTAACAATGACATATCTGCCCATCCGATCGGTGATCACCCGTTCCAACACAAAATTAAGGGATTTTCTAATTAAGACCGCCACACCTCTTGAGTAGGTAGAGTATTCCGAGTGATATACAGCCGCTACCCAGTTACGTTTCAAAGCTAGCACTCGCTGACCTATAAGATGTGTTTCTTGAAGCAGGACTATGTCTGCTCCAGATTTCCGAAGCTGGCCCATCACTACAGAGCGTTTTATCCTATTATTTAGCCCCCGGGTATTCCAGGACAACACCGTGAATTTTACAGACATAAGTTACCGTATAAAATAAACCAGCACCGTTGGGGGGTCCCCACCCGGGAGCCGCTACCCAAAGGCCCCGTAGCGTCTTGTAAAGTGTGGCAAGCAGCCATGGGTTTCAGGCCCAGGGCAGGTCGCCCCCACGGTGCGTGCACATCACAGCATTTACCTATAGAGGACCTAAGCATGACAATCATTACCTGCTCCCAGAAGAGAGAAAGAAGAGAGAAAAGAGAAAGCAAAGAAAAATACATACATATCACCCACATTAACCCCCCTCCCCGCATCCCCCCCCCCAACTTGGGGATACCTGTATCCCATAACGGAAGAAAATTCTAACTCAGAACGTGGTCAAAGCAGTTCCAGTCTCTAGTCCTTCGTCGAACAAGGGCGTTGTAAATAGAGAAAAAGCCTCTAGGTGCTCTCATTATGACGGGCTCCATAGAAGCCGGGGTAAAGCAGAGTGACAGGCCGCAACGGCTTTATCGTGTGCTGGAAAGGGGAGGTAATAAACTAGGAGGCCTCCGGAACTCACAGCAGGCCGTCCAACTGGGATAGTATCCCATCCAGAAAGCAGGAGAATGGCTTAGCCCAGGGACCCGGGGCCCTTTTAGGTAGAGCCTGCGGCGTGGATGCAGCAAGAGTTCAGAGCCTCCAGAGCGTGATAGCAGCACAGCATCTAAGGTGTTACTCATCCATGGACCAAATACTGCCAGTAGGGCAGAAGGGGCTGGCCGCACCAGGAGCCGCTGCTAGCGACAGCGTCGCAACTCCGTGCAGTGAAAATGGGGCCCGCAGGATACCACCGTGAGAGAGGGAAACCCTATGCATATCCGGATGAAAAGTAGGGGTAGAAAGACATGGGTAGCAGTGAGGCTTACGCAGCCATGTCGCAGTGAAACGGGTACTCACGGATCTCTAGGCGGGCGGTTCCCACCGGGTCTGGCTTCCAGCCACTCATGGGCACCCGCTGGGTGGTCAAAGAACAGGGATCTGTCACCCTCCATCACTTTCAGCTTGGCCGGGAACAGCATTGCGTATTTGAGGCCCAGATCCCTCAGCTTCCTCTTGACTTCAATAAAGGAGCCTCTTTTCTTCTGCACTGCGGCGGAGAAGTCAGGGTACAACGATATACGGGCCCCCGAGTAATGGAGGGATTCCCTGTTCCGAGCCTCCCTTAGGGCTGCGTCCCGGTCCCTGTAATTCAGCAGCTTGATCAGGAAAGGGCGTGGTGGCGCACCGGGTGGGCCAGGCCTAGTAGGGACACGGTGCGCCCTTTCCACCACAAAGTGTGCCGAGAAGGTAGCCGGGCCTAGGAGATCCCTGAGCCAGGCCTCCGCAAATTGTTCAGGGGTGGACCCTACGCTCCGCTCCGGCAGACCCACCACTCTAACGTTAGACCTGCGCAGCCTGTTCATAAAATGCATACTTAGTGGGCAAATGTCATTCTACAAGACTACAGTTGCTAAAATAAGACTTGTGAATGTCATATTCTGCTCAAGAGGATAGTATAATATTCTGCCTCACTACACACTTTCGCCACATGGAGAACCATCTTAGATTTGAGTGACAGCCAATACTCACTTGAGATGTAGGTGAAGGGAAAAGGTCATAAAACATACTCATGCATTAAGAAGTAATGGCAAATGGTTGGAAATAACTTCTGGTTAAATTGAATTAGATTCTGAGAATGGAGAGAAATTGTACCAACGATTGGCAATACAATAAGGGCCTCATGCACAATAGTAATTTGTCCAGTCCAGTGGAAGTAGACTACTACTATCCAAAACCCACATTGCAGTTAAATCCATGTTCTTACTAAGATTTATGATTTGGGTCTACTTGCTGACCAAAGCTTTATATGCTGCATCGTAAGTTTAACAGTCAGCAGAAAAAGGGTAATTTATCATGACCCCAGACACAAGTGCTAGATCACCAAAGGTCACAAAAATCCTGCCCCTAATTCTTTATTAAGAAGCACTTTCAGTCCAATAAGTCATCATAACATTACCCAGTAGGGCATTCCACATTCTCACTGCCATTACTTTGGAGAACAACCTGATGCTTCAAATTAAAGTTCTGTTTCATTAATCTGAAGTGGTGTCATCTGGTGCAATGCCCTACTATCTGTCTATAGTGTAGTTCAATCATGTCTCCAAATAAAACAACCCTAATATTTTCAGTCTACCCTTATAGTTTAAAACTTTTGGATGCACCTTTCTGTGCTCTCTCCAGCTTATTACTCAAGCTGCCTCTTTCAAATACTGCCTCTTTCAAATAACTGCCTCTTTCAAATACCAGCATAATTGCTTATACATTCCAGTATTTTCACAAAACTCTAAAAGTGAATATGGCTAAAAATGACATATTTTATGTACTGAACATAATGCTGATTCTATAGGGCTGGTTATTAAATTCTAATTGTCCTAGTTTCTGAGCTGTCAAGTACCAGTATTCTGAATTATTTACTAATTAGCCTTTTATTGTGACATTATGTCTTAAATATATTCACTATATATTCACTATATTCAGTGTCTGCTCTAAGCTCAGCAACAGACAGCAGCACAGAGCGTGTGCAGTAAATCAACAGAAAAGAAGATGGGGGGGCTACTGGGTCATCTTCAGCTAAAGAGCTGGGGTGACTTGGATCAGAAGCCCAAAACATAATGTACAACATTTCTGTCCTACTTTTTTAAGCTAAGCATTAGTTCTCCTTTAAAAGTGTAAATAATGGATCTGAAATGCATGCATGTGCATAAAGCAGGGGTATATTATTTATTTTCTTCTGCAAGCAAATGAAACAAATGTTTGCAAAGTGTCTGATATGCAGATAGTAAAGAGGACAACAAAAATGCAGGTAATTATTTAGTATAACATGAATAAAGATGATTTATTAAATTTATGTATAAGTGCCAACTTATTCCACAGTGCTTCACATAAGGATATCTAATAATTGACAAATTAATTGATATATTAGGCAATTAGGGCCCTAGCCACTAGGGATGTAGCGAACTGTTCTGCTGCGAACTAGTTCACGCGAACTTCGACCGTTCGCGTCCGCCGAATGTTCGCGAACGTTTGGGAACGTTCGCATTTTGAGTTCGCGTTCGATTCGAATACAAGTCGTTCGACCATTCGACCATTCGAATTCCTTCGACCGCTAAAATCGAACGATTTCCATTCGTTCGAACGATTGTAAGCATTCGATTCAATGAAAATCCTTTGATCGAATGATTAAAATCCTTCGATCGTTCGAATCGAACGATTTTAGCGGGTGTTCGAAGTTCGCGAACTGTCCGCGAACGTTCGCATTTTTTGCCGGTGTTCGCGAACGGCGTTCGCGAACACCAAATCGGCAGTTCGCTACATCCCTACTAGCCACAAGCTCTTACACTCTATGGGGGAATCTGAGGTAAAACTATACAAATATATAACTGTCAGGGCAGCATATGTTCAAGAAATATGTAGCACTACAACAGCCTATATACATAAATGATTATGGGTGGTTTGAGTGGGTCTTATAGAATAAATTGCAAAAAATATTCTTAAACCTGTGCATATGTTTCTATAGGGACCCATGGGGTTAATGTGCCCCTTTGGCTTTAAATCCCTACACTTCCTGATCTCCCTAGTTGCTGTTCAGATGCCCATGTAACTAGTTGCAATTTGCATAGTTGTATTATTAGCCAAGAGGTGTTGTGACCACTTCTTGTCACACTTTGGTATAGTGAGGAAGAAGGGTGGATCTTCCTCTTTGGCTTCTGGTTGCTGATCCAGCTGGATGTGTCCAGGGAGCCTGGGTACACCAAGGCCCAGTAAAGCCTGTTTGCCCTAGAGAGACCTGAACCTCTAGTGTGGAAGTTGGGGAGCAGGGATCCCATGAATGAGGCTAGCGAGTGGTAGGAATATAATTGTTACAGTACTCTCTAGGAGAGTTAGACAGTGAGGGAAGAAAGAAAGAGCAGCTTTGTTCTCCATCAGGCCCAGGCTGTAAGACTTGCCTACAGTGAAGGGACCACAGTGGATAGGGTGTCAGGCTTTAGGTTCTCCTTCCTGACCACTCCACTGGGTGAGTTCCAGACCACGTGTGAGGAATTTCTGCCTAGAAGGAAGTTTTACTGCCTTGACTACATCCTCAGGGAATGCACCTGCATCTATCTCTGATATACTGTCTGAGCTATGTGCCTGTATATACTGCAAATGCCTCTTTACTGATGTAAGTACCCTGTGGATCATTTGTCTCTGACAAATACTGCTAGAACCTCATGGTGCCCATTTCTTTTTTGGTTAAAGCACAGTAGCCTGGGGGAATTGTAGTTGCACTATACTGCACCTTCATTTCTTCCACTTTGCAAAGGCCTTGCCTTAAGTGTTAGAGTCCAGTGTAACCCATGCTCTAGTTTACTAGCTGGTGATTAACCCTGTTGGCCTGTATAGCCTAAAAACATGTTACATTTCCATAACACCAAGCAGCCACTCAGTTTCGCAAATGGTGTGGTATGCAAGATACTAGGGCTGCTTTTAAGGAATTAAACTTTCAAAAAACAAAGTGTATGTAGCAGTGGAAAGTAAACTGTGAACAAAAGAAATTAGCTTTGTTAGTGTTGGGGGGATATATGTTGTGCACAATCATTGGTTATTAGTAGAATTGTTGGGGCAGTGTTGTCAAACTGTCCTCTGTCTCCTTAACTGAAGTGTGAGATCCAACAAAGATTTAGCAATTCCATCAAGGTGAGACTGTGCTTCGATACAGTCCTATAAAGCTCACCTTTTGCTGCTACCTTCTATTGACCAATTACTTGGAGATGAATGGAAGTCGGGTGGGTTAACTAGATAAATATAAAGGAATGTATCATATGCAGGATATAGATAAGATAACTAACTAAGTGGAGCAGCTAACTCAAGAACATACCAATCATGGGTAAGATGAACACAAGTAAGGAATGGGCTGGTAGTACAGATCTCCAGATAAGAAACCACATACCTGTAGAACGAGAATGGTCTGGGATACTGGTGAAAGGGGAGGATAGAGGAGAAATGTGACTAAAATGGAGCTGAATAAATACAATAAAACTGGCATTATGGTGTAATGCAATGTAACATGGGCTTTGAGTGTTTAGCATTTTGTTGTGAAATGTTTCAGTGACAACATAGACCTATGGGACCTGTTATCCAGAATGCTTAGGACCCAATTTTTTCCTTAAAAGTGTGCTTTCTGTAGCTTGCACCATCATGCCTTAACTCTAAGAAATAAAAATTTAGGGGGTTATTTATCAAAATCCGAAAATTTCTCAGTTTCTCAATTTTCTGAAAACTACTCCGACCAAATCTGCACAGATTTATTCTCTTTATTTATCAATACATTTTCCCAAAAATTGTGTTTTCCCCTCCAATGAAAAAAAAAGTAAAAATAACCCACTAAAACATTAAATAAACCCAAAAGGCTGTTTTTGCCTCCAGTGAGGATTATTATCTTTTAAATATCAAGTACAGGGTACATTTTATAAACAGAGAGAAAAAGCAATTACTTTTAAAAATGTGAATTATTATATTAAAATGGAGTCTGTGCGATATGGCCTTCCAATAATTTGGAGCTTTCTGGATAACGGGTTTCAAGATAACAGATATAATAACAGATATATATATATATAATACTGCAATATTTTTCCCCCCAAA
This sequence comes from Xenopus laevis, assembly GCF_017654675.1. Classification (NCBI taxonomy): domain Eukaryota; kingdom Metazoa; phylum Chordata; class Amphibia; order Anura; family Pipidae; genus Xenopus; species Xenopus laevis. Next base: position 80,473,359 of record NC_054380.1, read on the forward strand.
AAACTTAATTTAACAGTTGTTCCATTAAGCCTTTAGAATGTAAACTCCCTTGTGCAGGGTCTGATAATTACATTGTACTCTGTAACATTTGATTGTTAGTTCATTTGTTGTAATATTATTGGAAAGCGACGAATATACTTGCTGGTGCTGTATAAATAAGCGATGATATAAACATACTGTATAATGTGTAAAAATGTGTATTAAAGGAATGTTTCTTTTTATCTTTATCTAATGGCAAGTACCTAACAAAACCAGCTGTCAGACACAGGCACATTTATATTTCTGTCAGATCACAAAATGGAAATTTGCAAAGAGTGCTGGCATTAATGCGACAGGTTAAATCATGTTATCCAATTTAGATAAGAAAAAGAATATTCAGTAGATAGCAAGATGATAAACAAGCATTTCCAGCAGAATTGACTACGTTTATCTAGTGTTTCATTTTTGTACTGATGTCAAAGATGTCATTATTTGATATTTAATCCATGCAAAGGAATGTCAGATTATTCTTTTCTGAAACCAAATGTTGCACAAAACAGAACCCAATTACCCAATATATGGTAAACAACTACAAATAATTGTTTTACACAAAGCCCATGATTGAAACATTTAAAAATCAGAGAAAAACAAAGAAATCCTGTCCCATGAAAACATCAAGTTCCATCCAGGTTAATAAAAAGAGAAATTGTTTTTCAGTATTTCAATGCTCTGTAAATGCCATACTTTTTCAAATATAACAATATGTCACTAGGCCACTTAAAGTTTGATATCAGAAAAGAACCTTGGGTTCACACCATATTCTTAGTTTTTACTTTTTAAAGTGCAGCTTCATCAGATGTAGTCTGGGCCATTCATCGCCTGTCTCTTTTATATAATATGGCCTTTTAAAGGTGATCCAAGCCATTTATCATTATAGTTAAGTGGTTAAACTTGATGCTTCTTGTGCTGATGATTAAAGTTTAACATTAATTCATTATTGTTTTTCATTAGTTTTAGCCAATTTATATTTGGGGCAAATTTCATGTTTTACTTTCACTGATGAAGATTTTGAACTAAGAACAAAAGCTTGCTTTGTTTTTAAAATACTGTATCTGGTGAAAGCTTGGAACTATGACTAAAAGATTGTTTTATTTTCCATTTCTATGTCAACATTGGAATTTCTAACCAAATAAAGGCTTTTACACCAGTTTGGTTAGAACTGGGCTATTTTTTTGGTCAGGGTATTCTTTAGTTCATGGACATATGTTTCTATATTTGAGGTGGTATGTGAAAACATATGGGTAATGAGCAAGCTACAGTTTACATTGATATTAGAATAAAATAATAGACTTAGGGCTATTAATCAAAATTCTAATTTGTGGCATTTAAGAGGTCTTTTTTGCTTCTTTGAACAAACTAACAATTTAAAAAACAACTTGAATGTTTGTTTGTTTATTTATTAAATAACCAGAATATAAAAAAACTTGAATGAGTTTACAATCTCAAAAAAAAATATTGAAATAAGTAGTTCACATTTTTTCTAAGACAGCTCCCTTTGATTTCATGACCTTGCAAGTTTTTAGATGCCAAAGTTTTACATTAAAGTTTTTCATGTTTTTATTTGCTCAGTATAAGTGAGGCCAATGCAATTAGTTCGCACAAGAACAAACTTATAATGTGGAAAGTGCAGTACCCAGTGCTCCCCTCACTTGTATACAGAACTGCAGGAAATCTGGAAATCTGTATTTGGCTTTTTATGGGGTTTTTTTGGGGTTCTTTTTTACCCTTGGTGGTGGTTATTTTTAGTACGTAAAAATGAGTAATACAAAGTAGCAATAACAACAGTAGCCTTACAGAGCACTTGTTCTTAGATGTGGTCAGTGACCCATGTTTTAAAGCTAGAAAGAAGGCAAATTATATAAAAACTATAATAAATAAATAAATAATGACAACCATTTGCAAAGTTGCTAAGAATTGGTCATTCTATAACATACTAAAAATTAACTTGAAGTGAACCATCCCTTTACCTACTGGTTAATAATTTTTTTTATACCTGACGTCAAATAATCATTATTAAAAAATGCCTAAATTTACATAGTTAGAAGAAGAAATGTTTTGTCTTTTCAATCCATCTTTTAAGACAGTGTTGTCCAACTATTATGGTACTGAGGGCCGGAATTTTTCTGGTCTACATGGTGGAGGGTCGATAATGGAAGGCAGTGTTAGCCACTCCCTGTTTTAAACCACACCCACTTTAAACCACACCCATGTTACCACAAGACCATGTCTACATTAATAGCACACCAAAAAACCAAATTATTGGTGCTCACTGCAGGGATGTCACTCATATGTGAAAAAAGTTAAGTTATATAAAATAGATACGGACACCAAAATGAAACAATTTTTACATCTATATTATATATATATATATATATATATATATATATATATATATATATATATATATATATATAATAATAATTATGTATTGGCTTTGTTTGCTACTCATAATTTTTCCATAAAGTATTTGCGCAAAGTTTTTACATTACCCATCTGACTCCCTGTGCTCGTCTATGCAGGAACTGCCATATTTGTGAAGCAGAAGTCCTTTAGTATTAGAAAATTAGAAACAGGCTGAGATGGGACAGTCAGGTTGGCAAAACAGTCAGGTTGGCAAAACAGTCAGGTTTAGGAACTTCAACTAACAATTATTTTAAAAAAAAACCAGACCTCTCAGCAAAAAACGATCAACATGACCTATAGGTAACTTTTAATGTACTTTTATATTTTAAAAAGTAGTTTTTTAGCATCCATGTCACTTTAAGACATACCCTTAAATCCATATGCTTCCTCCTCCCCTGTGGATAACACAGCACCCCCAGCATATGATTAAACAACTTAGGGGCCCCTAACAATAATTTTCAAATGCTAACAAACCCCCAGGACAAATACCAGGCTTATGTTCCACAAGCAGAGCAGGGCACACACAGGCAGAGTATGGCACACACAGGAAGCATAGGGAAGGCAGTGTATGGCACACCCAAGGATAATAGGGCAGGCAGAGTATGGCACACCAGGGAGCATGGGGCAGACAGAGTATGGCACATACAGGGAGAATAGAGCAGGCACAGTATGGCACACACAGGGAGCATAGGGAGGCAGAACAGAGCAGGAGACAGGGAAACCTATCAGGGCCACTCTAAGATATACTACATACAGTGACACAGTGCTGGTGACCCATTAGCATTTTGACTAAGGTGTGAACAATGTGGTCAGTTTCAGTCTGGGTCTCAAGTGTGAACAGTTCATTTAGGATGTGAACAATTGAGGTGTCACAAGTGTGAACAACGCAGGGAGGATTACATGCATGAACAATACACGGGATTAAAGTGTAAATTTGAGGTTTAAACAATGCAGGGGCCACTTAATCTCTGTACTGATACCTTTTAAAATGTACACATGGTAAACAGACACAGAAGGCAGAGTGTAGGGCCACACAAGGGACAACCCTGTTTTAAGACTATTCCATAAACCCTGTAAAAGCGGATCTATATAACGTGATTAATTTATGGACATTTCTGCTCACATACTACCAGTACTAAATATAGTTGATGCAGCTTCCTGGTTCAATACACAACAACAAATAACTCTTACTGGTCATTAACAAAATAACATTGTAAACACTTTACACTCTCACGCCTATAAATATTCACTGCTTGTAACATAAAATATGGACAACACCTGACACATGAATAAACAGGTTAAATCAGTTACTGTACTTTGGATATAGAGTTATAGAGAACAGTATAAAAAAAATAGTAAGGAAAAGACAATTATATGCATGAAAAGGTATTTGTAAATATGGTTTGTATTGTTCTGTGAAACTATGATGTGCTTCAATACTAAATGGTTGGTCAACTGATATTAATAGCAGATTTCTCAAAATCTTAAGAAGTTTAGCTATACACTGAATATAATTCATATGATCTTTATATACATTGAATAATAATGTGTCACTATCATTTATTTTAATGTGCAAACAATTATTTCATTTGTAGGGAGATACAGTTTTATACTTACATTGTTCAAATGAGCAAGTTCAATGTCTACCAATGAATCTGTACTTTTTGGCTCTGGATGTATAGTAACCACAATGATCTTCGAATTCACAACAGTAAAATTTCTGGAGAAAAAAAAGAGGAATTTTTACCATGTTAGCCAGTAGTTGTTATGGAACACGGAACTGGATTTATATACAGGTATGGGACTGGTTACCCATAATGCTTGGGACCTAGGATTTTCTGAATAATGGATCGTTCTGTAATTTGGATCTTCATGTCCTAAGTCTACTAGAAAATCCTGTAAACATTAAATTAACCCAATAGGATGATTTTGCCTCCAATAAGGATTATTTCTATTTTAGTTTTTTTTTTGTGCTGGTGAAGAAAATGGAAATATTTAAAATTTGGATTATTTGCATAAAATGGAGTCTATGGGAGAAAGCCTTTCCATAATTCAGAGCTTTTTGGATAATGGGTTACGGGAAAACGGCTCCTATCCTACATATGGAATGAATAAACAAAACTGTGTATAAATTTAAACTAGTGTAATTTTCTGTACATATAAATATGTGTGTGTGTGTGTGTGTGTGTTTGTGTGTGTGTGTGTATAAAATATAAATTATACATTAGATATTAACATTGATGTGGTAAAACTACTTTCATACAATCATAATATGATAGATTGTCTTTATCCAAGTTGTAACTGTTGTACAGTGCATTGTTGCTGGTTGGCTTGTGATGAAACTGCACTATGCCTTTTGTTTGAATTTATCTTACTTATCTGTTTTTCACTTGATTCTAGCTCTATGGTGATTCAAAGCAATTTTTGAAGGAGGATAAGATGCAAATTAACAACGAGTTAGAGGCTCCTTTCTACAGAGATCTTTATCTCTGATTCCAAGGGATTTTAATCCACCTTGACTGAAGCTCAATCTATAATCTACTAAATTAGTCAATAAATTATATCTCATATATCTCTATATTTTCTGGTTTCAGTGGAAATGGAAAAATGCAAATGTCTTTGTTTTCCCTTTTGTTGCCATCATATCAACCAATTGCATGGGATACCATCTCCTGTCTATCTAAGGAGCTGTTCAGGCACCATGTTTGCAAGAAATTAGCAACATGGAAGCTTTTTCCCTACGAAGAACAGTTGGAAGGGAGCCTTAACTGCACTGTAAGTTTTATCTTGCAAAATGTAAAAAAAAAAAATTCATCACTAATCACGGGGCTAAATCAAAAGATAGAAATTGAAATCCTAAACCAACTGTCAATTAGTGATGAGAAAATTCACCATACGCATTGAAGTCAATGGGTGCTTTTTAACTCTGACTTTTTCCCGCTGCAACTTGAATTTTCAACATAAAAAATACATTGGAGTCTATAAGCTTTTTGTGGTGATTTTTTGGCAGTTTCATGAAAATACTTGTGGATGGCAAAATGTGGAATTTTTCTGTGAATGTGGAATTTTTCTGTGAATGTGGGCTTTTTCTGTGAATTCCTGCTGAAAATTTTAATTATCAGCATATGTATGATGTACGCACTTTTATATTTTATAGACAAATGAAAGAGTCAATATACAGTAATTGAGCACTTTTGATTGGTATGTGTATATATATATATATATATATATATATATATATATATATATATATATATATAATTTGTACATTTATTCTTAAAAATGAATAAAAATACTAATACTAGTATAGTATTAAGGGTCGAATTGAAAATTTGAATTTTAGAATTTTTTTATGGTCAAATCTCTCAAATTCAACTAGGGAATCATCCAAACACAATTCGACTTTGTAAAAAAAATTGAATTAAATTTTTTGAGATGTATCATACTCTGGCCCTTTAAGAATTCGAATTTGACTAATTGCAACCTAAAACCTGCTGAATTACTGTATGAGTCAATGGAAGAGGTCCAGAGATCAATTTGGAGATGTTCAGAGAAAAAACTCGAAACAAGATTTGTATAATTCAATTTGAGTTTTCGAGTCGGTAAAATTTGATAGATAGAAATTTGATTTTTATAATAAATCTCCCCCGATCGAATTTTCGAATTCAATATAATTTAAGGGAGTTTAAAAAAAAAACTCACATGAATTCGAAATTCGACCCTTGGTATATGTGCCACCCCCTTGTATTTTTATGGATTAATATGGTAGCACCCACTCACTTGTGGAAACTGCATCTTTACTAAGAAAGAACATTCTTCTAATAATTTGTAATGCCAAATGGAATAGTAACACTATATACGGAGTATGCAGTATAGCAGTACGTGTCATAACAATGCACCAGGGTATGCAATTCAGCGTAGATTGCTAGTGACTAAATTACATTAACATATTGAATTCAGATGTAGAGTTAATAACAAAGTATGTGGATAAAACCCAATAAAGGTGAAAAACGTTGTATTTGAAAGAGAGTTCAGTTTTTTTTTTTTAAAGATTAATTTTTATTGAATTTTACAACTTAAAGAAGAGAGAGGGAAGAGAAGCTAGATAGAAAAGGAAAGGAGGGGGAAGGGGGGGAAGTATGACTGGAAGTTGATGTTCATTGGTTAGTTGATGTGGCTGGCGACTCGAGCCAAGGTTTCCATATACTGTCAAATTTCTTTGGGCATCCTCGGGCTAAATAAGTGAGTTTGTACAGTTCCAATTGTGAATTGATTAGTCCAATCCACCTACTCAATGTCGGTGGCATTGGGCCCATCCAGTGCAGGGTAACCACTTTTTTTGCGTAGAAAAGGAGCAGCCTCATCAGACATCTAGTATTTACTCTGGGTATCACGGAGTCCAGGAGACCCAGAAGACAGGTAGCAGGGCTAAGTATTTGGGGAAGTTCCAGTTCAGCAGCCATAAAGCTCACAATTGCCCTCCAATATCTGAGTATCACTGGACAATCCCATATTAAATGCATAAAATTGGCAACAGAAGCACCACATCTTGGACAGCCGCGTGAAGCCACTCTCCCCATATTATACAGTTTCTGTGGAGTGAGGTATGTTTGGTGAATAATCCTGAATTGTATAAGTTTATCTCTAACACTCACCAAAGGAATATAAAGATTGTCTATGATTTCCTCCCAATCATCCGGGTCCACAATAACCCCGCTACTCTCCCACTTATATTTCACTCTGGGTCGGGGATCATATCTATTGGAAATTAAGTGTTTGTAGGTATTGGAGAGGAGTTTTGTCTTAGTGGGCTGAGATACTAATTCTTCTAATCCCGTGTACTGTAGTTGAAGAGGAGGAGTTGGAAATTGTGTTGAGCAGAGATGGCTGATTTGGTTGTATCTGAATTCGGATAAATCAGGTAGAGAGAGAGTCTTGCGAAATGTAGTCAGTGTGTGGAAACTCCCATCAGTGTATACTTGGGACAACCTCTTTAGCCCTAACTTAGTCCAAGTTCCCACTTCCAAGAATGCAGCTAAGTGTGAGTAATTACTGTTGCCCCATAAAGGTGCATCTGGAGATAGGGTGGTGTTAGCCTTAGTGAGCTGCACCATTGCGTCCCAGGCTCTCTTAGTGGCATCCATAACAGGTAGTAAAGGGCCAACATCTTTTTGAGTTCTATATAAAGCATTATGCAGGCTTTCCACAGAAGTGAGAAATAGTGCCTCTATTATGGATGCTGGGTTGTCTGCGTCAAACACTTTCCAACTGGCTGCATGGGAAGCCTGGGAGGCAAGGTAGTAAAGCTCATAATTGGGAGAGGTCAATCCCAGCTGGTCTTGCGGGGCATTGAGAGTGACTCTGGACAAAGTGGGTGTTTTATTTCCCCAAATGAATCCAGATTGCGTGCGGTCTATGTCATGTAGGACTTTCTTAGGTATGTGGCAGGGGGTATTACTTAGTATATACAAAAATTTAGGAAGATAAACCATTTTACAAATGTTTATTCTGCCTATTAGCGTGAGAGGAAGCTTAGCCCAGTGTGCAAGTGTGTCCTTAAATTTGCGATGTAAGGTGTATAAATTATGCTGTAAAAACAGCGTCGGGTCTTTGTGTATCGTTATCCCTAGGTACTTTTATATTATCTGTCACTTTAAGACTGCAGTCCGAGTCCAACTCTGTCGGGAGTTGTCCGTCAAGGGGAAAGATTATGGACTTATCCCAATTAATTTGGAGGCCCGAGAACCTGCCAAATCTCTTAACAATACCGAGAACAGTGGTGAGTGAATCGTGTGGGTCTGCCAAATATAGCAGCGTATCGTCCGCATATAAGGAGATCTTCTCCTCAATTGTTTTGTATAGGAGTCCCTTTACTCTTGGGGAATTCCTAATAGCTATGGCCATGGGTTCAATAGCCAACGCGAAAATCAGCGGGGAGAGGGGGCACCCTTGGCGAGTACCTCTTGTAAGGTGAAATGGTGATGAAGCAATGCCGTTAACCCTGATGGATGCCCTTGGTTCGCTATACATCAGCTTAAGCCACTTTGTGAAAGAAGGACCAAACCCCATTCTAATCATTACCTCCCACAGATATGGCCATTCCACTGAGTCAAATGCCTTAGCTGTGTCTAATGAAACCACTAGCCTGGAGCCCAGATTTTCATGTTCGAGTTGTAAATTAAGGAATAACCGTCTCAGGTTGAAACTCGTAGATTTAGAAGGCATGAAACCAGTCTGATCTGGTTCCACTACAGTAGACACGACCTTGACTAGACGCCTAGCTAAGATTTTAGCAAGAATTTTAATTTCCATGTTGAGCAATGAGATTGGTCTATAAGAGGAACACAGTGTGGGGTCTTTCCCTGGTTTGGGGATGACCACAATCGTTGCATCCGAGAATGTTTTAGAGAGTTCAGTTTTAATCAATATTATTGAATTCATTTATCTGGCCACTGGGATTTCAGGTGAATCCATGCAATATCATTGTACTGAGGCCCCCTACTGCCTTTCTCTGCACTGCGAATAACCATTCTGTACATCAATAACAAACACATTCATTTCTTCTGTACAAAACTGAAAACAGTGTTCTGTCTGTAATATATTCTTGTTAGGAAAAGATGGAAAATCTCTATTGAGGTCATTTAGATGATTAAAAGCAGTAGAAAACCCCAAGTCCCAAACATTCTGTATAATATATCCCACACCTGTATATGTGTATAAATGAGCCATGATAACCTGAGTGGATAGCTAGAATTTCAACAAAACAGCTTTATAATGAAAAATACTTTTTTTACATAAATTCTTTCTATAAAGATAACAGTCTAGGGATGAGCCTTGTTTCACCGCAATTTATTACCATAGACTTGTATGGCATCGGGCGTCAAAAAAAATGTGATGCGCGTTAAAACATTTCCAACCAAAAAAAACAAAAAACTGCACTTTATCTACACCATTGATAGTCTTTAGGAATAAGTCCAGCATAGCCTAAGAAAATGTCCATAGACCTATAGTATCAACACACAGCTACAATTTGGCAAAAGTTTGTCCACTTACTAAAATGCAATCATAGTTAAAAAGAGATAAATATACACAATTAAAGTTCACTAGCCAGAATGCTTTTAAATAAATTGTATGCTCCATTCACTTAAAATGCAAATAAGTATACTTTTGGTTTAAAGTTGGGAGGCACATTTATTAAGGGTTTGAATTTCAAATTCAGTTTTTTAAACCTCTACTAAATTAAATTGACCTCAATTGGGAGTTTACAGTATTTAATAATAAAATCAAATATGTAAAACACGGAAGAATTTTACTGACCCAAAAACTCGAATCAAATTCACTGGACCTCTCCCATTGACTCACACTTGAATTCGGCAGGTTTTAGGTACCAAATAATAGAATTAGAATTATTAAAGGTACAGAGTATGATATATCTCGAAAATCTAATTTTTTTTTAAAACTCAAAACATTAGGATAATTCCGTAGTCAAATTTGAGTTTTGACCATACAAAAAAAAATCGAAAATCCGAATTTGAATTTTCAATTAGAAACTTAATAAATCTGCCCCTTAGAGTGCAATTCATTTCAAACTTTTTTATTTAACAGATGACCTGCACCTGGGTGTGAGAAGCTGTACTTATTATTGTATAGTTGTATTTATATAGAGGGGCTGATCAAACCATGAGACAAAATAAACAATTTAAAGTTGCTAATGTATTTACATTTGTTTCCATTTAAAGGTGAACTCAAGCTGAATTAAAGAAGGCCAGAAATATTGTACATTATGTTTTGGGCTTCTGTACCAGGCCAAGGCAGTGATGGGTGAATGGGCAAATTTCTCCCGTTTCGCTGAAAAATTTGTGAATTTCCCGCGATATTGCGACGCATGTTAATTTTGACACTGGCGTTAAAGTCAATGGCCGTCCAAATAGTGTTGAAGCGTGCCGGTTTTGATGCGATCAACTTTCTGACGCGGGCAAATTTTCGAGGGAGTTTAGCGAATTTATTCGCGGGTGGTGAAACATGTAAATTCGTCGTGAATACGCTCCTGGCAAATTTATTCACCCATCACTAGCCCAAGGCAACCACAGCCCTTTAGCAGGAAAGATCTGTGCCTCCAAAGATGCTCCAGTAGCTCCCCATGCTCTTTTCTGCTGATTCACTGCACATGCTCTTACTGAGCTTAGGGACCTACTCACAATATAAAGTACACATAGAATATAAATGTCACAATATAAGGTTGATTGGCAATTAATACAGATAAGGTTAATTGGTAATTAATATACTGTAGATAATTACTACATGGCAGCACAAAAACCAGTGCAATTAGCATCAGAATTTAATAAACAGCCCTGCAGCATCAGCCTTTATTACAGGCCAACCTCATTTTCTGCTTGATAATTTGCGATGACCCTAAGTGTAGCTTTTTAACAGCTGTTCAGAACCCACTGAGCATGTGAGTGCCACAGACACTTTCCAAGATGGTGACCCCCTTTGGCAAGTTTGATGTCCTGGATTATTGCTGCTATTGAGAAGTTGAAAATTAAGACTGGTGCAATCAGTTCAGTATATACAATATGGCATTTTTAGCTATATTAATTTTTAGGGTTTACTTCTTCTTTAAGAACACCAACTAAATTACTATATGAACTATACATAATATCATATTCCAAGTACCTGTGAATACATCACTCAAGTATGACCAAAACCCCCTTTGCTTCCCCCTCTTAAAGACACACCCACCATTTCTTGTCTCTTTCTTGTGTCTGTAAAGTCCGTCCCTCTGTCCTAGTAAGAATATGCACAGTGACTTTACCTGTACATATAATGTCATGCTTAGGTAAACCATAAGAATATGTTTTCTTTATTAATATATAGAAATGATAAGCCATATTTTTAAATAATGATAACAACGTGTAGGTCTGTTACTTAACTAGTTATTTTTGAGCAAAACTTACCTGTTTTGCTTTGCCAAAAAACTTGGGAAACTGCAGAAAAATTCACTAAATTGTGGAATTTCACAGAAGGCATTAGATGTTTTTGTTGACTTGTACTTTCTCATGTCAATGCATGAGAGTCATTGGGAGGTTTTTTTTATTTAAACATCTTGTCATACCCACAAGTTATGGAGTGCTGGCAGGTGGAGGCCTTAATTGTGTCTTCTACTTACTGCCTGTGCTATGGGTTGCCTTTTGCTATCATACCCTGCACCTTGTTCCAGATTTTTTTTATGTCCAGGGCTTAAGTAAATGACCCCAGAAATATAAAGAATATATATATTGTGTGCAGAATCAGATGAACATTTCTTTAACAGGGTAAAGTCCATTCATTGTTCACATATACAGACTCTGTGAGCAGTGGCGTAACTACCGGGGGAGCAGGGGGTGCGATTGGGCCAGGGGGTGCGATTGATGCCCCCCATCAGGGCCCGGGCGTATGATGGGGGGCAGGGGGCCCGGCTGCGCGTCCCGCACCAGGGCCAGCCCCCCTCTAGTTGCGTTGCTGTCTGTGAGAAAACCAGCATAAACAAAATAAAACAAAACAAAATCCTTGCCACACTTGGGCTGTAACTAATACACAGGGTATTTTCCCCTCTCTACTGGGATTCCCGGCCAAACATATAGTACAGCTCCACAGAATCACTGTACCTTTACAGAGTCAGCAGCTTCAAACTGTTTCACTCAAATTCCAGGTGTCAACCCTCTCAGCGTGTAGCTCAATCTTACTCTGAGGATCTCTCTCTCTGGTAGCCTGAAGGTCTAGCCTGCTAATTATTTCTAGGGGAAGAAATCTACTCAAAACTGCTGTATAAATGAGAGTAAGACGAGAACCTGTGGGAAATATACCTCCCTTCAAACTGTTCTCCAGTTACCAGTTCACATATCCCCCTCTGCTTCAGCCCATGTGACTGAGCACATTGAGCCACCTGTTAATGATACCTTGAGAGGGCATCCATATTCCCTTGCAGTGCTTCAGATCTATGTTCCACTGTAAACTTAAAGGGCCAAGAACCATCTGGTAACTTGACCATTCTTTTCTATATTTTCAGACATCCACCTAAGAGGAACAGGGTTTGTGAGCAATCTAAATTTTCAACCCAGAAGATAGTACTTGAGGGCCTCTAATGCCCACTTAATGGCGAGGCACTCCCTTTCTACAATAGAGTACCTACTCTCAGCTGGTGTAAGCTTTCTGCTTGAGTACACTACTGGGTGTTCCTCACCACTTACCATTTGGGAGAGGACAGCCCCCAAACCCACATCTGAGGCATCAGTTTACAAAATTAACTCTTTCTGAAAAATGTGATGTTATTAACACTGGTTGCCTACAGAGGGAATTTTAAGGTCTATGAAAGCTTTTTCAGCCTCAGCTGACCACTTAACTATTTCTGAGCTCTTCCCTTTAGTAAGATCCGTAAGGGGAGCTGCAATAGAAGCAATGTTAGGCACAAATCTACAATAGTAGCCTACTATCCCCAGGAAGGCTCTGAATTGTTTTTTTGTAACAGGTTGGGGTCATTTTTATATTGCCTCCACTATATTTATTTGAGGCTGTACTACACCTCTTCCAATTACATAGTTTTTGGCTTCTTCCATTCCTATAGCACACTTTTTAGGGTTTGCAGTAAGCCCCGTCTCATGTATGGAGTCTAACACCACCTGTACTTTAGGTAAGTGAGACTACCAATCAGGGCTGAAGATAACCACATCATCCAAATAAACTGAGGTATAGGGATTATGTGGTCCATTAACCTTTGAAAAGTAGCTGGGGCTCCGTGTAAACCAAAAAGCAAAATATTGGACAAGACCCTCAGGAGTAGAAAATGCTGTCTTTTCCTTAGCCACTTCCATTAGTGGTAGCTGCCAGTACCCTTTTGTGAGATCTAGAGTTGTGAGGTACCTCGCATGGCCTAGCCTTTTGATGAGTTAATCTACCCTAGGCATGGGGTATACATCAAAATCAGTTTACGGAAGTCATAACAAAACCTTAGTGTCCCGTCAGGTTGTTAATCAAAACAATTGGGCTAGACGAATCACTGTGTAACCGCAAGTACTCCTAGATCCAACATTTTTCTTACCTCATCAGACTGCCTGTCTCCGTGCTTCAGGGATTCTATATGGCTTAACCTTAACTGTTACCTGAGGGGCAGTAAGAACATCATGTTCAATTAGAGTAGTTTTTCCAGAAAGATCAGAAAAGACAGCACTATTTCTCATCAAGAATTCTTTTACTTCTTGTTTCTGTGACACAGACTGTGTTTCGCCTATTTTTAATTCTGGAATCAGAACGGTCCAGTTGCAGGGAGGGGGTAGCCTACTGTTCCCAAGTTACCTTAGCTACATCAGCAGACCCCTGGGTTGTCTACCATACAGTAACTCAAATGGGGAGAACCCAGTAGAGGCTTGTGTCTCTCCTTGAGAGAACAACAAAAATGGAAATAATCAGTCCCAGTTTTTCCCGTCTTTTATCTACCACCTTTTTCAACATGGCTTTCAGGGTATTATTAAACCTTTGCACCAAGCCATCAGTTTGAGGGTGGTAAACTGAGGTACGTTAAGTGTTTCATACCCAAGAGATGACACAACTCTTTGGTCACTTTGGACATAAAGGTTGTGTCTTGATCTGTCAGGATTTCTTTAGGTATTCCCACCCTAGAAAACAAATTGACCAGCTCATTGGCTATACATTTTGCTGAAGTATTCCTTAATGGCACCGCTTCCGGATATCTGGTAACGTAATCCAATATTACAAGTATGTGTGCCCTCTAGAGGATTTTTGCAGGGGACCAACTAAATCCAATGCAACCCACTCAAATGGTACCTCAATGATTGGAAGGGGAACCAAGGGACCTCTGTAATGTTGTCTTGGCTCTGCTAACTGACAATCTGGGCAGGAGTTACAATAGTGCTTAACATCTCCAACCACCCCAGGTCAAAAGAACCTCTGAAGGATTCTTTCTGTAGTTTTATCGACTGCCAGGTGGCCCCCAAGTACATGTCTATGTGCCATACCTAATACCACCTTTCAAGATTGCTGGGATTTACCACTATAATTTCACCCTTTCGTTTGCTCACATAATATAACAGATCCTGGTTCAGGGCATGTGTGGAAACACTGTTTCTGCCCCTGGAAATTGGGGTTCCCTATTTATAACTTATATATTTTCTCTAGCATTGCTCAGAGTGGGGTCCCTCATTTGGGCAGTTCCAATGTTGTCTCGGGTGACCTCTAAATCAGGTACCATGCCACCTTCTTCTACCCACTCTTCAAGGCCTGTAAAAACTTCTAGAGGTGAGGGAACATCAAGGGTCACTCCTGCCTTTCCATCATTTTTAGGGTATGTAAAGGGTTCTCGGACAAGCATGATTCCTCTGCCTTGTATGAAGAACCCTTTTCAGAATTACTCTCCCCACTCCACCAGAACAATGGAAAATCTCTTCCCAATATAACAGCATGCATTAAGGTTTTTACAACCCCCACTTGATACTTTACAGTTCCATACTAAGTTTCAATCAGAACCAAAGCAGTTGGATAGTCTTTAGCTTCCCCATGAATGCACACTACCCCAACCCTTGGGTTTATAGAGTCAACAATGTCTACTAAATTAGCGTGAACATATGTTACCAGACTCCCCAAATCCAGGAGAGCTGTCACATGGTGTACTTCTATGACTTCTGAGCAAAACTGTTTACTAGTCTATTCTTGTAGAGAGGCCAGGCATGCAGGCTGACCATACATGGATTCTTGTTTCCCCAGCTACAATTCATAGGCTCTGACATTAGGGGCCAGTTAGCAGCCTGATTGCCAAACTCTCTACACCGCCAGCATTGTAACCCCCTTTTATCTATGTCAGATGCCGCTTGCCCCTGACTGGTTGCCACCCTAGTTTTGGCACCTGTATTCAGTCAAGAAGTCACATCAGAGGTTTTGTCCCTGTTACTTTGAGAAACCACCCCTTTAACTGAGACTTGCTAGGGCACTGGTCAGATGTGTTAACATCTGGTTGTAGCCATTTTCTTGTGAGACACAGGAGATAATGCATTTGAGCACACACAGACCTGCCTCATTGAATCTTTTGGCATGAACCACCACCGTGACTCCCAGGTGGGCCAGAATTTCCTCTTTCAACCTATTATATTTATGGGAATCCTGTTCCTTCAAGTCATAGTACACCTTCTGGGGTTCACCTGTAAGGTGCTACCACCTCTGCCCATTCCTCTGGGGGTAACTTTCCCTTGTTGTAACTCTCTCAAACAAAGCCAGGTAGGCCTCCACATCATCTGCTGGTGTCATCTTTTGCAGAGATTTTTGTAACGCTCTGTGGCTATTTATATGTACTTGCTCCAGGGCCGCACTACCTTGTAATTTCTGCTTGGATCTCCTGCTGCAAATGCAAGTTAACATGCTGTTGTCCTCTAAGGTAACTTTACTGGCTTTTGCTTAGGCATTAATTTGTGTTATCAGCAGCTGATTTGTTTCCTGGTGGGCCCTTAAAGCTTCATGATGGGTTTGCTACTGGGCTCTTAAAGCTATTTGGTGACTGGCATTATTTTGCTGGGTTTGCAACATCACTTTTAATATCTCCTCCATTTTAATATCTGTTGAAGACTTTCCCTTTTAAACTGGCTGTCCCTTTAAATGTTGGTCTTTACTATTTTCAAGGGAAACTTCTGCCCATTGCATACCTTCAATTGTGAGCAAGAGCAGATGAACAGACAGTTATTTAACAGGGTAAAGCCAATTTATTGTTCACATATACAGACTCTGTGAGCAAACCAGCATAAAACAAAACAAAATCCTTGCCCCACTTGGGCTCTAACTAATACAAAGGGGTGTATTTCTCTCTTTACCACCAGTCCCCTTCTGGGATTCGCGGCCAAACACAAAAGTACAACTCCACAGAGTCACAGTACCTTTACCGAGTCCTTTTCCCTTTCTGAACAGCAGCTCCAAACTGTTTCACTCAGATCCCAGGTCTCAAACCCTCTCAGCATGTTGCTCAAGCTTGCTCTCTGGATCCCCCCTGGCAGCTAGCAGATCTAGCCTGCTAATTATTCCCCAGGTGAGACTTTCTAGGGGAAATAATCTACTCAAAACTGCTGTATATATGAGAGTAAGACAAGAACCTGTGGGAAATATATCTCCCTTCAAACTGTGCTCCAGTTACCAGTTCACAATTGATATATGAGATCATAAAGTCTCAACTTTCAGGGCTCAGATGACTGATTATTTCCACCCTTAAAATTTGTGGTGATTGGAATTTATTTCTCCAGAAATGTGAAACATTCCAGATACTACAATATGGGGTATTAGAATATGTAACATTTGGTAAAGTCTACCTTTTAACCAGAGCAAATTACCAGACTTCTGCATATTAGGGGGCATATTTATCAAGGGTCGAATTTTGAATTGAAAATACTTTGAGGTTGTAGATACCAAATGGGCAAATTCAAAATTTTAAAGAGACAGTACATGATAAATTTCGATATTAGCATTTTTGAATTTTTTGTAAATTTAAATAGAATTTGGACTATTCCCTAGTCGAAGTACACAAAAAATATCTTGAAATTTGAATTTTTCGAATTTCAAAATTCACCCCGACATTGGATAAATCTGCCCCTATATGTTGTAGCCCTTATAAGGTGTGTTCTACAGTAAGGGTCTAAGCCTTCGAGGGACCCTTTTCCATTAAATAATGACTTGATAATGAACAGTATGCTCTGAAATACTGCCATTTACATTTGTAAATAATATTCTGCTCACATGCAATTTGATGCTGCTGGACTTTTGTTAATATATATCCTGTTTATGCATGAATGTATTTCTTGAAGCAAAACACCTGGCTTTATTAGAGTTTGTTTGCTATAAACCCTGGCATATTCAGACATCTTTTATCCCTTTTGCTGTTCAAAGGATTGTCAGTTACAAAGCCCTGCAAAATTAAATTAAGAATATCTTTAAATAAAAATATCAGGCATCCTATTGTGCCACATGCAAGTAGCGCATATCCTTTCTGTATACCTAAGGGCTACTCTTGTGCATGGGGTTACTCTCCCTGTATTTAATGTGTGAGTATCTGGATTAAGCATAACATTGAAAGAAAAAGCAAAAACAATGTTTAGCACTTTCATTACAAGGTGGAGAGGAAAGCAATGCAGATTGTTTGTGGCCTCGCGCAAAGAATTGCAGCAGAAGTCCAAACCGTCATAGCAAAGGTATTTGAATATAGACATGATTGTTTCTGGTTGGTTTGTATTAATGCATAATAATGAACAGGCAGTGACTTAATTGAATTGACAGTGGTATTTGGTTTGAATCATCATAGCATAAAACAAAAAAAAATTGCTCAGAATGTTTAAATAAAGTGTACATAGAAGTTAAAAGCAGCATTATTCTAGCTATAGGACCTGACAGACAACTTAACCATAGCTGCTCATTTATGCTTAATAGATTTCTATAAAGAACAGAGTATGAGGCATATAATCAGCAAACTCTCAAATCAGGGGACAAAGTGTTTTTTTTAAGTATTTATTTGACAGATTCTATCAGATCAATATAAAATCTTTATTGGGTTCATTATTGCTGTGATTAACATAAGAATATTTTCATTTATATTTAATGTCCTCCATACACTAGTAGCAAATTTGCCTTGTTCTTTTCGCATAGATCTTATGATGTATAGCACATTTACAAACTCCTTGTTGTATTCCTTGGTTTAATTCCAGCCAGGGCAAGAAGTTTGCATATTCTCTATATATATGTATGTATGCATGAATGTGAAAGGGACCTTAGATTCTTCACTGGGGCTAGTGTGAATGGTATATCATCTTTGTAACAGAACTGTGAAATATGGTGGCACTATATAAAGAAAGTGATAATAAAAAGTATAATAATACCGTGTGACTTTCAAGCAGAATGATTTGAGAAAAATATGTGGCAGCAACAAGTTTGTCAAAACCAAAATCAAAAGCATGGGAAATATGTTTTCTGAAGAATGCTAGATATATACTTTGACTCAATCAAGTAAATCTATTTACTTCAATGATAAAGTAATACTTGAACTATTAGCCCTTATTGTACTGAAAGGGATTATTTATCACAGCTGTCCATGGTACATAATGTGCTCAGTACTATTTTGGTAGCGATGTTGAGAACTAGTTGAAGCAAAATAATAGGGAAAAAAGTACAATTGACTAAAATTGATGTCTGATGGTGCTAAAAAATATCTGGTTGTATGACAACACAACATTGTTCAAGGTAAAATATATCATTATTTCTCATGCGTCCATTGTGTGAATATTTTATGTGGTTGTTCTCTGGTATAAACTGTTGTGATCCTGCTGCTTTAGTATATCAGACAAATGCAATGCTTTTTAAGTCTAGTAATTTCCCTTAGAAATACGGTATATCCTTCAGCTGTCAAATTTGACATAATGGGCATTTTAAACACATTTATTTTGGTACCATGTTTCTGTTCTAGTCATTTTGAGTACAAAAACTGACAATTTTGAAATATTGGAAAAGTATAAAGAAATACAAAAATAACTTTATAATGACATCACCAGCCTGTATAATGCGATACAAAAATACTGTATGGGTTTAGCAGCAATGCTGAACTATAACACCATCGATCCTGCAAGTCATTAAAAAAAAAATGATAAGAATTGCAGGAAAATTATTTACAAAAGTAGATTGGATATTTTGTGGTTATTTAAAAGGAGAACTCCACTAAATACAAAAAAATCAGTGACGTGCAGTACCTACAATACCACAGAGCAAATTCACTAAAGGGCTTCTTCTGCGAAGGCTTCGCCACACTTCGCGCCACTTTGCCAGGCGCAAATTCAATACCACTACACTAATTCACTAAAATACAAAGTTGCATCTCTGCAACTGAACGCTGGCAAAGTTTCGCTAGCGTTAATTCATCAGAGCATTTCATAACCAACTTTCGCTGACATTCGTTTCTGCCTAGCAAAAATAGTACATTTGCGCTTAGGTCAATTTGAATAGTGCTGGTACATATAGGTCATATATATGCCTTTATCAGAGATAAATGATGCTTGAAGGGACCACTTTTTATTAAAAATGTCAAAGGAAGCAAAATAAATACAAAAGAGATCTTTAAATGCCCTAGACATGAACCCACCCTAAAACAAATGTGGCATGCCCCTCAAATGGTAAAAAAAATGAAATTTTTTAATAGTTACAACTTTTAAAGGCAATCCCGCTTTAGAATATGAAAAAACACCAGCATTTTTTATAATTTTTGTGACTTTTAGGCATACAGGATATGATGTCCCTGAAGAGGATGTAGCTGCATCTTATCAGTTTGCCAGGTCTAAGCTGGCAAGGAAACTCTGGCAAAAGAGGAAATGTTCTCTAAAATTCGTACTTTAGGGAATTTGAGGAGTAACGATCATTTGCCTGAGCAAAAATTCGCCTGGCGAAAGGGCGCAAAACTATGCTAGCGACGGTCTCTTTTGCTAGCGAATTGTCCTCTATGCCTGTTAGTAAATTGCTGATATTCTAAAAAATGGTAGAAGTTATGAGTTTTCATCCATTTAAGAAGGCAATGCCAACAATGGCTGAAATCTACTAATCCATAGGGGCAAATTCACATCGCTCACATCGCCACACTTCGCCAGGCGAAAATTCGTCAGGACAACGCTAATTCACTAAAATGCAAAGTTGCATCCAGGACGCCAAACAATGGGGACGTTTCGGTAGCATTAATTCGGCAAGCAAAGTAAAATTGCGCTAGCGTTGGCTAATTTGCATACGGCGGGAAGTTAAAGTTTAGCTGTTATAATGCCCTACACATGTGCCCAGTGCATAGTTTATGTGCCATATGTAAGGAAATGTAAGGAGAAAGCCAGTACCCTAAAAAAAATTACAATCTTTTGCAGCCTATCACCCATAAAAACTGAAAAGTTGCCAGCGTTTTTTGGGACTAAGAAAAATGTAAAAAAAAAATTTGAGGAACTTTTGTCTACTCTATTGCACTTCAACTGGTCTGAGGTGGCGAAGGCAAGTCTGGTGCAAGAGATAACGTTCATTAAAATCCGCATCTTAGTGAATTTGCATAGTTACGTCCATTCCCCAGAGCAAATTCGCAAAAGTGCGTAGTAGCGCTACAGTCTATCTCCTTCACTAGCGAATTTTTGCCAGCGTTAGTCACTTCGCCCTTTGTAAATTTGCCCCATAGAATCCAGTTATTTTGCATCAACACCAGACCTGTTTATGCTGCTGTCATATTATTTTCATATTGATTACATTAACCCTTTCCCTGCCAGCCGTTTTGTCCTAGATGCGAACATCTACTGCCAAGCAGTTTTTAGATATTTTGCACTCTTTTACTTTAAGGGCCTTTCCTGGGGTGGTCTTTTAGTTTACCCAGGAAAACAATATATTGTTTTTTTCAGGACAACCTGAACTTTCACAATATGCAAGAATTTTGGTGTAATTCTACTTCTGTAAAAAAATATAGGCTTCTAAGTGTCTAATAAAATGAAAAAAATCATGTTTCACAAAGAACAATCACATATATCAGAAACATCATTTATTTTATGTACGAGAACACAGCCAATTTAGAAAGGTCTATGTCTCCTGAACGTGGCAATACCAAATATATATAGTTTTATGGAGATTTCTCACTTTTATAGCTCAAAATCTACAAGCAGTACACAACCAAATTTCCAAAGCAATGCTCCCCAAACGGCATACTTTTGATTTCAAGGCCAAACATTCCGCTAACAGTAGGTTTACCCTAGAAAACTACC
Organism: Xenopus laevis; assembly: GCF_017654675.1. Classification (NCBI taxonomy): domain Eukaryota; kingdom Metazoa; phylum Chordata; class Amphibia; order Anura; family Pipidae; genus Xenopus; species Xenopus laevis. Next base: position 80,494,583 of record NC_054380.1, read on the forward strand.
CATTACTAGAAAAAACAGATTCTGGTGAACCAAAAATGGGTAAAAATATCTTTGTACTCTAAACTACCAAGTTGCAATTGTTTCCTAAAGTTATAATGTTTTATAGAAATTGGTGAATTTTTTGAAAAATGACCTCAAAGCTTCCACTCTACAGCAACATATCTCCCACACATCATTAGGTATCAATGTAAAACACCCCAAATATGAAATCCTGGGGTCCACTGAACAGTTTGATGCCCAATATGTATAGGTGTACCCAAGCACGTGGCATAGGGGGCCCCAAAAGGAAGACCTCCCGTTTGTTCTGTCATTTCAGATACTGCAAAATCAACACATTTACATAGTTTTGGGGGGCGGCAAAGGTAGAAAAAAGTACGTTCACCCCAGAAAACCATATATTTTCGGAAAGTACACATTCCCCTGAATCCAATTTGGGTATGCATGTCTTTCTACACCAAAGTACCAAGCGGCAAACCATTCCTAAATTTGGTGATTTCTGCGACATTTCCAAAAATCACCTAAAAATTTCTACCCTGCAGCATCGTATTACCCACATACTTTTAGGTATCAAGAGAAATCACCCAAAATATGAAAGCCTAGGGTCCTCTGAACAGTTTGATGCCCAAAATGTATAGGTGTACCCAAGCAAGTGGCTTATAGGGGCCTGAAAAGGAAGACCCCCATATGGTCTGTCATTTCAGATACTTCAAAATCAACACATTTGCATCGTTTTGAGGGGGGCAAATGTAGAAAAAAGTAAGTTCACCCCAGAAAACCATATATTTTCGGAAAGTACACATTGCCACGAATCTAAATTGGGTATGCATGTCTTTGTACTCCAAAGTACCAAGCTGCAAACCATTCCTAAATTTGGTGATTTTGGTGACATTTCCAAAAATCACTTCAAAATTTCTAACCTGCAGCATTGTATTTCCAACATACTTTTAGGAATCAAGATAAATCACCCCAAATATGAAAGCCTAGGGTCCACTGAACAGTTTCATGCCCAATATGTATAGGTGTACCCAAGCACGTGGCATACAGGGGCCCCAAAAGGAAGACCCCCATATAGTCTGTCATTTCAGGTACTGCAAAATCAACACATTTACATCGTTTTGGGGGGGGGCAAAAGTAGAAAAAAGTAAGTTCACCCAAGAAAACCATATATTTTCGGAAAGTACACATTGCCACGAATCTAAATTGAGTATGCATGTCTTTGTACTCCAAAGTATCAAGCCGCAAACCATTCCTAAATTTGGTGATTTTGGTGACATTTCCAAAAGTCACCTCAAAATTTCTAACCTGCAGCATCGTATCACCCACATACTTTTAGGTATCAAGAGAAATCACCCCAAATATGAAAGCCTAGGGCCCTCTGAACAGTTTGATGCCCAATATGTATAGGTGTACCTAAGCACGTGGCATATAGGGGCCCCAAAATGAAGACCCCATATAGTCTGTCATTTCAGGTACTGCAAAATCAACACATTTACATCGTTTTGGGGGGGCAAAAGTAGAAAAAAGTACGTTCACCCCAGAAAACCATATATTTTCGGAAAGTACACATTGCCACGAATCTAAGTTGGGTATGCATGTCTTTGTACTACAAAGTACCAAGCACGCAAACCATTCCTAAATTTGGTGGTTTTGGTGACATTTCCAAAAGTCACTTCAAAATTTCTACCCTGCAGCATCGTATTTCCCCGCATACTTTTAGGTATCAAGATAAATCACCCCAAATATGAAAGCCTAGGGTCCTCTGAACAGTTTGATGCCCAATATGTATAGGTGTACCCAAGCACGTGGCACACAGGGGCCCCAAAATGAAGACCCCCATATGGTCTGTCATTTTAGGTACTGCAAAATCAATACATTTACATCTTTTTGGGGGGGGGGGCAAATGTAGAAAAAAGTACGTTCACCCCAAAAAACCATATATTTTCGGAAAGTACACATTGCCACGAATCTAAATTGGGTATGCATGTCTTTGTACTACAAAGTACCAAGCCGCAAACCATTCCTAAATTTGGTGGTTTTGGTGACATTTCCAAAAATCACCTCAAAATTTCTGCCCTGCAGCATCGTATTACCCACATACTTTTAGGTATCAAGAGAAATCACCCCAAATATGAAAGCCTAGGGTCCTCTAAACAGTTTGATGCCCAATATGTATAGGTGTACCCAAGCACGTGGCATACAGGGGCCCCAAAACGAAGACCCCCATATGGTCTGTCATTTCAGATACTGCAAAATCAACACATTTACATTGTTTTGAGGGGGGCAAATGTAGAAAAAAGTACGTTCACCCAAGAAAACCATATATTTTCGGAAAGTACACATTGCCACCAATCTAAATTGGGTATGCATGTCTTTGTACTACAAAGTACCAAGCCGCAAACCATTCCTAAATTTGGTGGTTTTGGTGACATTTCCAAAAGTCACCTCAAAATTTCTAACCTGCAGCATCGTATTACCCACATACTTTTAGGTATCAAGAGAAATCACCCCAAATATGAACGCCTAGGGTCCTCTGAACAGTTTGATGCCCAATATGTATAGGTGTACCCAAGCACGTGGCATATACGGGCCCCAAAAAGAAGACCCCCATTTGTTCTGTCATTTCATATACTGCAAAATCAACACATTTATATAGTTTTGGGGGGCAGCAAAGGTAGAAAAAAGTACGTTCACCCCAAAAAACCATATATTTTCGGAAAGTACATATTCCCCTGAATCTAAATTGGGTATGCATGTCTTTCTACTCCAAAGTACCAAACCGCAAACCATTCCTAAATTTTATGATTTTGGTGACATTTCCAAAAATCACTTCAAAATTTCTACCCTGCAGCATCGTATTACCCACATACTTTTAGGTATCAAGACAAATCACCCAAAATATGAAAGCCTGGGGTCCTCTGAACAGTTTTATGCCAAATATGTTTAGGTGTACCCAAGCACGTGGCATATATCGCCCCTAAAATGAAGACCCCCCCCTTGTATGGTCTGTCATTTCAGGTACTGCAAAATCAACACATTTACATCGTTTTGGGGGGGGGGCAAAGGTATAAAAAAGTAAGTTCACCCCAAAAAAACATATATTTTTGGAAAGTACACATTGCCATGAATCTAATTTGGGTATGCATGTCTTTGTACTACAAAGTACCAAGCCGCAAACCATTCCTAAATTTGGTGATTTTGGGGACATTTCCAAAAATGACTTCAAAATTTATTACCCACATACTTTTAGGTATCAAGAGAAATCACCCCAAATATGAACGCCTAGGGTCCTCTGAACAGTTTGATGCCCAATATGTATAGGTGTACCCAAGCATGTGGCATACAGGGCCCCCAAAACGAAGACCCCCATATGGTCTGTCATTTCAGATACTGCAAAATCAACACATTTACATTGTTTTGAGGGGGACAAATGTAGAAAAAAGTAAGTTCACCCCAGAAAACCATATATTTTCGGAAAGTACACATTGCCACGAATCTAAATTGGGTATGCATGTCTTTGTACTCCAAAGTACCAAGCCGCAAACCATTCCTAAATTTGGTGATTTTGGTGACATTTCCAAAAATGACTTCAAAATTTCTACCCTGCAGCATCGTATTACCCACATACTTTTAGGTATCAAGAGAAATCACCCCAAATATGAAAGCCTAGGGTCCTTTGAACAGTTTGATACCCAATATGTATAGGTGTACCCAAGCACGTGGGATATAGGGGCCCCAAAAGGAAGACCCCCATATGGTCTGTCATTTCAGGTACTGCAAAATCAACACATTTACATTGTTTTTGGGGGGGCAAAGGTAGAAAAAAGTAAGTTCACCCAAGAAAACCATATATTTTCAGAAAGTACACATTCTTACGAATCCAAATTGGGTATGCATGTCTTTCTACTCCAAAGTACCAAGCCGCAAACCATTCCTAAATTTGGTGATTTTGGTGACATTTCCAAAAATCACCTCAAAATTTCCACCCTGCAGCATCGTATTTCCCACATACTTTTAGGTATCAAGATAAATCACCCCAAATATGAAAGCCTAGGGTCCTCTGAACAGTTTGAAGCCCAAAATGTATAGGCGTACCCAAGCACGTGGCATACAGGGGCCCCAAAACGAAGACCCCCATATGGTCTGTCATTTCAGATACTGCAAAATCAACACATTTACATTGTTTTGAGGGGGGCAAATGTAGAAAAAAGTAAGTTCACCCCAGAAAACCATATATTTTCGGAAAGTACACATTCCCACGAATCTAAATTGGGTATGCATGTCTTTGTACTCCAAAGTATCAAGCCACAAACCATTCCTAAATTTGGTGATTTTGGTGACATTTCCAAAAATGACTTCAAAATTTCTACCCTGCAGCATCGTATTACCCACATACTTTTAGGTATCAAGAGAAATCACCCCAAATATGAAAGCCTAGGGTCCTCTGAACAGTTTGATGCCCAGTATGTATAGGTGTAACCAAGCACGTGGCATATAGGGGCCCCAAAAGGAAGACCCCCATATAGTCTGTCATTTCAGGTACTGCAAAATCAACACATTTACATCGTTTTGGGGGGGGCAAAAGTAGAAAAAAGTACGTTCACCCCAGAAAACCATATATTTTCGGAAAGTACACATTCCCGCGAATCCAAATTGGGTATGCATGTCTTTGTACTCCAAAGTACCAAGTCGCAAGCCTTTCCTAAATTTGGCGATAAAAGCAACAGTTTTTACATTTTTTAAATTGCCTAAAAATATTGCAATTGGCCGCATTTATCTCACCCAATTTCTTACATACAATTGTAAAACAACATAAATATTGATGCCAAGGGTCTACTGAACAGTTTGATGCCCAATATGCATTGATATACCAAGGCAGCTGGCATGTGCGGACCCCAAATGAAAATAGTGCATATGATTTTTCTCTGCTGCCGATTCGCCTTCGGTGAACATAGACCCTTGACTTCATATTATGTGCCTCAAGACCCTCCTAACAGCAAAGACCCCCCAAAACCATATGTTTTTGGAAAGTACACATTCTGACGAATCCAACAAAGATAACGACGTCTTTCTACACCAAACTACCAAACTGCAAAGCTTTTCTAAACGTAGAGGTTTTTACAACATTTCTGAAAATCGCCTAAAATTGTTGCAGTTTGCTGCATTTATCGCACACAATGTTTTACGTATAAAGAAAAATCACCCTAAATATGGACGTCAGAGGTCTACTGAATAGTTTGATGCCCAATATGCAAAGATTTACCAAAGTATGTAGCGTGTACGGACCCCAAATGAAAAACATGCATATGAATTTTCACAGTAGCCAACTAAGCTGCGGAAAAGAGAGCCCCAACTGTGCGTTATGTGCCGTAAGACCCACAAAATGTAAAAAGACCCCCAGAAAACTATATATTTTTGGAAAGCATATGTTCTGGCGAATCAAACTAAGTAAAATAAATCTTTCTATACCAAAGCACCAAACAGCAAAACAATACTAAAGATTCATAAGGAACAATAATGCAGGGATAAAATTGCAATAAAACCACAAAAATAGCGTAAATCAATGAAATAACAAAATAATTGACCCGACAGCGTAATTAGTGGCCGAAATCGATTATCCAATAGTCACGCTGTCAAAATAACATGTTTTTAGGCAAAACAATGAATAAGTAAAAAAAAAAAAAAAACACCTGTTTGTGGGTTTTTGTGTATACATATTTGTGCACTAATAAAGGTTGTCTGAGTGTGCAAATACATGTAATTAAGTGTAAATAAGTGTACAAAAACGACCAAGTGTGCTAAAATTAAAAAATTAAAAAAAAAATACAAATTTTTACTAAAATGTTTATGTAAGTGTATAAATGTACTGTAGGTATGTGTAAGTGCAGGTAAGTGTGTAAAAAAAGGGCACTTACCGTTTTTGTAGCAGGAGGATCGCTGAAACCGATGGAGGCAGCCAGAATAGCGTGTCTGCAGAGTTACTGCGCAGCAGGAAGTGTGTGGGCGGCTGTTCAGAAAGGAAGAGGTGAGTAACGCGCAGCAGCGCTATTTGCAGCGCATTTGCGTCTTTGAAGTCGGATCTGCGACAATCGTGTCGCAGATCCGACTCGACAGCCCCCCCAGCCTTGTTACCCAGGGGGCTGTCAACCCTTTTGACTCTCTGCGGAGGCGGCAAAAGCCGCCGATGCAGAGAGTAGGGCTCAGCTGCAGGAGAACGTACATGGTACGTTCTTGGCAGCCTGAGCCCTGAACCGCCAGCACGTACGCCGTACGTGCTTGGCGGTTAAAGGGTTAAAAGAAGAAACTTTGCACCTGTTATTACATTAAATTATATTATTACATTATAACACCTATTGAGTACCAGATATTCACAGTTGTGTATTGTCTGATGTCAATAAACTTTGTTAAGGAAGCTCATCCTATTAACAGGTTTATGAATTTATTTAGTTTGGTTTTGCTATATTATCATCAGAATAAAATACAATAAATATATAAGCCTATAAGCATCCACCCCTCAGTCTGCTTTTACATTAAAAAGTACTTTGTCTTCTACTGTTATTATTATTATTAATGATAATAATAATAAGAAATCAAATTGCACAGTGTACTTCTGTAAAAGATGCACAACATATAACTGTCTCGCAGGATGTATTCTCTTATTTTTAAAATAAATGTGTATCAGTATTATATTTAGAACTGCAATTTAGTGATATATAAAAATGGTTAATGGCTCTTCATTACTTTTGTTAAAGTATTCAGTTGAGCTGGACTTGCTTTCTAGACTGGATTGAATGTGAAATTAATATGTCTGCAGAGTGAATTGAAACATTCTTCTTCATGGGTTCATAATGGAAGGTCACGCAGCCCAACTCTTCTGTGGATTCTGTGAGCAAACGAATGGAACACTGCCTGAATTGATGGCAAATGTAAATTGTAAATGTTCAACTCTGAAGCTTAGCAGCAGTATTTTTGTAATAAAAAAGGGATTTTCATGAAGAAAATAGTATGGGTTTAATGGCTATAGCCCTATAGTTATGGCTGCAGCCTTCACTAACTTTATTGTATAAAAAAAATTTTTAATGTGTCCCACCTGTGTGTGTGCTTGAGCAACTACATATCATTTTGCTGATTAGATTTTATAACTTTAAACATTTAAGAGCTGAAGGCAGACATTTTGCCACATTGGTTGCTGAGGGGAGCACGTGAACTATGCACAGAGATGAAAACAAAACACAGCAAGTGCAGTTGATTTGACTTATTTCTATAGATATACCATGACCTGGATGAATGAGAATCTTCACAAACAAACTGTGGCTTTTATTATTTAAATGCTAAATCAGGAAAATTCCTTGCCAATCCAATACACATATGAAAGCAAATACTTGACAAAAGGGGTCTTAATATCCAATTACTTATACAATATACCCGAGGGTTAATTTACTAGGGATGCAACAAATCCAAGATTCCATATGCAAGATGCAAAAATTATTACAAATTGAATTATTTTACCCAGGCATTGTGGGCTGCCTACAATAGGCTCCAAAGGCAGGCTCTAAGCCTGTCATTATTGTACCCTGCACTGAACCAGCATAGCTCAGTTGCTCTAACTATGGGCAGGGATGCAAGTGCCAAGAGTACGGTGCTCTAATTTAGTTTATAAGTGTTGTGGTTTTGTGCATACTGTACATGCAGACTGATTTAGCATTTTATTGCTAAACAATGCAACTATTACTCTGCATGTGGGCAAATGAAAGAACCATGCAAAGGAATAGAAAAAGACTCAAATAGCTAAATAATAGTTATATATAATACAGGATATAAAACCAAGTACTGTGAGTTATATTATCAAATAAATAAGAATAATTTAGCATAAGCTTTATATTAAAATAATGCTTTAGTTATAGATACAAATAAACAATTTGCCAGTAGATGAAAATACAACGACAGAGATGCCAAAGTAGAGAAAATCTCACATAAGACCACTAGTGATGAGTGAATTTTTTCATCATGTATGATTTTGCTGCAAATTTCTGAGTTTCGCCACAGAATAAATGTTTCACGGAATGGTGCCAAAAATTCAGCAGACGTTTCGCATGCGGCAAAAATGTTGCAGTAGACAAAAAAAGTAGCCCATAGATACTAATGTATTTTTCTATAAAAAAAACTGTTGCCCATAGACTGTAATGTGTTTCTCAAATTCTCAAAAAAGAAAGATACAGTATATTCGCTCATCACTAAAGACCACCAAAGCATTGAAAAATGTACACATCTATTTGAAAAATTACACTGAGCTGCTTAGAATATGTCTTCTACATGTTGACTATTCCATTTCTTATTTGTTTAGCATACATAAAATGTTAAGGAAAGTGGAAAGCATATTTTTTTTCAACACTTCTATTAATTTTGCCCTTTTTATAGTATTGTGACAATTGTTATGAAATCAAAATACGGATTCTCAAATACACACACACATATATATATATATATCCTACGCATTAGCCGCTCTACACCCAGTGCTCTATTAGCGACCTGAATCTACATGCCGCTGACAATTTTTCCCACAAAAAGTGTGACTTCTTCCAACTAATATATATATACCTGTATATATATACACATCTAAACCTGCCCATCAGGTCAAGAAAACATCTTTGGATGAGTAAACACTTTCATAGTAGTTTACCAGAGTGCATTATTTAAGGTCATTAATAATGAAAGAAAGCTAGCCTGACCTGTGTATAGGTGGTAATTGTCTTATTAATGAAAGCCTTCTATGTTCAAGCGAAATCAATAAAAACCTGACAAAGACAGTGGGGGAGATTCATTGAACTGTGAAGCAGCTATTGAAGCTATTTGACCAGATTATTTCACTGACACCCTGAGCAGGTTTATTATTATATCTGTGTCATTTTGTTTTTCTGGTCACGTCTGAATTACTGCTCGGGGATTAATATTTCTTGGTTTCTTTGTTCCAAAGAGAATAAATATATTTTGGCAGATTGTATATACAGTTTTGGTTGTCTTGTTTACAAAAAAGGATATTTAGAAAAAAATATTTATTTTGTTTAGAAATATGCAGTATATCAGTGATGGGCGAATCTGGGCCGTTTGTTCACCGAATAAATCTCAAAACAGCAAAAAAATAAGTAAAATGCATTGTTTTGATGTGAGTGACAATTTTTGACTATTATGTCCAAATGCATTAAAGTTAATGGACGTCCAAATAATTTTGACGCACAACAATTTTTTTGCCACGGTGGATTTTTCGTCGTCGAATTTTCGACGCAGTTTCGCAAAAACATATGCGGCTGGCAAAGCATAAAAATTTGCCACAAATCCATGCCTGGCGAATATATTCGCCCATCACTAATATATATGCCAATATATTAGAAGAAGAATCCTACCCCAAAAAGTTACTCTGTATGTATGCCAAAACATCAAATCTCTGGAAAATGGTATAACCAAATAGAGGAATGCCTTCAACCTTGTAAAGTAGCTTTAATATTTCTTCAATACACTCATGCCGCATGAAGGTCTCTCAACAATAGTAGATGTTGATATAGTTGATATGCACTTACATTAAAATTAACCATCAAAACACTAAAGAAAAATAAAAACGATTTTCATTGTGCGCTGCTGAATTTTATTTAAACTTTAAGAAAATTCCAGCAACCAAATAAGTATTCTACATAGCACCATATTGTTACGTGTTGACCATTACTCTAAGATGTTATTGAATTATATAGCAGCTACTGAAACATCTGCTATTATCTAATAAGGAAGATAAGGGGCCTTGGGCAAACATTTTTCTATGCTGGCAGGTTTTACCTTTAACAACCATGTAAGGTTTGTAATGACCATTGTTGTACAAGAAGTATTCCATAGATATATAAACCATTAACTTCAGCTTTTGTACAGCTAATGTATTACCTTTATAAACCAATGAGAAAATGTCAAAATATAAATGAGACAACTGATGTATAAAGTGCTTACCTCAAAGTAGGCAACAATATTCCTAAGGTTTTGTAGAACACTGCTCCAAGTACATACACTGTGGATTCATCAAGATCTGAAGAGAAACAAGCAAGCTTATTTAACTGAAAATAAAATATGATTTCATATTGTATTACACAGAGTGGAAACATTTTGTGTGGGGGAATATATGTTTTATAATATATTGGGTTGTGGATTAAGATTTACTACATTTTGAATGGTAAATTCAAATTTGAATCTCAATTTTTTTTGTTCAAAACTCACAATTTCAAATTTCAAACCATCAACTCGAATTTGACTTTGAATATGAGATTTATCACACCTCAACCCTGGAAACAGTTCTAATGCAATACTAAAATGCACCACCTAAAACCTGGTGAATTTATGTACAGTATAAGTCCAATGGCAGAGGTCCATTGAACCATTTGAAGATGTTAATAGCCTAAGCCTTCCTAATATTAAAGTTTTTTTTCTGAGGAAAACTCGAACCAAATCTCTAATATATTTTCATTCAGATATAAAGAATTAGAATTGGCAAAAAGTATTCCCTTACTCTCTATAGAAACTATTGCTGTTATACAACAATCACTGCTTTGATCTTTGGAGAATATATTGAGACCAGGCATGTGGCACAGCTAACTTAACTCAAAGTTGCTTTTTTTTTTTAATTTGAAGTTTGTGAAAAAAGGAAAACCCATATAATCATTATTTATATTGTAAAATATATACTGTTAGGTAAAATTTACCATAACACACAGTGACACACGGGGGTTCTTATTTATTAAAGTCAGATTTTTAAAGGGGAAAAACGCAATTTTTTTCTGAGGAAAAAAATACCTATATTTTTTTGTTTTTGTAGCTAAAAGTCCAAATAAAAAAGTACTCCATCTTAAACCTGCTGAGGTCATGTAGAAGTCAGTGGCAGATTTCCCATTTACAATTGGAAGATATCATTTTTCATACAATAATCCAATTAATGTGTGTTTTTTGGGCAAATCTTTGAGCATCAAAACCAGATGTTTTCCAGTTAATTTATTGATAACTACAGCAAAATTTGTGCACAGGAGTTTGGTCAAAGTGGTTTTAAGAAAATATTGAGAAATTTTCAGATTTTAGTAAATAACTCCACAGTGTTAAACCCTGCAAATACAAATATAACCCTTCGTTTTTCTTTATATCACTATTCTTATTTTGAAATCCACTCTTCTGATTATGCTATGTAGGTAAAATACTCTCTAAAATGGGAAGAAAGTGTCAATCCACCAGCATATCAATTGAAAACAAAGCATTTCTAAGAATGCAACAAATCCACTATTTTGGATTTGGCCGAACCCCTGAATCCTTCGTGAAAGATTTGGCCGAATACCGAACCAAATCCGAATCCTTATTTACATATGCAAATTAGGGCTGGGAAGGGGAAACCATTTTTTATTTCCTTGTTTTGTGACATAAAGTCACGCGGTTTCCCTCCCTGCCCCTAATTTGCATATGCAAATTAGGATTCGGATTTGGTTCGGTCAGGCAGAAGGATTCGTCTGAATCCGATTTCCTGCTGAAAAAGGCCGAATCCTGGCTGAATCCCGAACCGAATCCTGGATTCAGCGCATCCCTACATTTCACACAGGCTTATAATGGATCATAGTGGTTTGAAGAAGGTTCATTGAGTGCCACTAAAACATCAGTAGGGTTATATATTTTAATATATATATATATATATATTCCTTGTTTTATAACGAAAAGTCACATGATTTTAAGCAGACACAAGGATTCGACCGAATCCGAATCCTGCTGAAAATGGCCGAATCATGTTCAAATACCGAACCGAATCCTGGATTTGGCGCATCCCTAATATATTTATACGTCTATCTATCTATACATATTAATATAGCTTGTGAGCACTGGGTTTTAAAAGATTAATCAGAATTAAAAACAAAAGCCTTACATTATCTTTATATGGCCATGAATATTTCCTATACCCTGGCAATAGATTGAGATCACCTCTTTGCATTTTAAATCAAAATTAAATTAAAATGCAATTGTATGCATTGTACAGTACTATGTGCCAGTGAATTGAATTAACTAATAATACTGTTTTTATAAAACCATTTTTTTTATTATACTAGTTTTTTCTTTTTTTGTATAATTGTAATAAACCCTTACAGGGCCATGAGTTTGGCACTGAAAGACTAGAAAACAATCCGGTTTAAATGATGTGACAAATATATGGATCAGTTATGATGCAATGCTGGTACACCACTGCATCTCCTTACAGACTCTATTTAATAATGCACGCACAGTTTTTAAAACAGCTATATAGAATTGTATTTTTTATACATATTGTCTTCGACTTCGTTGTGGATGAAGTTGAGATAGTACAGCATGCTAATCAATTGTATGGGCAGTCTTCTGTGGTACTAATTTAATGATTGTTCTTGCTGTAGTATAACAGCAAACTAAGCCTTCTATTGTACAAATATGATATTCTCTTAATGTACAATAGTAATATCTCAAAAAAGAATGCTTATAAAATTCAAGTGGGTCGGGTAAATGAATAGCAGAATGCAGTCAAATTCCCCATGCTCCCTACCCATGGTCATCAGATTGAAACACCATCATTTATTGAAGTTCTCAAACAGCATGAGGCAAGCTACTGTCTCCTACTTCCTTCAACTAAATGGAGAGTTTTTAAGTTATTTTTAGGGCTACCAGACTGATGCTTGGCAATCCCCCACCCCAGTTGTTAGTGCCAACCCCCTGCTCCACAATGTGAAACTTGCTTACCTCTTGCGAACATTATTGCAGGGAGTGGGGGTTGCCACCAGGGGAAGGGGACTTGGGGGGCCCACCAAGTTTTTCCTAGTGTCCCGCCAGCCCAGTCTAAGCCTGTTAGAACAAGGTTCTGTACTTATCACCTGTCCTGTGACATTGCTGGCTGCCTTCTAATTGGAGCTGCCTGGACCCGAAGGGTAGTGAAGGGGAGCCTTGACATGGCTAGCAAGTCAGGGAGCTAGAGGTTGAAATTAAGGTCAGAGTGAGAATGGAGGGAGGAAGGAGTACCTGGTTGCTGGCAACCGCAGCGTGAGATCTTCACTTCTGGATCGTCAGGGAGAGCAGCATCCCACCCAACCACCCACCCGCCCGTAATGGCTTAGCCAGAGGGAAAGTGCTTTGTTGGTTTTGGGAGCTTTGGCTTCTTCTGAGGTTAGTTCCAATTATGTCACAGCATGGTTACCATAGGGGGAAGGGGACAGTACCCCTGGTGTTTATTGTATGGTTACCTACTTGGGTCATGGTCCCAGGAGGCAGGAGTTTGGAGTGAGGCCTCCTTATGCTTTCACTTGCCCACCTCAGCAGCTGGGGTGGACGGTATGTCAGGGGAGGCCCATTCACTCCAGTGGAGTAGGCAAGCATTCTGGAATGGTAATGTTGTTATTTAACTATGTAACCTTTTAACCTTGTTTTGTTGTTAATAAATCTGTGGCCTTTTCACATACCTCGGAGTTCCTTTGGCCTCGTGTTTTTCATGAAACTCCTCGGTAACTTATAATATCCTTAGAATTTACAAGAAGGGGTAATTTATTCACTATATGCAGTGTTGCCCTGCACTGGTAAAACTGGTGTGTTTGCTTCAGAAACACTAATATTGTTAATATAAATAAGCTGCAGCCATTCAAAGGAGAAAATGCTCAGTTAACACAGCAGACAGCAGATAAGCTCTGTAGAACATAATGGTGTTATCTGTTATCCATTATTTAACCTGTGCCAAATAGCCTTTTTTTCAATTTCCGCCATTGCTACACAGCAGCTTGTTTATATGAACTATAGTAGTGTTTCTGAAGCAAACAGATCAGTTTTACCAGTGCAGGGCATCAGTACATGATATTTTCATTACTTTAAAACACTTTCATTTTTGGTGTTACTGTTCCTTTAAGCAATTGGTATTATTAGGTGTTTTTGAGTTATATTAAATATCCTTTACCTTGTCACTAAAAGAAAGACAATAATTTCTTTTCACCTTATCACATCTATTCTAAATTAATCAGGGACTATACAGGGGGCATTGATAGTTATAAGGCTACTCAGGGTAAAAGTATTAAACATCAGCACATATAAAACTTTAAATTAGACATAGAAGCTGTCATCTGCATTTAAAGACACAGTCATCACTGCTACCTCCCTGTTCCCTGAGCTCTCCACATATTTAGTAATTTTTCATGAGTTATCTATCATTGTTAATGACTCTGCAGGAGCATAAATGTGCACCATTGTAAGGATTAAGGTATGAATATTCAAGAAATGTTAATACTAAAATGAATGTCGACTCATCCTGGGATTAATTTTTCACCATTCTTATATACTTTGCAAGTTGGCTTTATGTTGTGCTGATATCTTGGTCTGTCTGTGACTTCTGTATTTCTTGGTGAGCTTTCCTTAGTTTAAGCCAGGCCATGACATAAGAGGGAAATGTAATCATTCTGCACTAGGGGACTGTCACCTAGTTCCTGCGATGCAATCATCCCAGGACCCGACATGGATTGACATATGGCCCGTCGCACAAAGCATATTGCAGCACCCGACTTCCAGTGCCCCCAGCACCACCCACACACTTCCTGCTCTGTGACACTGGGACCCCAAATGCTGTCAAGAACCCTCCTGTTCACAGAAACAGAAAATGCCCTTTCTTTGCACATTTATACACACATAAATGCATTTACACACACCCACTATACATTTTCCCTAAATACTTTTGATTTCACAGCATGACTATTGGATCAATTATTTTATTTCCTTGATTTGCCTAATTGTATTTGAGTGTTTTGTAATTGTATTTCAGTTTTGTGCCTGCATTGTTGTTCCTTACAATATATACACAATATATATATTGATTTGCGGAGATATGTGGAGTTTTTCATATAGATGTAGTTGAGATTGGTTTTATCTATGGTTTTAGAATTTTTAAGAAGGATTAATGTTCACTTTTATTGTCTGATGCACTATATTTATTGCACTCTGTCACTTTAGCATATTGAAGTGACAATATTTTGTCACAGTTGATTTTGATCCACACTTGACACACAACATAATCAGTATCATTGCTATGTAACTTTATTCATAGCAACCATGGATTCCATTAAATGGACACATTCATTTTAAATGCGCTTGTTTTTATATGTAAACATGCTCTTACCAAGTTTATTAGCATGGGGTCGACTAATTGTGCACTTTTTACACCTGATGTATAACTCATTAATAATGCACGCTGTGAAGGGTGGGTCTGATGTGGGTGGGGGGTATTTAGGTTCACTTGGTATTTGAAACATTCACATCCTGATGACGGTCCCTTGAGGTACCGAAACGCGTAGAAATTTATATGATTCAGTAAAGGATCCTTTATGTCTTCTAAGTAAGAAATTGGGTGATATAAATGTAGCATATTGCAATATTTTTAGACAATTTTCAGAAATGTCATTAACACCAATGCTTTTAACATAGCTTTGCAGTATGGTAGTTTGGAGTAGAAATATATTTTGGATTCATCAGAATGTATATGTCACAAAAATACAGTTAGGAGGTTGCATATAATAATAATAATAATAATAATAATAATAATAATAATAATAATAATAATAATAATAATAATGGAGTCAGGGTGCTTTATTCACAGAAGGCGAATTGGCAGCCAAGAAAATCTATGCAATAATACTATTTTAGTTTGGGGGTCCATAAATGTCACCTGCTTTGCTATATCTGTTCAGTAGACCCTTGGTATTCATATTTAGGGCAGTTTACCATGCGATGTAAGAAAGTGTGTGAGATAAATGCTGCAAATTGCAGAAATGTCATAAAAGCAGCTGCCTTTAGCGCTGCAGTATGGTAGTTTTGAGTAGAAATACATAATTAACTATTTTTGTTAATCAGAATGTGTGTTTTCCAAAAATATATGGGTTTCAGAGGTCACCATATTTTTTGTACCTTTAACTGCACATAAAACTGGCAGTGTGTTCATAAATTAGGATAAATACTGTATAGTATAAGCCTTCAAAGTATGCACAGGGTAGATTTTTGGGTCTTTACATGCCACATACTTAGGTAAACCTATGCATGTTGGGCCTCAATCTGTTCAATGGACCCCAGGTGTTCATGTTTTATCTGGTTAACTAATGATATTTGAAAGATCAGATGCTACAATGTGGAATCTTTGAGATGATTTTCGTAAATGTCCTAAAAATCATCAAATTTAGGTAAGCTTTGCCTCTTGGTACTTTGAAGTAGAAAGACATGTGTACCCATTTTGGGTTTAGGGAAATGTGTACTTTCCAAAATTATATGGCTTTCTGGGGTGAACATGCTTTTTTGTACCTTTGCTTTAAATGTCTTGATTTTGCAGTATCTGGAATTACAGAACTGATGGCTCATGAGGGGTGTTTTTATCTTGGGGCCCCTATATGCCATATATGTATGCAAAACGTATGCATATTGGGCATCAAACTTTTCAGTAGACCACTGGTGTTCATATTTAGGTTGTTTTATCTGGTTACCTATTGATGTGTGCATGATATGATATTGTAGAGTGGCAACTTTAAGCTCATTTTTTTAAAAATTCACAAATATTAATTAAAAATGATACCTTTAGGAAAGAACTGCAACTTGGTAGTTTGAAGTAGAAAGATACAGTATATTTACCTATTTTGGATTTGTCAGAATCTGTTCATTCCAAAAATGTTTTTAAGGACAAACCTGTAATTGGAATGTTTGGCCTTGAAATCAGAAGTATGCCATTTTGTGGATTGTTGCTTTAGAATTTTGGTAGTCTATACTTGGCGATTGTGACCTATACAAGTCAAAAGTCTCTGTAAAACTATATATACTTGGTATTGCCATGTTCAGGAGACATGGTACTTTCCAAATCTGTTTTCCAAATCTGGTTTTGTGCATAAAATAAAATGGTATTATTGTATCTGATATATGTGTCTATATTATGGAGAAATTATTTTTCATTTTTTAGACACTTAGAAGCCTATATCTTGTTACAAAAGTGGAATTACACCATTCTATCATATTTTGAAAGTTTAGTTTGTCCTGAAAAAAAGTATATTATTTTCTTTGGTAAAGTAAAATCCCCCCCCCAGGAAAGGCCCCTTAAGTGAAAGAGCACAAATTGTTTAAGAATGGTCTGGCAGTAGAAGTACCAAATGAGCCAAATTGGCTGGCAGTGAAATGGATTCACATTTTAAATTTCTTCTTCTAAAGTCACCCTCTAAGCCACAGGGCCGGGCCAAGCCAATCAGGCACCCATGTGCCCGTGTGCTTTAGCAGAGGGCAGAACAGGTCAGGAAGGAGAGAGGGGCAGAATGGGGGAAGGGGAGAGTGTCAGAAGGGAGAGCAAGGTAACAGTGACACAGTAACACCAAAAAATTAAAGTCTTTGAAAGTAATGAAAATATAATGTTGTGTTGCCCTACACTGGTAAAACTGGTGTGTTAGTTTCAGAAACACTACTGTATAATACAATGGGATTTTTCTAAACTTGTTATCTACTTTATATCTTGCGCTTGAATGGCTTCCACCATGTCTACACAGCAGCTTGTTTATATCATTGTGTTTCTGAAGCACGCGTTTTACTAGTGCAGAGCAACAGTACATTATATTGGCATTCCTTTAAAACTCTTTCATGTTTTAGTGTTACTGCTCCTTTAACAGCTACCTACCCAGATTTCCCCTATTGTTTGCCCTAGGCAGGTACCTCTTTTGTCTACACCTAGTTTCAGCCCTGATGCTCAGTCTGACTGAAACCAAGGATATATATGACAGGGAATTTTTTTAAAAAAAAATTATATAAGCCACAAAAAAAACCCTTGAAGAGCTACAATATAATGGTGAAAAAAGATCTGAAGTGTAATTTTCACATAAAATAATGTATTTTATCTTGTTATTATAAGGACAATCATAAAAAATATTTCAACAAACCATAACATGTCAATTTTGTATTGTTATATGAGGAGTAATACCTGATGGTATTGGAGTGAAGATACTTTTTGGAATAACCACCTTGTCTTCAGAATTCCTTGCCCAGTCCACCATTCCTTTTCTGCCCCTCATAGGAAAACTGATATCTGTTAATACCGATGAAGCAGGAAGCTTCTGAATGCTAGCCACTGGAAAGAGAAAACACACACCATAAGCAAGTGCTTGGGGCAGATTTACTAAGATTTGAATTTTAAATTCAAATTTGAATTTGTTTGTGGTCAAAACTCACAATTTTGAATGTGAGATTTATCCCACCTCCACCCTGGAAACAGTTTTACTTTGATACTTTGTGACCAAAAAAACCTGCAGCGTTCATGTAAAAGTAAATGGCAGAGGTCAGTTGAACCATTTGACGATGTTACTAGCCTTCCTGATATACAAGTTTTTTTTGTAGGAAAGGGGGTTCAATTAGGAACTCCTACCTCTTAAAGAGCGTAATAACTAGATATGGGTCATTTCAATAAACCTTTAGACATGTGTTTTTACTGGGGATTTAAAAAAAGAATCCTAAAAAGAAAAATATATATAAATCTGTACTTTATAAATACAAATAGGCCCTTATTGAATGGAGTGGGTGACCATTTTATGCCATCTGATTATGTTTCTCTTTACTTCAGTATTGCTAAGTGAGTAAAATGGGATTGCTCATTGTTGTATTTATATGGTGGCCGGTATTCTGCAATTTACTCTTACGTACTATAGATGTCCCCAATGCATTGCAGCAAAACATGATTAAGGCTACAAACACATGCCTTTGCAATTGTGAACACTTCAAATGAAAAATGTATGTATAAGCACATATGACTTTTTAACCTGTTAATACAATCACATTTGCCAATTTGTATGCATTTCACACATATATTTTTATACTGTGTTTATTAGCAATCATATATGCATTCATAAACAGGCTGATAATTTATGGAAGAACACATGTTCGTAAGTATCATAAATGTATATAAAACACAGTGTTTGTACCATAATTCCCATGGTCCCAATAATAATTCTGAATGTGCATTAAATACTAGAAAATTATCCATTCTGTATTAAGAAATAAACTTTCCAATTACTAAATTTAGTAGATTTGACATAGAATGCCTTTGAGGGGCATGAAAATTAAATTAGAACCTGTGTATGGGCCCAAGCGCATGAAAATAGAACCCATTGTGTATTCAGCAGCAAAGAGGTTAAATCCTACAGGCTCTTATACAAATGTTCAGTATATTGCATCTAGAAATACCATGGTAACAAGCTTTTCAATTCAAGTAAATTACATCAGCTCACCAATATTCTTTATCACCATGGGAGCAACTACGCTCTGCAAAAGCATTCGGGGACAAACTATGTTTGTTTAAAATAATGCAATGCCCCCCTCCTGTAATAAGACTATGGGGATTTGAGTGAATCATTTTTGGTAAGTCCTTTATTAATAACTTTACTTTGGGATGTGCTTATTAAATTCACGGAAAACTGGCATTTCCCTTGCTATTTCTTTAATTTCTAAGACGAAGGCTTGATTCCATGGAAACTGGTGTATTACATCCATAGCATATTATAGTATTGCATACTTCAGCAGCTTAGTTCACGATCAACATAGTTTTCAAGGATTCTGCAACAATATTTGGGGTAAAACTGGATTCATTTATTTTGATTAATAAAATATTAATAAACAAAATATATTTTAATAAAATTGCAATATTTGCAACATGTGGCACTAGGACTATTATCCTTTGTATATTAGGCGGTATAAAAGTTGAAAAGCACTGACTCTCATTCGCAGGAGAAAATAGTATCTTAAAATTAGAGTGGTGGCTGTGGCACACTGAAAAATGTAATCCTAAATGAAAACCGGTCTGTGTAACCTGTGCGGGTAATGTAAACAAAGAAAAAGGCACTGAGAACCTCACGTGTTCTAGATTACTTCTGTTGTGATTTATCATTTTGTTTTCTTTGAAACCTCTGACAAGACACAAATCCTTGTTTTTCTGACACAGCCAGAACAGTGCTCAACTCGGACAGAAAACCCTTTTTTGCAGGTAAAAGGTGCTTACTTTTTCACTACAACTGCCTATAATCTTTGCAATAAATAAGTAGCACATTGGATTTTTGTTGAAAAGTTCCCAAAATTAATTTATTGGCTCACGGTGACATATAAACCTTTGCTATCCTCTGAGCAAAACACAGAATAGAGATAACAGTAGAAGTAGTAGTAGTACACATGATATATTTAAGGGTCAACATTATTTCACAACATAAAATAGTAATTACTATTTGAAGAGTCAAATATTAAACTGCATGATTATCCACATTTTACACTTATTAATTTCAGTTGATTTCATTTTACATATTCTATGGCGCCTATCCTAAATTGCTGGCCTGTTCTGCCCCATAAACCATCTTCAAAGACAGACCCATTTGTCTTTCAAAAATCCTTTTTAAATGGTAAGATAAATATATGTTAAATCCTGGTGGGCATGACTGTATAACAGAAACAGGAATTTACAACCTACAGTTAACAATGTAATTATGTAAACAATTGGAGAACTTCTAGAAAATCCAACTAGAATGCCTTTTTTTATTGCACTGAATTTATATGAAATACATTTGGATTCAGTGGGTAGTAGCAAGCTACATTTATTAGATTTCTCCACTATCTCCCTTTCATCTGTTTCAAGTTATTTAACAAATAGCAAAATACTGTCAAACGAGAATAACAGAAATGCAAACAGGAAAATTAATGCAGAAAGAAAGAATAGTAAAGGAGTAAAGGTAAGAGGCAGTAAAAAGAGAAAAAAAATTGGAGGGTCGGGTATTTTCAATATGGATAATTGTAGCTGTCATTGAAAAGTCTAACTTGCTTATGTCTTTTGGGGCACTATGCCATAATAACCACTCACTTCATCCCATCTGATTGTCCTTCCATGCCTTCTTTATAATGAAGAAAAGCTGGGGTCGCTGTTTCCAGTGACACTTATTAGAGAATTTGATGGAAGGCAATAGGTTTTGAACTTATTACATGTTGTGTAGATAAAACAATCATTGCTCATTCAATTAAGGCACTTAGAGCAAACCACGTGGGTTGCATTTGTGGAAAACAAATTATGTTAATGAACCATCAGCAGCTGTTCGGCAACAAGAAGCAAGCCAATCAGTGTCACCTTTGCAGAAAACAAAAAGAAAATCAAAGGGAGATAGCAAGAAAAATATTGGCTTGTAGTGGTTTTTTTGTTTACAAATGGAAAAAAAACTTTCACATACCCTATGCATACACTAGTAATTTAAAAATATCACTAAAAACACAAAGGGACCCATTTACTAAAAATTTAATTTAGATTTTTTTTTAATTTTTCTATATTTCTAAAAAGCTCTAAATTTTATATTTATTATGGGGCACATTTACTAGGGGTTAATTAACCCTTGATATTCGCCCCTCGAAGTAAAATCCTTCGACTTCGAAGTAGGTAGTCAAAGTACTTCGACGATTTTTAGTTCGAATCGTTCAATTCAAAGTCGTAGTAGAAAGTCGAAGTAGCCAATTCGATGGTCGAAGTAGCCAAAAAAATACTTCGAAATTCGAAGTATTTTTTATTCTAATCCTTCACTTGAGCTAAGTAAATGTGCCCCTACATGTAAAAACTGCAAAAAACCTTTAATACCTAACTTAGTTAAGTAAAATGGGAGCAGCGCTGATCCTATTTGACCATTTTTAATCCAATCAGAATGCTAGAGGTTTCCGGATTATTTTCGATACGAATTGTCTGAAAAACTCAAATTTTTAGAAATTTTAGAGGTATTGATATTTTTTTGGATCGTTCAGAGCTTTTTTTCCTTTATACTTTTTATAAAAGGAACTTTAAGTAAATCCAATTACAATTGTGGTTTTAGAGTTTGTCTAAAATTTAGTCGTGGTTTCCAAAACCTCCAAAACCACTAAAATCAGACCTTTAATAAATAAGCCTCAACGTAATTTTAAAAAGCAGATACAACAGAAATAATAGAAGGAAAGGATACCATGCTAGAAAGATAAATCAGTCAATGATTTCAAAATCTTGTATTGTCATTTTGACAAGAATATACATATAATATATAATTCTATTAAATTTGGTGAGTAATTCATGCAAAAACATTTTTACAAAGAAGCCTAGTGAAGGAATTATTTGATATAGATATGAGCCACTGCCAATTGGAATTCTTAGTTGGCATTTATATTTAAAATATTGCCTTTTTGACCTTTTTTCAGCCATTAAAAGTTTAATTCATAGTTTGTGGTTTTTGAGTAAAGAAATTGCTTATGATTTTCGTAATGCACTACCTAGACCTGTGAAAATGACTGTTTTAGAATCTTGCTAAGTACCTGATTCCTATTCAAGCATTTCTATTATAGGTTGATATTCTGTAGTGCATTCTTCAAATCTGTGCTATGTCTCAGCATCTAAAATAGTAATTAGTGATGGGCGAATTTGGGGCAAATTTGCGCGATTCGCCGCCAGCGAATAAATACGTGAAATAGTACTTGATTCACAATATTTAAGTATATTTTTGCAGTACTACATGTTGAATAAATGTGAAATTGATCAAAAATAAATCAAATTAGATAGGGCTTTAGAACTTTAGATAGGGCATAATAAAAAAAATCAAAAACATATATGGAAAAAACCTGCTTTGAAATAACAAAAGCAATAACTCAAAGACACCAAGCTTATTGCTATTGCAAATACACTGCCTGATATTGAAGATCCATATATCACTCCCCAACAATTCCATGCATGCCTATACAGTAATTACTCTGCCTTTTGTGGGGGATTGCTGTAACATTCATTACACTGCAATTTTCTACTAGTATTTAATGGAACTGTAACTTAAAAATCCATTGGGACCATCAAAGCTATTTGTTTTTAAAAATGAATTCAATTATTTCCCATGAAGGGAGTTTTTTGCAAAACCCCATGCTTGAAGAATTCCGAACTATGAATCTATCTTTTGAAACAAAAGAGAGTACATGAAGGATATAAGTTCAGATATAATTAGGTGTCTCTTTTTGCTTAGATAATGAATATTCTGAGAATATAATCACAAACTTATTTATCAAATCTCTCAAACAATGCATGGAATCTCTGGGATACTTTACAATATTTCTCTATGGTTTTAACAATGCTATAGACCAGCACTGCACTTACTAAGACTTAACTGCTAGTGATGGGCGAATAAATTAGACAGATGCAAAATTGCGGCGAAACTCTGCATTTCGCCGCTGGCGAATAAATCCTTGAGACTGAGGTGAAAATTCACCGGCGTAAAATCTGCTGCAGAGAAAAAAATTGTGGCAGAATAGTCGTGCACATAAACATTGTCATGCATCAAAATTATTCGGACGCCCATTTACTTTAATGCATTTGGCCAAAATAGGCCGCGTATATAACAATTGTCTTGGGCGATGAAATTGACGCACGTTGAAATAATCTTGATGCCCATTGACTGTGTTTCGTGAATTTTTTGCCGGGACAAATTCACCCATCACTATTAACTGCATCATATTATAGAGGTTGAGGAAATCAGTTTGTACTGTACATTGACATTCATTGTATAGACTCCTGAAGCTGCCACTTGCATAGCTAGTTGTTAACTAGAGCTAATTACATGACATATATGCACAGTGGGTAACAATGTCATCCTGTAACCATAACCTAAATGTTTAGCTCTTACTTGCAAAAAAAAAAAACTTTAACAAACCCATAAAACAATACCAAAGTAGTCATAAATCAATTCACAAATGTATTCAGAAGTATTGTAATGTTTCAGATACAAAAAATATAGATGTTGCTTGCGAGAAATAATAGAAATGTGGTGATCCACACTGATTGAAGATTTGGAATTACCGATTGTCTCACCTCTTTTAATGTCAAAATGCTAATAGTAAACATTGGTTGTTATTAAATCCCAATGTCCTTTAAAGGTTAATATACACATCAGGTTCCACTATGTATCCCTTAGAACTGATAAAGAAGAAAAAGTAATGGTATTATGATAGAAATAAAGTATAATGAGCTAGGTTCTTGGCATTCTAGTTATTTAGAAATATGTGCATCCTTATGGTGGCAAATTGTGTGTGCCAATTCAAACACCAGGGTTCATCCCAGCTCCAGCAGAGTAACTAGAATAGGGATTAATTAAAATAATGTCATGAACAGCATGGAGGGTGCTCAGGTTACACAGCTCATGTGCTCTGAGAATAACAGCTAATAAGCAAAGCTATTTCTTTTTGGTGATACTAGCAGGAAAGAAAAAAACAAGGGAAGAAAGTCAATATCAACTAAATGCCCATGGGTCCAGAATGAGTAAGTGACTGGTAGAAGGCATCTGCGGCACTCATAACTGTGAAATAATAACACCAGGTTATTTCCCAGGTTAATGTTATGTAACCTTTTTCCAGACAGATGTAAAATTTCTGAGTGACCTACTGAACTATTGTGGATTTCAGTTGAAATAGGTTTATTATTTACAAGCTCCTATAACAAATTGCACAATGATTGATCAGCACCAGCCTTATTTTTCTTTTTGCAAAACTTTAGGGGGGCTATTTACTAAACTCCGAATGCAAAAATCACAAAAAAATCATGATTTTTTTTTTTTTTTTTAGAAAATCTGACTTTTAAAAAATCACGAATTTTTCGGAATTAATTAAACCCTGAGGATGGAAAAGTCTGAAAATCCAGCCTCTCAGACCTGTCAAGGTAACATATAAGTCAATGTGAGAACTTTTGATGTGCACTGGGTTTCGTGCAAAACCCTGAAGTTTTTGGGCAAAAATCAGAGTATTCGGGTGAAAAACCTGAAAAAATCATGATAATCTGATTTTTACGCAAAGCAAATTTTCGGGAAAATGTAATAATAAATAAGCACAAAAAACGAGCGGATTTGATCGGAGTTTGTAGCAGAAAATATTGAGATAAATTCAGACTTTGAAAAAAAAAAAAAAATTGTGCGCACATTTTCAACTTGTGTACATCATTTTTAAAAATGTTGTGCTCAACTTGGAATGAATACAAAATATTTAATTTCCACACAAAATACTTTGTGCACACCACAATTTGTTGTGTGTAGTGGCTTCAAATGTGTGTGTGTGTACAGCTTAGAGAGAACCTTGGGGGTCATTAAATCACACAAAGCTAATTGAAAACATTAAAATGACAACAAACAAATATCACAAAGTTGCCATAATGTGCATTTCTTCTGCACCAATGCACCCCTTTGCACCTTCTTCTGTGTTATATATCTGTGAAGTTAAGAATACATGTGCAGGGTTTCATAGCTGCAAGGGTTAATGATAGGATTGCACAGGACCAACATCAGTTATGTACAGAATTGCACCCAGGGCACACTGGTACTGTCCAGCACATAGAAGATAATGCCCCTTGACTTTGGCTAGGCAAGAAAATTCCAGCATTGCATTATTGAAGAGCAGTAGAGGAAATGAATTTGTTGTTACCAAATTTAAGCTTTTCAAAGTAAAACAGCTTTTATTCCTAACCCTAACAATCACCAGCATTTTGAAGGATTTTCTGGAGAATTGTGGCTTGTCTTTTTGGAAAAGCCAATGCAAAAGTTTTTTTTATATTGGGATACTCCTTGTGACAAACTATGAATTCCCTTTTCATCATTATATTGTATGGTTCATTACGGGACAACACAAAAACTTACTGGTAGTTTAATTGGTTTCTAATAAATTTGACCAGTGTGTGAAAATGTAACAGGGTCCATAAACTGTAAGCTGCAATACCACCCTAAAAAACACGACTAGTAGCAGTTACAGCTGCAAAATGAAAATATTGCTCGCATTTCATCAGAGACACACAATGGGTTCTACTTAAGCTGCTGCAGTAATAGCTAGAAAAAAGATGATGTTTATTGGAATAAATAAATGCTCTCCATTATAATATAAAGATATCAACTGAATATATGATGCATGTTAAAACCATGATAACCATGTAATTTTGGTCACAAATGTAGGCCTTGTAGTATCACAGGACAATGTATTTATAAGTTATTGCATTTCAGATATCAGTTGTACAAGCTTCAGGACAAGTGTAGATGGGGACTTAGTAGTAGCTAATTTAAAAGATTTATAAAGGGCACATATGGTCAAACTATTGAAGCTATGTTTCAAGTGAAATCATTTTCAATAAGTTTATCCTAGAAATGACAGGACACCATTGTATGGAATCTTTCGTTTGTGATCCTCTTGCCCAGAATCATGAGTAATAGTAAAAGATTTCATTCCTGTTCCTTGAGCAAATTCTATACAAAATTATACATTCAGGGTACGTCTCAGCTTCTTCAAAGAGTAAGGAGTAAGTTAAAAGAGCCATTACATAACATGAACAAAAGCACTGTTCTACAACAAGCACATTTTGGCAGAAAAATAGCAACAGGCTCTGATTCCTGTTCCTGCAATAACAGGGAATCCCACAGGTTTCTTAGCCATCATATATTTAGTTATACTGATCCATGGATTATGTTTCACTGTAAATGATTTTCTAGAATGTAATCAATATCTAATGTGTGGTCATTAAAGAGAACTTATTTTTTATTAATAATACAAACAGCACCATGGTACTGATTTATTAATTTTCTGTATTGCAAAATTTTTTATCAGTTGTGTTTCTTGGTCTTGCTTTTTCATGCAAAAATGCATCCAAAGCAAGGAAATCTTATTGGGAAAAAAATTCAGGCTAAGAAAGAAATAGGGCAATTCCCAGTCATTTAAACATTTTTTTAAAATTATCAGTATTTCAAAAATTACATCATAAGGCATGAAATGTCCATTTTATATTATTTAAACCTTGTCTTTATTTTAAAAAAAAAAAATAAATATCTTGTATCTTTTTTGCACTGTATAAATGGCATCGTTTTCATAATTTTCTCAACAAATATATCTTTTTTGTACACTGAAATTAATGATTTTGTGTGGGTCATGGTTTACCTTCTTTGAATGAGAGCCCAAAGTAGACAATACAAAGCCATACTTGAGATTTTCTTTGCAGTTCCAATAGATTTGTCCAATCCAGTACAAGTTATCAAATTGTTAGAATAAATGTTTTCTTACCTACGTTTCCCGTTGTGAGGTATGAATTTTGAAAATCCATCATTCCCATGCCAACAATGTGTATAAAATCTTCTATCACCTGCATCAACTCCACAGAACCTGGGTAAATCTACAATGACAAATTACAGAAGCAATTGCAAGCACTGGATTATATATCAATAAAAAGGCTATCCATATAAAATATCAACATTATATAGAGGTATTTACTCAATCTTTAGCAGTGTAGTTCTGAGCAGCACAACAGGTGTTCGGGGAATGTAGCCTTTATGTAAAATACATTTGTTCACAGTCTCCTAAATAGAAAGTGAGGAGTGTACAACTAAATTTAAAATCATATTGACCCTACTATACTGTATATCTATAAACTTACTATATGTGTAATTACTCTTTAACACACTCAGATGTAGTCACCTTATGTAAGTAATGATAAACCAAAACACATTTATTTTAGGTTTTCATGACTATTCAATTTCTGCTTCATCTGAAATTTCAACAGCGACTTGAAGACAGCTGCACTATTGCAGCATTGAAGGAAATTGGGTGCTGCCATACATCAGATCCATATTTAACCATAATTACTGGTTCATCACACTAAGAATTAATTTGAAGATTTACTAGCCTGTGCAGCTGCACAATTCACTTTCTGATGGAAAAGTACATGTTTTTCATGCAGGAAGCAATGCAGACACAGCAATTCATAAACCAAACTACAGAAATAATTTTTCATTATCTTTTAGTACTGTTTAGAATAACTGTGTACACCACCAAGTATGGCTCATTAAAGAAAGTTGTTGTTTGTGTTTTCCTGATATCAAATGTGTATTTGTAACAGGATCATATCAACTACATTTATAGAGAATTTTTTTTACCATAACAACTCAAAATTTGCTGTTCAAACTGATGTTGTCTATGTACATTTATAATTGCCAGTGTCCACTTCAGTGCCAGGCCAAGTCGCCCCTCACCGAGTACGTGCGAGTGCGTATGCGTGGAAGAGCACAAGCCCAGAGCATGTGTGAATATGTATGTGAGGAGCAGTGCAAGGGCTGTGGATGCGCAAGTGCACATGTGCGGAAGGCACACACTATACCACAAACTGCACATGCTGCTGCCACAGCTTCTCGACACTGGTCCAAACTAGGGGAAGACGTCAGAAGAGGTACGTGCCTTGCTCCCCTCTACCTTTGCACCCTAGACATGTGCTTCTTCTGTCTACTCCTAGTTCCAGCCCTAGTCCACTTTGTTAATCAGTAGCTGATGCAGTAAACATGTCACATACTTAGTAGTGATGGACGATTCTGAGCAGTTTCACTTTACTGAAAAATTTGTGAAATGGCAAAAAATTTGTGAAATGAAGCAACAATTTTTATGCATGCACCAATTTTTTTTTTGACGCTGCAGTTTCGCAGGTGAATTTGCTTGCGGTGAACTGCGGAAATTTGCAGCAAATTCGTGTCTGGCGAGTTTGCTCGCCCCATCACTAATACTTAGTTAAAAGGAGTATCTCCAAACAATACACTCATTCGTTTGTCACAAGGAGTATCCCAATATAAAAAGAACTTTTGCATTGGCTTTTCCAAAAAGACAAGCCACAATTCTCCAGAAAATCCTTCAAAATGCTGGTGCTTGTCATTGTTAGGGTTAGGGATAAAAGCTGTTTTACTTTGAAAAGCTTACATTTGGTAACAACAAATCAGTTTCCTCCACTGCTCTGCAATAATGCAATGCTGGAATTTTCTTGCCTAGCCAAAGTCAAGGGGCATTATCACTTATACTTAGTTAAAAGGAGTATCTCCAAACAATACACTCATTCGTTTTTTACAATCTAATTAAAGTCACAAATTCATATTTTTGCAATGAGTCTGAGAAGAATAAGGGCTTTTTTTATGAGATTCTTTTTCCTTTATGTTATTCTCAAATAACACTTGGAGGCTTACTTATTAAAGGTCAGATATTAGCGGTTTTTGAGGTTTTTGAAACCACGACTAAACTCACAAGCACTAAAATCAAGAATGTCATGGAATTTATTAAAAGATCTTAATATAAAAAGTAACAACAGAAAAAGTGCTGAACAAGGCACTAAAAAATACGAATACCTTAAAAATCTCAAAAAAAGTTTTTTTTAGACAATTCCAGCAGACCTTTCTGAATTGATTTAAAGCTGTCCAATCAGATCAGTGCTGCTTCCATTGACTTCTATAGCACCTCAACAATGATTACTTGCAAAGTTTTGTCTTAGAGGTTTTAGTGGTTTTAACACAGGGAGGCACATTTATGAAGGGTCAAATTTTAAATTCATAAGTTTTTTTTTCAAAACTATCATAGGCTCCCATAAATTTGAAATTTAAATAGTGAAAATGTATTAATAAAATAAAAATTTTTATACTCTGACAAATTTTAAAGACCCAAAAACTCAAATCAAATTTGATTTGACTTCGATCAAACTCGATTCGAGTTTTTTCTAAAAAAAGACCTTGAATGTCAGGAAGACTAGAAACAGCTTCAAAAATTGGATTATTTGGCTTAAATGGAGTCTATGAAGGTCCAATAACTAATTGAATTGTGATTTCCCCGAATTTAAATTTTTTTTCGTTTTTTCTATACTTCTAAAAAGTTCTTAAAATCCAAGATTTATTAAGGGTCAGATTTATTAAGGGTCGAAAGTGAAAATTTGAACTTGAATTTTTGGATTTTTTTTGTCAAAACTCTCAAATTTGAATTGTGAATTATCCATACTCAATTCGAATTTGAATTTGAAATTTATCATATTCTGGCCTTTTAAGAACTTAAATTTGACAATTCGCCACCTTAAACCTGCCAAATTACTGTATAAATCAATGGGAGAGGTCTGGGGATCAATTTGGTAATGTTTGTAGCCTTCCTGACATTTGAGGTTTTTTTCTAATTGAGTTTTTTTTAATTTGATTTGAGTTTCTCTAATTTGAATTGAATTTGATTCGAGTTTTTGGGTCAATTCAAATTGTCCTAGCTGAGAAAATTCAATTTTATTAATACATTTTGATTGGTCAAATTTTGAGTTTATGGGAGTTTAAAAAAAACTCACATGAATTTGAAATTTGTCTCAGTGTAAACACCACAAAAACCTCTAAGGCAAAACCTTGTCAAATAAAAGTTTTTGAGGTCCTATAGAAGTCAATGGAAGCTGTGCTGATTTGACTGGACTGCTTTAAATGAATTCAGACTTTTATTAAAGGATTTTAGATTTTTCTTTCACTAGGAATTGTCTGAAGGTATTCATTTATTTTAGCTCATCATTCAGAGCTTCTTTCTGTTCATACTTTTTATATTGAGTTCTTTTAATAAATGCCATGACATGACATTGTTTTTAGAGTTTGTGGGTTTAGTCATGGTTTCAAAAACCTCCAAAACTATCATTTAATAAATAAGCCTCAGTGGGACACAGCCTTTCCATAATTTGGAGCTTGCCAGATAATGGATCCCATACCTGTACATTGCAATGATTTCAAAGACTGCATTAATGTTGGAGTAGCCACGAAATTCAGTACATTTAAAATATAGCAGCTCTTTAGCTACCATTCCATAACTCACAGGGGACCACAGGAGAGAGAGACACTCGGGTGTACTACTGGCCTTGGTAGAAAGCACAACTTTAGCATTAAGGGCATAACCAAGAATACACAAAACTGATCTGTGTAAGCAAAGATGTCTTTTATGACTTGAGAATAATGATGGGCAAATAAATTCTGCAGGCATGAATTTGTGCCAAATTTCTGTGTTTCGCCGCCTGCAAATAAATTTGTGAAACTGCATAGAAAATTTGCTGTGACAAAAAAATATATCACAAGTTAAAATTGGCACACGCATTCAAATTGTTGTGTGTTAAAATTATTCAGAAGGCCAGTGACTTTAATGCACAAAATAGTTGCGCGCATAAAAATTTCGATTGTGTCAAAATTGATGCCCATTAACTTCAATGCATTTCTCAAATTTTTCACCACAATTTCCAAATTTTTCGCATGTTTCACAAGTTTTTAGGTAAAGCAAAATGGGACAGATTCGTCCATCACTACTTGAGAATCCAGTGCATTAAGTAGATTATTCTAGGTATCAGCAGAGCATATCAAAGATAAAGTACCAGAAGATGAAGAATGTTAATACCGTTGTGAAGATGTTTGTAAACATAAATAATATATCATTGCACATCAGGTTGCTCACAACCTTCCTTATCCCTGCACATAGCCTATATATCATATTAAAAATACCAAAAGAAGCTGTAATAAAATCTTTGCCAAATGACCCAAGTCATCCAGAAAAGTTCCATTTAGAACTATGGGAATCACCACTGGTTTGAATATAACTGTAAAGCCTGCTAGAAATATTCATATACTAAAACTAATGCCTGCTCAAATAAACTAATTAAATGTTAATAATGGCTCTGATAAGTGTTTATTCACTACATTTACTTGTCTATTACCCCATATTGTCATATTATCTTCTTTCGCCTAAAAATTATGAAGGTAGCCAGAAGAGTTGATAGTTGTGTTGTCTCTTATTATGAAAATGTTCAATGTACTGTAATTATTAATTAATATTATATTATAATTGTTCTTAAAAAGTATTCCCTTTTCTCAATAGAGAACACCACATGTTTTACCTGTTGTGCATCTTCCCATTTTTCTTTATTTTCTTCATCAAGGAGATTGCTTACTATCTGAAAGAAGTTCTGAAAAATAATATGGAGCAAGTTTTATTGGAAGAATCGAGGCAATTGTGAATGAGGCAAACAGATGAGATGCTGATAGTGATATCATAAGCGTTTCCATCTTAAAATTCATCATATAGGTTGGTTTATATTAATATAAATAATTTAATATTACCCTTGTTTAGAAAGTAAGAAAAATGTAATGAACTCTGTCTCCTGTTCTGGTAGTAGTTGCCCATGGCTCTCTCCCTTCTAACATTAGCAATTCAGTTACATCATGTGCATGCTCACTGGATTTCTTTGGAATGCACTATGCTTGAGAATTTCAAACATTTTTTTCAGAAGCAAATGGCTGCCAGCATCTTTCAGGTACTTACAGTGCATTTTCGTTAACCTGTCGAAAATTCTAATTCAAAATTCTAGTTTTTGAGGTTTTTTATGGTCAAAACTGTCAAATTCAAATTTGTTTAAAATTTTAAAAAAAATGTAATTTGATTTTCGAGATTTATCATACTCTGGCTCTTTAAGAACTCAAATTCAACTATTCGCCACCGAAAACCTGTCAAATTGCTGTTTAAGTTAATAGGAGACATCCAGGCATCAGTTTTAGGGTTTTTTTGCAGCCTTTCTGACAATGGAGGTTTTTCGGAGAAAAAACTTGAGAGTTTTAAAAATTCTAATCAAATTCGATTCAAATTCGATTTGCATTTTTGGGTCAATTACATTCATCTGAGTTTAAAAAATCTGATTTTCAATTGGCTGAATTTAGAATTTATGGGTTATGGGGAGTTTTTAAAAACGCACATAAATTCGAAATTAGACTTTTGATAAATGTGCCTCCAAATGTATACCATACTACTCTCCTGCCATTCTTGCTAATATATATTATTACATACAGGTAAATGAGAATGTAAAGAACTGTAAAACACTGCAGCATAGGGAGTCAGAGACTGATATTTCTCAAAGCATCTGTTAAAATGTACCCAATGAAAAGTCCATATTAATGGGTACAGAACAAATTATTTAACAAGCTTTTTGTAGTTTAATTTCAAGTGTCTCTTAGTTATATAGTGTGTAATGTGTGAAGTCATTGTAATACTTTGGGTAAAAGAGTTTTGTGCTGTGAGCAGTCAGTAACACAAAGATAAATGATTTCATTATTCCGTATACAAAACATCATTTTATTTATCAGTATATACTGTATATCAGCATCATTCCTTACAGATGGAATTGATTTTAATATGAAGCCACTAAAGCAAAATGTCATCATTAAAAAAAATATAAAACTCATAAAAAATGTTATAACTATAAATGGTACTACAGCAATAAAGTACATATATAAAATGGATAATTTCAAGGCAGTGAATAAAAACACAGGGAAAAAAGGCAGTTTAGACTTCACGGAGGGTTACAGGAAACACATTGCTGCTTTTATTTTAAGTCCAACGAGATTGCTTTATATCTCTTACCTGTACTCCATCAGAGGCAGGGATATAGCTTGCTCTTTTGAAAGTGTCTGTGACATTTCTAAGGATTTCCACTGAGATCAGAAGATCCCCCGCATAAAAATGCTTCCTCTGAGTTAAATCCAGTAGTGTTTTGGTCACCTGAGACATCCCTTCTGCTGCTAACATACGATGACCCTTAGCAAGATGCTCTTTAATCTGTAATATTCAAATGCAGTGTATTGATCAGTAAATGGTGTGTATGTATATCTATACCACATATAAACCCCAGGGCAGCACATTGCAACAATACTCTCCTCAGGTGCACAGTAAAGAGTTTAAATACTTAAAAAAATCTGGTGAAAATTCAAAGTGTATTCAAAGTTGCTTGAACAGGACTGTTAATGCAATTTTGAATGTACTTTGAATTTTCATAAGATATCTCTGAGTTGTTGGTCTTTTTTGAAGTACACAGAGACATACAAGCAATAACTTTAGCTGCAGGATAAATTTACAACACTGAGGTTTCTCCTGGTAGGAATACATTTTTTTAAAAATATTTTACTAACCCAAAAAAACCCTAAGGATCTTGCACAT
Source organism: Xenopus laevis (assembly GCF_017654675.1). NCBI lineage: Eukaryota > Metazoa > Chordata > Amphibia > Anura > Pipidae > Xenopus > Xenopus laevis. The sequence continues at coordinate 80,528,423 of NC_054380.1, forward strand.
TCTGGACATTCCTTAATATACACAAATTAGGAATTCTGCCTATTTTTCTTATTTTTTTTAATAATGAGCCCCACAATCCACTCTCAAACAATATGGAATCTAAACTTACTTAAATAATATAGATTTCTGGCTTGTCCAACTATGCCCGCACAAAGGTCTACCTAGATTTGTAATGTCCTTGATTTACATCTCTCTCTATCATAATTAGGTTAGAAAATTAAGTATGAAAACTGGGAAAAGATAAATCTCATAGTTATAATAGCTTCAAATATAGTTGCACCAGAAACCTTAACCATCTGGTCCATTCTATTAGTGAAGCTACGATCACATAGTCTGTGACTAGTGGATAGGATTGCTTGATATCACATATCATGGTCCATAGGGGTAACATTTCTATGGTATCTATATAAGTCAAGCTATACTAGTGGAATTTGAAATTCTTGTATAGAAGATTTGTTAACAAAATTCTGCAGTATATCATGCAATTTAAGGTCCGGGACAATGATTCTATACCAGGGGTTGTGGCCACAAAAATGCGTGTAGAAGCATGTATCCATGAACCAAACTTCATTAATGATTGTAATCTTTCTTTGACGTCTTATCTTTTTGGTATCATTAACCATGTCTCTTAATCAAGGGGATAACTGCAGAGAGTGCCGAAAGGGAAACACTCTTAGTTAGGAGTGATGAACTTGAAGGAGATGTAAACACTGTTTGCTGAGCAAGGGTTGTCATATGTTTGGTTTTCAGACAGACAGCCCAGTATTCCATTAGGAAATCATGACAGGACTCTGAAGAGAATGACTTGATGCTCAACCAAGCTCTGACTACTGCGTATAGTTTCACCCCGAAATTATTGCCCCATCCCTGATAATTTACTGCTCCACTCCCAATATCACCAGCTCCCAACATCACTAGCCTCCTGTCCCCTTCCCTGCCCCAAAAGGTGGCAACCCTAACCAAACTTTTGGTACAACTTTACCAAATAATCACATATACTATGATTTTATCAATCATTTACTGTATCTGCAGAACCTGTAAATTGCTTAAAACAGATATTCTTTGTTCCTGCGATTTGAGCTGGAAATGTTAAATACAGATCTCCTATCACAGAACAGCTAAACAGCATGCCCACCCTTCTAATGGTTTCTTACTCTGTCATATCATAACACAAGATCACCATATGTAAGCTTACAGCAAGATGATCGACTATACAGCTTTCTCTTTAATGAATTATCTTTCCTTAGAAATCATTTTTTTAAAAACAGCATTCTAATTTTTGAGTCCTCTTACATCTGTAAAGAATTTTTTGGTATTTTAGACTAAACTAGAGGGTGAAGTGGGCAGTTTTATTAATTGTTTAACTCTCAGACCAATTACATATTGTCCCATCCACTTGCATGCAGTGAAATGAATTTTACCTACCCACTGAAGGCTTCCAGCTATGGATGCTATTAGGAGACTGACATATGTAGCTGTACTGTTCCTCGATAATAAGTCGATAATGCTTACATATGCCACTGAACTCACTGAATAACACTCATTTGTAAAACTGATACCTTACATTTATTAAACTTATTAAAACAAGTTATTAAGTTATTAAACAAGTTAGGAGCACTCCTCGGTTGAATTGTTGTTTCATTCGGTGCTTCGCCATATACAGCCCCCGAAAAGGCATCATCAAGCAGAAAAAACATTGTTGAAAATGGAGCCCCAGCAGGATGTTAAAACCATTTACTTTATTATCAATATATTAAAATCATGAAGAAATCATTCAACAGATCATATGCTTGACACGTTTCGTGGGTACCGCCGCCTCCTCAAAAGCAAATAGTCTGATTACCCACGTCACACTTTAAAAACCAATGAATGACGCCCCTCTAAAAGCATTAACCCTTCACCTACACAGAAATCCAATGGTGAACACCTAAGAGACATTTTTAGAGTAGTGGGCTGGTCAGTCATATTTATACTACTGTATACATTTAAATATAAATATGTCTAATATTAAAATAGGAATCGGCAATAACTCTAGAAAAAAAAAAGGATACTTCCCTCTCACAATTTAGTCCCCCATACACTTCTGTAATTCTGTGGTGATACAGTATATAGCTTTTATCTAAGTACATTTTTGGTCCATGTTACCTTTAAAACAGTTAAAATATAAATATTGCTTTATACTGTACCATCTCCCTGTATAACTGCTAACAAGTGGAAGAAGTATTGACTGCACATGCTTTACATCTATTTCTACCACATTTATATGTTCCCTTAGATCTTAGCCAAGTCAAATCACTTTTTTGTTCTTTAGAATTGTACAGACTCTGTGATAGACGAGATGCTATATATGCAAAAGAGGGTAATTTATCCAGGACATTCCTCAAAGAGGGGTCCTGTAGCAGTATACCCCAATGTCTCAGCAGAGCATCAGCTTTTGAGGAAAGGCTAAATGCATCAAGCATATGGTCTCTTAATATATGTGCACTTCATGATTTGAATATATTTATAATAAAGTAAATTATGTCCTACTGGTGCTCCATGTTCAAAAATGTTTTGCATTTCTTAAACATTGTTATACCAGGGCACAACAGGTAAAGTGCTATTTCAGCTGTGCAGCAGTAGAGCGCCTGCCTGTGCTAACAGATATTTAAGATGGTAGTTGTAGGGGCAGAGAGGACCATTACACATGGGCAAATAATAGGACAGTCAGTTGTTTTGTATATTGTACATAATGTGATCCACTGACACCATTAGGTGGCATAAAAATATTTTCTTCCTGTGCATTATATCATTACAGGGCAATGTATAAGGTGACCTTTGTGTTTCACATCTTTTTAAGATAACAGCGCAAGGCAAAATACACACACATCACAAGCTTTAAGAATAATACATTACATATTTTTCAGTGAATTTACTATTGTCCATTTAAAGCATTTTTTGCTCTGGGGAATTTGTCTGTATTATTTCTCAGTAGATAGAAATAGATCACATGCTTTTTTTTTCTTCTTTTGCACAGTTGCATAAATGTGAAATAAGCATAACAAGAACAGAAGCTGGCTTTGCACCTACTGAAAGCTGCACGTGTCTGTATTCAGCTGATATGCATCTTGCAAAGCTTGGCTGTTCCCAGAAGGCTACTCCATGAAGATTGAGTGAACAGCGTCTACTAGTGGTGCCTGTGAGGCAAACAGAAAACAGAAAATATTTGTTATATTCAACAGCAACGCTGCACTAGCACAGATACAGTAAACATCAGGGAAATGCTTCTGCTTCATATTTTAGTCTGTCTGGATATGATTTACTCAGTTTATAAGAAAGATAATTTCTTAAGTAAAATCATAAATGTAGAAAGGCTGCAAGAAGCATATAAAGCTGTTTTCACATTAAATAACGCTTTGTATATTTTTGTTTAGGGAAGCATATACCCGTGGCGTTGAGAGGACATCGATTGAATGCCAGATCTCCAGCTGGGGTTCTTTTCCATACCATAGACATCAAATAATCCTCAGGGCAGATTTCATAAGGAGCTGTGAATAAGAGTGAGATTTATATTAAATACACATCTACAATTCTGAGATTATTTGTCACGCTGCTCAGTTTTCAACATGCCTGAGGAAAGAACCTGAGTGATCATAAATGTTTGTTTTCTTTTTTTCCCTTTAGATCATAAGGAGAAAAAAATCATGAAAACAGCCTAACCAGCTTCCTTAAACCATAATAATATTCCAACTATACATGTGGTACTGAGAGAGAAGCAAGGTTTTAGCTTATTGTACCGATTACAATGTTTCTGCTTTTATTAAAAAGAAGAAAAAACATATATATTTACTTCATCGAGGAACTCAAAAAATAACAAGCTTGCAAGGACACAACTGTAAGACCTGTGCAGAACATTGTATTTTCTGAGAAAAGCAAGTCAGGTGTAAGAAGCCTCATGACAATAATTAAGTAATGGCAGTAATTATTCACAAACTGATGCTGATCAAAGGCAAAACGCTTTAACAGATTCTGTACATTTTGGCTGTTAAAAAGTCCCTGAGAAACAAAAGGCTGGGCTCTGATAAATGCATACATATCATTATAAACAGAATTATTATTTCTCACCATTATACAGGAGTACATACAATTATGCAAATAACTGTATTTCAAATATATAGCTAATATTTTTCTTGTTTCAATTCCTGACAATTTACAAAACATCAAAGTAGTAGAAATATCTACAGTAGCAGCATCTTATAAAAATAAAAACACTTTCAGGCTGCTTTGTTCACCCTGAGGATTCCAATCCAGGAATATTTTAGGAGAGTCTTACTTCTCTTTACTCCTCATGGGGTACAGAAAATCTCCATAATCAATACAAAATGGAAATAATAGGCTTCACATGAGAGCACTATAAAAATGTATTCTCTACATCCATAAAGCTTTATCCACTAAAGAGAAAATATATTTGCAAACACCTTTCATGACAGCTTGTTTGTGACAAGAATTTTGCAGAGGGGGACAACAAAGGTCCATAGGGTGCACTAGACATATTTATTATTTTTACTAAGAATTAACGGCTATTGATCTATTTCTATAGAACAGTCTTTTTATACTCAAGCCTGTCTTTGTTGGTCCAAAGTCAGTCAGGCACCTCAGCTTATAACATACTGTAGCTACACATATGCAAAACATGACCATAACAGTTTTTTCTATGTTAATGCTAAAACTTAAATATTAATATTAATTTACTCCTAAATCTCACCATAAATGGCTTTCAGTGTTGGACCAACCTAATTTTTAACCACCTTACCTGAACTTAGACCATGGTTTGAGAACCACTATTTTAGGAAAAACAAACCAACAAAATTAAAATATGACATTATACATATATAGAACTGTTCTGAGGAAGAATGAGTAACGCATCTACCGCCTCCTTCTAGATACTGATTTACTGATTTACTGAATGTGACTGCTATCCTTGACATTGGCATGCTTTTCTGCCATTGTACAATGACTGCAGCAAAACCGATGTAATCTAAGTTTCTAAAGCAAACCTCAGAAACTGTTTTAAGGGACAAGCCCTTGAGGAACAAATGTTGCATCTGCATTTGGTGACTGTTATGCAGTTTTCCCACTCAGTAGAAAATTATGGGCAGTTTTCCATACAGTACATGAAAGTTTCAATGTTCTCAAGTAGAAATAGAAAATGTATGTATATATGTATGTAAATTTTTATTTGTAAAGTGCTCCTCAAGGGCAAAGCACTGTACAGCAAAACAATAAATTAGTAGTAACAAACAAGGGTTCATTGGAATAAAAAGTGACAATAAGTGCATTATTAGAAATTCAATTCACATAAATATAAAAATATATAAATACAATACAGATTAAGTGCTCAGTGTCAAGGAAACAAAAGGCTAGAGGACCCTACCCCGTAGGGCTTACAGTCTAAATGGGAGGGTTACATACAGACACAATTCAGAGGGGTATTAAGGTGCTGTGGGTTACAGTTTGTTACACTGTTATATAAGTGCCAGTTCAGGTGTTATCCAGGTGCTCCCAGAGGTAGTCTTTGAGTTTTGTTTTAAAAACACTGAATTATACAGCTGTTAGATTCTGTATGATTTGCTGTCTTTCTACTTTGGGCAACCATTGATTATGTGTTAGTCCCTAACTGATCTTTGCCTAGGTGCTATTTTACTAAATAATTTAATAATTTGTGCTAACAATGAAAATTGTACTTTTTCAGAGTACATCTTACATATGCATATACTGTAAGTTGAAGCCCTCTGTATTTCAGGCATTTTGGCACCCCTGAGTGATTTTTTCTCCTTTAAGCATGCTTCGTGTATAGTTTTTTTTAAAATTCATATAGATATATTTACAGAGATGCCAAAAAAATCTCCAACACGAACTGAAAAAATAGAAACAAGAAAAATTGCACATTTGCTACTGATAACTGTCAAAATCACAAAGTTATGGTAAGTCAAATTTGTTTAAATGATTATCATAAACACATTCAGATTTCTATGTGAATTTAAACAAATAACAGGCATTAAATGTGCATTTATCTGGAGAATTGGTAAACATGTAAAAGTATACATTGGGAAGACATGAAATAAATAATAACAATGCGCAGAAGGGCCAAGGCATTAATAAAGTCAGTGCAATCCTGCACATAGGACATTGCTTTGCCAACAGAGAATGTTACACACATCTGCAAGACATCTTTATAATAAAGAGCAGTTACCTTGACCTTAAACAGCAGATCTCTGATAATTATAATAAGTTAATACCACAAAGGTACTGTATAACAACCAACCAACTTTCACCAGGTATACCACAAAAAGGTCAGAACTGATGAAAGGAATGGAGATTTAACAAGTTTGTCATGTGTACATACTGTATGTAGTGAGGCATTGAATGGAAAATACCAGGCTCAACAAAGGAAGAGCTGCAAAGCTATGTTTCAAGGTCCCTTTCATCAGATGAAAAAGTGTTTGAAAGAGGTTCCGCCTAAATATTCGGAAGGGGTTTTTTACAGTGAGAGCTGTGAAGATGTGGAATTCTCTCCCTGAATCAGTTGTACAGGCTGATACATTAGATAGCTTTAAGAAGGGGTTGGATGGCTTTTTAGCAAGTGAGGGAATACAGGGTTATGGGAAATAGCTCATAGTCCAAGTTGATCCAGGGACTAGTCCGATTGCCATTTTGGAGTCAGGAAGGAATTTTTCCCCCTCTAAGGCAAATTGGAGAGGCTTCAGATGGGTTTTTTGCCTTCCTCTGGATCAACTGGCAGATAGGTAGTTAATAAACAAAAAAACAAAAAAAAAGGTTGAACTCGATGGACATGTGTCTTTTTTCAACCTTACTTACTATGTTACTATGTTACTATGTTACTATGTTACATCACCCTAAAACCATAATTTCTTTACACATTTCAGTTTTTTAGTAAATGGGACAGAATGCCATGTCTATTAATTGCAGTGAGCATACCATATTTTTGTCTGTTTTTTCTCTGCCATCAACTAATATCACATATCTGACTTGGTAATGAGAACTTGAGGCTTACACATTGGAATGACCATTCTTAAGCATATATAAATCAAAGGCATTCTTATCTTCCACAATCATTGTTTCTGTGTTAAAACAGTCTGCACCAAATCTTATTTGACTGCACCAAATCTTATCCACACTATTATTTTCACATATAGGGCATCCTTAGTTCCTGGCCATTTACACAACATCAAAGATGTATAAATGTCCTCCAAAGAATTCCATAGGGCAGTTCATCTAAGCAAAACATTTTGTGCATAGTTTGTTTGTAGTTTGCTCACAGTAAAGATCCTAATGGGAATCCTTGCTCCTAGTTCTTCTTGCAATTTTCATAATCAATAATTTTTCTCAGACACTCTTCATAATCAATAATGTATAGCAGAATCTTTTAATGCTGTGTGTCATAGCCCTTAGAATTGAGGTCTTTAAATGTTGAGGTCTTTAGAATTGAGGTCTTTAAATTGTTAGTCACAATTTGGTAGTAACAGTCTCATTGCTATTGTTCTATACAAACCCAAAACAGTAAATATGCTTTGCGTCCACTGTAAGTTTTGAATCATTGTTTTATGGCAAACAAATAATGCCTTGAGAAAGCTAATATAGCGAACCGCGTTGGCGTTTTGGGTGCTCTTTGATTTTAAATTGATTTGGCACTAAACCCTTTTATTTTAACTGAAAAAACGCTTTGGTCCAGTCATGGGTCTACAAACAGGTGGCAATTAGGCGCTGCTTGCTCGGTTCTTTCTTTCTTCTACTCCAATCTACTTTCCATTCTAAGGGGCCTTTGGTTTGTGTTTTTTAGGCTTAGTTAGCTCTTCCAATTCCAAGTGTAGGGCTAGTGTAATAATCTAGACCACAGTCATGGTTACCCTGCCTGCCTTCATCTTTGTGGTGTCCTAGGGATATAGAAAATAATAGGCAGCAGCCTTTTGGGACAACTCCACCATTCTCCATTTTCCCTTTTTTTCTCTTTCTCTAAACCAGAGCAAGTGGCTGTTTTTAACCAATTTAACAATTTTTTAATTCTGGAATCCAGATTAATCATGTCCTATTACATTTTTTAACTTTTTCTGAGGAATCTTTTTAATCTCATCTCCGCACTAGCACTTTATATCAATCAATTTCTAATTAATTCAATGGTCACTATATTTATGTAATTCAATGATGTCTTACTCTAATTAACTTATGGAATGAATTGGGATCTGTAATTAACTTAAAAAATACGCACAGCCTTAGTAATTTATATCACTTTGTTAATTAATTTATGAACTACAATTGATTGGGTTTTAATTAATTGTGTTTATGGTTATAAATAATTTATTCTAAGCAATTAATCTGAGTAGTATCATCCTTTTTTGGGTTGTTGGAAGCTAATCACCTGCATTTTACACATTTGATTGTGGGTTTAGTTGTTGATAAGTGGAGATTGTTGATTCCTCAACTAGAGGTCATTATAGACTGATTATAATTTGTAAACTATATTATTTAGGTCAAACAGGGTACTTCTTTACCTTCTTATTGACTATTAAATAATAGAACATTCCACATCTAGAGTTACTCTGAGGAGGAATCAATATCACCTGACATCTCCTTCTGGAGAGTGATTCATTGAACCTGGCTGCCATGCACAAAGAACCCAGTTAGCCAAATCAATTTAATCCAACCCAATAAAAAAATGGTTTAGGGAACTAGGTCTTGAATAACACATTTTGTTGCCTGCATGTGCGCAGCAGACATCTGTGCTTGGTGATTTGTATGCAACTGCTACACATTTGATGATAGATGTACTATTAAAAATGTTAGCGATACATGATACATACAGTACAGTCAGTTGGAGCATCTGTATTCTAGGGTACTGCATATACCTTAATAATCAAAAATTCTAAAAATTATGGTCATTTACACAAAAGAGTTCATAACCAAACACTAGTTGTGCCTATCTGTGTAAAGTTGAGTCAGATAACAGTACATTGGGAGTCATTGCAAATTTTACATGTGCCCATAACAAACTACATGTTTGCTTGTATTCTACCTGCAACTGGCTGGAAAATGCTAATCGCTGTTTGGATACAAAGTAACTGCCCAGATTTAAACTTGCCTTGTGTTTATAAAAGGGCCCCAATGGTTTTGGCAGTTATATTCTCTCCCTTATTGTCAGTGCCTTTAATGATGGATCTGTGTAAAAAAAACAGGACATATCGCAAAGGAGCCCTGTACTTATGGTACTGGCATATTTTGAGGTCTGTTTATTAAAGGGTGAATTTTAGTGTTATTAGAGGTTTTTTAAGCTCTATTAAAGGAACAGTAACGTCAAAAAATAAAAGTGTTTTAAAGTAATGAAAATATAATGCAGTGTTGCCCTGCACTGGTAAAACTGCTGTGTTTATATAAATAAGCTGCTGTGTAGCTGTTGGGCAGCCATTCAAAGGAGAAAAGGCTTAGGTTACACAGCAGATAGCAAATATGCTCTGTCTGTCTAATCTGTTATCCATTAGTTAACCTGTGCCATATAGTTTAATTTCCGCCATTGCTCCACAGCAGCTTGTTTATATGAACTATAGTAGTGTTTCTGAAGTAAACAGATCAGTTTTACCAGTGCAGGGCAACAGTACATGATAATCTCATTACTTTAAAACGCTTACATTTTTTGGTGTTACAGTTCCTTTAACTTTATTTCTCTAAAACCATGAATGCCATCTGGTTATAAAAAGTATGAATGGAAAAAATACTGAACAATGCACTAAAAATTCCCCAAAAAAAGTTTTCCTGACAATTTCTACCGAAAAAATCAGAAACACTTTTTTTTTTTAAAAAAAGTATGATTCGTGAAAAAATAGAAACCTGAATTTTAGAAAATCAGCCCCAATGCTGCAATTCTTTCATGCATTTGCATTTTCCTTTTATCTACAGAGTGCTACTAAACATATTAGATAATTTTTTAACATTCACAAAAATATATGCCCCAACATGTGGTTATAAATGAGAGAAATAAAATAGTATTATTTAATACTTCTAATGAGCTCTATATATATAAGGATCCTGGAGAAAAGCAATCTGAACAGAAAATATACAGTATGCTAATCATAGTGTAATAGAAATGATGCACTTTGTGAGTCATTAGATGTAAATAGAATATTGTGAAGTTAAAATTGCTAGTTTCTATTTACAGAAAAACATTTTGTGCTTCACCCAGTCACCAAATTAATATTTAGCTTTTCTGGACATTATTTGAAATGTAAAAATAAACATGTATATACCACATATAATATTAAAATCACAGTGTTAGTTCTTAAACATCTCCTAAAACTAAAACTTTATTTTCTTGCCTAGTTAGTGCATCAAAGATAAGAGAACATTAACAGGGTCCTAACATTTGATGAATCAAAATGTAGATTTTAAATTGTAATTTATAAGTAAGCCCTTGTCATGGCAAAGGTCCTCAGGAGTGAAAATTCCATTACATTTCTAGGCTAGAACTGAGTTACACATTGTCATGGTTACATCACTCCATCTTTCCTTTGGCAGTGGACATTGAAATGAAAGAAAACAAAAGTCTCAGCCACTGAAAATTTACAATTTTCAACTTTTGCTTTGAACGATAAAAAAGAAAAGCAATATGAGAAATGACTCTGAAAGTGTGAAATTCACTGACAGCAGAAGCCTTGATCAATCTAGGATTTTGATTCAGATGCTGTCAAAACAGCATGTGCACATATGTTATCAATGAACTGCTGGTTGTTCTTGAAAGATCAGAAATATTACATTATTAAATGTCAGAACAGAAACTCGTAGACCGGTTTACTGTTATTAATGTTAAATCATTTGATTTTATTCCTATCACAGAACCAACACTATCTTTCATCTATCTATCTATCTATCTATCTATCTATCTATCTATCTATCTATCTATCTATCTATCTATCTATCTATCTTATCTATCTATCTACCATCGAAGCCTAATTAGCCTGAGGTCTCTGAGGCCTATATAACCTCTGAACTTTGGTTCATTTCAATACCATTTTCTATTTCTAAAGCATATAAATCAGGTTAAGCTGAAAATATTTTTTTCTTTTGCTTGAGCTTGGATACTATGCTTATGTATGCATTACGGGCATGTGCAAAATTATTGCACAAGCACGTAATGAGTCTCAAGGCTAGCTGTTAGATAAGGTGGAAGATGGTTTTATAAACAATTTATTATGTTACGGTACAGCCTTGAGCTTCGAGGTTACTTAGAATAAGAATTTACTAAAATGATTAATCACGCCTCTAATATTTTCTTTGCTGATGTGACATCATAAGATATGTGTAACAGTCAGTTTTGGGGTAGAGAATTCTCCCGAGCTACTGAATTCTTTTGTATTCTGTGCTTGATTACATTTCCTTCTCTGATTGAAACTTTGAAATTGCATTGGACTGTATCATTGGAAAAGACACTCACCAAGGTCCAGACCAAACACTATCTATCTATCTATCTATCTATCTATCTATCTATCTATCTATCTATCTATCTATTATTTATTAATAATAAGCCTGTGTGTACATGGTTATAGTTGTTGGGCTCAACAGAAAAAGAATGGTAGATGAATAGGAGAGTTAGTCTGAATGTATTTAAATTTATAGCAACAATCTTTCATACACAAAATATGGTTCCTTAGACCTTACCCTAGCAAGTAATGGGATGTACCCTCAGTAATTTTTAAATTACCGTAGACCAGATACAGTACATGAAAGAATGAGGGTTTCATATACATTTAAAGGTAGAATCGCCCTTATATAAACTATAATATATCCTATTCTAAGCAACTTGTCAGATGGCCTTCAATATTTATTTTGTATGGATTTTATGTTTAATTACTAGAGTTGCTGTTTCCAGCATTCAACTTAAAAGACTCTCCAGTTGTGGGATCTGTGACAAAAATCTTTGCTATAGTTTTTTTTTATTGTGTATCTGTTTATCAGGCCTCTCTTAGTCATCTTCCATATTAATTTGCAGACTAATACCTGATTGCTGGTGTAATTAAACACTTACAACCGGATAACAGTATGTATTCCAAGCCTGAAGGTTGCTGAACAAAAATATATTAAAAACAAAAACAAAACAAATGAAGACTAATTGCAAAATAACATGTCTACTAGATATATAAAGTTCATCTTAAGGTGAACCGCTCTTCTTGCACTGACTATCCAAAACAATTTCTCATAATAACACAGATATTCTCTTATTTTCCTAGGATTTAAAATAATTCAAATGGCTGAATAGCTGGGATACATATTCCAAAACTTCAACACATTTTGAGCAATTTAATCGTCTGAGAAATAATTTGAGATAGCCAATGCCTTTCCTGTTTGTAAAATGGCTTTTTTGTACAAGAGAAAGGAGCCTTGTAGTGTTCTTCAAGGGAAGACTAATAAGCTATTTAGCATCAAATGATGTGGTGATAAACAGGGATCAAATGCAATTCATGGATCTCAGCACATCAGTAAGATGCAAATCAAAAAAGTTTATCCGAGCAGTTCAGTATAAATGTACTGTTAAAGTGAATTTAAAAAACAAATGTGTTTACTGCAGAAGTTCTAACACCATTTATACACTTCATTATAAAGTATAATAAATGAGTTGCTAGAATAGAATGGCATCGAGGTCTGCCTTGATTGCTACAATATTTGTTACAGCATTTATACAAAATAACATGGTAAACAAAGAATATTTCTAATATTTATTTTTTATATGTAATTTCTTTTACAGAATGGTCTTATTTAGTGATGGGCGAATTTATTCGGCAGGTGCAAATTAGCGGCGAATTCCCGCGATTCACCGCTGGCGAATAAATTCATGAAACCACCGCAAAAATTCAAAACCTAGATGCCGGCGCCGTTTCCCAGATTATTTTTTTTTAAATGAAAAAATCTGACCAAACTAGAATCCACAATTTATAATTAATAAAGCACAATTTAATCAGATAATTTTTCCCGAAAAGTTTTTATTTTGTATTTCTCAGCTGTGGATTTTTATGGTTGACAGAGGATCTTGGAACAGTTTGAATGGTTTAACTTGTAATTGGTAAAAGATACATATTTGAATAAAAAGTCAAGAGAGATCAGAACACAAAATAATTACCAATTAAAAATGTGCCCATTATAGAAGAAGAAAAGAGTACCCCATATATTTCCTCAATAAATTATCAATTGTGTCTTAGTGATGTTTCACTTTAAATTAATTGTGAATACCCACCTCCACTTGCCACTTTCGAGAAGTAACTGCTTCATTTAATTAAACAGTTACTGTAAGAATTCATATGGTTCTAAAAAAGAGGGTTTAAACCACAATAATTATAAAGGGAGTGTTTGATCTCATTGGAAATTAGGATGAAAAGGAAAATTAGAAGGTGGAGCTCTCCCAAGAACCCTATCTCATATTTTACTATCTTTGGGACACCACAGAGATAAGATAGTCAAAGTATACTGGACTGTGGTCACAACAGTATTTTATGCTATCTCTGTTGAGGCTAGCTAATGATAAAACTACAAATCCAGCAACCTTTAGAGGTTATAGATAAGCAGAGAAAGAATAATAAAATCAATTATCGCTCCACACAAAAAAGAAAGAAAAAAGCAGCCCCACCAAGTGGCAAACAGTTTCCACGCTTAGTGCTAAAATTAGGCTATAAATGCTTTGGGGTAAGTTTTTTGTTGTGTTAAAAGGCAAATTGAAGATTTAAAATCAGAGTCTGGCCAACGCGCGTTACGGTAAAAAAGCTTTCTCAAGGCAATAGAATAGATTTGCCATTCAGACACCAACTATTTATGAACTTCCGCATGTGGTGCGGCTTGCGTCTCAAACGTGATGACGTCACGTGATCTTGCAAGCGCTGCTCCGTGTCTCATACCCAACATCAGCACGATTCAAATCACGCTTTTACTCAGCTAAAACTCGTGAGATCTCGTACTTAGAAAAAGAGATCTGTAAAGAACTCACTACTTCTTATTATAAGGTTGTGGGGAGCAAGTCCAAGATTCCATAAATTGCATAAAAATGATTAATAACCAATCCCACTTAAAATATAACTTTTAATAAACTATTAAAAGAAAAAGATCAGTAAAGAACAATTATTTAAAATCGTATAAACATTTTTTTATATAAATGCTGTAAATAAATTATTTTCATTAATCCCTTTATGGGAGACAGTATCCAATTTGAAAATCCAATAACTTTTCCTTTTTAATAAATTTTGTTCTAGGTCCCCCTTTCTAATTCCCAAACTGATTTTTTATAAGCATCTGGGTTGTCATTCCCACATACTTTTTGTTGCAGGGACATTCTAAACAATAGATGACCCCCTGACTCCTGCAATTGATATAATCATTCATAGTGTGTTCATGACCAAATCTATCCAAAAACTTTTTCTTAATAATTATCTTCTCACTTATATTGCAATTTCCACAAGGGAAACAACCCTTGTATTTCATGCTAATGTGATGGTCCTGAAAATGACTCTTGGATAAGATGTCTTTCAAATTAGGACTCCTTCTATAGCAAATGGAAACCTTATCGTGAAGAATCAAATTGAGAGTACTGTCTTCTAATAAAATAGACCAATGTTTATTGAGTGTCACGATCGCCGCCCGGAGCAGTTCCAGGAGCTCCGGGCGGCGTGTCCTCAACTGCCGGCGTCGCTCCCAAAATGGCGGCGCCCATGGCCGCCACGTGGGTAGCGGCGATGGCGCGATGACGTCAGCGCGCCGACGTCGGCGCAAGGATGCCGATGACGTCACTATGGCGCCAAATTCAAATATAAAAACCCTTCCAAGACGCCAGAATGGCACCCAAGTATAGGATTCGTTTCTGTGTGTTTCCTGGGTTCCCTGTCTGCTATTTTGTGACTTATCTTGTTCCTGTTTGTTGCCTGACCTCTTGCCTGGACTTTGGACTTTGCTGATTATTCTGCCTGCCCTTGAACTCTTGCCTGGACTCTGATAATCTTCTGGTTAACCCCTTCTGGACACCACAACCTTGATTCCCTTGTGGGCTTCCTCCTTGATCCTGACAACCTCCCTGGTGGGAGCATCCCGGCTCCCTGACATTGAGAATGTATGTATATTGTTTAAACCCTCTTTTTTAGAACCATATGAATTGCTGTATTACCTAATTAATTGTTTGGTAAAATTAATTGTAAGAAGTGAAGCACTGTAGCACTTTATATTTATTAGACATTAACTGGTTAATGAATTTATTTGGAATTAGAGTCTATGAAATGAAGCACTGAGACACTTTATATTTATTAGTGACCAACTCTTTAATGAATTCAATTATAATTAAGGCACAGTGCACTTTCTTGTGAATGGATTATGACTGTTGATTAATTACTTTTTACATCAACAGTATATGTATTTATTAATATTTAAGCATCTATAGCAAACCATTACAAGTTTTTAAGCCCAAATTATCACTTATTTGAATTTTACTAAATTATTGTTCATTTGTTCACCCTTTTTTTTTCACATTAAGGGGCACATTTACCTAGGGTCGAATATCGATTATTTGACCGGTGAAGTAAAATTCTTCGACTTTGAATATCAAAGTTGAAGGATTTTGTGCTATTCCTGCGATCGAATGATCGAAGGAATAATCGTTCGATCGAACGATTAAATCCTTTGAATCAAACGATTCAAAGGATTTTAATCCATCGATCAAAGGATATTCCTTCAATCAGGAAATTGTTAGGAAGCCTATGGGGACCATCCCCATAGGCTAACATTGGCCTCGGTAGGTTTTAGGTGGCGAACTAGGGGGTCGAAGAAATTTTTAAAGAGACAGTACTTTGACTATCGAATGGTCGAATAGTCAAACAATTTTTAGTTCAAAACGTTCGATTCGAAGTCAAAGGTCGTAGTCGAAGGTCGAAGTAGCCCATTCGATGGTCGAAGTAGCCATATTCGACCATTCGAAATTCGAACTATTTTTCCTCTATTCCTTCACTTGAACTAAGTAAATGGGCCTGTAACTGTTAAATTAAATTAAGCAGTTACTTCACGAAAGTGTCAAGTGGAGGTTGGGTATTCACAATTAATTTAAAGTGAAACATCATTAAGACACAATTGATAATTTATTGAGGAAATATATGGGGTATTCTTTTCTTCTTCTATAATAATTACTGTGACAAACTGACCCAGTCAGACCCCTGTATAAATCCCGAGATCCAAAGATTCACAAGTGTTTTTTCTCTCCTTATTATACATTAGCTAAAATATGTCTTTTTTTTATATAGATCTTACAAAAGTAAAATTTAATCTTGGAAAATAGGATAGCAGCAGCGTATGATTGATGGTTTCATATTCTTATTTAGGATACATGAAAAAAAGAATGATATTTATTATAAGTATAGATTATTGCTAGTTAATAACATCAGCAATGACCTGGACTTGCTTGTCAAGAGGAGTGTTTCGATGGTTAATACAGTATATATAGTATGCATCTTGGATGATTCCACAAAGGCATTTTTTTGTATGCATTTTTTTACTATGTCTCCTGGTCAGTCAATCTCCATTAAAAGCATGCACATTTTCAAACAGCTTTGATTCCCATAACTATGAACTTGTACTTGTTAGTGTTATTCATTGTATTACATAGTAAAACATCCAGATTTTATTGTCCCTGAGCTTTATTTGGAGCCCTGCGTAGTTTTACCTTGTTTCTTAAATGTACATTGTTCTAGCCATTGTTTCCCCATGTTTGTTTGCTTACGTTTGTGATCACTATTTATGGATTGTTGCATACAAGATGGTTAAAACAGGTGACTTTAGGTCCAATAAAATGCATTTTGTTATTTAATATAATAATATTTCAAATATACACACTTTTTGGGTCATGTTGAATGGGATAACTGTAAATATGTTGGCCAAATTAGAACATTGAGGTCACATTTTAGTGGTTTTAGATGTTTTAGAAACTATGATTAAACTCTATTCCTCTAAAACTAAGAATGCCATGACAGCAAAAAAGATCTGAATATAAAAAGTATGAATGGAAAAAAATCTGCGCGAAAAAATAAGGAAAACTCTAAAAATCTGAATTTTTCAGATAATTATTCTTGAATTTATCCCATAGGATCAGCTCAACTCCCATTGACATCTATGGGACCTTAACAGCTTTCACTTGTCAGAGATTTGTATTTATTTTTCATGTTCCTTAGGCTTAATAAATCTCAATTTTTTGGAGTTTTAGATAAAGAAACACAATTTTTTAAAGAAAAAATACGATTTGTGGAAAAAATATGAATTTTAGGAAATCAGGCCCTTACTAAAGGTGATTTATCCATGTGAAAGTTTTTAGTAAGACAAAAGTTTAAGACAAAATGTGTAAAGTGAATTGTATAAAACACACTGTAAGGTTTCTGACGCATTAGCAACAGACAAATACAGCTGATATCTGTTCATAGACTAACCTCATATCTGTAATACTGTAATTTAGTTGTAGCCTAAGCCCTCTTTTAATAACATACCATGTCTACAAACTTGTGCTAAGAATAAAAAATTAGGCTTACAGAAATCCATCAAGCTTAAGTGCCAGATATCCTTTTTGTTGATCCAGAGAGAAATCCAAAAAAAAAAAATCATTCTACAGTCAAAATAAAGGCATTGATTTCTCCCTGGATCAACATCCTGCCAGCTTTAAAACAAGCTGACATACCCTTGCCTTTGCTTAAAAAAAGATATGCATAGTTTTATTTGTTAGCTGTATACAATTAGGTCTGTCTGAAGAATTCTACAAGGCAACACATTTTACATTTTCAATAAACCAATAAACCAAGTCATATAAACCCATTAATTTGCTTTAGGTGAACCTTTCCATTTAACCTAAATGGATCCCACTGACTATTAAATTTGCATAAAGTTCCCAAGTGTGTTATCTGTTTATTAATTGTTCAACATTTGATCATTATGTTGACTTCATTTCAGCTGACACTTTATCATCAGAGTTTTTTGCATACAGCAATTAATTAAAGGGGTGTTTCACCTTTACTGTATATTATAGAATGGCTAATTCTAAGCAACTTTGCATTCACTTTTAATTTCTTCTTATTTTATAGTTTTTGAATTATTTGCCTTCTTCTGACTCTTTCCAGCTTTGAAGTCGGGGTCAATGACTCCATCTAAAATTCTCTGTAAGGCTATATATTTAATGTTATTGACACTTTTTTTTACGCTATCATCTTTCATTCAAGACCTCTCCTATTTATATTGCAGTCTCTGCAGTCAATGCATGGTTGCCAAAGTAATTTGGACCATAGCAAACAGATTGCTGACTTTGCAAACTGGAGAGCTGCTGAATAAAAAACACAGATGAGATGATCAACCCCTTTAAAATATATTGTACTTTATTATTATTTTATAATAATTATAAATGGTTCTCTTTGCCCATGCTAATTGGCATTAGGGTTATTTGTTACAGAGGCATGGATCACAAACTAACTCTAGTCCTATTTTTGCTGTTTAGATGGTCCACACCACAATGCCCTCTTTGTTTTTAGCAAAAATGGTTTATCATTAATAGATATTTGAAGAGAATTGGGTGAAGATTGCTGACCCAGCAGCATTTACCAATGAAATAATCACAAGTACAAGTAATCTGTGTATGGCAGAAGGCTCTAGTAATGACAGACCAAACACAATGGCTAGCCTGCAATATCCATATGACACACTATACCTGGGGGAAAATTCTCTAAGTGCCGAAAATGCGATAGCAACGGCTTTGCTGCACTTCGGCAGCGTAGTTTCGCCAGGGCTGCTCAAATTCACTAAAATCCACTAAAGTTGCGCACAGGGAGGCGAAAGGTAGCAAAGTTGCACTAGAGTTAATTCGTCAAGCAAAGCGAAGTAATGCTAGCAATGCCTAATTTGCATACGGTGCCAAGTTAAAGTACAATGGACGTATATGTAGCAGCAAATACATTACACTACACAAGCCTGGGAAAGCTTCATAAAATAAAATAGAGTTGTTAATTTGCCCTATACATGTGCCCACTGTATAGTTTAGGTGCCATATGTTAGGAAATGTAGGGGGGAAGGAGGATACCCCCAAAGAAATTTACGATCTTTTTCAGCCTTAAAAAAGTAAAAGACCCCAATGTTTTTTGGAACTTTTTTTGAAGCAAGTCCTCTCTACTCTATTGCACTTCGCCCGGTCTGAGGTGGTGAAGGCAAGTCTGGCGCAAGAGGTAACGTTCAGTGAAATCCGCAAGTTAGTGAATTAGCGTAGTTATGTCCCTTTGCCATAGCGCAACTTCACCTGGCGTAAGGGTGTGAAGTAGCGCTACAGTAGGTCTACTTCGCTAGCGAATTTACATCACCACCCATAGTGTGGCAAAAGTGACGAAGTGGCAAAATGACGTCACGCTGGTGAATTTTTGCTAGCGTTAGCCACTTCGCCCTTTAGTAAATTTGCCCCTTAGTATCCCCAATATCACTGGAAATTTTAGCAGGGAAGGGAACTGCTAATTGCTGACCTGAGCTGAACTTAGCTTCCTTTTAAATATGATCTGTGGCATGATCTGAGACATCTATCAAGTATGTCCAATTCTACAAAGCCTAATCAAATGAAATTTAATATAAAAGGAGAAAGCAGACAACATGCAACATTTTGCATGCATTACTGCATTTGAAACATACAGTAGCAATAAACCCAAACATGACATTCCAACATAGTTCAGCAATAGTTTAATAATTTTTGCATAAAAATGTATTTTATTTCTAAAAGGTTTAAGGTGACACTCAACACAATTAAAAACACAATTAAAAAGCATAATAAATCTTTCTCTACCCAGGAGATGTTGTTATGATTCCAAAATTATAACTTTTAGATCTTTTATTTGAATTGACATTGACAATTAATTTTATTGAAGGAAGAATTAAAAGCAATGGGATATAGTATTTGATGATCTGGTATGCAAAACATGCAGTGCAGGAAAAAAACATTTATAGAAGAATGGGTTTGACATTGGAAAGAGAAATTAAGCTAAGATGATTCATTTCAATGAGGGGCTATGACTGATAACAGTAATAAAGGTTTTATAACTCTAATCATTCTAATTATGACTATTCTGATATTATGCCCGTGAAGACCAGTCAGGACCAATGGGAAACAATTGGATATCAAGGATTAGTGATGGGCAAATTTGACGCCGGCGCCGTTTTTCCGATGCCGGCGCCCGTTTTTGATGCCGGCGTCCGTTTTTTCGGAAAAATTTTTTTGACGCCGGCGAATTTTTTCCATGAATTTTCGCGGGCGTTTTGCGAATTTATTCGCTGGAGGCGAATCGCGTAAATTTGCAGCGAATTCGCGCCTGGCGAATAAATTCGCCCATCACTATCAAGGATCACAGGTTGTAGAATTTGATTAGGGGTCAAGGAGGAAGCTGACTGGAAAAGAGGTTAGACAAATGCTTGGCAGACTGGAACACATTGAAGCACTAATGCTAATGCTAGTTGCAATTATTTCTGGATTACCAATGCAATTCCTTTGTCTGTTCTTAACAAGGGAAGTATAAAGAGATTGAACATCAGCATAACTGTTCCATGGTCTGCCAGCTAATTCTAAACAATATATTAACCACCATATTGATATTTTCCATATTTAAAGCCTGATTCTATTTCCTTCCAACTCTGTTACCTTTGCAGAAAACACAGGGATTCATCACAGCTGCAGAAGTTCAAAGCTCTACATCTAATCCAAAATACCCGAAAGACTTAAAACATAGTACATTCATAAGGCCTATTTATAAATGTCTGTAAAATCAAACCTACATCTCTATATCAATTTTTTAAATTATTATTATCAACATGTATTTATATAGCGCCAATATATTTTGCAGTGTTGTAAAATCACACATAGTTATAAACCTGTGCAATTCTTTTAAGCAAATGCACAGCAGTTTGATAAACAATGGTGCTAAAAGAGGTGTTGGCTTAAAAAAGCTGTGTAAAATGAATTGAGCGTTACAATTATTTATTGGGAATTTGTTGCCAAATGTAACATTTTTTTAAAAGAGCTTAAGCTTAAGTGCTGCCATACAGCATTTTACACCCCCATTTCACTTCAGAATTTCCACTTGAATTTTTCCTATTGGCTTCTGTGGGTTACTTCAATTACATAGCATTTATTTATGTGTAAGGACTATATTGGAGCATTATAAATAATATTCATATCACCATTAGAAAACATATTTTACATTTCTCTCTCTCTCTCTCTCTCTCTCTCTCTCTCTCTCTCTCTCTCTCTCTCTATACTCCATATGGTCTAACAACTACAAATAAAAACGTATTTAATGATGACAAAATCTCTCTACCACATGAGGAAGTCTTCTTTTTGTTCAGACAAATGTCAATATTGTTCAATATCAACGAAGTCTCAAGAAAATCTCTTCACTTGAGAAACATCACAGTATTAAGTGAAAAAGAAAGTGAACAGTTGACTTTAAAGAGATATTTGTGCAAGGATGGACACTGGGAGATAGGAATGTGTGGATTTATATCTAGAACTTTTGTGGATGAAAAGTAGAACCTTTTTGACTTACATACACACCGTATGTTAAATATATGTATATGAAAGGGGTGGTTCACCTTCATGTTAACTTTTAGTATGCCAATTCTAAGCAACTTTTCAATTGGTCTTAATTATTTATTTTTTTTAATTATTTTATTCTTCTTCTGACTCTTTCAAATGGGGGTCACTGACCCCATATAAAAACAAATGCTCTGCAAGCCTACAAATGTATTGTTATTGCTACTTTATATTACTCATCTTTTTATTTAGACACTCAAATAAAAAAAAACATTTGAGATTGTCTCAGAATATCACTCTCTTATAATATCTCATAATGAAAGTTCATTGAAAGGTGAACAACCCCTTTAAATGTAAAACAAGCAAAATAATCCCAACTCATGGTTAGGTCCTGAAATGTACCTTATCTAATAAAACATATTGTATGTTACTCCTGCCACTTTTTCAAGGGGAATTTAACTAAATATCTATATTATATTTTTTTACATACAAAGTAGTATGTTGAATCAGCATTACATTTATTTAACCAATAAATTATTGTCATATCAACCTCTTTTTTTAATTTTTAACACAGTGTTATAAACTTTATTTTGATCATAACATAAGCCAGTGTTTCCATTCAAACAAAAACATTAAATACATCAGTCTTTTCTATTTTTCCATGCTTTTTGTAAATATGTGAAAATAATCCTTTAATTTTTTTTGAAGATTATGTTATTTTGTACCACTTTTTACTTTGTCAAGACTCAGTTTTTCACCTTCTGGAAACTCTAAAAACTCTTAGCAGTAATATATTCTATATATATTTATGTAACACATAAAGCTATACATTGATCTGCACCCAGCATTGTCCTCCTTGCTTTAACACTATCCCAAGTATTGATAGTTGATGGCTAGCCCACATAATATGGGATAGCTCACTTTTCTAAACTGATTTCTAAATCTAGGGGTAAATTTGTTTCAGATCAAAATATTCTGGACTTTTGGATTGGTTATCTCAAAAGGGCCCATATTTGATCCCAAATTAACTCCAGGATCCAGCTTAGATATAGATAACCAGGATATCCCCCCCCCCAAAAAAAACAAAACATTTGGGTCAGCCACTGCTTCATTAGCAAATAGTTAAAACACTGACATTTTCTTTCTCTTGTGCTAACAACATATTAGGTAGATCAGATCAAAGGTATCTAACTCAAATTAAAATCAATTAAGTTTAAGGAGATTGGGTTTTAGTTTGGGTGCAATTCATCCAGTGATGTCAAGTGAGTAATAGTGATGGGCGAATTTGCGCCGTTTCGATTCACCGAAAAATTCGCGAATTTCATGCGAAATTCGTGAAACGGCTAAAAATTCACGAAACGGCGCCGGCGTCTCGTTTTTGACGCCGGCGCCCGTTTTTTTTACGCTGTTTTTTCGAAAAAAACAATTTTTGACACCGGCGAATTTTTGCCGCGAATTTTCGCGGGCGTTTCCCGAATTTATTCGCTGGCAGCGAATCGCGCAAATTCAATGCAAATTCGCGCCTGGCGAATAAATTCGCCCATCACTAGTGAGTAATGTTACACTTGATTGTTGCAGTGGGTTTGTATGGAGGCTGACCGTAATCCAAGTGTTTTTACACTAAAGGTTTCACCAATTTCTGTGGGATATGTAAAGTATTTTCTAGAAGCAGAATGTATATAAGCATATCTAAAAGATGAAGTGAGGGATACAAATGCATACACACTCTCCTCCCCACATACTTGTATATATTACAACGGTAGTATTAGTATTAATAAAAATAAGACACAATTGCATAAAAGGTTTTTCCAAGTGGGGGATTGTGTCATTTCCAGTGGTCGTTAATGCCATTCACTAAGTACCTTGTGACCGAACTCCCCAGTAGTGATGGGTAGATCTGTCCGATTTTGCTTCGCAAAAAAAAATTCAAAAAAGAATTGTGAAGTTTGCGAACCACATTGAAGTCAATGGGCATCATTTTTGCACAGAGGGGGTATCCAGTTCTCCTATTGAGATATCAGAGTATGGAAGCAGTAGGGGATCATCAGAGTGTTGTTTGGGGTACAATCAAAAATACAATTAAAAATAAAGAAAAAAATACACAAAATCCCATTGGTATCTAGATTTACCACCACTAGTAGGGATGTAGCGAACCGCCGATAATGTGTTCGCGAACGCCGTTCGCGAACACCGGCAAAAATTGCGAACAGTTTGCGAACTTCGAACATCCGAAAATCGTTCGATTCGAACGATCGAAGGATTTTAATCGTTCGATCGAACGATTTTCGTTCGAATCGAACGAAAATCGTTCGATTTTAGCGATCGAATGGTCGAACGATTTTGACGCGAACGCCTATTGGCGAACGTCGCGCGACGTTCGCGAACTTGCGGCGGACGCGAACAGCCGATGTTCGCGCGAACAAGTTCGCCGGCGAACAGTCCGCGACATCCCTAACCACTAGTTCTAAGGTCTCTAGAATTATTCTTAGACACTGGAGCCTGTTAAAAGATGGGGTTCCTAATGTGGAAGCAATTCCAAATTGTCCTCTTATGTTTGTAGCATGGTTGGGAAAATCATGGATGGAAAGTATATCCCTCCCAGAATCCTCTATGAAGCAGTGCAGAGGGATGTGAAAATGAGGCTCTGAGTAGCAGCGAGGTGATTAGCCTCACCTGGAGTAAAAAGGCAGGGGCTCAGTTAAGGCTGCTCTCTGCCCTGGAGAGAGAGAGAGAGAAAGGAGAGCTACTGGAGTGCTGTGTAAAAAGTTTGCATAGTAACGGTATGTTACCTGTGTTTAAAGCATAAGGACTTTTATTGCTGGGCACAAGTTTCCAGAAAGAGACAAGTTATCTGGTAGCAAGGACTGGCTACCAGCTTCTGCCTTAAGTGTTTGGGGAGCGGCTGCTTCCAGGAGAAAAGCACAAGGAATCTCCAAAGGACTGTGAGTTAACAGTTAATTTTGTTTGCTGGACTTATATTGCCCAAGTGGGAGACTGTGGGACCTTTGGGAAAAGGACATTTTCATTTATAAGTACAGCTGGACTATTTTTGTTTACTGCCTTCCCAAAGGGTATGAACTGTTATGTTGGTGTTTAAGCTGCTGTGTTAAATAAATGCACACGAGAGATCAGCTGGAAACCTGTGTACTGTCTGCTGTCTGTGTGAAAGGAGTTGCTGCTGCTACTACCTAAAGAGCCATTCCCCCACATGTTCTATAGGAGAACTAGAACAATTGGATCCATGTTGGTTAAGTCTGATCTAGGAGGGAAATCAGTTCAGCAAAGTCTGTTACGTTCTAGAAACAATGGAACCTTCCCTTGTCTGTCCTGCAACTGCTGCTCTAATTGTCAAAAGGGTGATACGGTCTCACCCACGGAAAGGCACCACCATCAAAATTAAGGGATACTTTAGATGTGCATCCACTCATGTGGTGTACACTATTAAAGGTCCCTGTGGGCAGTTGTATGTAGGACAGACAACCCATATATGGTAAAGTGAAGGATTTGAGAGCATACATCTGCTATTAAATTGCAAAAGCTAGATCCGAATGTATCATGTATTTTTGCCGATAAGGCCATGGGGTTCAACAATTGAAGTTTCATGTTGTTGACTGTGTACCAAAACTTTGTCATGGAGGAGACAGAGTGAAAGAACTATTGAAGAAAGAGGACATGTGGATATGTTGCCTTGAGACTTTGGAACCCCATGGCCTTAATCAGGATTATGATTTGCTTTTAATTGGTGTTGTTTTAATTCTTTTCAGATGGTGGGTTATAGATATAACATCCTACTATTGAAAGATTACTTCTTTAATAATGAACATATGCATTTGTCTTTACCATCTTTATTTCAGACTGTGGCTATGTCAGTCTGCCAGTAGATGGTGCCTTTTTGAGTGCATAAAACTGTTTGACCACTTGTAAATCGGTAGCTTGACAAAGGCTGAAAAATTCAAGATTCAGATCAATACTGTATATAATATATTCTTGTGGTGTTGCTCTCCTCACACTGTAATATTTAAAACTGGCTGAACTGAATGCTGTGTGACATGCACCCTTTTGAAAATCTTAAGTTTGGTGAGTGCTGACTGTTTGTTTCCTTTGCCTTGTTTAACCCTTCCGAGAGTTGATTGGGACAGTGTTATCAATAGGACTGTGTAGTTAGACAGTGGAATATCTACAAGTAAGTTAGACAAGTCCCCAGGGCAAGAGTGTATAAATTTGACCATTTTGTTTTCTTTTACATTTTCTATAAAGAGTTATAGTTGTTGCTGTACTTGTGTTTTATTTTCCCTAGGTGGAGGCACTGCACTGTACACTGTAAATCCCAGTATCTAGGTATTTCACCTACATGTAAGGAGAATTCAGCCTGCAAAAGTGTTAAAAACATGAGTGTAATGCCATTCATCAAAGGTGTCAGGAAAGGGTACCAAACATTTGAAATTGATAATTGCTGCAGTAGATACTAAAGAACAATCTATGAGGCCAACTTTAAGAACCTGCCCTCCAATATTACTGTATGTTAAGAATAATAATGTATATATAATGTAATAATTTCTGTACCAAGCAATATTATTACAGGTATGGAATCTGTTATCCAGAATGCTGCTCAGGACTTGGGATTTTCCAGATAATGGATCTTTCCGTAATTTGGATCTTCATACCTCAAGTCTACTGAAAAATAATTTAAACATTAAATAAATCCAAAAGTCTGGTTATGCCTTCAATAAAGGTTAATTATATTATATTGATTAGTTTGGATCAAATGCAAACTACTGTTTTATTATTACAGAAAAAAAGGAAATCATTTTCAAAAAGTTGGATTATTTGCATAAAATGGAGTCTAAGGGAGATAGCCATTCCATAATTTGGAGCTTTCTGGATAATGGCTTTCCAAATATCTTTATTTGAAATGTTGGTGGTGTAAAATGGGAGCAGCTAGAAACATTTCTTTTTAAAGCAGGATTTATAGTGTGTCTGATGCACCGAAATTGAATGTAAATAAAAACAATTTAATGCTCATCCAGTATGCTATTTAGGCTGCAGTCATCATTTTCTTATATTTAGGGCTCTAACTCATGAGCGTTTTTACCTGCGCTCCCCTGCGTTCCGTTTTTCGGCGTTCAGCCGCAGGGGAGCGCAGGTAAAAACGCTCATGAGTAAGAGCCCTAACTCAGTGGTTTAAACATATTTAGCACCTGATACCAGAAGCCTTGCAAAAAAGATTTTGATCGTAGTTAAGTAATAATATGGCGCATTATGCAAATTATAAAGAATGTTTAAAAAGTGTAGACATTGTGTATAAATCCATTGTGGTCTCAGAGTGGGATACTATAAATTACCATATACAGGTATAAAACCTGTTATCTGAAATTCTCAGGACATGAAGTTTTCTGGATAAAGGATTTTTCCGTAATTTGCATAACCATATCTTACATTTGCTAAAATTTTTTATAAATAAATCCAATAGGACTGTTTTGCCTCCAATAAGGATTAGTTAATTAGGATCAAGCATAAGATTCTGTTATTTTTACAAAGGAAAAATAAATAAATTTTAAAGGACCAGTAACGTAACATCAATTTTTTTTGTATTAAAAAATTGTTAGTAGAGAACAAAAAAAAACACCAAGACATATGTAACTTTATAATCGCAAAGTCTTTATTAAAAATTACTTACCGAAACTCCGCTTGCGCTCCTCTTCAGAAAAGCCAACAGGGCGGCTATCCATTGTGTCGCGCCCAATTTCTGCTCCTTGCCTTCTATTGGAGGTAGAGGGAGGAGAAATTGAGCGCCGCACAATGGATTGTTGCCCTGTCGGCTTTTCTGAAGAGGAACACAAGTGGTGTTTCCGTTAGCTATTTTTTAATAAAGACTTTGAGATTTTAAAGTTACATATGTCTTGGTGGTTTTTTTTGTTCTATACAAACACATTTTTTTTTTTAAAAAAAATTGATGTTAATGGTCCTTTAAAAATCTGAATTATTTGATGACGATCTATGGCTAGGGATGGGCAAATTTGACGCCCATAGACTTGTATGGTCTCGTGCGTCAAAAAAAAAGACGCACGTCAAAAAGATTTCGCCACGCAACAACATTTTTTTGACGCCCGATTTTTTAATGTCGGCGACATGTTTCCAGCTGCAAATTTTTGGCGAAACAGGTCAACTTTGCCCATCCCTATTTATGGCTGCTAACATAAAGTATAGTAAGCTTGATTTAATTAATGGACATTTTAGAGGTTTCTGCTAAAGCCCTGACTAGTGTCCTAGGCTAATTGTAATCTTATAATTATAAATTCTGCCAAAAGGTAAGACAAATGAACAGTCTAGGACCAATACAGTAGCTTCATGAAGGTGTAGGTGGATGACTAGGGGCACGCTAAAGTTCAATAAAAACCTATGACATAGCAAGAAATAGAAAAGTTATTAAACAGTGACCATGCTGCCTTGCATGGCATGGGAAGTGCCATGTTAATAGATCTTGTTAATAGATACCTTGGAGATTTTTTATTGGGATAACTATTTTCAGTTAATTTACAGAATTAATAACACTGAAGTTGACACTGGATGTAGTGTCTCTGTGTTTTCTGATGACACAAATTATGCAAGAAAATAAGACCCAAGCAATATATTTTTACACCAGAGACTGGGCAGCTAAACTGCAGAAAGGTTATGTGTATGGGGAAGAAGAATGTGTATGCAAATGACATATTTAATGAGACAAGTGATTCCCACTCTTATCATGCAAAGCAGCTTTGGATGCTAATTTATAAGAAGAATATTACTGTGCATTTTAAGACAAGAAGGGATCAAATTAATACCAATAATGGGATTTGTTAAGAGTAGTGTAAAAAGTAGTTTTGTGAGGACATAGGACATAATTATCAAAATTCTAATTTGTGACTCCAAGACTGGAATGTGTGCTCATTTATTTAAAAACTTGAACCTCGAAAACTCAATTGTAGATAAAAAAAAATGTTAAAAAATGTGAATGCAGTAAAATTGCATTCCTTACCTTTTTTTTTGTTAAATTTGCCCCTAAGGGTTGATGCAATGGTATCCCTAAATTGTATTTTTTCCCACAGTACAATTATTTAATGACCCAAACCCATAAATGGTGATGAGCAAACTTTTTTTCGTCATAGATGTCTTCTGTGCTGGAAAAAACTACAAAATAAAATACTGTTGTCATTATTATGTACCACTTACCTTCCACATCAATCAATGGGATTCTAGTCTTCTTTAGCCATGCCTAGGTCTATCTAAGGAGCTCTTTGGGTATCATGTTTGTATGAAAAAAAGTTGTGGTCTAGTGAAAGGTGCTTCTCTAACAAGGTAAAGCAATCTACATGCTGATGCAGAGTTTAAATATAATTTTGCATTCCCATTGTTTCCAATGAATTTTATAGAAGTTTTACCAAACATTCTGCTGTTTCACCAATTTTTTTGTGAAGCTTTGCCCATAAATCTTGGGGAGGATGATTTATTTCACACAATTTGTTGTGGTAGCTCATAACTTAAACACAATAATTTCAATGTGAATTGTCTGATGATATTTTAAATGGAGTACCATGCTAAGCTCTCTTAAATATATCAAATTCATAAAGTTTGCATTATATGTATACAGATTTATGCACCAGCCTAATTTTCTCACCATAGTCGCAATGCACATCTGTAAATTGCACTCTGCCTTATCTTTGAATTTCAACACAAAGTGCACAGCATATGTACTGTACGTACCAGATTTAAAAAGCACTTTTGTCTGGGTATGAATTAATGAGTCTGTGGAGTCCATACAGTTAAATGGATGGCACTGTTACTCAGCCATGCAGATAAAAAAAAAATCTTCCCTTCACTGTGTAGTTATTATATTCCATGTCAGGATGAGTAAAGGTTATGAAACACTTATTAATTATTTAAATACAATTAGATATATTTTTGCCTGTTGCAATCATTTAATATAACCATTAATTTTGTTTTGGATCAATGCATATAAAAGGGATAAAGGAAGGGTTGAAGTTGATGCAGTAATTTGTATCCTTCAACTTATTACATTATACACAGTAAGGAACAAAATAAATTGGTGCATTACCACGTGCATCCTACTTCAGATACCCTGTACAAAGGCCAACAAGATTGAAATACTTTACTATGGAGGACCCTCTTCTGTCTCAGACTTCCCAGAAAATGTCTTGAGAGGTGTAAGAGATAAAAGGAAACAAAAAGAAAGTAAAGGGAAAAAAGCAAATCAAAAAGATCTAGGGGGTTATTTAGTAAAATATGATTTTTTTATGGTTGGACCTTTAAAGGGGGAAAAACACAATTTTTCGTAGGAATAAAAAATAAATTTTTCGTCATTTTGTGAATTTTTTGCAGTTTCTTTAATTCATGGTAAAGATTTGCTCGTCACTACTCCTAAAATGCTTAAAATCTGAATTTGAAAATACTGCAGCTAAAACCTGTGGAAACCATGTAAAAATCAATGGCAGATGGCCCCTTTAACAATTGGAACATGTTTTTTTACCTTCAGGATTCGCAATATTTTAAGGCTGTGCTGGTTTTCTTTTGCTAATCCGATAAATTTGAATTTTCAGAGTGACGATTCAAATTGACACATGATTTTGTCGCAACTTTTTGTCTCATCAATTTATCGAGAATAATTATTGGTAAATTAAGAGCATTCGGGTTTGGAAGTTTGGTCTAATTTTTTTAAATAAAGTGAGGAAAAGTTGAGTTTTAGAAAATAACCCCCTAAGTGTTTGTGAAAAAAATGGTCAAGGTGACCTCCGTGAGTACCAAATAAACTTTCTGAAATGTTTACATGTCTGTTGGGAAGACTGCTCTTTGAGTGCCTGCTCTACAACAATACGTTTTGATCTGCTCCCTTAGCTGAAGGCTCAGGGCTGTGCACCTGGGCCTCTTCCAAACCTTGGTGAGTTTACTAAACTGACTTTGATCATTTCTATATATTCCTTATGGCTTTGCCTTGACATAGTAAATAATTTGGAGGGATAGTCATAGATAATAAAAGAAAATACAAATATATTAAATGGTTACATATTTAAAAAAAACACTTAAAAGTGCCCTGAGATTATAATCTATTTCAAACCCAGACTATCTTCTCCTTTTATATATAAATCTTCTTAGTCCCCCCTTAATTTTGATTAATCCTCTCAATGTCATAACACTTCAAGCCCAAGGGATTTTTGCCATAAACCATTGAATTAAATTCTCAGAAACACTATACAGATGAGTACAGATTAGACCTAGGGATTTTTTCTGCTTTTTTTTTTTTGCAAAAATCACATTTTCAAAATGCAAATTTTCAAGATTTCTTAAGAACATAAAATGTAAAACGCAAATATAAAAATTGTGCATCTAAATTCATTAAGAAAAAAATCTCAGCTATTATATTAACCCTTTTTACAATACGGTATCATAATTCCAAAAACATTATTGACTGATGCAAAATAATAAAAGCAGTTCAGTAAGAAGTCAATAGCAGTTTTATTAGCAAAATGCAAGATGTTTTTCAATAAAAACAAATTTTTGTGATAAATTCAAAATTTGAAATTGATACACTGAAAATGGTGGGTAGAATGTGAACTGTTTTTATGGGATCCCATTTTTAATATATAAGTTTTTAATTAAACAAGCACCCATTTAAGATTTTCATTTTTCAAGTTTTTTCTAATTAGATTTTTTTTAAAAAAAAACAATTTGTCTCTTGTGTCTCCAAGTAGGGATGCACCAAATCCAGGATTCGGTCCTCGAATCCTTGTGCCCAGCCGAACCGAATCTGAATCTTAATTTGCATATGCAAATTAGGGACGGGAAAGAAATGATGTGACTGTCAGAAAACCAGGAAGTAAAAAATGTTTTCCCCTTCCCATCCCTAATTTGCATATGCAAATTGGGGTTCGGATTCGGTTCAGTATTCGGCCGAATCTTTCACGAAGGATTTGGGGGTTCGGCCGAATCTAAAATAGTGGTTTCGGTGCATCCTTATCTCCAAGCCATTATTAATTTTATTTACATGCTCACCTAATCTTCCTCTGGTACCATTGGGTTTCCTTGTGTATTATAAACTGCAGGATCCCTGCAATCCAATCTGATTTATATAGGTTTGTGTTACATACAGGTATATATTGAATAAGAAAGTTTGAAAGCTTGAATTAGGGAAGGTAATTTCCTATAGAGTTCATATTAAGCAAATAATTCTAAAAGTGATCGTCTTTTTTCTCTGTAATACAGATATGGGACCAATTTTTAGAAGGTTCAAGACCTCGGGTTTTACGATTTTATGGACACATTCTGTAATTTAAGTCGCAACACCTCAAATCTACTAAAACATTATTTAAACATTTATTAAATCTGATAGAATTGTTTTGCCTTGGATCAAGTACAAGGTACTGTTATATTATTACAGAAAAAAAAAAGGAATTAATTGAAAAACATTTGGATTATTTGATTAAAGATGACCATCCATAATTCTGAGCTTTCTGGATAAAACAGTACCTTGTACTTGATGGTAACTAAGCTGCAAAAATCTATGTTGGTGGCAAAAAATATCCTATTGGGTTTATTTAGGGGGTTATTTATCAAAGTCCAATTTTTTCTGTTGAACTCTTAAATGGGAAAACCACCAATTTTTCGTAGGAAAAAACCCTCAAATTTTTTAGGATTTATTAAACCCCAATGGTGTTAAAAGTACGAATAAAAAGTACTCCAACTCAGACCTGCCAAGTTCATGAAGAAGTTAATGGCAGATGTCCTGTAGATATCCTGATCTGCGCTGGGTTTTGTTCAATAATCCGAACATTTGGTGTTTTTCAGCAACAAATCCGAAAAAAGTCACAGTTTTCAGCGACACATACAAAAAAGTCAATTTTCAGCTTCAAAAATTTGGACGGTTCAGATTTTTTTATCTGCATGAGAAATTTTCCAAAAATAAGTCAGTATCAAAGAATTTCTCAAATTTTGGAGTTTAATTTGCGTAATTTTAAAAGGGCTAATTACAATCAAGTTTGGTTAAAAGAAATCTGGAACAACTTTCTTGAATGCTAATCACTTCTATGTTATCTCCATACGATTTAGGTGGCATATCTTTTATTTTTAAAAGAAAAAGTTGATTGATTGTGATTTTTTATTTTTTTGTCACGGTTTTCCTTGATCATGGCAAAAGCAAGATCTCAAGTGTTAATAAATTACTCCCTAAGATTTTCTTTATCTACATATACAGTATTAATATTAGAGGATATTAGCAACATGCAATATAACAGTCAACAGGGGCAGATCTCTGCTTGCAAAATATTCCTGGCTGCAAAGTTGCATCTGGGTCATTTTTTTAGGTCACCTTGCTCTGCTTATCTTCATTCTTTACGGTAGTCGCTGCTGGACATTAGCCAAGATACACAGTAGACACAAGTCAGATGCACACCAGCTTTTTGTGCCAGGATGATATGACTGATATGACACTGGCTAGTATTTGCTGAAATCCTGTTGGGTTACTTATAGCTAAGGGGCAGATTTATCAAAGGTCGAAGTGAAAATTAGAATTTAAAAAATCCAATTTCAAGCTCATTTTTGTGTACTTTGACTAGGGCAGGCGTGCCCATACTTTACGAATGCGGGTCTACTTTAAAAGTGACGTTGTCCCACGATGATCTACTACATAAAAGTATTGTTAGCATTCTGTTCTGTGGAAAATATTACTTAATATTGATCTATGAGAAAATGTATATTGTTATTTTTAACAATCAACTATTTCTTATGCTACCTTAACATAATTAATATGTGAATGAAAAGCATGAAATAGATTTATTAAGACAAGCTGCTTGTTGGCAGTGTCATGAGATCTAATGATCACCAGCTAAAGGTCTACCTTTTGGGCACCCCTGGACTAGGGAAAAGTCCAAATTAGATTATGGAAAAAAATTGAAAATGTGAATTTTGAGATTTATCATGAACTGTCTCTTTAAAAACTTGACTTCAACCATTTTTTTTTTTAAACTCAAATTTTATATAAGTTAATGGCAGAGGTCCCTATCCAATTTTAACATTTCTATGGTCTGCGCTGGAATTAGGTTGAAAACCTAACCTTTTTGGGCTAAAAAGCTAGAAAAAAATCGTACAATTCAGGGGAAAAAAAAGCTTTTTTTTTTTTAAATAATAAGGTTGAATAGGGGATTCTAGTTTGGTTGGACTTTTTTTTATTTAATCAGAATAATTTTCACTTTGATAAATAACCCCCCATATTTATTAACTAAGGAATCTTGACCGATTATATTTAAAACAAAGTTAACAAATAAGAGCTTTTAATAAAAAAAATGTGTCAAAATGGAGTACCTATTCCACATTCACATCTTTCAAGCTGTTATTTTTTCTCATTTCTCTATTTTAACCTTTCTATAAGTAGCATGACAATTATATTTTTATCTATTTCTTCATAAAATGTCCACTTTCCTTTAGCATACAAGGGAATTATTTATTTAGCCATCAATGCTTTCATTTGTAATCCTCTTTCTTTCCATCCCAATCCTACCTCATCACTCCATAATTTGCAGCCTTCTTTCTATCTTACTTGCTGGCATTTTCACTAATCTTCAGAATCACTAATTTCATGAGCATACGTTGTCTCATTTATGTGCTTTACAATCTACTAGAATCTTTTGACTTCTGCTTTACTCTTAGAGCCACAGACAATCATTTAAACAAATTTATATTGATAAACCGTTTAATTGCTAACAGCCTAAAACCAGGGATGTCAAACTAATTTCCTTTCTGTCATTGTAAACTACAGCTCCCCACATTTCTTGGCAACTGTAGCTCATAGTCATTAGTTTGTAAGTGGTAAACTTTATCCTAACCATGGAAATATAAACAAACTTAACAATAGACTGGAAGGTATAATATATTTATTAATCTACTATGCACCATTCATTCCATTTATTTTCCCTCCATTTTCAAAGTGACTGTAATATCTCAAATGTTTTAATAGACTTGAAAAATCAGAACAAAATTTCTTGAAATCTTCAGATATATTTCCCATAGATGTCATACATACTATATACCATATATAATAAGCTGCTACTGTGCTACTCCTAAAGAGAACACTAGTATTTCTGTATACATGAACACACTCGCACACTTCCTGTTCTAATAATTTTTGAATATAATTTGCATTTCTAAGCCAACTGTTCATTTGTAAGAGAACTATAAAATATGCATTGTGTGTGGTATGTCCCTGCACAAACCTTTTTTCTCAATTTTAGTATTTGGGAAGTGATTATTGGATTAAAACTTCTGGAAACCCAATGGAATACTTATTACGTGATCCTATTCTCTAAAGGATCATTTGGGGGAAGATTTACATAGGGTCGAATATCGAGGGTTAATTAACCATAGATTTTCGATTGCCCAATGTAAATCCTTCGATTTCGAATATCGAAGTCAAAGGATTTAGCGCAAATAGTTTGATCGAACGAAAAATTCGATCCATCAATCAAACGATTTTTCCTTGACCTAAAAATTGATAGACAGCCTATGGGGACCTTCCCCATAGGCTAACATGGCACCTCGGTAGGTTTTAGGTGGCGAAGTAGGGGGTCAAAGTTTTTTTTAAAGAGACAGTACTTCGACTATCGAATGGTCGAATAGTCGCATGATTTTTAGTTTGAAACGTTCGAGTCAAAGTCAAAGTCGAAGGTCGAAGTAGCCAAAGTAAATGGGCCCCTTGGTGTTGGTCTCCTACAGTAACCATTCGCTATAATGAAGTTGTCCTCTTTCACCCATGGGTCTGATAGTGGAAGCTGGCTAGGACAATACTTTTCCCTTTCCTCTTGGGTTCCAAAGGTCCAGGCCAAAGTATATTTGTAAAGGGCATATTACAAATATAAGAATTTACATTATAAAACACTATAGAGGTAGGGGGTTATGTAATAAAATGCACTAAGTTTGCCCAGGAGCAGTATGTAGCAGTAACCCATATCAACCAATCAGCAGGAAACATTTACTGGTCACCTGTTGAAAAATAAACATCTTATTGGTTGCTATGAGTTACTGCTCTTAGGCAAACTTAGTGCCTTTTATTACATTTGGAGGGTAATGTATTACCTGCAGGGCAAAGTGCAAAAATCAGACTCAGTCTGCCATGTTTTTGAACTTTGATCCCTACTCTGTAAGTAGCAGAATTGCTGCTCTCCATTTCAATATGCAGAGAGCTACATTTGACCCAGTGAATATATTTCTGTCTCCATTTGGCAGAGCTACTGTATATTCATGAGGGGTGGTAGAGAGCAGGCACAAAATCATGTGAGCTGCTCTGTGGTTATTGTGCAAGTGAAGAGAAGGTTACTGCTATGCAAAAATTAAATACATTATTTTACTATAATTTGATAAAGTTATAATGCTTAGTTGATTGCATTAGATATTTTATGTCTCCATCCTTAAAGAAGAAAGTTCCAACAAAGTATAGAATTATGATCCTGCACCCTTCTATTTTTATGGGATGCTTTTTTCCCTAAACATCGAGCATGGCATCAATTTACAGATTTGTGCCACAATGTGGATGATATTAGTTTGGTTAAGCGCTATTTCATGCATGCAGTACACATGGTCCCTCACTGCACCAAAATGCAGCACTGCAATTATTGTATTACTATAAGAAATATTTAAAGGTTATAAAAGGGCATGGAGATGTGAAATGCAAATCTGGTTCATGTATATTTTAAATGTGTAATACAGGTATTTGTTTTTATAACCCTAGTATATTCCCATATGCACACAGCCCTCACTGAAGAGGTACATTGTTATCCTCATTGTCCTAGAGCAGTTAGCTTTGAACACTTGACTGTAGATAAGAGTACTGAAAGCAGGTTGGTTACTGCACTAAGGAAAATGTGCCCATTGTTAAAACATGAGTGCAATGTGTATAATTATTCTCTGCAGCCTTACCTTAAGTAGCCTCAGGTAACCCTGAAATTAAATTTGTATCTGTGTATAGACCTGCAATGATTTAGCACATTATTCAATATCTCTCTCAAAGCACCTACTGTATGGATATTCCTATGTATTTCTCATAAGCTTGGATGAAACATACCTTATTGTGTAACATACAAACAAATAAACACACACAACACATACATACATTAAGATCACGGTAGCAGTTTTTGATGTGTTGAACTGGTTAAAAGTAGTGATGCCTGTCAAGATTTAATAACATTTTAGCTCACGTTCATGTTGTAACAACATGTACCGTGCTCAATAACAAATATGCTTCAGCTGGTGCTGATGCAGCATTACTTTCCTGTCATCCTTACTTTGCTGAATATACAAAAAGATGATGGGAGTAGTTGTACATCTGTTGTCAAATTACTACATGTATCTGTATGCATGTGCTCGGGGTCAACTAGTAACAGTAACATTCAATTCAATTATACTGTTGTAGGGCCTTGAAATAGATTTGCGTTCTGTATGCCTATATGTTTAATAGACACATGCTCATATCTAGGGATGTGCTAATTTTTTTGCAGGATCTATAGCTACTGCAGAATTTAAGGGGCAGCTTTATCAAGGGTCGAATTGAAAATTTGAATTTGAAATTAGAATTTAACATTTTTTATGGTCAAAACTGTCAAATTAGACTAGGGAGTTTGAGGGAATTCAACATTTGATCAAATAGGAACGACCTGAAAATTCAAATCTAATTCGAATCAAGTTTGCCTCAGAAAAAAAACTTGAATGTCAGGAAGGCTATTAACAACTTCAAATGGTCCAATGGACGGACTTCTTCTATTGACCTCTACATGAATTCAGTGGGTTTTAGGTGGCGACGTATGGAATTTCCATCGTCGAGGTGTGATAAATCTCACATTAGAATTCAAATTCCAATTGGTACTTTTAAATTCAAAATTGTGCCCAAAAAACCAAGTCGAAAATTTAAATTCGAATTTACCATTTGAACCTTAGTAAATCTGCCCCTTAATATGATTAAAAAAAAAAACATATATATACATTAAATTACATATAAAAAATTTTTTATATGTAAAAATGTAAAATATGGTTAAAATGTAATTGCTTTTTCTACAATAAACTCAGAACATTTCTGGTTGTAAAAACCATAACCTACTTTAGATCTGTTCAATCATTTTGACACACCTTTCATGCATTTGTGTTTTCTCAACGACAGGGCTATACATTAATGTTGTCTAAACATATTCATTCCAATAAACTCATAGAAAAGGTCATAAGTAAGCAAAATGGATTTCTTACCCCAATATATACTGCTAAGGATTTCCTTCTGATACTTGAAATATAGCCTAAGCAGTTTATTTTGTTTGTATGTCACCTGTGACTGATGAAAGTGACATTTAAAAGAGCTGGAGACACATATTGAAGTATTAAGTATCATATTCAATAAATAAATCCAAGATATAATTTAAGTATTGTATCCAACAGACTGTGCTTATATTCTAACCCTGATAAAAACCACTACTGACATTTATAAGACACAATCCAGCATTGTGTTGTTCTTCTACATTTAGCCTTTTCTTTTAAAAGTATTTTGTCTGACTAAATAGCTACATTCCTGGCATAGGACAAAACTAGATATATTGCGTATCATAAAATGTTTGCTATGACCTTGTCTATCCTCTTATTTTACATATAAATGTGGGGTTTTTTTAAATGCTTATTGACCTTATGTAGCTGCAGGTAGCAGGCTTGAAACATATTAGCAGAGTAGTTTGCTATTTTTTTAGAGTTTAAGCCCCATATTGAGGCACATATAAAATATCTAGCTATTTAACTGACCTCCAATGGTAGTTTATGATAGTATTTCCATAGATTATCTTAAGGTGCAGAGAAGGTGGAAGAACTTCACTTCCACTTAGATTATTTGGGCCAACAACCAAGCAAGATAATCAATGCTATTTAAGAGATTTTTTTTGGATGCCAAATTTGACAATATTCAAACATTCTGCACTGAATAAATCCCAAACTTGGGATGCTTTTAGAGACCTGTGAAGAACTGAAATTATAGAATAGATAGAGAAGTCTTTCTCAAGGAAAGGGATTTGAGAGCATCTTCATGAAGGTGCAGGGGGCAATAAGTACAGAGCCATCTGCATCTGCACTCGCCAGATCTGAATGAGGCTAGGGAACACTTGGGGTGATTTATCAATGTTCAAATAGAATTATTGCCACATTTTTTTTTTGCACAAAAACTCAAAAAATTGGAGTTATATTTTCAAAAACTTGAATGTCTGGTATTTATTAAGCAAAAAAAAAAACTTGGAAAAACTCAAATGTAAAACTTCGGCATCTAAAAGCTTGTGAGTTCATGTCGAAGTCAAAAGGAGCTGTCCTAGGCAAAATTCACACCATTTTTTTTTTAAAATTTGAGATTTTCAAGGTTTTTTTAGCTATACACCTAAAGGCTTATTTATTAAAGGTTGGATTTAAGTGGTTTTAGAGGTTTTTGAAACCACAACTAAACTCACAAACTTTAAAACCACGATTGTCACTGAATTTATTCAGTTATTTATTAAGTTCCAAAAAAAAAAAAAAAAAATATTGAACAGAAAATTGATAGATCTAAATAAAAATGGAATACCATGAAAACCTCTAAAAATTTGGGTTTTTTTGGACAATTTGTAGAGAAAAAATCCAAAAACCTCCAACATTATGATTGACTTAAAATAATCCAATAGGATCAGAGCTCCTCCCATTGACTTCTACAGCACATCAACAACTTTTACTT
This sequence comes from Xenopus laevis, assembly GCF_017654675.1. Lineage (NCBI taxonomy): Eukaryota > Metazoa > Chordata > Amphibia > Anura > Pipidae > Xenopus > Xenopus laevis. The sequence continues at coordinate 80,567,782 of NC_054380.1, forward strand.
TTAGTTTGACATGAAAATTCATGGGGTCTTCACTTTTTTAAAAAGAAAACCACAAATTTTTAATGATTTATGGAAAAATTCAAACTTCAATTGTTAGTAAATGTGTGCTGGGGTGCTAAATTCCTTACACCTAACCAAACGCATTAGTCCAAAATTCACATCCAAACAACAGTAGTTGATGCCAGGGCTTGCAAGACACTTAGGGGGTTATTTACTAAACCCAGAGGATGGAAAAGTCAGAATCAGAAAATCCGGCATCTCAGACCAGTCAAGGTTGCATATAAGTCAACGGGAGAAGTACCAATGATTTTTTGACATGCACTGGGTTTTGTGCAATAATCCAGAAAAATCGCTAAAATTAGATTTTTTTTTTCCCTCAAAGCACATTTTTGGGAAAATTTAATAACATGGGGAATAAACCCAAGCGGAGTTTGTAGCAGAAAATATTGAGATAAATTCGGACTTAAACAAAATAATCCCCTTACTTTTTCTGGAAGCACAGAAAACAGACAGAAAAATAATCAGGTTGACTAGCACGTGTAGATTGCAATGCTAAAGCTTTGTGCCATGCAGGTCACGCATTAGAAATCGTAGAAATCTGTAGTGCAGTAACATTTGATGACAGAAAAAATCACAATAATTCACTGCATCAGGCAGATTACACTGGCCCAATGATTATCAAGCTGACAGACTGCCTGTAACTCTTAACTCCTTACCTTCTGAAAACCATAGCGATCCAAAGAAAAAAGCCTACAAAAAAAAAATCTAATTGTATCTAATTAGGAATTCAGCATTTTTGTTCCTGACTGGTTTGTTCCATGCTGCATAAGGACTATATTTGCATATTTTATAGAGCTTATATAAACAATAGAACAATATTCACTGTAAACTTAAGGCAAAATGTATTTTTCCTTCAGAGAAGTAGTCAAAGCACGTTAACCATTGCTGGTTATGGATGCCTTTCATTTATGTATTCTATAGCTTGAACTGGCAAATGTCTAATATGTAGTGATGGGCGAAATGACAAAAAATTCACGAAACGTCGCCGGCGTCTCGTTTTTTACGCTGGCACCCGTTTTTTTTAACACCGGCGCCCGTTTTTTCAGAAAAAAATTGACGCCGGCGAGTTTTTTCCGCAAGCGTTTCGCGAATTTATTCGCTGGCGGCGAATCACGCAAATTTGCTGCGAATTCGCGCCTGGTGAATAAATTCGCCCATCACTAATCATATGTCAAACATTTTATTTCAAACAAATGAATACCCTTCACCTAGGTCCTTAATTCCAGCTATTTCTACCAAGTATTTTTTGTGTTATATTATATTGTTTGTGATATATATTGTACACACTGTAAACTTTAAATAGACAAGTTGGTTCAAAATGAATTTTGCAGTTGGTGTATAATCAGTCAGATTCCCACCCAAAACACTAATGTAAATATAAATTCCATTTTATGCTTTTACAACATAGTTTCAAAAGCATTGCACAGAATTTGACAATGCTTTTTTAGATGCTTTGGGATAAATAAAATAAAGTAGACAAAATCCAGAATCATATTCAGCTTGGATCAAGTACATTGTGGGTCAGCACACTCTGTCCTGATAATGGTTTTAAATGCATTGTCCTACTCCCATAATGAGTATAAGTATATACATTACAACTCCTCCTTTCCTCATGTGAAAAATTTTGAATTACATCAATGAGAATATTTTTTTGTATAGCATATCTCCCCGTGTGAAGAAAGAAAATAGTCTCATACAATAATGCAATAAAGAAAGACCCATATCAGATATGCTTGTAATTATATAGGAAATTCCATTTTGAAGGCAATAAAGGGGGCCCAGCAAATAGAAATGCCTGCAAACAGGCTCTTAATGAAAAATAAGGTCGTTATTCTAGTAATCCAAAGATTTGTTTCTTGTCTTTGGCAAAAACATGCCATATTGAGATTGTTTGCTATTTTTTGGCAGGGGGTGGGAAGGTATTTAGACTTGCATCATGCTTCAACAGAAAAAGTGTGCGTGAGGAACTGGAGCATGGTGAGATTTTATGAAGTTGTATAGCATTGTTGTTAACGCTGAATTTCTTTAGTCATTTATCACATCAGAGTTAGCATAACTATTTCCTTAACTACAGTATACATAATTAACTGTTTTTTGCAAATGTTTCATTTATGAATGTTACAATAAATGTCACTTAAAAGGAAAGCGGCACAGTGATTTTTGCAAAGGGGCATTTGGGAAGACACAATCTGCTAGTCACTAGCATTGAAACCCTATTGTATACAATATATATAGTGTGCAGGTTAAAACATTAAAGTGCTGAGAATATTTTATAAAGAACCCAGTTATACTGTGCAATATACATCATACAGAAAAAAAAAAGAGATTCTTAAGGGGAAATTACTGTTAGCCTTTTTTTGATAGTGCCCACATATCCTGCAACTGTTGTTTAATGTTTAATCATTACCATCAGTCCCTGTCCCAGTAAAACTTCCCTATGTCCCTCTCTTGGACACAAGAAAACAAATTCTCTAGGATTGCTTTCATCAGTTACCATTAACCTGCCACTATGTTTTTAGATTAAGAGTGGAATCCAGAAGAAACCCACACAAGCAGTCCAACTGAATAAGCACATAACACAAATAATCCAAGATTTGATCACTTTTTCAGGTATCCTTTTACAGCTACAACATGTTGAAAGCAATTATTTGCAATACAAAAGCAAGTGTGTATTTATAGGGCTGTGCCTTTTCAAATACCTTTGCAAAAAAGCATGAGTTTTGTCTCATATCAAATACAACTTATTATAAAACAAATGAAATATATGAGAAATTGTTATAGTTGGTGGGACTGAAGTACCATGAAAAAATCCAATGAGAAGGAAATTGCACAGCCAATAAAAAGAGGAGGTCAAAAGTCGGCAAGTGGTAAATAGAAAAGTTCTATTTACCACTTGCTGACTTTTGCTCTCCTCTCATTAGATTAGGGGTCTATTAATTAAAAGTCGAGTTTCTGTTGAGTAGTTTTTTTGTTGAAAAAAACCTTGAATTTTTAGAGATTAACTAAACCCCAAAGGATCAAAAAATCTGAAAATATTCCAGCTAAAACCTGATGATTTTTGCACTTGCGATTTTTGGGGTGTTTGACGCTGGTTTTCACTCAAAAACTCAACTAATTTTAGTTTTTTTGGGCATCAAACTCAACAAATTTGAGTCATGATACAATTCGAAAAAGTTGTATGATTTGATCTGACACTTGCTTTTTTTTTACTTTTTTTTCGGCCCGAATATACTGACCTGAATTATTAGTAAATTAGCCTAATTCGTGGATGGGAGTTACGTAGGTCAAGTTTGTTTTATTCAAATTATGGGAAAAAGTCGAGTTTAAGTAAATATCCCCCCTAATATGGTATACACTCACAAAAACATAGACACGCTCACAACTTAAGCTGGCCCTACACCTTAACATCTGCTTGTTTGGCTAGGTGATACTCTTATAGTTACATAGTTACATAGTTTTATTGGGTTGAAAAAAGACCATCAAGTTCAACCCCTTTAAATGAAACCCAACATTGATACATACACACAAACTGACCCCTCCATACACTCACATAAACTATGTATACTCATACAATAACTATAGATTTTAGTATCACAATCACCTTGGATATTATGCTTGTCCAAGAAATCATCCAAGCCACTCTTAAAGGCATTAACAACATAATCCAGCAGTAAATTCCACAACCTCACTGTCCTCACTGTGAAGAGCCACCTTCACTGCTTCAAATTAAAGTTATTTTCCCTCTAGTCTAAAGGGATGACCTCTGGTGCGGTGATGCTCTTCCCCATGTCTCTTAATGGTGGGGGAGGAATTTCACCCTGTATAATATGATTGGAGGTAAGATGCTAGGACTACCATGTTGGGGTTAATTTGATGTGGTATGGTGGCTTGCCAATTTTATGATCATAAACTCTTTTGAATGTTACCGCTTATGTGTGCAATGCCATTCCCAAATTCTTTTGGAAAGAATCTCCCCTCTCTCAAGATTAAACTTAAAGGCTACCTCTTGAGGCACTAACATAATATCTGGTTCAGTTCTGGCACTTATACTGCAGTGACAGTGACATCCATTGTAATCTGCTGTATTTATATCCCCCTATTTATTTGTAAGATACCCACCCACTTAGATTGTAAGCTCTACAAGCTAGGGGACCTCTTACCTTGTCTTAGCACTAAGCACTTAATTGAATGTAACTGTACAGATGACACAAAACTATCCAGCCCAATTAATTCCATCCAGGATGTGGCATCCTTGCAACACAATCTTGACAAACTGGCAATCTGGGCATCTAAGTGGCAAATGAGATTCAATGTTGATAAATGTAAAGTCATGCACCTGGAATGTAAAAATATCCAAGCCACTTATACCCTTAATGGGACTGCACTAGGCAAATCCATTATAGAAAAGGACCTTGGAGTCCTTGTAGATGATAAACTTGGCTGTAGGAAGCAATGCCAGTCAGCAGCATCAAGGGCAAATAAGGTCTTGATCTGTATTAAAAGGGGCATAGAGTCACGGGAGGAGGGGGTCATTCTTCCACTGTAAGGCCCCATCTAGAATATGCCGTTCAGTTTTGGTCTCCATCACTCAAACAGGACATTATTGTATTAGAGAGGGTACAGAGAAGGGCAACTAAGCTGGTGAAAGGTATGGAAAATCTTAGCTATGAGGAAAGACTGGCCAAATTGGAGATGTTCACGCTGGAGAAGAGGCGCTTAAGGGGTGATATGATAACTATGTATAAATATATAAGGGGATCATATAATAATCTCTCTAATGCTTTATTTACCAGTAGGTCTTTCCAGCTGATACAAGGTCACCCATTCTGTTTAGAAGAAAAGAGGTTCCGCCTAAATATTCGGAAGGGGTTTTTTACAGTGAGAGCTGTGAAGATACGGAATTCTCTCCCTGAATCAGTTGTACAGGCTGATACATTAGATAGCTTTAAGAAGGGGTTGGATGGCTTTTTAGCAAGTGAGGGAATACAGGGTTATGGAAGATAGCTCATAGTACAAGTTGATCCAGGTACTAGTCTGACTGCCATTTTGGAGTCAGGAAGGAATTTTTTCCCCCTCTAAGGCAAATTGGTGAGGCTTCAGATGGGTTTTTTGCCTTCCACTGGATCAACTGGCAGGCAGATATAAAAAAAAAAAAGAAAAACAAAAAGGTTGAACTTGATGGACGTGTGTCTTTTTTCAACCTTACTTACTATGTTACTATGTTACTTTGTATTTATTTGTTATTTTATTGACCCCTGTTTGTTCTATTAATACCACTTTACAAATAAAAAATATACACTCATACATAAAGACATACCAGTAAAAGAAGTCGTGATATGGTTTATTGCATATTGCTAAATAAAAATATAGAGAAACGGATTTATGAGCACTAAATTGTGAGGATTCGGGTCTGCGTTCTTGCCGGCGCAGGCGCGTTAGTGCGCGTCGGCGCGTGATGCTGGGCGCTGGCGACGGTCGCGGGCGCGGAGGCGCCGGCGACGGTCGCCGACGCAAAGACGCGGACGCAAGCGCCTGAGACGGACGTGACGTCAGCACGGCGACGCCGGCGGAATGACGCCAGTTGGCGCCAAATTGACATTATTTAAACCTGGTTCTGATTGAGATGCATTGCCTGGTTATTAGGTTATCTAACTGAAACCCTAGCATCTCTTCTCTTGTGATTTCCTGTTGTTGACCTTCGCCTGTTCCCGGATTACGATTTCTGCTGCCTGTCTCGACCCTTCGGCCTGTCTCTCCGTTTACGAACCTTGCTACCTGCCTTTTGACCTCGGACCTCCTGACCATGACTCTGCCTAATCCTCTTGTACCTTTGCTAATCGTCTCATTGGCTACTCTCCACAACCCTGCTCCCTGTTCCACTCCAGGTGGGTAGCGGTTGTGTGAGGCGCTTGTGGGTTCACTATCTACGGCTCAAGCTCCTTCTACGACTGGATTATACTGGTAAGCTTGACACTAAATTGTGGAGAAACAAGTGGAGTTGCCAATAGGCTCAGAGAGGGAAATTAAAAACAAGTATAGATCCCAGTCTTTAAAGCATGAACTTTTCAGCACTTATACTAACAGAATACAATTAAAAGAAAGTGCAAGTATGTAAGGTACAGATCCTTCCAACAATCGAAAAACTATATTGTGATTCATCTGAAGGAGAACAGATTTTAAAACCGGCAAAGGGAGCGAACTGCAGAGTCTCTGGACTTTATTTACGCAACAGATATTTTCTAAGCATAACAATATGATCGTTTCATATCTTGACACATTATTAAGTGATAATTTGATAGAAAAGTATGAGTGTTTTTTTGTGACCTGAAATTCCTAGTGAAAGATAAAAATACACTTTGCTATTTAAGGCTTGGACAAGTTGACACATTGGAAACTTTTAGATCAAGGACTGTGATTTTAGTTGTTACATTCAAATGCCACAAAACCTGTGCCCCTGTAAAGGTAAGTGATTTATTGCAGTTTATTTTGTTACATCTTCACTGTGATAACAGTATACACTTGTGAATGATTACCATTTTCTATGCATACAATTCATCTTCATGGATCAAACCATTTGTCTTTGAGAGAAAAAATGATGAGCAATAATATTTATATATATATATATAAAGTAAAGGTATCCGACTGCAGAGATGACTGCAAGTATTTCAAATAGCAGGGCTATTTTAATATATTTTTCAAATAGGAGGACTATTTTAATGCTCTGTAAAAAATGGTGCTATGGCAACCTTGGAAAATATGAAGTATAGACAATAAACATCTAAGCACTCGGAATACGCAGAAGGTTCACTGATTATGTACAGTCAGATGGAAGCAGCGCACTACACGGAGGCTGTTAACAAAGATGCTTCTGCCAGATAATGGGGCTGAGCTGTACACTGGGTTTCTCTGCAAGGTTTTGCCTATTAAGGACTAATAATAGAACACAATGCACTCAATGTAGTTCATACCAAAGGAAGGGAACATAAAGTAGCAAGCAGAAGTCTTTCATTTACTGTCATCCATTTCACCCATTTTGTTCCACAGTAATCTTTTACAATTGGAAAGCATACTTCTATTGTGTTAATAATGAGGTACAGTTACCATTTTCTGTTAATAAATATTCTAAATATTAAAGCTGTGTTTGTTGCAAGCAGCAGATATTTTCAAATTCAATTTAATATAGAGTACTAAATATATATAAATAAATCATAGAGTATAGATTGACTCATCTGTCTGTTTCTACCTATTTCAAATGCAAACCATGGTATGGAGCTTTCTGCTGAGAAGAAATAATGCCATGATATATATATATAGAGAGAGAGAGAGAGAGAGAGAGAGAGAGAGAGAGAGAGAGAGGAGAGAGAGAGAGAGAGAGAGAGAGAGAGAGAGAGAGAGAGAGAGAGAGAGAGAGAGAGAGAGAGAGAGAGAGAGAGAGAGAGAGAGAGAGAGAGAGAGAGAGAGAGAGAGAGAGAGAGAGAGAGAGAGAGAAGAGAGAGAGAGAGAGAGAGAGAGGAGAGAGAGAGAGAGAGAGAGAGAGAGAGAGAGAGAGAGAGAGAGAGAGAGAGAGAGAGAGAGAGAGAGAGAGAGAGAGAGATGCACTCGCATTTGTATAGACCTATCTTCTCTGCCCCCTATCTTGTCTCATAGTTCTCCATAAACAGATTTGCAAAAGAAGGGGCCCCATTAGACCCCATCGCGGTCCCTGCTATCTGCAGATAGTATGTGTCTCCAAACATGAAATAATTGTGTGACAAGATCCAATCCAATAGGGTGACCAAGAATTTAGTTGGTGGATTTCCTCTGTGTTTATTGGAGAGGGCTTCCCTGCAAATCTCAACCCCATCCTTATGTGGAATTACTGTGTAGAGGCTTGACACGTCCATTGTAGCCAATATGCACTGACTGGAGATGGTCATATTCTTCAACATTGCAAGCAGATGTTTAGTGTCCCTAACACATGATTCCATCTGCTGTACCAGATGTTGTAAGAAGTAATCAATGAACTTCACATCAGGTTGGAAAATAGACCCTATGGCTGAAATAATTGGGCGACCCGGGGGAGCAGTGGTTGATTTGTGAATTTTCGGTAATGTGTATATAAATGGTTTTTTTTCGGAAACCTAGTGGTCAGAAAATGGTTACTGCTTTCAACAATCCATCCTGCCGTTGTCGCCATTTTTATCAGGGAGTCAAGTTGGTTTTTGAACTCGAAAGTTGGATCTTTCGTTAACTTCTGGTATGTATTAGAATCCGCTAGCTGTTTTAATACTTCTTCCACATAATAAGTTTTATCCAACAAGACCACTGCTCCTCCCTTATCTGCTTGTCGAATGATTAGTTCTTTGTCAGCTTGTGAGGGGTAAGTACTCCATATGCACAGTACTTTAGAGAAAACACACAATGAGATGTTGCTTTGGAAATTGGTTTTAATATTTCTCACTGTTCACCATACCTTCACTGTGTGCACCTATATAACACTAAGTATTAATAGCTTTTTAATAATATAGTCCAATTAGCACTGTGGACACTTACTGATGACGTCACATCCACAATTTTGGCGTCATCTTTACATGTATAAATCTGGCACTTGTGTTGCATGCTTTTCACTTCCTGAAGACGGCCCGAGTCTGTGTGCCAAAACATTGAAATAAACTTTCCGCTGATTTCACTATTTCAAGACCTTGGAGTGCGGTTTGATTTTTGGAATATATATATATATATATAAATATATATATATATATATATATATATATATATATATATATATATATATATATATATATATATAATATATATATATATATATATATATATATATATATATATATATATATATATATATATATATATAAAAAAATATATATATATATATATATATAAATATATATATATATATATATATATATATATATATATATATATATATATATATATATATATATATATATATACAGAACCCCAAAGGATCCGCACTCTCAGGTCTTATGCGTAAAAAAAGTTTTTTATTGCAAAGCTTACAGCCTAACGTTTCGGCCTCCTCCGAGGCCTTTATCAAAGTGTGATTTTAAGGGTTACTGTTACCCTTAAAATCATTGTAGCAGGGTACAAAAAGTAATTCTAACCAGAAATATAGATATGGGCTACATTGTGTTTTGTTTTTAACTGGTTTTAACTTTATTTATGAGCTGTTGGGCCAAATGAATTACAGGAGTGATAATATATTAATACATTATTGGTTTAATGAGTATATAATGGGATTTCACACACGAATATTTATTATCTCGTTATGTTAATCATGATATGACATCATCTTGATAGTTTCCCGCCATTTTATGTATATAATGCTTCCCTGTATGTGACCAATACACTTTGATAAAGGCCTCGGAGGAGGCCGAAACGTTAGGCTGTAAGCTTTGCAATAAAAAACTTTTTTTACGCATAAGACCTGAGAGTGCGGATCCTTTGGGGTTCTGTGGATAACAATTTTGATACTGCACCCAGGCATATGAACTTTTTATTCGAGAGTGCTGGCTTTCTATGGAGCTATATATATATATATATATATATATATATATATATATATATTGTTGTGGCTAATAGTCTCCTTCGTACACTGACCAGTTTTATTTCTGACTAATGACTGTGACATTCTGCAAGTGTTTCACTGGCTACTATTGGCAGGCTACTAGTGTGGGCTTAAAGGTAATTGAGACATGCAGTACACATCTTTTTTTTCTCAAAAAGAAAAGATGTGTATATCCTGAAGGTAAATATATAGATAACTGAAGAAAAGGGGATTATTTTGAAAGAGCTTTTTTATGTAAAAGTAATGTTGTTTCTTTATCTCTGATAATTGTGCCTTTAAAGTAAAAAAATGCATTTATAATGGCTGCCCAAAGAAAGAAGCAGCAAAAGGAACAGCTTGTTACAGTGATCTAGGTCATACAGGATAAAATAGATGCTATAATGTTTCCTGTTTAGACTACTGTAATTTCCTATTAATCAACATATTTACTTTCCATTTTTCTCCCTCTACAGTCTATTCTTATTTTATTAGCTACTATTATTTCAGCATCTCTTACGTCTGTGAAAGCCATACTTAATCACAATCTTTGTATCAACAATTCTTCTTTTTTCCTACAAAGCAGTTCACTCAGCAGCACCTCAATGCTCATCATCCATTATCTATGGACATTCCCTAAATCCTCCCAAAACTTTATAAAGGATTTTTTTAATCCATTCGTGAGGTGAGCTTTTCCATACTGTACCTCTAGAATGACATTTCTTTGTCTGGCCATTTTTACCAGCCACAACTGAAATTTTCACTTTTGTTAGTCCCTAAACCTCTAACAATTTTCACCTATTTTATTCCAAAAGTCTTTCTTTATTCATCTAGAAAGTGGCCTCACTAATATACTATTCTAGTATTATATCAGTGTAGCAGTCTCTCAGAACTTTCAAAAGGGTTGCATTAAACCTTTACTGAAGACTTTTCCATACCTAATTTCACCCACTATTTTATTCCAAAAGTCTTTCTTTATCCATGTATAAAGTGACCTCACTAATATACAATTCCAATATCAACAAGAAATGGTTATGCTTATTTTTCTGAGCAACTGCATACATTGTGAATCTCACATAAGCACACACATAAATACAAAATGAGGAAACATGCATGAATAAATTGAACCGTATGGTGTAAAAATGGGTTTTGTAAGCAACACATTATTTAGACACCAGTAGACTTCAAAGAGTGAAATTAACTCCCTAATAAAAGCATGGTATCAAAAAAGAGACCAGCTTACATATTGCTTTTTTGAAGTTCTGTACAGTGGTCCATGTGATACAAGATGTGAAATGCATGTTGATGCATTTTAAAAAATGCAAATGGAAATTGCCAGTGGCCTGTAAATTGAACTTCCAAAAGAAAATGTTAAATAGTTAAATCCCACTAAAAAATGTGAAATATTCAGAATGTTCAACATTCCATATTATGCTATAGAATTGTCATTTGTACAAGGGTAGTTTTTGCAAGGGTACATTTTTGGGAAAAATGTTGCTGAGGATATCTGGGTACAAAGGATGAACATCCCACTGACAATGCTGCATACTACTGTATGTGTGGAATGGCATTCTAGCACATCCTTTTGATAGGCCAGTTTTCGCTCAGGCGAATGTTCTTACTCTGCAAATTCACTAAAGTGCAAATTTTCCATTACATTACCCCTTTTGCCAGAGTTTCCTTTGCGAGGTTATACCTGGCAAACTGATAAGATGAAGCTACATCCTCCTCAATCTTATGTCAGTGACATCATATTTTGTATGATAAAAAGTTATAAAAAAGAAAAAAAAAACTCTGGAGATTTTTTCATATTTTGAAGCAGGATTGTGTTAAAAAATTGCAATTGTTACGTATTTTCGTTTTAATATTGTTTTAACCATTTGAGGGGCATGCCACATTTGTTTTAGAGTGGGCTCATTTCTAGGATAAAAGAGGATCTCTTTCGTCTTTATATTGCTTCCTTGGACATTTTTAATAATAAGTGGCCACCTTAAGCATTTGCACAAACATCACTAATAAAGACATATATATGACCTATATGTACCCACCCTATTCAAATTGACCTAAGCGTAAGTGTGTTAATGAAGTTTCAGTGGGCAGAAATCAACATTAGTGAAAGTTCGCTATGAAATGCTCACGCTGACAAATGTAAGCTAGCGAAACTTCACCAGGGTTCGGCTGCTGAGACATAACTTTGCATTTTAATGATTTAGCATATGTGCTGTGAATTAACATCTGACGAAGTGGCACAAAATGTGGAGAAGCCTTCCGAGGAGAAAATTTGCCTTTTAGTGAATTTGCCCCTAGGAATAATACAAATCCTTGCACCATATCATTGTTTATTAATTTCTGACCTGGAAAGGAAATTGGGGATTGGTAACTTACAGTATTTTTGTACTGTGGCTGCCTCTGTTCTTGTTTTAATATATATATATATATATATATATATATATATATATATATATATATATATATATATATATATATATATATATACAATGTTTTTTTTAGCTAATATAACTGAAAACATACAGCAGCAAGGCATTGTAATATTGGATGCATTTGTAACATTCTCTATCAACAGCAGGTGGCAACCTTTGAAAACAAGATTGCATCTGCCTGCTTTTTTATTTTTTTTCTCTTTGTTTTCAATGCGGATATTGAAAACTAAACTGAAATAACAATACTTCTTTTGTGTTCTGCCTTTAGTACCATAGTACGGTTAAAACAGGCAAAAATTATATTCATTATCACTAGGTTAAAAAGAGCTTTTTTTTATATCCGATCAGTATTTGTTTTTTCCATGCTTTGGGAATCGCATGAACATTATAAGATATTACAGATCTTTTGATATGCAAATTCTGCTAGAAACTGCAATAGAAAGAAATACAAACCATGAATTTATAATGCTGCAATGTATTACTCTTTATTTATTTTTCCAAAGACATGAAAGGCAGCAGTCTTTAGATTTCATCTCACAAAAATAATAACTGGATTTGCAAATGATCGTGGTCTCTGACAAAACTTGCCATTATAGCCTGTCAATTCAAAGAAATAGTTTTAAATAAATAAAAATTCTTATGCTGATGGTATTTATGACTTGGCTGACACGTTTATGTGTTAAGAATTCCTGAAACTAATGAGTGGTTGCTTATAGAATATGTAAAAGGACAAGTTCTAATAAACAAATATGTTCAAAATTAACACAATTTGCATCTTCGCCTGAATCAAAAGACTTGTACATTTGAATAGTACGTGACCTTACTTAGAATCATATATACCTGGTGATGTGTAGAGCAATATTTTATTAACCTGTTTTAAAAAATAATTTTATCTGGCACATTTTACACTTACTAGGACATCTCTGCTCACTGCATCTTCTAACCTCTTCCCCAGATCCTTCACATTGGTGACCAGTGATTGAAGCACCTTGGCAACTTCGTGTTCGTTTCTCCCATCCTCCATCGCATGACCTAGAACAGCCACTCCAATGTGCCCATGGATTCCACTGACCATTAGCTGTGTATATAAGATTACATGGGAGAAATGTTACTTAGATGTTTAATCCAAAGTATTGGGGCACTCTTCAAGATAATGTTAAAGAATGCTGTAATGCCTGAAGACAAATGTGCTTAAATATTTACACTTCTTGCAAAAACAAAAAATAAATTGAATGTAAAGTTTCTCCTTTTCAGTAGGCATACAGTATATTATGAAACCATTTGCAAAGTGTGAATTATTTCTTTAGTCAATATAGTGTAAACAAGTACACATTTTGATTAAACTAAGGCTATGGTTCACCTACCAACCTAACTGCTTTATAAGAACCTCAACAACACAACTGTATTCAGAAACAAGTACTTTAAACCAACAATGCACAGCTCAATACAGTACAGCAAGAAGAATAGAGTTGTCTTGTTCTTCTTGAGATCATTTGGTATCCCAGTGAATCCCAATAGTTCAAGCTTTGGGCATTCTTAGTTCTGTCAATCACATGATCGCACATGATATAAAGCATAGGTGAGAGGTATAATTCTAAATAAAGAAAAGGTAAATGCCTTATCCTGTTTAACAACTGGGAAAACTCAATCTTACTGATGGACCTTTTGATCTGAAATTGCTTTTCTGGTGAATAGAGTTCCTGTGCTCAATACTACTAGTTTACTATTTTTTCAGAAAACAATGAGTGGTAGTTTAGAGAAAACTATCTGAAACATTTTTGTATGACCCGCATTTTAGAAGTACTGGAACAAACAAAGCACTTATAAAAATGGCTCATTTCTAATGCTGCTCTCTATGATGCCTCACTGATGATGATGGAAGTAAATTTCTGTCGCCAATATTCATTTTTCCTTGTATACTTACAATAATGTTTGTATTGCAGAGATTGAAACAGAATAATATTTTCACAGCAGACAAAATGTAGTTTAGTCAAATTATAATCACTTACACTTCACACAATCTTGATTTTAAAAATGTTTAAATAAATGCATCATGGGTTGCCTAAAATGGTTAATTTTAATTTAATTATAAAAGTTAGTTTACTAATAGAGACAAAGTGAAAAAAAAATCATGTTTTTTTCCTACCATGCATTGTTTCCATCTGAATCCCAAAGTAATTGCACCTACACAAAATGTTGTTCAGTGTGCACTAATTGATTTATAGTGCATTGGTATTTACAACAAAATGTGCATGTCAAGGGTCATTATTTCTGTAACTGTATTTTTTAAGAAGCATCTAAGACTTTCTTGACAAACTTTTACTAACTTCACTATCTAATGTGTCTCTGCCAGTACAACTGCTTCAGGAAAGGAATAACAAAAATGATCAGCTTACAATGTCAATACCACACACTTTAAGGTAAAACCTACTTGATTCTGGTCTTCATGTATTCTGGAACAAAATACTAAGGCATTATATAACCTTCATTTATGTTTTTATGCAATCTGACCATATCCCTAACCTGTTTTCCAGTGAACCTCAACTTGGTCAGTCAATCTTATAAATAAGTAAATTAAATATGTCATATTCTTCTCTTCCTTTTAATTCTTTTCATTCGCTGATTCAGTATTGCACCTTTTGGGTACTGGAGACCAAAACTGCACTATGTAGTCCAGATGGGAAACAATTACCTTTTTATATGAAACTAAATAGGAAGCAGACCCTGAAGTTGCAGGGGGTGGGGGTGCCAGGAGGGCAGAGGTTTATACAGAGGGGCCAGTAAAGTTTCAATATGTTTTTGTGGAATAGGTCAATTCACCAATATTTTGGTATACTAAATAGAATTTGCGTGTAAAATGGATATATGGGCGGCAGCATGCCATTATTAACAGCTACCTTTCGCTACCATCGAGCTATTTAAGGCAGCAATTTGCCAATTGGGAGGGCTACGCTGTGGGTGAAGGGGTTGGCTGGCAAGGGGCTACTCCAGGGGTAACTTCAATGCTTGGTTCTGAGCCTGCTAACTGGGAGGGTTGCGCTTTGGGTGAAGGGGTTGGCTTACAATGGACTTTTAAATGGGGCTACTTTTAGTTGAGATGGAAGCTCAAGGTTTTATAAACCTGCTGTTCTAACAATTAATAGCACCCCTATCCACACCATTATTGGGTACAGAGTATGTGCTAACCAAGTGAGCAATATACACAACCCTACCAACCCAGGATCCACTGACCCCCTGGGGTAAGTGTTGTTAGGTGGATATTTTGTGTTATATAATATTGGATGTTTTCCACCGCACTAACTACCCCTATACCTGCGACTGACAAGTGTTAAAACTGTTATTTTTGGGGGATCCCCTTCAATACATATTGATTACCTATCTGTACCACCAGCCCACTGCCCCAAGTTAATCCGTCTCACTGGTCCTGACTGTGTTTTACTTATCACTGGACTATTTCATTTCATATATTAGCAATAAAAGTTAAGTTTTAAGTATGTATAAACATGAGTTTGTGGACACGTTTTGATGGGAGGGTGCAAATATATGGGTCAGTTCTTTTTTCTTTTCTTGTAAATAGAATTTGCGCCCAATTACACAAGTGTGTGAATCTGTGCCACTTTTAATAGAATACTGTCTTGGTGTTTGCTGCTAAAGATTAGCCTTGCTTGCTACCATTGTTTTTTTCATTCATTGTCCAAAACAGATACATTGATTTCAATGCCCTGATTACCATATTAAATAAACTGAATCATGTGTTTCACCAGTGTCAAACTTTATACTTTGTACACTACATAAAGTTTGACACGATCTGTCCATTATAAAACCATGCTGATTACAACATATAATGCCAGTCGTCAGGTCATAATCTCACATATGAACCTTTCAGAAACCTAGTCCACTACAGATTTGAAACTTTTGGTATAGTGGTTGCAAGTGAAAAGTTCTTACAAAAATACATGTACACTATCCATGCAGTATAAAATCATGTAAGACATTCTTAAATATAACCAGCTTTACTTGATACCAAACCCTGCACACTGTTGTTTGTAAATCTTTCATCATAATTGTGGGTACAGTTTTAGTGATCAGAACTAATGGCACTGTTTTCATGTAGTTCGCCAGTTAACTAAGTCACTGCATGTTCTGGTCCCAGATTTTCTCATAATAAAATATTATACACAGCAGTCTATGAAGCCCATGGGCAGGCAATGGGTATAGAAATACCATGAGGGAGCACATATGGTCGACCAACCTGTAGCCAGCAGTCCTACAGTACAGGGAAAAATATTACTGAATGGGAGCATTTCACTAAAAACATAAGCAGAGATAGAAGATATAATGAGCAGCTAAGCTTTACCATCTATACAGGAAGATGCACAGAGAAGCATTAACTCTGGCTTATCTTGTTCCTTTATTTAAAGAAAAATCATTTATACTCACATAGTTTTACAGACACAATCACAATAAGTAATGTTCATTGCTTACATTGTTAGGGCTTTACAAGGGTATGCACTTATTTTAGGCTCTCATGCTGAAATTGTTTTTTTATAAATGTGATGCATAATGGTCAGAAAAGATCCAATATCTTATTTATAGCTCATATCTTCTTTCGTTGGAACTACAGATCTGTTATAGGGCTCTATTTTCTGCACTGAATTACATAAACGACCCTTAAAAAGTATTTCTTTTAAAATGAATGTGAAAAGTAACAACAATGTATTGCTAACAGAGGAAACAGCAAAAACAAAATTACTATGTTTGCAGGTCTATGGATAGAGCAGGAGCATAGAGAATATACACATAGATTATGCTGCAGGTGTACAGAAGCACCATAAAATGGTATAGCGTAGACATGCAACCACTGATGCCACAAGAGTAAAAGGAGCGTATACACAACAGAGAAATAAAGTGAGTTATTAAAGACTGATGGTTGTACAGGAGGACAGTTATGAGGAAACCATCTGTCTCTCTTTCCTTCAAATACTGTTACACTGTTACACATATCCTAAACATCTTTGCTGCCTGGAGCAATGTAATAACACTAGGACACGTTATTTTCTTATCATCCACATACAGATATGTTATGATATGTTATATAAATATATACCTTTAGTAAAACATTCCTGGCAGGCATTCAACGTGTATTTGTAAGTGATTTCTAAAGAAGAAAGTGGTGAGTCGTTCAAGTTAAACAGCGGAGGGGGAAACTAAGAACAGACTGGAACAAGGCAGTGTGAGCAAAGTTCTGTATAGACTGAACCAGGAGTGTAGAACAGGAAACATTGGAGAAGGATGCAACAATAAAACTTGCAAGACAACACAAGTCAGGCCGCTAGGTTATTACAAGGTTGCCCTTCACACACTAGGCAAGGCAAGGCAAAAGTAGCCAGAGTTAGGCACAGACTAGAAAAGAAGAACACAAACTATGAAGGAGTGGCAAGTGTTGGGGACTCATCCTCAGTGATTTGTCAGGAGTTGAGGGCAGGGAAGAGTTTATATAATGAGGTCTCATCTGTGACTAGTTGACCCTAATTTACCTATTTAGCTGCTGGGATTTAAAACGTCCATCAGGGAAGGCAGACAATTCACCAGAAAGCTCTCAGCTGGTCCAGTGGTAAGGGAATAGAAAACAAAAACTAGGAGGTCCAAAAATAGTAGAGGTCGCTCTACTGCAAAGTTTATCTTTCACACAGCAACCCTTATTTTCAACATAATATCACCATGTTTTTTCCCAACAATGTAGCCAAAATTCCAGAGAAATTGTGTCTTTGCTCCAAGTTGTTTTAACCACCATTATCCTTAAAAAAATGAATTCTATTGCAGGTGCTAGGTTTTGCAAATTGGGTGCAATTTTAGGCCCCAATTTTCATCATGTGCATCCAGCACGTGCATTAAAAAACAGTCATTGGCAGTCTGATTCTCTGGACACAAGCCTGTTGCCTATTGATGAAACCTGCTATGGGAACCCTGGAATTGCTGTTAAGTCTAGAGTGTCAGTTGCTCCAGATTTCCCTAGCATCAATGGGTGCACATCATTCAACAGAAGCTGCAGGACAAATACATTGATGAATAGTGCAACTATGTACAAGGCAAGGAGCATATGTGTACATTAGTATGCATTTGCATATAAGTGTATGGGAGAAGTCCCAAAAATATTTTGATCTGCACTGGGTTTCGTGCAATAATATGAAGATTTAGTAGTTTTTGGGCAAAAATCCAAAAAAAACTGAGTTTGCGGGTGGAAAATCCAAAAAATTCGCACAATTAATTTTTCCCGCGACCAAAATTTTCAGGAAAAGTTTAGATAAATTCGGACTTTGATAAATGGGCCTCAATATTTCCGAACTTACAGAATTTTAAACTTACTTCTGGTTACATTAGTGTCCAAAGCAGTGGGAGCAAGTCTCTGGTGAATACTAACACAACCCACTGTGGGAACCTGGCAATTACCACAACGGCCACAGTGGTTGTAGCTTCAGTGTAATTGATTCCCCAGTGTAAAAAGGTGCACGATTTAGTAGAAAAGGCAGGTCCTTGAAGTTGAAAATTATGTTTTCAGTATTTTTTTTTTAAATGGCAACTCTCCTTATCCCAGTATCATTTGTATATGTATGTAATAAGAGAATTTTGAATGAAATTTAAATGGTTTGCTTGTGTGAGGCATGGGTGATGCAAAAAAACCACTGGAACTAAAGTTAGACAAGGCAGCACTGCCTATAATGAATAAGGTTAAATACCAATGAAGATAACACTTTTATGGTTTTAGCATGCTTGACTGTCCTTTACTAGACTGTACATACAGGCTAAAAAATGTATAATAACAGTTATAGATGCTCTATTATGGAGTAATCAATTTCAATACAATGATATAAAAAAAAGGTAAAAACGATTGTGGATTTCATTATTGTGTATGTATGTATATATATATACATACATATATATATATATATATATATATATATATATATATATATATATATATATATATATATATATATATAATTGTATCTGTAGAACAATTGTATACACATACACAGTAGTTTTCACATGGCATTATTTTGAAGTCATCAAGTCAAAATATTTTTATTAATTTGTTGTAGTACTTCTCAGAATTATGAAATGTAATACCTTAAACTCGTTAATCAATGCACTAAATTATGAATACAATGTATTTTTATTTGCACTAAAGTAGAATTTAAATTAGTTGAGTATTTAAGGACAAAGGATTTTATTATAAGGCTCCGGCACTGTTGATATTGGGGTTTGGGATTCTAATCGGTATGGTGTGTTCTACTTTATTGAAGGAAAGCAGTTTATTATTATACAAATTTTAACTGCAGAAAACACATAAGTCTTATGTATAGTATTCTTCTTTCCAGCTAATGAAATTAGTTCTATAAAGGGGATTAATTTGATTGCAGTAGGAGCTAGCTGTTGCTTTAAAATAACATTGTTTGATAAGATCACTTTAATGCTGTACAAGTATTTAAAATATGTAAAATTATTCATGTTTTAAGGCCAAAAACAAGGAATACAAGAATTATCAAGAAAATATATTTTGACCTTTGACAAGCAAGTTAAGTTTAGGAGATTCATGTCCTAATTTCTGAAACAACACCAGCAGCTACTAACGGCCAAATGGGAACAATGATTCTGGGGATTATACTAATTATTACCAAAACAAAACTCCAGAGTCAAACCTAACTGTCTTATAATAAGCCATGTAAAACAAATGAAAGTTGTAATTATTAATGGACTTGAAGGTTATAGAAAGGTCTTGTGTGTGAATGTAATCACTAAAGGCTAACGTGCTAGTATATTTCTGCAAGTCTAAGGGTAAGTTTGTTTATAATATACAGTTTGAAAATAATCAGACTAATGCTTCCTTTTTAGCATGCTGAAATATATGCATTCTTCATTATTAATGTACTGTATGTGTTATGCTAATTTAAGCAACACAAGATATTTACAAGTTAACCAGAAAGGTGGATAAAGCCATATGGCAATAGTTTCTCTTTGCTGTGCCTTATGCTCTTACAAAATTTGCAGCAGGTACAGTAGTACATTACAAGACCTAAAGGTGAATTTATGAACACAATGTAGTCTATAAAGGTCAGTTATTGTGCAATTTGCCATATTCCCCCCCACACACAATTCTAATGGCCATGCACTGAGTTGATCCCATCAAATTGCAGATGATGTGCTACGTGTCTTGTGTGCTGTAGTAAACTGGATGTTCTGTGGATGGCATCACTTCTGGTTCACCAATGTGTGTGGCATTAATAATGGCATTTGTGTTTGATTCATTGGGGAAAGTGGTTACTGATGCAACCTGCTTTGGGTTCCCCTGTATCAATATGCACAATTGCACGATATTCATTTAAGTACCGAAAAGTGCAAGGAGAATCCATGATCGCTAGTGATGGGTGAATTTGTCACGTTTCGATTCACTTTGAATTTTGCGAATTTCCCGCAAAATGCGTGAAACTGGCAAAAAATTTGTGAAACGTCAAAGTTGGCACCAGTGCCCATTAAAATTAATGGGCGTCCGTTAATCATCGCCAGCGTCAAAATTGTCATCTACGTTGATTCCGTCCATGAATTTTCATGGCAACACGGAAATTCGCTGTGGATTTTGCACCTGCCGAATAAATTCGCCCATCGCTAAAGAGCACAAGTATGATGTATGATTACCTTTTGCGAATGGAATCAATGCATGCAAAAATATACCCCCAAAATGAATTCTTAAGCAACAGAAAGAATCTTACCAAACTGGAATATATATTTAAGTAAATATTGCCTTTTTACATATTTTGCCTTGAACCACAATTTTGTGATGGTCTCTGTGCTGCCCCAGAGATCACCTGACCAGAAATACTACAGCTCTAACTGTAAATGGAAAAAGTGTGAAAGCAAAAGATAGAACTCTGTCTGTTAATTGGTTCATGTGACCATATGTGTCTGGTTTGTTAATGTGAATTTGGAAAGTCATGTGAAATTTTTTAACTCTAATAAATTTGAATGTACTCAAAACTCGATTGGGAGGTCATTTATGAAAAAACTTGAATGTATAATAATCGATCGAATATGAGCGAACCGAATATTTGAATCCAATTCAAATAGAGTTTTTCTCTGAAAAAAATAACTTGAATGTCAGGAAGGCAATTAACATATTCAAATGGTTCAACTGACCTTTGCCATTGACTTCTACATGAACTCGGCAGGTTTTAGGTGGCTAATATTTAAATTAGAACTGTTTCCAGGGTCAAGATGTGATTAATATCACATTCAAATTTGAGTTGATGATTTAAAATTAAAATTTGTGAGTTTTGACCAAATAAAAATTCGAAAATTTGAATTTTAACATTCTAACCTTAATAAATCTGCCCCTTAGTGAGTCAAGATACACTTACGTTTCACCCAGCCAATTCTGACAAAACTAACACTGTGCTTGGTTTAACAGTAGGGATGGGCGAATTTGACCCGTTTCGTTTCGCCAAAAATTAAAGTCTATGGGCGGCAAAAAAATGTTGTCGAGCAGCAAATTTTTTGAAAAAATATGCCCATCCCTATTTAACAGCAGAGAAATGCCGGAAACCCAAGAGTCCATTGGTGACCCATGGAGACACGCATGTAATGTAAAATTAGGTGCATTAACTCATATGAAACACTTTCCATTTTAATTGTTAACTGTGTTTACATTGGAAACATCTGTATCACATAACTATATGTTATTTCACACTATAATGTGGCATATGCTTTATCTGCATTGTGAGGGGCAGGTAGTGGCCTTTGTTATAGACTGGTCCCTGCAGCTTCACCACTTTTTATGACTTGGTAGACTCACTGTGTTTAACAACATCATTTATATAACAGTCTTTCTCTTTGTCTAAGTTGTTTGTTGGAATCTCAACGGATTATCTCTGCTGACTAGGGATGGGCTAATTTAACCCGTTTCGCTTCACCAAAATTTCGCTACCGGCGAAAATTAGCCAAAATGCATTAAGGTCTTTAGACAATTTTTTTTTGATATGTGGCTAATATTTTTTGTCCCATTGAAGTCTATGGGCCTCATTTCTGACATCCATAAATGTTTCTGACTTCATAAAGGAATGCTGACCTAGGTTTGTATTTCTTCCCCCATTGGGATTAATATCACCGATTTGAGTCTCCACACAATACCAATGATATCAATGGCATTATCAACACACCATGCAGACAGGGGTCATATTTACCATATAGGAATTTGAGGGTCTGTGTCTAGGGTGGCAGCTTTAAAGGGGTGGCCCTCAGATGCCTAAATAGTAAATAAAATTCAAAACAAACTCTATTCTGCTGACATCACTACTCCTGCGCCAATGAGCACAAAGAGGTCCGGTGCCTAGGGTGGCACTGGACCAAAATACAATGCTGCATACAGAATAAGATGGTCATACAAGAACAGCGAGAGCAAAAGTAGTAAATAATAGCTAATTCCCTAAGCTTTTTCTTGTTGTTAAAAACATGTAATATATGGTTATAGCAAAAGTATAACCCAGCTTCCTTAAAACAAAGAAACATGACGGATTGCCTTTACACAGTTTGGTGCTGAAGAGTTCTCTCCTCTAGGTAATGCTTTTATTAAGATAGATTGATTTTCACAAATGGATGAACAGAGGAATGAACCTATTTTCCCAGCAGAGAGGCTAAAGAGGAATAAGTTAAGGATATCCAAATGAATACAATGACATCGAAATAGGTATTCTGAATAAAGTATGTAGCTTCTAACCACTCTAAAGCAACAGGTCAATTGTACAGAGAATTTACAACCAAATTAGTGGCAATCCTAAAACACTATTATTGATTGTAATGGTTTTATCTAGAGCTTTCTGTGACATTTTGTCTTCACTGCTGATTCCTTTCACACACTGTATGTTGGCCATTTATTTGAATGCTACTTAGATAATAGTGTAACCCCTATTTGCTGAATTAGACAAATACTAACTAGTGTGGTAGAGCATGGGCTATACATGCCACTCTTTCACCAGGATGGGCTTTCGCTAAATGGAAAGATCACAATGTTGTTGAACTACATCTCACTACTCCCAAAGGTGTAAAGGAATAGAGTAGGACCCCAGGGGTTCTTTACAAAACAGTAGAACAGGCTTTATTCAGGTATAAATCACCACAGGATTATCATACTCACAAATGAGGTAGTCAAAGTACAATTTCCAAGTACATTCACAGATGTAGCAGACACAGCATATAAAGACACCACACTAGGAATAGCCAGGGGAGTTGAGAAGATCACCTTCCAGGGTTTCAGTACCTCATGTGGCCCGGGTTCCCCTACAGCAGACGTGGAACAGGAATAGAACATAACCTGATTCCCTTGTCAGTACTGTGGTCCCTTCACTACAGGCAAAGCAGAGCCTGGGATAGAGCTACTCCCTTCTATCCTCATAGTTGGAGCTTGCGCTGCTCTTTATAACTAAGCCTTACTGTCTCACACTCTCTCTCTCTATAGAGTGTTATCACAGAAGCTACACTACGCATTTGCTTCACTTTATTCACGGGGTCCATGTACCCCGACTTGACTAAAGGGGTTGTCCCTAAGGGCCTAACACATGGGCCTTGTTGTCTCCGGGCTCAATGGACACCTCCACCCAGATCAACTGCTGCAGGCCAAAGAGGAAGGACCTCCCCCTGCAAAGCATTTTGTTACAGTGATACAGGATATGGTCATCAACCTAGGGCCAATGAAATGGGCATGCAAATAAGGTACCGAATGTTACATGGGTTTTAACCCAGCAACAGGGAACTAAGTCACTGTTAGGGAATGAAGCCATAAGGGCCATTACACTTATGGGTCCCTACAATAGCCAGGTACAGAGCTCAGATTGATTTTCCTCCGTTTTGTGTCCCATAATCTCATTCAGGGCCGGGCCAGTCTGGGCAGGTGCCCCAGGCAACCCGACCTGCCGCGTCGCCCCCTACACTGAGCGTGCGCAGGCACGCTGACAAAAGCGTCACAGTGCACGCCACATTCAATTACTTAGGCGCACACATTGCACGCCACGCTCCTGTCACATAGGAGCGTGCGCAAGCCCATACAGAGCAGGAATGAAGACCAGACAGGGGTAGGCAGCAGTTAAAGTTACGTGCTGGGTGCCCCCTAATCTTTGCGCCCCCTTGCACGTGCCTACTCTGCCTACCCTTAGTTCCGGCCCTGATCTCATTATTCGAAGAGCACTTAAAGCTGGATTTGATTCAGGGTCTTTGGTTTATTTTGTTAGATGTTTTCAAACCCAGTTAGAACTTAAAAATTATTTTTTTTGCAGAGAAGTGTAAATTGTATACAGTCATTTTTTTCCTGATCAGTACACTTGGGGGCATATTTACTAACATTTGGAGACAAACATCACTGGTGATGTTGCCCATAGCAACCAATCAGATCTTTGCTTTTGTTTTCTAACTTGTAGGTTACTGTTTAAATCTTATTGCTGATTGGTTGCTGTGGGCAACACCACCAGTGATGTTTATCTCCAACATTAATAAATACACCCGTAGGTCTGTACCATACAGTTTATTCATACCACAAAGTGTACGTTTCCAGTGACAAGAACTTGCAGTGCATTGCAGCATAATGTTGTCATCTCTTTCAGTGAGTTGTAAATATCAAATTGCAAAAGATCACCATGGGCCACTTCTCACTAATAGTGGTTTGAGTTGTCTTTGACCTGTGTTTGTACAATATAAACATTCCAGTAATCAAAATGTTATGGTGCTTCAGTTACAGTCAGTAAATAAGCAGTTTGAATTATCACAAAACATCATATAGATAGTGGCAGTTATAATTTGTAACTGGTCTTTCATTATTATTCTTTGCTTGGTTTGAGTTATTTATCTTTTGCTCTACATATTGGATTTAAACTGTATTCTGTTGCAAGGATCCCATTCACATAGCAACTAGTCTGAAGTTTGAATGGTAGACTATAAGATAAATAAAAGAGGGTCTGAACAGGAAGATAAATTATAGTAAGTTAAATATTAGGAGCAATAAAAAAAACTAACATTCTTTCTGCTTTCTCTTTGCTAAGGTCACCCACCCCAATCATTTACATTTAAGACTGAAAAAGAGAAAATACCAAATCGTCTCAGAATAACTCTGTAAACAAAATTTACTAAAAGCCAATTTTGAAGAGAAACTAAAGCCTGAACATTTCAGGTCTATATAAAAATATATCACATAAAATAAGCCATTTGTAAAACAAGGTTTCCCATAAATTAAACCTATTTGTTTGTACCACCAAGGGCTTATATAATGTACTGCACTCACATGAAAACCAAGGGCATGTATACATAAATGGACAGAGCTCTGTTTTTTAAGCCCCCACTTCTTACTGTTACTGTTCGAGCTCCATTATTTCCAGGTCAGGTGATTGGTCAAGTATTTGTAGAATTTGGAGTGCTCAACCCTTCCAATACGAACCCGTTGAGGGTAACAGGGGCGTAATCTCGATGACTTTTTCTTGCCCAACAGGTCCAGCATACGATGTACAAACAAATCAGAAGCACACTGATTGTAGTGTAATAAATGAGATTGGTATTTATTTAGCCCATATACATACAAGGTAAGGGCAACATTTCGGAACCTACTGGGCCCTTTGTCAAGGTGATTGGTCAAGTGTCACAAAGAAAATTTCAAAATGGTACCTCAAGAAAAAGGCAATAATTACTGATATATTACTGTAAGTAGTGATGGGTGAATTTGTCCTGGTACGCTTTGCCGTGAAATTTGCAAAATGGGCGAAAAATTCACAAAACACAGACATTTGACGCGCATTAAAGTCAATGGGCATCCGATTACTTGACACCAGTGAATTGTTGCAGATGAATTATCACAGCAATTTCGCGAATATTATTCACCTGCGGCGAGACGCGGTATTTAGCTGCGAAGTCGCGGGCGAATTAATTCACCCACAACTATATGTAAGCTATAATTATTGACATGATCAAAGATCAAAAATTATTATTTGCATGAGCCTAAAGTTTCAGCTTCCCAATAGCAGCAATCATCCAGGACTTCAAACTTGTCACCGGGAGTCACCATCTTGGAGAGTGTCTGTAACACACACATGTTCAGTGGGCTCTGAGCAGCTGTTGAGAAGCTAAGCTTAGGGGTCGTCACAAATTCTCAAGCAGAAAATGAGGTTTGCCTGTTATATAAGCTGATGGTACAGGACTGATTATTAAATTCTGATGCTAGTTGCACTTATTTCTGTGCTGCCATGCAGTAATAATCTGTATTAATTACTAATCAGCCTTGTATTGTGACATTTCTATTCTATGTGTACTGTATATTGTGAGTGGGTCCCTAAGCTCAGTAAGTAGGGATGTAGCGAACTAGTTCGCGCGAACTTCGACTGTTCGTGTCCGCCGAATGTTCGCGAACGTCGCGCGACGTTCGCCAATAGGCGTTCGCGTCAAAAATCGTTCGACCATTCAACCATTCGATTCCTTCGACCGCTAAAATCGAAGGATTTTCGTTCGAATCGAACGATCAAAGCCATTGGATTGAATGAAATCATTCGATCGAATGGCTTCGATCGTTCGATTCGAACGAAAATCCTTCGATCGAACAATTAAAATCCTTCGATCGTTCGAATCGAACGATTTTCGGATGTTCGAAGTTCGCGAACTGTTCGCGAACTGTTCGCATTTTTTGCCGGTGTTCGCGAACACATAAACGGCAGTTCGCTACATCCCTATCAGTAAGTGACAGCAGTACAGAGCATGTGCAGTGAATCAGCAGAAAAAAAGATGGGGGAATACAGGGAGCAACTTCAAAGGTGCAGACATTCTCTGCTAAAGGGCTGTTGTTGCCTTGAGCTGGTATACAACCCTGAAAGATCATTTGCAGAATTTCTACCCCACTTCCTTTTTACACTTTAGTTCTCCTTTAAAGGGGTGGTTCACCTTTAAGTTAACATTTACAATGTTATAAAATTAATAATTCTGGTCTTCATTTTTTCTTTCTTGTTTTTTTAATTATTTGCCTCCTTCTTCTGACTCTTAACATCTTTTCACTGACCCCACCAAACAAATGCTTTGTAAGGTGACAAATGTATTGTTATTGCTACTTTTTATTGCTCATCTTTCTATTCAGACCTCTCCTATTCATATTCCTGTTTCTTATTCCAATCAATCCATCTCTCTAGTTTGCAATTTCAGCAATCTGGTTTCAGCAAATTACCCTAGCAATGAGATTACTGAAATGGCAAACTAGAGAGCTGCTGAATAAAAAGCTAAATAATCCAAAAACCACATGTGATAATAAATGAAAATCAATTGCAAATTTCCTCAGAATATCACTCATCATACTAAAAGCTAATTTTATGGCAAACATCCCCTTTAAGGTGTATACCCTGTTCAGTTTTTAATGATAGTGGGTACATTCTTAAATACGTCTTAATATAAAGTTATTTAAGAAACATTTTTGTATATAAGCATATAACTTGACCACAGTATTTATGTGGGAGAATTTGTTTTTGAGGGTCAATGTAATATATATAAAGTGAAAAAGAAGTGCAATTTGAAAATGTATTTCTATGTGTGAGCAATTTTCCCTTTTTGCAAATTAAATATAGCTTTTGTGAACCCATGAAAATATTCAGCGACCCACTTAGTAGAAAAAAAGATTACAAATGTTATATTTTGCACCAGTGTGCAGTATTTCTTATTAACAAAGTTATTTGTGCTCCAAAATAAAAGCCACTTTTAAGCATGCCTAAAAAAGGTGCTGATCAATTAAAATGCACATGTAATGTAATAACTGTCTAATGAAGAATATTACATTGTAAAATGCTAATTTTTGTTCTTATTTATGCCATTTTTTTCTCTTTATAACTTTTATTACATTTCCCCCCTATGAATGTTCTTTCTCATAATATCAATATATATTGATACCTGTGTTCATTTAAAAAAAAACTGCTCAAAGGTCGAGGTGAATTTTCGAATTCAAAAAATTTGAATTTCGAGCTACTTTTTGTGTACTTTGACTAGGGAATAGTCCAAATTCGATTTGAATTTGAAAAAAATTTGAATATCGAAATTTATCATGTACTGTCTTTGACCATTTGCCATCTAAAACCTGCTGAATTGCTGTTTTAGCCTATGGGAGTCAATTGGTGGACTTTGAAAAATCAAAGTTTTTTTTTGGGAATTCGATGGAATGTGATATTACTTCGATTTCGTAACGATTAAAATTCGGCCAAATACGGACCTATTTGATCGAAAATGGAACAATTCGGCCAAAAAAAAACTTCAAAGCAATTTCGGTTGGTCTTTTTGAATTAGTATTTTGAAGTTTTTCAAATTTGAATTTGACTCTTGATAAATATGCCCCTTATTGATGTTGTATAATACAATCATCTTTACATACAGCCTCTTATTATTTCTATGTTGCAATATCAAAGTATTTCATACATTAATATTGATGGCATTATTGTAGCTATAAAAACACAACTTGCAGTGGAAAAAAAAACATTGAAGTGATATATCTTTCCAAAGTTATTTTCTTTATGGCTATAAAAACTGTGGGAGATAAAAGATTGGAATTCATAACATTTACCAAAGAAGGATCGTTAATTAAAATGGTGAGCATATAATTACCTGTACATTCCTGGTTGTGACATTCTCTGGTCTCACTATAGGGGCCCTTACAATCAGAGCCACCGTGGGATGCTGGAGAGCATTCCCTCTGCCTTTTCTGAGTCCCATTAGAACATGTA
The DNA here is from genome assembly GCF_017654675.1 of Xenopus laevis. Lineage (NCBI taxonomy): Eukaryota > Metazoa > Chordata > Amphibia > Anura > Pipidae > Xenopus > Xenopus laevis. The sequence continues at coordinate 80,596,617 of NC_054380.1, forward strand.
ACCGAACATTGGCTCCAAGCGCTCCATTCCTGCCATAGTCCGTCAACTGCAAATGAGCAATGAAAACATATAAAGCAACAGATTTCACAGTTGGCCATATGAGCTAGGACAGCATTTGTTTTAATCCTCGGCAGATGCTGAGGCATTATAGGAGTTAATAAAACTAACGCAGAGCAGCAATGGCTTATTACTGAATATTTACTAAAATCCAAATTTATCTCATATTTTAGTTAAAAAAACCACAACCAAACTCCCATGCCCGATTTTAGCTTATTTATTAATAAAAGAAACTCAATTTAATCGGATTGCGGAACAACTCGATAAAATCTATCGAAAACCTGAATCACTCAAATTTTTCAGGCTTTTTCCAAAATTGCTTGAAAAAATAATTTAGCACAACCTAAAGAAGTTTTTAAAAAAATATATATATTTCATTACTCAAACCACATATATATTGAATGTAAAAGCATTATTTTCTAATCAAATATTCACTACAGATTACCACATATCCCTGTCCTAATCCATTCCCCGTAGGGCAGACTGATATATGCTCTTGCCAGCTGGCTTCAATATCTATACACAATATCTGCTGGCAGATTATGATGATGTCCATGTGTTATCATGGCTGTCTGCCAGTCATTGGGCCCTTTTGCTTTCAAAATTACTAGAAAGTCAACAGAGGGAGATATCAGATATAAGACTGTTGTGAGAGGTTGTAAACCTAAATATAAAATTGTGCATAAAAGAAACAAATTTAATTCTAAGTAATGTTCCAATGCATCAGTTTTTTTCAGTGATCTTGAAAGTTATTTTTAAATGTAATTGCTTTTGAAAGCAGTATCTATGTATCTCTTGCCATTCCGTGCACTGAATATAAATATCATTGAAATAATTTTGCATATGTCAGCTTCCCTCAAATCCAGACTCCAGTTCCCTCAATGCCTTGTATGTTCTGTATGGCTCACTAAACTGATACATCATGGATGATGTGTGGAAATTACTACATAAAACATTAATTGCATTCTACATAAGATTTTCAATACATCTTGACATTTGCTTCCATCTCAATAAGATTATGATTCCTAGTTTTTAAATATTTGAACAAAGTTTGGCATCTATTCAACAGCATTTGTCCATATGCACATATGCTGTCTGTGGAAAGCTTTTTCTGTTTCAAGCACATCTAACACAAATTGGTTTAATCTGCAATGCTCATCAGTATTCAGTACCATGTATTTATAAAGATGGTTTCAGCAACAGTATAACAGTATAACTATATATCTCTTAGAGGCCCATTTATCAAATTTTGAATTCATGTGAATTCATGTGAATTTCTTTTAATCCAAATATACTCACAATTTCGACTGGTAAATTATTTATGAAACATTAGAATGTCTAATATTCAATAGAATGGTTCCGACACGGAAATTTGAATCGTAATTGTGGTGTTCATGCAAATGGCCTGTAGATGTCACTGTGCTCATACTTATACTGTGCATACTTCCTGGTAGCTTAAAAGTGAAAGTGAAAGCTTACTGTTGTGTAATGCCTGCATGACTCTGCTAATAAAGCACTGTTATACTCTACTCATCCTCGGCTACCCAAAACATAACAGTAATCAATTCAAATTAGATTCGTACAAATCAAGTTTTTCTCCTGAAAAAAAAACCCCTCAAATGTCAGGAAGGCTATTAACTTCTCCAAATGGCTCAACGGTCCTCTGCCATTGACTTGTAAGTTAACTGGTTTTAGGTGGCAAATATTCGTACTAGGACTGTTTCCATGGCCGAGGTGTAATAAATCTCACATTTGAATTTACATTCAAATAGGGGGATTAATATTCGAATGTGTGGATTTTACACTCAAAATTCGAATTCAAATTTACTATTCAACCCTTAATAAATATTCCCCTTAATCTTAAACTCCCAGGTTGGTTCTCTATGGTTTGCACGCATAAGTAATAAAGCTAGGTGAACCATACTAGGAGGCAGATTTATTATTCAGTGTAAGAAAATGGCATCAGAATTCGCCACATATCGACAGGCTGTGACATGCAAAAAACTTTAAAAAATGTTAAAAACATGTTTCATTAGAGCAACTTCCACCTAATCGTACAGGTATTGGATCTGTTATCTGGAAACCAGTTAACAAGAAAGTTCCAAATTACGGAATGACTGCCTCCCATAGCCTCCATTTTACCCAAATAATCCAATTTTTTTTAAATTGATTGCCTTTTTCTCTGTAATAATAAAACAACACCTTGTACTTGATCCCAACTAAGATATAATTAATGTAAAACAATACCCCAAACAATGTAGGTCTCTATAAATAATATATTGCATAAAACAGTTCATATGTAAAACCCTGCTTCATGTAAATAAACCATTTTCATAATAATATACTTTTTTTTAGTAGTATGTGCCATTGGGTTATCATAAATAGAAAGTTGCCATTTTTAAAAAATAAGGGCCTCCCCCTTGGATCCTAGGATTCATGAGCACACAAACAAATCATTAGTTTACATGAGCCAATTAACAGACAGAGTTTGGATTTTTGCTTCCACACTTCTTGTGTGTTACAGTTAGAGCTGCAGTATTTCTGGTCAGGTGATCTCTGAGGCAGCACCGAGACTATCATGGTGGTTCAAAGCAAGAGATGTAAAACGGAAATATTTACTTAAATATATATTCCAGTTTGGTAAGATTCTTTAATATTCTACTTAATTTGATATACCGTATATACTTGAGTATAAGCCAACCCGAGTATAAGCCGAGGTACCTAATTTTACCTACGAAAACTGGGAAAACGTATTGACTCTAGTATAAGCCTAGACACAACTACAGCCCTGTCTCCCAGCAGCGCACATTCTGCCAAAGCGACCCCCCATCGATCAACCGGACTTCTTTGCAAAGTTGATGGTGACTAGAGATGTCGCGAACTGTTCGCCGGCGAACTTGTTCGCGCGAACATCGGGTGTTCGCGCTCGCCGGAAGTTCGCGAACGTCGCGCGACGTTCGCCATTTTGGGTTCGCCATTGTTGGCGCTTTTTTTTGCCCTCTCACCCCAGACCAGCAGGTACATGGCAGCCAATCAGGAAGCTCTCCCCTGGACCACTCCCCTTCCCTATAAAAACCGAAGCCCTGCAGCGTTTTTTCACTCTGCCTGTGTGTGCTGAAGAGATAGTGTAGGGAGAGAGCTGCTGCCTGTTAGTGATTTCAGGGACAGTTGAAAGTTTGCTGGCTAGTAATCGTTTTGATACTGCTCTGTTATTGGAGGGACAGAAGTCTGCAGGGGTTTGAGGGACATTTAAGCTTAGGTAGCTTTGCTGGCTAGTAATCTACCTTCTACTGCAGTGCTCTGTATGTAGCTGCAGTGGGCAGCTGTCCTGCTTCTGATCTCATCTGCTGACTGCTGCAATAACAGTAGTCCTTGTAAGGACTGCTTTTATTTATTTTTTTGTTGTTTTACTACTACTACTACTACTACTATAAGAGCCCAGTGCTATTAGTCTAGCAGTGTTGGGGAGTGGGACTGGTGTGCTAATCTGCTGCTCCTAGTAGTTCAGCAGCACCAACTTTAATTTTTTTTTTTTAATATTCATTTTTTTTTATTTTACTTTTTTTTATTTTACTACCGCTGTAGTAGTGTATAAGTTGACCTTTTAGGCATTATTTGCCCTGTAGGCATTTTTTGCCCAGTGTGTTATTCAACCAACTGCCATCTAGCTGTGTGACCTTGTTCACATTCTGTCTAAATATCCATAATATTACCGTCTCCAGAAAAAACACCGGAGTGACTTTTTTCAAGCAGCCATAATATATTTTACGTAATCCGTATCCATCGCTGTAGTAGTGTATAAGTTGACCTTTTAGGCATTATTTGCCCTGTAGGCATTTTTTGCCCAGTGTGTTATTCAACCAACTGCCATCTAGCTGTGTGACCTTGTTCACATTCTGTCTAAATATCCATAATATTACCGTCTCCAGAAAAAACACCGGAGTGACTTTTTTCAAGCAGCCATAATAAATTTTACGAGATCCGTATCCACCGCTGTAGTAGTGTATACGTTGATCTTGTGGGCAGTATTTGCACAGTGTTTTCTTCAACCCGCCATCTAGCTGTGTGAGCTTGTTCACATTTTGTCTAAATATTGATAATATTATCGTCTCTAGAAAAACCACTTGAGTTACTTTTTTTCAAGCAGCATTCATATATTTTACGTAATCCGTATCCACCGCTGTAGTAGTGTATACGTTGACCTTGTAGGCATTATTTGCACAGTGTTTTCTTCAACCCGCCATCTAGCTGTGTGAGCTTGTTCACATTTTGTCTAAATATTGATAATATTATCGTCTCTAGAAAAACCACTTGAGTTACTTTTTTTCAAGCAGCATTCATATATTTTACGTAATCCGTATCCACCGCTGTAGTAGTGTATACGTTGACCTTGTAGGCATTATTTGCACAGTGTTTTCTTCAACCCGCCATCTAGCTGTGTGAGCTTGTTCACATTTTGTCTAAATATTGATAATATTATCGTCTCTAGAAAAACCACTTGAGTTACTTTTTTTCAAGCAGCATTCATATATTTTACGTAATCCGTATCCACCGCTGTAGTAGTGTATACGTTGACCTTGTAGGCATTATTTGCACAGTGTTTTCTTCAACCCGCCATCTAGCTGTGTGAGCTTGTTCACATTTTGTCTAAATATTGATAATATTATCGTCTCTAGAAAAACCACTTGAGTTACTTTTTTTCAAGCAGCATTCATATATTTTACGTAATCCGTATCCACCGCTGTAGTAGTGTATACGTTGACCTTGTAGGCATTATTTGCACAGTGTTTTCTTCAACCCGCCATCTAGCTGTGTGAGCTTGTTCACATTTTGTCTAAATATTGATAATATTATCGTCTCTAGAAAAACCACTTGAGTTACTTTTTTTCAAGCAGCATTCATATATTTTACGTAATCCGTATCCACCGCTGTAGTAGTGTATACGTTGACCTTGTAGGCATTATTTGCACAGTGTTTTCTTCAACCCGCCATCTAGCTGTGTGAGCTTGTTCACATTTTGTCTAAATATTGATAATATTATCGTCTCTAGAAAAACCACTTGAGTTACTTTTTTTCAAGCAGCATTCATATATTTTACGTAATCCGTATCCACCGCTGTAGTAGTGTATACGTTGACCTTGTAGGCATTATTTGCACAGTGTTTTCTTCAACCCGCCATCTAGCTGTGTGAGCTTGTTCACATTTTGTCTAAATATTGATAATATTATCGTCTCTAGAAAAACCACTTGAGTTACTTTTTTTCAAGCAGCATTCATATATTTTACGTAATCCGTATCCACCGCTGTAGTAGTGTATACGTTGACCTTGTAGGCATTATTTGCACAGTGTTTTCTTCAACCCGCCATCTAGCTGTGTGAGCTTGTTCACATTTTGTCTAAATATTGATAATATTATCGTCTCTAGAAAAACCACTTGAGTTACTTTTTTTCAAGCAGCATTCATATGTTTTACGTAATCCGTATCCACCGCTGTAGTAGTGTATACGTTGACCTTGTAGGCATTATTTGCACCGTGTTTTCTTCAACCCGCCATCTAGCTGTGTGAGCTTGTTCACATTTTGTCTAAATATTGATAATATTATCGTCTCTAGAAAAACCACTTGAGTTACTTTTTTTCAAGCAGCATTCATATATTTTACGTAATCCGTATCCACCGCTGTAGTAGTGTATACGTTGACCTTGTAGGCATTATTTGCACAGTGTTTTCTTCAACCCGCCATCTAGCTGTGTGAGCTTGTTCACATTTTGTCTAAATATTGATAATATTATCGTCTCTAGAAAAACCACTTGAGTTACTTTTTTTCAAGCAGCATTCATATATTTTACGTAATCCGTATCCACCGCTGTAGTAGTGTATACGTTGACCTTGTAGGCATTATTTGCACCGTGTTTTCTTCAACCCGCCATCTAGCTGTGTGAGCTTGTTCACATTTTGTCTAAATATTGATAATATTATCGTCTCTAGAAAAACCACTTGAGTTACTTTTTTTCAAGCAGCATTCATATATTTTACGTAATCCGTATCCACCGCTGTAGTAGTGTATACGTTGACCTTGTAGGCATTATTTGCACCGTGTTTTCTTCAACCCGCCATCTAGCTGTGTGAGCTTGTTCACATTTTGTCTAAATATTGATAATATTATCGTCTCTAGAAAAACCACTTGAGTTACTTTTTTTCAAGCAGCATTCATATATTTTACGTAATCCGTATCCACCGCTGTAGTAGTGTATACGTTGACCTTGTAGGCATTATTTGCACAGTGTTTTCTTCAACCCGCCATCTAGCTGTGTGAGCTTGTTCACATTTTGTCTAAATATTGATAATATTATCGTCTCTAGAAAAACCACTTGAGTTACTTTTTTTCAAGCAGCATTCATATATTTTACGTAATCCGTATCCACCGCTGTAGTAGTGTATACGTTGACCTTGTAGGCATTATTTGCACAGTGTTTTCTTCAACCCGCCATCTAGCTGTGTGAGCTTGTTCACATTTTGTCTAAATATTGATAATATTATCGTCTCTAGAAAAACCACTTGAGTTACTTTTTTTCAAGCAGCATTCATATATTTTACGTAATCCGTATCCACCTCTGTAGTAGTGTATACGTTGACCTTGTAGGCATTATTTGCACAGTGTTTTCTTCAACCCGCCATCTAGCTGTGTGAGCTTGTTCACATTTTGTCTAAATATTGATAATATTATCGTCTCTAGAAAAACCACTTGAGTTACTTTTTTTCAAGCAGCATTCATATATTTTACGTAATCCGTATCCACCGCTGTAGTAGTGTATACGTTGACCTTGTAGGCATTATTTGCACAGTGTTTTCTTCAACCCGCCATCTAGCTGTGTGAGCTTGTTCACATTTTGTCTAAATATTGATAATATTATCGTCTCTAGAAAAACCACTTGAGTTACTTTTTTTCAAGCAGCATTCATATATTTTACGTAATCCGTATCCACCACTGTAGTAGTGTATACGTTGACCTTGTAGGCATTATTTGCACACTGTTTTCTTCAAACTGCCATCTAGCTGTGTGTATTATCGTTTCCAGAAAAACCAACTGAGTTTTTGTTGTTGTTGTTTTTTTAAAAATAATGCCAGGCAAAGGCAGACCGCCACGCAGAGGCCGTGCTAGGGGCCGTGCTGCTATGCAATCCTGTGGCCCTAGCAAATTGCCCAGTTTTAAAAAGCCAATAACCCTGAACTCCCAAAATGCTGAAGAGGTAGTTGACTGGCTTACACAGCACACCCCATCCTCTACCGTTTCTAACTTTACCACAACATCCTCCTCATCCTCCACTGCTATGGCCACCCCACGTAACACTTCCTCCACCACCGGTGCCCCTTCTTCACTGGAGTCAGAGGAGTTATTTTCCCATGAGTTTCTTGAACTGAGTAATGCGCAACCATTATTGCCAGAAGAAGATGAAGGAGATGAGGACCTTACACCAGATTTAATTCTGGCAGAGAACACGATAGAGATGGACATAATGAGTGATGAGGAGGAGGTCCCCGCTGCTGCTTCCTTCTGTGATGTGTCAGAAGAAATTGATGCATCTGAGGAGAATGATGATGAGGAGATTGATGTTTTGTGGGTGCCTAGTAGAAGAGAGCAAGAGGAGGGTAGTTCAGATGGAGAGACGGAGAGTCAGAGAGGCAGTAGGAGAATAAGACTTAGAAGAAGCAGGGAGGACAGCCCGCAGGGATCAGTAGGGCAACAACATGTATCGGCACCTGTGTTCAGCCGGCCAACGCACCCGCCATTGCCGCCAATGCCGCCAACTTCTACTGTTACCGCCAGATCGCACACTTCCAAAAAGTCAGCAGTGTGGGATTTTTTTAATGTGTGTGCCTCTGACAAAAGCATTGTAATTTGCAATGAGTGCAGTCAGAAACTGAGCCTTGGTAAGCCCAACAGCCACATAGGTACAACTTCTATGCGAAGGCACATGAGCGGCAAGCACAAAGCACTTTGGGAGCAACACCTCAAAGGCAACAGGCAAACTAAAAGCCACACTCCTTCTGGTCCAGCATCTTACTGCTCTACCTCTGCTCTCCTTGACCTGTCTGAACCACCCTCCACTCCGCCTTCCACCTTGACCACCTGTTCCCATTCCCAGTCATCTGCCACCAGCCAAGTTTCTGTGAAGGCCATGTTTGAGCGTAAGAAGCCAATGTCTGACTGTCACCCCCTTGCCCGGCGTCTGACAGCTGGCTTGTCTGCACTCTTAGCCCGCCAGCTTTTACCATACCAGCTGGTGGACTCTGAGGCCTTCCGCAAATTTGTAGCAATTGGGACACCGCAGTGGAAGGTACCCAGCCGCAATTTTTTTTCTGAAAAGGGAATACCACACCTGTACCAACATGTGCAGAGCCAAGTTACCGCATCTCTGTCACTTAGTGTTGGGCCAAAGGTCCATATGACTACTGACGCATGGTCCTCCAAGCATGGTCAGGGCAGGTATGTCACCTACACTGCCCACTGGGTGAACTTGGTAATGGCTGGGAAGCAGGGAATGGGTAGCTCAACAACAACAGTGGAGTTGGTGTCACCGCCACGGATTGCACGCGGTTCTGCCACCACCTCTACTCCTCCATCGCTCTCTACCTCGTCTTCTTCCTCTTCTTCTTCTTACTCTGCTGCTGGGTCCTCCTTCTCCTCCTCCACACCTGTGCACCCCCAGCTCCCCCTAGGCTATTCGACGTGCCAGGTACGCCGTTGTCACGCTGTCTTGGGGATGACGTGCCTGGAAAGCAAAAACCATACCGGATCTGTACTCCTGTCATCTCTGCAGTCACAGGCCGATCGGTGGCTGACCCCACACCAACTGCAGATCGGAAAAGTGGTGTGTGACAATGGAAGCAATCTGTTGGCAGCGTTGAGACTGGGCAATTTAACACATGTGCCCTGCATGGCACATGTGTTAAATTTAATAGTCCAACGTTTTGTCTCCAAGTACCCAGGATTCCAAGACGTTCTCACCCAGTCCAGAAAGGTGTCGGCCCATTTCAGACGTTCCTACACAGCCATGGCACGCCTTGCTGACATTCAGCAGCGCTACAACATGCCAGTCAGGCGTTTGATTTCTGACAGCCAGACTCGCTGGAATTCAACGCTCCTTATGTTGGAAACGCGTTTTTGCGCAAGTTCGCGAATATGTTCGCGAACTTTTTTTCCGACGTTCGCTACATCCCTAATGGTGACAGAGACTTGCCAAACGGATTACTGTGTGCATTGTCTCACTGTCCCACTACCATGTGCAGAGGGTGCTGTGTGATATTGTCATCACTGTTAATCTTTCGTATAACCAACAGAGGGCGCTGTGTGATATTGCAGTCACTGTTATTCTTTAATATAACCAACAGAGGGCGCTGTGTGATATTGCAGTCACTGTTATTCTTTCATATAACCAACAGAGGGCGCTGTGTGATATTGCAGTCACTGTTATTCTTTCATATAACCAACAGAGGGTGCACTGTTATTCTTTCATATAACCAACAGATGGCGCTGTGTGATTTTGCAGTCACTGTTATTGTTTCATATAACCAACAGAGGGCGCACTGTTATTCTTTCATATAACCAACAGAGGGTGCTGTGTGATATTGCAGTCACTGTTATTCTTTCATATAACCAACCCATGGCGCTGTGTGATATTACAGTCACTGTTATTCTTTCATATAACCAACAGAGGGCGCACTGTTATTCTTTCATATAACCAACAGAGGGCATTGTGGGATATTGCAGTCTCTCCCCAAGTGAACTGTTGGTATAGGAATGATTAAAAGGGACTGCAATCTCAGCTACTGTCCGCTAACCCGAGTATAAGCCGAGGTAGACTTTTTCAGCACATTTTGGATGCTGAAAAACTCGGCTTATACTCGAGTATATACGGTAAACTATCTTTTGCTTAAGTATTCATTTTGGGGGTATAGTTTTTCTTTAAACCTAATTGGAAGCAAAACCAGCCTATTGGGTGTATTTAATGTTTACATTATTTTTTTATTAGACTAGAGATGAATTATGAAATGATATGTTATCCAGAAAACCCCAGGTCCCGAGCATTCTAGTGGGTTTGTTTTTTACAATCGTAAATCTCTATATTTTCTCCTATTATACTACTTACAATTACAAGATAATGGTGTCCTTTTTTAAACCCTTCATTAAACTGAGGGAGCTTTATCAGGGTGACAGAACTACAGAGTTTGCATTCAAAATGAAATGCTGAAATGCTTAGGTTACCGAAAACTGACCTAGACAGCAATCAATCAACTGAAATCTGACAACACTGTCAGCAGGTAACTAACACTGCAGGAGTTCCTGTAAATAGGAAAATGAAAGCAACAAGCAAATAGACTCACACAGCTTGCAATCAACAGACAAACGTATTATGGCCCTGCCATTTATAATTTATCTGTTTGGTATTCCCAATCTGTAATTGCTAGCTCAGCTGTTGCATGTGACAGGAAATCAGTGTAACAGGAAGGGAGAGTATAAGGCAGTTAAGGGCTAGATCTGCAGACATTTATAGTCTTGAGGCTTCCTACATTACCCCATTGAAATCATTCCCTATAAGTAATGTTGTTTTGTAGCTACACATCTATAATGCTTGTCTAGGGAATGTTACTGTCACCCTAATGGGCAAATTCACTAAGCGCAGAAAATGCGCTAGCAACGGCCTTGCTGCACTTCGCCACACTTCACCAGGCGTTATTTCGCCAGGACTGCTCAAATTCATGAAGATCCGAAGTTGCGCACAGGTTACCGAACTGTTGCAAAGTTGAACTAGCAATAATACGACAAGCAGTCCGAAGTTACGCTAGCGATGCCTAATTAGCATACAGCGTGCAGTTAAAGTACAATGGACGTATATGTTGCAACAACTACATTACAGTACAGAAGGCCAGGGAAACTGAATAAGAATTAAATACAGGTCTTATATTGCCCTACACATGTGCCCACTGTATAGTTTAGGTGCCAAATGTAAGGGGGAAGGAGGGTACCTGTTATGTTTTGGGTAGCCGAGGATGAGTAGAGTATAACACTTCACTTCACCTGGTATGAGCTGGCGAAGTCGAGTCTGGTTTAAGAGGTAACATTCAGGAAAATCCGCAAATTAGTGAATTATAGTAGTTATGTCTCTTCACCAGAGCGCAACTTCGCCTGGCTTAGGGTGCGAAGTAGCGCTAGAGTATGTCTACTTCGCTAGCGAATTTATGCCAGTACCCATTAGTAAATCGGCAAAGTGGCAAAACGACGTCACGCTGGCGAACGTCACATTTTGACCTTTAGTAAATTTCCCCCTATGTTTGTTGTTTATAAGGGTTTATTGCGCATCCAACTAGTGAGATGCTGCTTATAGTAGCTAGCCATGTTCAAAATACAGCTGTCATTTCTTCAAACGCTGATATGTATCTTCTGCATGTATTTGTATGAGTAAACACTTTCAACATCACTTCGTGATCCAAGAGTAGAGATGGGCTAATCTGGGGCGTTTCGCCAAAAAATTTGCGAATTTCCCGAGATATTCGTGAAATGGTATGTCGGTTTCGCAAATGTATTCGCCGGCGGCAATTCGCGGGGGATTCGTCGCGAATTTGCGCCTGCCGAATAAATTCGCCCATCACTATCCAAGAGTTGATATGCAAAGGTGTTTAGCTTGCTGGATAATTGAATAGGACATTCAGTGAGGCCATTACAAAACTCACCTAAGAAGATCACAGACATACTGTAATAAAAAGTGGTATACTATTTAACACCATATATACATCGATTTTCAAACAAAGACGAGGGTCGAATTTTGAAAATTAACTTCCACCTTTGATAAATTTGCATCTTAATGTTAACATGATTCGAATTCAATTGAAATCCGATTCAAGTTTGTGGGTTGATCCCATTCACCCGAGTTAGAAAAATTAGAATTTCTTGAAAAATTTTGATTGGTCTTTTTTACTAGAATTTCGAGTTCATGGGAGTTTATGGGAGGTTTTACAAACGCTCGTGAACTCTAAATTCAACCCTTGATAAATATGCACCTAAGTGTCTTGTGCAATGTCGTTTATTGTCCATAATGATTGAGTGGCAGATATATAAGTGTGGAGAGAAGCAGTTGAATTCTAGGAAGTGGTTTGACAGTTTGTTGTTAATAAAAGAAGCTCTGCTTGAACCATTTAAATGTTTCCATTATGACCTGTAACAAGCACATACATCCCTGTAACTACAGAGAGAAAGCATTGTTAACTATTCACATATTGTATTAAACCAGTTTCTTACACCTTTTAGTAACCTCAAGGGAAAGTAATACGATACTGTTAAGTGCTGAGTTCAGAAAAGCCGTGCCTACAGAATGGCTATATTGGAAAATAAGATATTTTGGAAGGAATTTATTGGAATGTCTATGTCAATTTAAGGGATAGTAGCCATTGAGTAACCAATTGTAGTAAAACTAAAAGAGGAACTCTTTAATTGATCATGCGCAAATTTTAAGGGAGATTTACTGTTCTACTGTTTAGATTCCACTTTGCAGTACAATACCTAGGAACCATGTTTGTGTTTGTGGCATATGTTATGGGTTCATAGTAGCAATTAACATAATGATATATGATTCCTTTCATTAACATCAACCTCCTATTTTATCAAATAACATACAGAGCAAATAAACTGCTATGGATGGAAAAAGAGGCTGCAAGCTTACATGCCTTTAAGTCTGTTGGAAATACAGTATGTTGCTCTTCAACTACAACTTATACAACAGCAGGCCTACAGGTTAAACTAATTCAGTAACATCTGCTACTTGGCCAGTGAACAAATGTAGCAAAGCTTTCTCTAAATGTCATATTTTGTGCATGTGCCAAGAGATGTAAATATATACATACAGCAACTACATATTATACTATGTATGTACATATATTTTGCTGCTACAGAGAAACTTTGACTCTGCAGATACATCTAAATTTGAGGGGGTCCACAGGGAAACCATGCATCTAAAGTTTCACATCAAGTTCTAGAAAAAAATGGTCATAGCCAATGCTACAGTCATAAACCCTAACTCTAATAAAACTATTATTTTGGTATAATTACTGGCTCAATTTTAAAGAATCTGGGGGGGGGTATCAAAAATCCGAAAAACAGTAAAAATAATTGCCCTATGCAAGCACGCCTGATGTTTTAAACTTTCTGTTTAGGAATCTTGCATAACCTCAGCAGCAGCCTGCAACAAAGCAGCAAAAATGAAAAGCTTAAAAAGGGTTCCATATTTTTATTACATCACATTATACATTTTACATACATTAAAGGAAGATGAATCAACAACATTGTTAAATATTTTCCTTATAGTATGTGTTAATGTTTATTCTTTCTATAGCACCATTTATAAATATTACTATTTGGACTTTAAACTTTGAACAGCAGATGGAGGGTAGCATGTACTGTATGAAACACAATACTAATTTATTATACTGTACATAACTAAACTCTTTTTATTGCATTGACCACATACTGTAACACCAACAACAAACAAAATGTTGTCTTACCAGGACAGAGAGCAATATTGCATGGTTTATGTTGCATTTCCAGGCCATCACAGTGCCTTCCACCATACTGAGGAGGGCTACATGACCTTGTTCTAGTTCTTTGGCCTCTTCCACATGTAAAAGAGCATAAACTCCAAGGTGTCCACTCGTCCCACACTCCATGGACTGTAACAAAGAAATTTCAGTTTTAAAGGGGATGTAAAGGCAAAATAATAACATTTTTTAATTTATTTAATGAAAAATAAATCTGTCTCCAATGTACTTTAATTTAAAAAATGTGTACCGTTTTTATAATAATTCTGACTGCAGTGATATTTCCCCTTCGTTTTACTTGCTCTGACTGTAGAGGATAGGAAACCTCAGATGGTTCCTTACTGCTCTGCAGGGAAATTATCATACTTTCAAATGGCAGGGGGGAGCCCCCCCACCTTACTTCCCAGAACTCGAGCAGCTTTGTTTGTTTCCCTGTAGAGCAGCCTGCGACCATGTAGAGATTTGTATCCGCAGATCCAATGTAGTCTGCATATTCTGATTATTAATCAGTCTTGCTGTATCGGCTTCTATGGCAGATATTATTTGACTTGTGCTGTTTTGATAATTTATGGCAATTCCTAAGCTTAACCTCCCAACAGACGCCCAGACCACACTGAGCATGTGCGCAGTCTTGGTCTTCCAAAGATGTTTAACAAAGTTACAAGATGGTAACCCCCTGCAGCTAACTTTGAAAACATAAATTGTTTGTTTAATTAGGCTTCTAGTGCCGTAAGTTCATGGTTATGTTTAGTATACAAAATACAGAATTTCTAGCATTATTCTATTTTAGACTTTAGTTCCCTTTTGAAGCACAGCAATTTGAAACCTAAATGCACAATTATAAAGGAATTTTGCCTCAACTTAATATTAAAAGCTAGTAGAAGATGGAAATAATACAGCATTACTATAAACTCTACCAATGTGGCTTCATAAAGCACTCGTATAACTCTTGAAATTAATTTGTGTTTAGTTGAATTCTCCGTATTGGGCATACTTATTACCCATTGGTGCTTTCAGTTTGCTTAGTATTTGTACCAGGGGTTATTTCTAAACTTTGTACTGAAAAAGACTTCAATGCAAGTTTCACACACTTCTGGCAAAGCGAAATGGGTCAGATTCGCCCAACAGCAATAAGAGCTAACAAATATTTTTTAGACTCCAAAGCTTTAGTGATAAATAGGCTTACTACAAGATGTCAGGAAAGAGTAAATCTTGAATTAAAGTATTGACTGGTATAATCATTGATCTGTGTTATGTGGTTGAAAAATCTTAATTCTGCAATGACAGAAACACCTTGTCAGCCTTTCTTATCATGCATGCCTAAAACAATGCATTTTGCATAGCTATCTTGGTACAGGTAACATATGTTCACCAGATGTGTGTGAGGTTTTAATACATCTCAGATGACATACTGTATCAAGGCCAAAATAATCACATAATCAAAGAAAAGATTTTTGGTAATTTAAAGGTACAACATTTCTTGAAAAAGAAGAAATTTCAAGCTCTGCTCTAGCATACTGGGGAAATAGTTACAGCACACATGTTATAAGATTAGATACTATTGGCAGTAATAAGCTCTCTGCTCTATTCACAAGCACATTCACCTCTCGGAACCCTTGCTCTCTGAGTCTGAAGCATATTGCTTTAAGAAAAGATTCAGGCTATTATTTTGTGCACGGAAATGAACACAATAAGTCCTATAATGGTAACAATTGTTGTTGTTCAGTAAAATATAGCAACACTTGATAAAATACAGTAGTTTGAGAATAATATTTTTTTTAACTTTTCATTAAAGGAAAACTATACCCTTCAAACAATGTAAGTCTCTATAAAAATATATTGCAGCTCACATGTAAAACCCTGCTTCATGTAACTAAACCATTTTCACAACAATATACTTTTTAGTAGAATGTGCCATTGGGTAATTATAAATAGAAAACTGCCATTTTAAAAAATAAGGGCTGCCCCCCTGGGATCGTATGATTCACTGTGCACACAAACATACCAAACAAAGCATACTTGTTTGTCACATGAGCCAATTAACTGACAAAGTTCTGTCTTTTGCTTCCACACTTCTTCCTGTTACAGTTAGGGGCCCATTTACTTAGCTCGAGTGAAGGAATAGAATAAAAAAAACTTCAAATTTCGAATGATTTTTTTGGCTACTTCGACCTTCGACTACGACTTTGAATCAAACAATTCGAACTAAACATTGTTCGACTATTCGACCATTCGATAGTCGTAGTACTGTCTCTTTAAAAAAAACTTTGACCCCCTAGTTCGCCACCTAAAACCTACCGAGGTGCCATGTTAGCCTATGAGGAAGGTCCCCATAGGCTTTGTAACAATTTTTAGGTCGAAGAAAAATCGTTCGATCGATAGATTAAAATCCTTCGAATCGAAAAGGATTTTTCATTCGATCTTTTGATTGAACTATTTGCGGTAAATCCTTCGACTTCTATATTCGAAGTCGAAGGATTTACATTCGGCAGTCGAATATCGGGGGTTAATTAACCCTCGATATTCGACCCTACCCCTTAGAGTTGTAGTATTTCAGATATAAGATATAAAATATCTGTTGCTCAAGTATTAATTTTGGGGGTATAGTTTTCCTTTAAGAGTTTATTTAGGCTATTGTTTTCACACAGTGTAGCCCTCTGTGCATATAGTTAGATAGATTAGATAAATAGATATATAGATAATGGATAGATATGCAATGCAAATATATTCCCACCCCTTCACCAATCCTACACTGAAATTTGGGTCTCTGTCAAAACTAGCTTTGTTTTAATTGTGATATATAGAAAAATCTTTGGTAAAAGTAAAAATCTGAAATATGCCATATTATAATTTTAATATTATGTAGAACCATGTTTCAATCTTTTGCAGCAATAAGAGCATAACTATATACTGACTTTGAACACAATAGGGTGTGGTTTTAGCCCATGGTCCCAGAGTTACTGCAGCATGTTTAGGTTAGTTATATGTAAACCACCACTGTACTTGTACTTTGAACTGAAGCCAAAGCTCTGGAGAAAAATTGTCATATTTGGATCTCATCTGAACAAAAAACATTTTTTATACATCACATCAGAGTCATTCCCAAGAACTGTTGCAAAATTCAGATGTAGTTTCACATGGTTCTTTTTGAGAAATGGCTTCTTTTGTGCCACCATCCTATAAGGTCAATAGAATATACAGCTCTTGATACAGGTTAACAACATCTATGCTAAATTATGGTGGTGGTATAATCCTACTGTCTGGTTGATTTGCTTCAGCATTGACTGGGCATCTTTTCTAAAATAGAAGGAAAAATGATTGGTACAAAATACAGGGACATTCTAAAAAACGACCTTTTTCACTAGGCCTAACTCATTTGGAGCAAATGTATCAGGATGAATGGGAAAAAAACACGTGAATTGTGTGCAAAGCTGGTAAATCCTTCTGCTATGACTTCAAATGGAATCATTAAAAAGTGGGAACTGAATACTTATACAAACATTGTTTCTTGTTTCCGAGGTGAAACATTGTTTCACCTCGGAGTTCCATGACCTGTATAAAAACACATGGCCTTCGGCCTCGTGTTTTTATAGGGTCATAAAACTCCTCTGTAACTTATAATATCCTTATATTTTACAAGAGGGGGTACTTTATTCACTATATAACCAACAAAGCCTCCAGGCTTATTTATAAATATATTCAACAAAGGCTGTAGGCCCTTAGTCTACAGAGTTTTTAGTGTCAGGGAAGCACTGCAGTGTGCAATTTTGTTTACCGAAAGAAAACATTTTTTAGACAAATTTTTAGGCAAATTTTTTGACTAGTCTGTGTTAAAAGGTACTTTGTACTAATATGAACATTAAAATCTTCCTTTTTGTATTGCTTGCAATGTGTGGTCTGTGTTCATCATAGTCATTCCTCATTATTTTGTTATGTAAAAGCATGTAAGTCATTAGATACCACAGAATAAATAGTGTGTGTAAGAAACCTGTTAATCCTTTTACTTCTTCTCATGCTGGAAATTGCATTGAGATTTAGTTTATCTATTAGCCATTGCCATAACTCTGTCCCCAAGCCATAGATGGAAATATACGGCATGCAGCAGTAGTATCAAATACAGCATACATTCTCATTCAAATATTTTATTATAGATCAGACATCTTATGATCAGAGCAGCAGGTTATTAAAGTATTTAGTGTGAAGAACATGTTTTGTCCTGTTTAATGTGACATGATTGTGGATTTTATTTCAGACATGCAAAGATGCATTTGAAAATAGAGGTTCTAGCCATACCCATTTAGTGAGCAAAAGCTATGCCAAAAATACATACATTGGAATTGAAAATAAGACAGAAAGTTAAAAGTGCAATGAAATAAACTGGAACTGGAGTTGTTCTCTCTAGGTAAAAGAGGCTTGAGAGCGACATTATTACTCTTTTTAACTGCATTAGAGGACATTAGACAGCTAGTGGGAGAGATCTATTCTTCCATAGGAATGGATCATCGGACCAGAAGCCACCCCTACAGGAAAATAATTATTTGAAGTAGTGTAGGTGGTTCTTCCCAGTGAGGACAGTGAGGTTGTGGAATGTCTTGCTAGATGTTGTTGTGATGGCTGATTATGTTAATGCCTTTAAGAGGGGCTTGGATGATTTCTTGTACAAGCATAATATCCAAGGCTATTGTGATACTAAAATCTACAATTAATATAGATATTGGTATATATAGTTTAAGTGTGTGTGTGTGTGTGTGCTGGGTTTCAATTGGAGGGATTGAACTTGATGGACTTTGGTCTTTTTTCAACCCAAATGAATTATGTAAGTATGTGAATGTCTATTTATATTGATTGGGAAGCCACTATACCCTCATTTTCAGTGTTGACCTATTGTTTTCTCTACATTTTCTACTTCTAATTTTCAAATTATTATTTATAATCCTGTATAACTATATATTTTTTCTGTTGGAATGTATTATCTACTGAGTAAAATGCAATTGTTTTATGTATCAATTTCAGTACTTTTCCAGTTCATAATATTCTGTGTTGCAGTCTTGAGGACAAAATGGTTTATTCAAATAGAAAGAGATATTTCAAATAGTTTATCTTTTTTTAAGTGATAATATATTGTCACAGTTTTTTAAGGTTATGGTAAAGATATTTTTTTGATAGTTGGGAATGTGAACCCAACCCATTATTTGCATATGCAAATCAGGGCAAGGAAGGATTCAAAAGAACTGCACGATACATACAAGGGTAAACATCGCAACTCCCTTGTTCATGTGACAAGAAAGTCACACGGTTTTAAGGATTTGGATTCAGTTCAGCCAGGCACTTGGATTTAGCTGAATCTGAAGCTTATTTGTATTCTACTCATCATTTTCATTCAATGGGTCTACACCAATGCTAAACATTTGAAAAACTGAAATGGAAAAAAAACACTTACATTTTGCCTTGGACAACTCCCATTAAAGGGGTTGTTCACCTTTGAGCTAATTTTTAGTATGAGGGATATTCTGAGACAATTTACAATTTGTTTTAATTTTTATTATTGAAGGGTTTTGAGTTATTTAGTTTTTACATCAACTCCTCTTCAATTTACATCTTAACCAATGTGGTAACCGGGGTCCAAATTACCCTAGCAACCATGCATTGATTTGAATAAGAGACTGGAATATGAATAGGAGAGGGCCTGCATAGAAGGATCAGTAATAAAAAGTAACAGTAACAATACATTTGTAACCTTACAGAGCATTTGTTTTTTAGAAGGGAGTCAGCAACACCCATTTGAAAGCTGCAAAGAGTCAAAAGAAAAAGGCAAATAACTATAAAACTTTAAACATAAATAATAAAACCAATTGAAAAGTTGCTTTGAATTGGCCTTCTATAACATATTAAAAGTTACCTTAAAGGTGAAGCACCCCTTTAACTTCTACATGAACTCAGGAGCTTTTAGATACTGCATTTTTGTATTTAAGTTTTTTGTGCTTCATAAATCTCTAAAATTTTAGTTTTTGAAACTCTGATTTGAATTTGGGAGCTTTGGCACAAAAACCCCTGAACTGTGGACATTGATAAATTAGCGCCATTGTGTCTCATACCCTGTTCTCCATCAAAGATCCCTTTAGTTCTTGTAACTGTTATTGGTTGTATTTTTGAATGCAATTTGTATGTTGAACCTGTTTACTCGTCTATTATATAACATTGTAGAATATGTTCATGCTTTATACAAATGCTATTGTAATTATTATTATTAGTAGTATAATTATTAATAACAACAACAATAACAATAATAACAATAGATTCAAGGTTCCCTTCTGTTATACTGTACTCTGTAAGTGCCAACAAATGCACACTTTGAACTGCACCATTGGTAAGGTGTAAGTACTGAATGGTCCCTAAAGGGTTCATATTGCATCCTATAGCTCACCAGTGCTTGCTCCAACCTGATAATCCCTTTAGTCTTTAAATCCCTAAAAGTCACTCTAATTATTCTGAAAAGAGAAGCAGAGACCACTGCTTTGATCTTATCATAGTAAGTGGGCATCTGACACGGCATAAAACCAAGACCCTGTTCTTTAAAATAAGCTTCTCTTGATGTTACTGTATAAATAGGGCTGTGGATTACAGTGCTCATAAGGGTGCTGAGTAGTGAAGTCTAATTATGTATTACTGTGATTGCAAAGCAAAAAAAGATAACGGATTACAGAAAGATATATGTCATTATTTTTGTAAAACAAGGTTACTTACAGGTAATGTGCTTTTCATCTATCAAACTACCCTATCAAACTCATTGCAAATATTATGTCTTACACAGTTAAAGGGATTCTGTCACAATTTTTATGGTGTACTTGTTATTTCTAAACTACACTATTTACATTGCAAATGATTCAATCTACCATTTAAAATGTTATTCTTATACCAACAAATGAAGCCAACAAAGGCATCCATCTCAGTGCCTTGTGCAATTGTTCTTCAATTCCCATTGTATTTACAACAACCCTAGTGGTAGACATGAGAATAGCACCCAAGCAGGAAAAAACAGGGCTTTTTTTTAGGGTGCACGTTTAGCAATGCAAGCAGATCCTTCAGCAGAGGTGTCAGGTAGCTGCTATTTGGTTAGCTGCCCATTGTTCTGTTGATAGACTGCTGATGGACTATTGGGGAGGAAAGGCAGGGGGTAAAATCATTCCAACTTGCAGTGAAGCAGTAAAGAGTGATTGTAAGCTTATCAGAGAAGTCATATGACCTGAGGGTACATGGGAAACTGACAATATGTCTAGCCCCCTGCCAAATTTCAAAATTGGATATAAAAAGATCTGTTTGCTCTTTTAAAACCCAGTTTCAGTGCAGAATTCTAGTTGAGCAACACTATTAACTGATGTGTTTTGAAAAAAAGGAATATGACAGTATTCCTTTAAGACAAAAGCTGAATTTCCACTGCAGCTAATTGCACCACATTTTTATACAGAGCTATAATGAAAAATGGATTAAAGTTGTGATGTATTTCCTAATAACACAACACAAAAACATGTTATTTTTGTAAGAAATAGCTCCTTTCCATTAATTTGCCAAAATACTGCATTCATAAAATTGTATCAATTACAGCATATGATATGCTAAAATCCCCTGTCACATTTAGGAAATTAGATTCAGTAGGATTAGCGGGCATTTTGCTAGAGCTGGACTAATAGATTATTTTAGTCAAATGAAATGATTCAACATG